>NC_063447.1:21415957-22026215 GCF_020379485.1 Brassica napus
ATATTCCCAAACAGAAAACTGGATCACCTTATTTGAAGTGGGATAGCTCTCTTCTCCTTTTTTTTTCTTCATCCTAACTCCTATGAGATTTATTTAACAACTTCCTCCTTTGATTCTCACTACTTTATGTATCAAAATCAAGCTTCTTACATCGCGATTCATCCTGGTTTTGATTAGAATGACGAGAAGTTGTCATATTCTACAACAGAAAACTGGATCACTTTTAGAAAGTGGGATAGCTTCTTCATCCTACTTCAATGAGATTTATTCAACGTCCTCGAGTGATTCCCACTACTTTATGTATTTAAATAAAGCTTCTAACCTCACGATTCATCCTGTTTGATTAGAGTGATGAGAAGTTGTCATTTTCCCAAACAGGAAACTGGGATCACCTGATTTGAAAGTGTGATAGCTTCTTCATCCTAACTCCTATGATTTATTCAACTTCCTGGTGATTCTCCACTACTTTATGTATCAAAATCAAGATTTCTTACATCGCGATTCATCCTGGTTTGATTAGAATGACGAAGAAGTTGTCATATTCCCAAACAGGAAAACTGGGATCACCTTATTTGAAAGTGGGATAGCTTCTTCATCCTAACTCTATGAGATTTATTCAACTTCGGTGATTCTCCACTACTTTATGTATCAAATCAAGCTTCTTCACCGCGATTCATCCTGGTTTGATTAGAATGACAAGAAGTTGTCATATTCCCAAACAAGAAAACTGGATCACCTATTTGAAAGTGGGATAGCTTCTTCATCCTAACTCCTATGAGATTTATTCAACTTCCTGGTGATTCTCCACTACTTTATGTATCAAAATCAAGCTTCTTACATCGCGATTCATCCTGGTTTGATTAGAATGACGAAGAAGTTGTCATATTCTCAAACAGGAAAACTGGGATCACCTTATTAGAAAGTGGGATAGCTTCTTCATCCTAACTTCTATGAGATTTATTCAACTTCCTGGTGATTCTCCACTACTTTATGTATCTAAATAAAGCTTCTAACATCGCGATTCATCCTGGTTTGATTAGAATGACAAAGAAGTTGTCATATTTCCAAACAGGAAAACTGGGATCACCTGATTTGAAAGTGGGATAGCTTCTTCATCCTAACTCCTATGAGATTTATTCAACTTCCTGGTGATTCTCCACTACTTTATGTATCAAAATCAAGCTTCTTACATCGCGATTCATCCTGGTTTGATTAGAATGACGAAAAGTTGTCATATTCCCAAACAGGAAAACTGGGATCACCTGATTTGAAAGTTGGGATAGCTTCTTCATCCTAACTCCTATGAGATTTATTCAACTTCCTGGTGATTCTCCACTACTTATGTATCAAAATCAAGCTTCTTACATCGCGATTCATCCTGGTTTGATTAGAATGACGAAGAAGTTGTCATATTCCCAAACAGGAAAACTAGGATCACCTGATTTGAAAGTGGGATAGCTTCTTCATCCTAACCCTATGAGATTTATTCAACTTCCTGGTGATTCTCCACTACTTTATGTATCAAATCAAGCTTCTTACATCGCGATTCATCCTGGTTTGATTAGAATGACGAAGAAGTTGTCATATTCCCAAACAGAAAATGGGATCACCTGATTTGAAAGTGGGATAGCTTCTTCATCCTAACTCCTATGAGATTTATTCAACTTCCTGGTGATTCTCCACTACTTTATGTATCAAAATCAAGCTTCTTACACACGCGATTCATCCTGGTTTGATTAGATGACGAAGAAGTTGTCATATTCCCAAACAGAAAACTGGGATCACCTTATTTGAAAGTGGGATAGCTTCTTCATCCTAACTCCTATGAGATTTATTCAACTTCCTGGTGATTCTCCACTACTTTATGTATCAAAATCAGCTTCTTACATCGCGATTCATCCTGGTTTGATTAGAATGACGAAGAAGTTGTCATTTTCCCAAACAAGAAAACTGGGATCACCTGATTTGAAAGTGTGATAGCTTCGTCATCCTAACTCCTATGAGATTATTCAACTTCCTGGTGATTCTCCACTACTTTATGTATCCAAATCAGATTCTTCTTAATCGCGATTCATCCTGGTTTGATTAGAATGACGAAGAAGTTGTCATATTCCCAAACAGGAAACTGGGATCACCTGATTAAAAGTGGGATAGCTTCTTCATCCTAACTCCTTTGAGATTTATTCAACTTCCTGGTGATTCTCCACTACTTTATGTATCAAAATCAAGCTTCTTACATCGCGATTCATCCTGGTTTGATTAGAATGACGAAGAAGTTGTCATATTCCCAAACAGGAAAACTGGGATCACCTGATTTGAAAGTGGGATAGCTTCTTCATCCTAACTCCTATGAGATTTATTCAACTTCCTGGTGATTCTCCACTACTTATGTATCAAAATCAAGCTTCTTACATCGCGATTCATCCTGGTTTGATTAGAATGACGAAGAAGTTGTCATATTTCCAAACAGAAAACTGGGATCACCTGATTTGAAAGTGGATAGCTTCTTCATCCTAACTCCTATGAGATTTATTCAACTTCCTGTGATTCTCCACTACTTTATGTATCAAAATCAAGCTTCTTACATCGCGATTCATCCTGGTTTGATTAGAATGACGAAGAAGTTGTCATATTCCAAAACAGGAAAACTGGGATCACCTGATTTGAAAGTGGGATAGCTTCTTCATCCTAACTCCTATGAGATTTATTCAACTTCCTGGTGATTCTCCACTACTTTATGTATCAAAATCAAGCTTCTTACATCGCGATTCATCCTGGTTTGATTAGAATGACGAAGAAGTTGTCATATTCCCAAACAGGAAAACTGGGATCACCTTATTTGAAAGTGGGATAGCTTCTTCATCCTAACTCTATGAGATTTATTCAACTTCCTGGTGATTCTCCACTACTTTATGTATCAAATCAAGCTTCTACATCGCGATTCATCCTGGTTTGATTAGAATGACAAGAAGTTGTCATATTCCCAAACAGGAAAACTGGGATCACCTGATTTGAAAGTGGGATAGCTTCTTCATCCTAACTCCTATGAGATTTATTCACTTCCTGGTGATTCTCCACTACTTTATGTCAAAATCAAGCTTCTTACATCGCGATTCATCCTGGTTTGATTAGAATGACGAAGAAGTTGTCATATTCCCAAACAGGAAAACTGGGATCACCTGATTTGAAAGTGGGATAGCTTCTTCATCCTAACTCCTATGAGATTTATTCAACTTCCTGGTGATTCTCCACTACTTTATGTATCAAAATCAAGCTTCTTACATCGCGATTCATCCTGGTTTGATTAGAATGACAAAGAAGTTGTCATATTCCCAAACAAAAACTGGTCACCTTATTTGAAAGTGGGATAGCTTCTTCATCCTAACTCCTATGAGATTTATTCAACTTCCTGGTGATTCTCCACTACTTTATGTATCAAAATCAAGCTTCTTACATCACGATTCATCCTGGTTTGATTAGAATGACGAAGAAGTTGTCATATTCCCAAACAGGAAAACTGGGATCACCTGATTTGAAAGTGGGATAGCTTCTTCATCCTAACTCCTATGAGATTTATTCAACTTCCTGGTGATTCTCCACTACTTTATGTATCAAAATCAAGCTTCTTACATCGCGATCATCCTGGTTTTGATTAGAATGACGAGAAGTTGTCAT
This sequence comes from Brassica napus, assembly GCF_020379485.1. Taxonomy (NCBI): domain Eukaryota; kingdom Viridiplantae; phylum Streptophyta; class Magnoliopsida; order Brassicales; family Brassicaceae; genus Brassica; species Brassica napus. Next base: position 21,419,633 of record NC_063447.1, read on the forward strand.
ATTCCCAAACAGGAAAACTGGGTCACCTGATTTGAAAGTGGGATAGCTTCTTCATCCTAACTCCTATGAGATTTATTCAACTTCCTGGTGATTCTCCACTACTTTATGTATCCAAATCAAGCTTCTTACATCGCGATTCATCCTGGTTTGATTAGAATGACGAAGAAGTTGTCATATTCCCAAACAGGAAAACTGGATCACCTGATTTGAAAGTGGGATAGCTTCTTCATCCTAACTCCTATGAGATTTATTCAACTTCCTGGTGATTCTCCACTACTTTATGTATCAAAATCAAGCTTCTTACATCGCGATTCATCCTGGTTTGATTAGAATGACGAAGAAGTTGTCATATTCCCAAACAGGAAAACTGGGATCACCTTATTTGAAAGTGGGATAGCTTCTTCATCCTAACTCCTATGAGATTTATTCAACTTCCTGGTGATTCTCCACTACTTTATGTATCAAATCAAGCTTCTTACATCGCGATTCATCCTGGTTTGATTAGAATGACAAGAAGTTGTCATATTCCCAAACAGGAAAACTGGGATCACCTGATTTGAAAGTGGGATAGCTTCTTCATCCTAACTCCTATGAGATTTATTCAACTTCCTGGTGATTCTCCACTACTTTATGTATCAAAATCAATTCTTACATCGCGATTCATCCTGGTTTGATTAGAATGACGAAGAAGTTGTCATATTCCCAAACAGGAAAACTGGGATCACCTGATTTGAAAGTGGGATAGCTTCTTCATCCTAACTCCTATGAGATTTATTCAACTTCCTGGTGATTCTCCACTACTTTATGTATCAAATCAAGCTTCTTACATCGCGATTCATCCTGGTTTGATTAGAATGACGAAGAAGTTGTCATATTCCGAAACAGGAAACTGGGATCACCTGATTTGAAAGTGGGATAGCTTCTTCATCCTAACTCCTATGAGATTTATTCAACTTCCTGGTGATTCTCCACTACTTTATGTATCCAAATCAAGCTTCTTACATCGCGATTCATCCTGGTTTGATTAGAATGACGAAGAAGTTGTCATATTCCCAAACAGAAAAACTGGGATCACCTGATTTGAAAGTGGGATAGCTTCTTCATCCTAACTCCTATGAGATTTATTCAACTTCCTGGTGATTCTCCACTACTTTATGTATCAAATCAAAGCTTCTTACACATCGCGATTCATCCTGGTTTGATTAGAATGACGAAGAAGTTGTCATATTCCCAAAAGGAAAACTGGGATCACCTGATTTGAAAGTGGGATAGCTTCTTCATCCTAACTCCTATGAGATTTATTCACTTCCTGGTGATTCTCCACTACTTTATGTATCAAATCAAGCTTCTTACATCGCGATTCATCCTGGTTTGATTAGAATGACGAAGAAGTTGTCATATTCCCAAACAGGAAAACTGGGATCATCTAATTTGAAAGTGGGATAGCTTCTTCATCCCTAACTCCTATGAGATTTATTCAACTTCCTGGTGATTCTCCACTACTTTATGTATCAAAATCAAGCTTCTTACATCGCGATTCATCCTGGTTTGATTAGAATGAAAGAAGTTGTCATATTCCCAAACAGGAAAACTGGGATCACCTGATTTGAAAGTGGGATAGCTTCTTCATCCTAACTCCTATGAGATTTATTCAACTTCCTGGTGATTCTCCACTACTTTATGTATCAAAATCAAGCTTCTTACATTGCGATTCATCCTGGTTTGATTAGAATGACGAAGAAGTTGTCATATTCCCAAACAGGAAAACTGGGATCACCTGATTTGAAAGTGGGATAGCTTCTTCATCCTAACTCCTATGAGATTTATTCAACTTCCTGGTGATTCTCCACTACTTTATGTATCAAAATCAAGCTTCTTACATCGCGATTCATCCTGGTTTGATTAGAATGACGAAGAAGTTGTCATATTCCCAACAGGAAAACTGGGATCACCTGATTTGAAAGTGGGATAGCTTCTTCATCCTAACTAATGAGATTTATTCAACTTCCTGGTGATTCTCACTACTTATGTATCAAAATCAAGCTTCTTACATCGCGATTCATCCTGGTTTGATTAGAATGACGAAGAAGTTGTCATATTCCCAAACAGGAAAACTGGGATCACCTGATTTGAAAGTGGGATAGCTTCTTCATCCTAACTCCTATGAGATTTATTCAACTTCCTGGTGATTCTCCACTACTTTATGTATCAAATCAAGCTTCTTACATCGCGATTCATCCTGGTTTGATTAGAATGACGAAGAAGTTGTCATATTCCCAAACAGGAAAACTGGGATCACCTGATTTGAAAGTGGGATAGCTTCTTCATCCTAACTCCTATGAGATTTATTCAACTTCCTGGTGATTCTCCACTACTTTATGTATCCAAATCAAGCTTCTTACATCGCGATTCATCCTGGTTTGATTAGAATGACGAAAAGTTGTCATATCATCTCCAACAGGAAACTGGGATCACCTGATTTGAAAGTGGGATAGCTTCTTCATCCTAACTCCTATGAGATTTATTCAACTTCCTGGTGATTCTCCACTACTTTATGTATCAAATCAAGCTTCTTACATCGCGATTCATCCTGGTTTGATTAGAATGACGAAGAAGTTGTCATATTCCCAAACAGGAAAACTGGGATCACCTGATTTGAAAGTGGGATAGCTTCTTCATCCTAACTCCTATGAGATTTATTCAACTTCCTGGTGATTCTCCACTACTTTATGTATCAAAATCAAGCTTCTTACATCGCGATTCATCCTGGTTTGATTAGAATGACAAAGAAGTTGTCATATTCCCAAACAGGAAAACTGGGATCACCTGATTTGAAAGTGGGATAGCTTCTTCATCCTAACTCCTATGAGATTTATTCAACTTCCTGGTGATTCTCCACTACTTTATGTATCAAAATCAAGCTTCTTACATCGCGATTCATCCTGGTTTGATTAGAATGACGAAGAAGTTGTCATATTCCCAAACAGGAAAACTGGGATCACCTGATTTGAAAGTGGGATAGCTTCTTCATCCTAACTCCTATGAGATTTATTCAACTTCCTGGTGATTCTCCACTACTTTATGTATCAAATCAAGCTTCTTACATCGCGATTCATCCTGGTTTGATTAGAATGACGAAGAAGTTGTCATATTCCCAAACAGGAAAACTGGGATCACCTGATTTGAAAGTGGGATAGCTTCTTCATCCTAACTCCTATGAGATTTATTCAACTTCCTGGTGATTCTCCACTACTTTATGTATCCAAATCAAGCTTCTTACATCGCGATTCATCCTGGTTTGATTAGAATGACGAAGAAGTTGTCATATTCCCAAACAGGAAACTGGGATCACCTGATTTGAAAGTGGGATAGCTTCTTCATCCTAACTCCTATGAGATTTATTCAACTTCCTGGTGATTCTCCACTACTTTATGTATCAAATCAAGCTTCTTACATCGCGATTCATCCTGGTTTGATTAGAATGACGAAGAAGTTGTCATATTCCCAAACAGGAAAACTGGGATCACCTGATTTGAAAGTGGGATAGCTTCTTCATCCTAACTCCTATGAGATTTATTCAACTTCCTGGTGATTCTCCACTACTTTATGTATCAAAATCAAGCTTCTTACATCGCGATTCATCCTGGTTTGATTAGAATGACGAAGAAGTTGTCATATCCCAAACAGGAAAACTGGGATCACCTGATTTGAAAGTGGGATAGCTTCTTCATCCTAACTCCTATGAGATTTATTCAACTTCCTGGTGATTCTCCACTACTTTATGTATCAAATCAAGCTTCTTACATCGCGATTCATCCTGTTTGATTAGAATGACGAAGAAGTTGTCATATTCCCAAACAGGAAACTGGGATCACCTGATTTGAAAGTGGGATAGCTTCTTCATCCTAACTCCTATGAGATTTATTCAACTTCCTGGTGATTCTCCACTACTTTATGTATCCAAAACAGCTTCTTACATCGCGATTCATCCTGGTTTGATTAGAATGACGAAGAAGTTGTCATTTCCCAAACAGGAAAACTGGGATCACCTGATTTGAAAGTGGGATAGCTTCTTCATCCTAACTCCTATGAGATTTATTCAACTTCCTGGTGATTCTCCACTACTTTATGTATCAAAATCAAGCTTCTTACATCGCGATTCATCCTGGTTTGATTAGAATGACGAAGAAGTTGTCATATTCCCAAACAGGAAAACTGGGATCACCTGATTTGAAAGTGGGATAGCTTCTTCATCCTAACTCCTATGAGATTTATTCAACTTCCTGGTGATTCTCCACTACTTTATGTATCAAAATCAAGCTTCTTACATCGCGATTCATCCTGGTTTGATTAGAATGACGAAGAAGTTGTCATATTCCCAAACAGGAAAACTGGGATCACCTTTTGAAAGTGGGATAGCTTCTTCATCCTAACTCCTATGAGATTTATTCAACTTCCTGGTGATTCTCCACTACTTTATGTATCAAAATCAAGCTTCTTACATCGCGATTCATCCTGGTTTGATTAGAATGACGAAGAAGTTGTCATATTCCCAAACAGGAAAACTGGGATCACCTGATTTGAAAGTGGGATAGCTTCTTCATCCTAACTCCTATGAGATTTATTCAACTTCCTGGTGATTCTCCACTACTTTATGTATCAAAATCAAGCTTCTTACATCGCGATTCATCCTGGTTTGATTAGAATGACGAAGAAGTTGTCATATTCCCAAACAGGAAAACTGGGATCACCTGATTTGAAAGTGGGATAGCTTCTTCATCCTAACTCCTATGAGATTTATTCAACTTCCTGGTGATTCTCCACTACTTTATGTATCAAAATCAAGCTTCTTACATCGCGATTCATCCTGGTTTGATTAGAATGACGAAGAAGTTGTCATATTCCCAAACAGGAAAACTGGGATCACCTGATTTGAAAGTGGGATAGCTTCTTCATCCTAACTCCTATGAGATTTATTCAACTTCCTGGTGATTCTCCACTACTTTATGTATCAAAATCAAGCTTCTTACATCGCGATTCATCCTGGTTTGATTAGAATGACGAAGAAGTTGTCAATTTCCCAAACAGGAAAACTGGGATCACCTGATTTGAAAGTGGGATAGCTTCTTCATCCTAACTCCTATGAGATTTATTCAACTTCCTGGTGATTCTCCACTACTTTATGTATCCAAATCAAGCTTCTTACATCGCGATTCATCCTGGTTTGATTAGAATGACGAAGAAGTTGTCATATTCCCAAACAGGAAAACTGGGATCACCTGATTTGAAAGTGGATAGCTTCTTCATCCTAACTCCTATGAGATTTATTCAACTTCCTGGTGATTCTCCACTACTTTATGTATCAAATCAAGCTTCTTACATCGCGATTCATCCTGGTTTGATTAGAATGACGAAGAAGTTGTCATATTCCCAAACAGGAAAACTGAGATCACCTTATTTGAAAGTGGGATAGCTTCTTCATCCTAACTCCTATGAGATTTATTCAACTTCCTGGTGATTCTCCACTACTTTATGTATCAAAATCAAGCTTCTTACATCGCGATTCATCCTGGTTTGATTAGAATGATGAAGAAGTTGTCATATTCCCAAACAGAAAACTGGGATCACCTGATTTGAAAGTGGGATAGCTTCTTCATCCTAACTTCTATGAGATTTATTCAACTTCCTGGTGATTCTCCACTACTTTATGTATCAAATAACAGCTTCTTTACATCGCGATTCATCCTGGTTTGATTAGAATGACGAAGAAGTTGTCATATTCTCAAACAGGAAAACTGGGATCACCTTATTAGAAAGTGGGATAGCTTCTTCATCCTAACTTCTATGAGATTTATTCAACTTCCTGGTGATTCTCCACTACTTTATGTATCAAAATAAGGCTTCTAACATCGCGATTCATCCTTGTTTGATTAGAGTGACAAAGAAGTTGTCATTTTCCCAAACAGGAAAACTAGGATCACCTGATTTGAAAGTGTGATAGCTTCTTCATCCTAACTCCTATGAGATTTATTCAACTTCCTGGTGATTCTCCACTACTTTATGTATCAAAATCAAGCTTCTAACATCGCGATTCATCCTGGTTTGATTAGAATGACGAAGAAGTTGTCATTTTCCCAAACAAGAAAACTGGGATCACCTGATTTGAAAGTGTGATAGCTTCGTCATCCTAACTCCTATGAGATTTATTCAACTTCCTGGTGATTCTCCACTACATTATGTATCGAAATCAAGATTATTACATCGCGATTCATCCTGGTTTGATTAGAATGACGAAGAAGTTGTCACATTCTCAAACAGGAAAACTGGGATCACCTTATTAGAAAGTGGGATAGCTTCTTCATCCTAACTTCTATGAGATTTATTCAACTTCATGGTGATTCTACACTACTATATGTATCAAAATCAAGCTTCTTACACCGCGATTCATCCTGGTTTGATTAGAATGACGAAGAAGTTGTCATATTCCCAAACAGGAAAACTGGGATCACCTTATTTGAAAGTGGGATAGCTTCTTCATCCTAACTCCTATGAGATTTATTCAACTTCCTGGTGATTCTCCACTACTTTATGTATCAAAATCAAGCTTCTTACATCGCGATTAATCCTGGTTTGATTAGAATGATGAAGAAGTTGTCATATTCCCAAACAGAAAACTGGGATCACCTGATTTGAAAGTGGGATAGCTTCTTCATCCTAACTCCTATGAGATTTATTCAACTTCCTGGTGATTCTCCACTACTTTATGTATCAAAATACAGCTTCTTACATCGCGATTCATCCTGGTTTGATTAGAATGACGAAGAAGTTGTCATATTCTCAAACAGGAAAACTGGGATCACCTTATTAGAAAGTGGGATAGCTTCTTCATCCTAACTTCTATGAGATTTATTCAACTTCCTGGTGATTCTCCACTACTTTATGTATCAAAATAAGCTTCTAACATCGCGATTCATCCTGGTTTGATTAGAGTGACAAAGAAGTTGTCATTTTCCCAAACAGGAAAACTGGGATCACCTGATTTGAAAGTGTGATAGCTTCTTCATCCTAACTCCTATGAGATTTATTCAACTTCCTGGTGATTCTCCACTACTTTATGTATCGAAATCAAGATTCTTAAATCGCGATTCATCCTGGTTTGATTAGAATGACGAAGAAGTTGTCATATTCCCAAACAGGAAAACTGGGATCACCTGATTTGAAAGGAGGATAGCTTCTTCATCCTAACTCCTATGAGATTTATTCAACTTCCTGGTGATTCTCCACTACTTTATGTATCCAAATCAAGCTTCTTACATCGCGATTCATCCTGGTTTGATTAGAATGACGAAGAAGTTGTCATATTCTCAAACAGGAAAACTGGGATCACCTTATTTGAAAGTGGGATAGCTTCTTCATCCTAACTCCTATGAGATTTATTCAACTTCACGGTGATTCTCCACTACTTTATGTATCAAAATCAAGCTTCTTACATCGCGATTCATCCTGGTTTGATTAGAATGACGAAGAAGTTGTCATATTCCCAAACAGGAAAACTGAGATCACCTGATTTGAAAGTGGGATAGCTTCTTCATCCTAACTCCTATGAGATTTATTCAACTTCCTGGTGATTCTCCACTACTTTATGTATCAAAATCAAGCTTCTTACATCGCGATTCATCCTGGTTTGATTAGAATGACGAAGAAGTTGTCATATTCCCAAACAGGAAAACTGGGATCACCTGATTTGAAAGTGGGATAGCTTCTTCATCCTAACTCCTATGAGATTTATTCAACTTCCTGGTGATTCTCCACTACTTTATGTATCAAAATACAGCTTCTTACATCGCGATTCATCCTGGTTTGATTAGAATGACGAAGAAGTTGTCATATTCTCAAACAGGAAAACTGGGATCACCTTATTAGAAAGTGGGATAGCTTCTTCATCCTAACTTCTATGAGATTTATTCAACTTCCTGGTGATTCTCCACTACTTTATGTATCAAAATAAGCTTCTTACATCGCGATTCATCCTGGTTTGATTAGAATGACAAAGAAGTTGTCATTTTCCCAAACAGGAAAACTAGGATCACCTGATTTGAAAGTGGGATAGCTTCTTCATCCTAACTCCTATGAGATTTATTCAACTTCCTGGTGATTCTCCACTACTTTATGTATCAAAATAAAGCTTCTAACATCGCGATTCATCCTGGTTTGATTAGAATGACGAAGAAGTTGTCATATTCCCAAACAGGAAAACTGGGATCACCTGATTTGAAAGTGTGATAGCTTCTTCATCCTAACTCCTATGAGATTTATTCAACTTCCTGGTGATTCTCCACTACTTTATGTATCGAAATCAAGATTCTTACATCGCGATTCATCCTGGTTTGATTAGAATGACGAAGAAGTTGTCACATTCTCAAACAGGAAAACTGGGATCACCTTATTAGAAAGTGGGATAGCTTCTTCATCCTAACTTCTATGAGATTTATTCAACTTCCTGGTGATTCTACACTACTTTATGTATCAAAATCAAGCTTCTTACACCGCGATTCATCCTGGTTTGATTAGAATGACGAAGAAGTTGTCATATTCCCAAACAGGAAAACTGAGATCACCTTATTTGAAAGTGGGATAGCTTCTTCATCCTAACTCCTTTGAGATTTATTCAACTTCCTGGTGATTCTCCACTACTTTATGTATCAAATCAAGCTTCTTACATCGCGATTCATCCTGGTTTGATTAGAATGACGAAGAAGTTGTCATATTCCCAAACAGGAAAACTGGGATCACCTGATTTGAAAGTGGGATAGCTTCTTCATCCTAACTCCTATGAGATTTATTCAACTTCCTGGTGATTCTCCACTACTTTATGTATCAAAATCAAGCTTCTTACATCGCGATTCATCCTGGTTTGATTAGAATGACGAAGAAGTTGTCATATTCCCAAACAGGAAAACTGGGATCACCTTATTTGAAAGTGGGATAGCTTCTTCATCCTAACTTCTATGAGATTTATTCAACTTCCTGGTGATTCTCCACTACTTTATGTATCAAAATCAAGCTTCTTACATCGCGATTCATCCTGGTTTGATTAGAATGACGAAGAATTTGTCATATTCTCAAACAGGAAAACTGGGATCACCTTATTTGAAAGTGGGATAGCTTCTTCATCCTAACTCCTATGAGATTTATTCAACTTCCTGGTGATTTTCCACTACTTTATGTATCAAAATCAAGCTTCTTACATCACGATTCATCCTGGTTTGATTAGAATGACGAAGAAGTTGTCATATTCCCAAACAGGAAAACTGGGATCACCTGATTTGAAAGTGAGATAGCTTCGTCATCCTAACTCCTATGAGATTTATTCAACTTCCTGGTGATTTCCACTACTTTATGTATCAAAATCAAGCTTCTTACATCGCGATTCATCCTGGTTTGATTAGAATGACAAAGAAGTTGTCATATTCCCAAACAGAAAACTAAGATCACCTGATTTGAAAGTGGGATAGCTTCTTCATCCTAACTCCTATGAGATTTATTCAACTTCCTGGTGATTCTACACAACTTTATGTATCAAAATCAAGATTCTTACAATGCGATTCCTCCTGGTTTGATTAGAATGACAAAGAAGTTGTCATATTCCCAAACAGTAAAACTGAGATCACCTGATTTGAAAGTGGGATAGCTTCTTCATCCTAACTCCTATGAGATTTATTCAACTTCCTGGTGATTCTCCACTACTTTATGTATCAAAATCAAGCTTCTTACATCGCGATTCATCCTGGTTTGATTAGAATGACGAAGAAGTTGTCATATTCCCAAACAGGAAAACTGAGATCACCTGATTTGAAAGTGGGATAGCTTCTTCATCCTAACTCCTATGAGATTTATTCCACTTCCTAGTGATTCTCCACTACTTTATGTATCAAAATCAAGCTTCTTACATCGCGATTCATCCTGGTTTGATTAGAATGACGAAGAAGTTGTCATATTCCCAAACAGGAAAACTGGGATCACCTGATTTGAAAGTGGGATAGCTTCTTCATCCTAACTCCTATGAGATTTATTCAACTTCCTGGTGATTTTCCACTACTTTATGTATCAAAATCAAGCTTCTTACATCGCGATTCATCCTGGTTTGATTAGAATGACAAAGAAGTTGTTATATTCCCAAACAAGAAAACTAAGATTACCTGATTTGAAAGTGGGATAGCTTCTTCATCCTAACTCTTATGAGATTTATTCAACTTCCTGGTGATTCTCCACTACTTTATGTATCAAAATCAAGCTTCTTACATCGCGATTCATCCTGGTTTGATTAGAATGACAAAGAAGTTGTCATATTCCTAAACAGAAAAACTGAGATCACCTGATTTGAAAGTGGGATAGCTTCTTCATCCTAACTCGTATGAGATTTATTCAATTTCCTGGTGCTTCTCCACTACTTTATATATCAAAATCAAGCTTCTTACATAGCGATTCTTCCTGGATTGATTAGAATGACGGAGAAGTTGTCATATTCCCAAACAGGAAAATTGGGATCACCTGATTTGAAAGTGTGATAGCTTCTTCATCCTAACTCCTATGAGATTTATTCCACTTCCTAGTGATTCTCCACTACTTTATGTATCAAAATCAAGCATCTTACATCTTGATTCATCCTGGTTTGATTAGAATGTCGAAGAAGTTGTCATATTCCCAAACAGGAAAATAGGGATCACCTGATTTGAAAGTGTGATAGCTTCTTCATCATAACTCCTATGAGATTTATTCAACTTCCTGGTGATTTTCCACTACTTTATATATCAAAATAAAGCTTCTTACATCACAATTCATCCTGGTTTGATTAGAATGACGAAGAAGTCGTCATATTCCAGAACAGGAAAACTGGGATCACCTGATTTGAAAATGGGATAGCTTCGTCATCCTAACTCCTATAAGATTTATTCAACTTCCTGGTGATTTCCACTACTTTATGTATCAAAATCAAGCTTCTTTCATCGCGATTCATCCTGGTTTGATTAGAATGACAAAGAAGTTGTTGTATTCCCAAACAAGAAAACTATGATTACCTGATTTGAATGTGGGATAGGTTCTTCATCCTAACTCTTATGAGATTTATTCAACTTCCTGGTGATTCTCCACAACTTTATGTATCAAAATCAAGATTCTTACAACGCGATTCCTCCTTATTTGATTAGAATGACAAAGAAGTTGTCATATTCCCAAACAGTAAAACTGAGATCACCTGATTTGAAAGTGGGATAGCTTCTTCATCCTAACTCGTATGAGATTTATTCAACTTCCTGGTGATTCTCCACTACTTTATATATCAAAATCAAGCTTCTTACATCGCGATTCATCCTGGATTGATTAGAATAACGAAGAAATTGTCATATTCCCAAACAGGAAAACTGAGATCACCTGATTTGAAAGTGTGATAGCTTCTTCATCTTAACTCCTATGAGATTTATTCCACTTCCTAGTGATTTTCCACTACTTTATGTATCAAAATCAAGCATCTTACATCGCGATTCATCCTGGTTTGATTAGAATGACGAAGAAGTTGTCATATTCCTAAACAGGAAAACTGGGATCACCTGATTTGAAAGTGGGATAGCTTCTTCATCCTAACTCCTATGATATTTATTCAACTTCCTGGTGATTCTCCACTACTTTATGTATCAAAATCAAGCTTCTTACATCGTGATTCATCCTGGTTTGACTAGAATGACAAAGAAGTTGTCATATTCCCAAACAGGAAAACTGGGATCACCTGATTTGAAAGTGGGATAGCTTCTTCATCCTAACTCCTATGAGATTTATTAAACTTCCTGGTGATTTTCCACTACTTTATGTATCAAAATCAAGCTTCTTACATCGCGATTCATCCTGGTTTGATTAGAATGACAAAGAAGTTGTTATATTCCCAAACAAGAAAACTAGGATTACCTGATTTGAAAGTGGGATAGGTTCTTCATCCTAACTCTTATGAGATTTATTCAACTTCCCGGTGATTCTCCACTACTTTATGTATCAAAATCAAGATTCTTACATCGCGATTCCTCCTGGTTTGATTAGAATGACAAAGAAGTTATCATATTCCTAAACAGAAAAACTGAGATCACCTGATTTGAATGTTGGATAGCTTCTTCATCCTAACTCGTATGAGATTTATTCAACTTCCTGGTGATTCTCGACTACTTTATATATCAAAATCAAGCTTCTTACACAGCGATTCTTCCTGGATTGATTGGAACGACGGAGAAGTTGTCATATTCTTAAAGAGGAAAACTGGGATCACCTGATTAGAAAGTGTGATAGCTTCTTCATCCTAACTCCTATGAGATTTATTCCACTTCCTAGTGATTCTACACTACTTTATGTATCAAAATCAAGCATCTTACATCTTGATTCATCCTGGTTTGATTGGAATGTCGAAGAAGTTGTCATATTCTCAAACAGGAAAACTGGGATCACTTGATTTGAAAGTGTGATAGCTTCTTCATCCTAACTCCTATGAGATTTATTCAACTTCCTGGTGATTCTCCACTACTTTATGTATAAAAATAAAGCTTCTTGCATCGCGATTCATCCTGGTTTGATTAGAATGACAAAGAAGTTGTCATATTCCCAAACAAGAAAAATGGGATCATCTGATTTGAAAGTGGGATAGCTTCTTCATCCTAACTCATATGAGATTTATGCAATGTCCTGGTGATTCTCCACTACATTATGTATCAAAATCAAGCTTCTTACATCGCGATTCATCCTGGTTTGATTAGAATGACAAAGAAGTTGTTATATTCCCAAACAGGAAAACTGGGATCACCTTATTTGAAGGTGGGATAGCTTCTTCATCCTAACTCCTATGAGATTTATTCAACTTCTGGGTGATTCTTCGCTACTTTATGTATCAAAATAAAGCTTCTTACATTGCGATTCATCCTGGTTTCATTCGAATAACAAAGAAGTTGTCAAATTCCCAAACAGTAAAACTGAGATCACAAAGTGGGATAGCTTTGTCATTCTAACTCCTATGAGATTTATTCAACTTCTGGGTGATTCTCCACTACTTTATGTATCGAAATCAAGCTTCTTACATTGCGATTCATCCTGGATTGATTAGAATGATGAAGAAGTTGTCATATTCCCAAACAGGGAAACTGGGATCACCTGATTTAAAAGTGTGATAGTTTCTTCATCCTAACTCCTATGAGATTTATCAACTTCCTGGTGATTCTTCACTACTTTATGTATCAAAATCAAGCATCTTACATCCCGATTCATCCTGGTTTGAATAGAATGACGAAGAAGTTGTCATATTCCCAAACAGGAAAACTGTGATCACCTGATTTGAAAGTGTGATAGCTTCTTCATCCTAACTCCTATGAGATTTATTCAACTTCCTGGTGATTTCCACTACTTTATGTATCAAAATCAAGCTTCTTACATCGCGATTCATCCTGGTTTGATTAGAATGACAAAGAAGTTGTTGTATTCCCAAACAAGAAAACTAAGATTACCTGATTTGAAAGTGGGATAGGTTCTTCATCTTAACTCTTATGAGATTTATTCAACTTACCTGATTTGAAAGTGGGATAGGTTCTTCCACTACTTTTCGTATCAAAATAAAGCATCTTACATCACGATTCATCATGGTTTGATTAGAATGACGAAGAAGTTATCATATTCCCAAACAGGAAAACTGGGATCACCTTATTTGAAGGTGGGATAGCTTTTTCATCCTAACTCCTATGAGATTTATTCAACTTCTGGGTGATTCTCCACTACTTTATGTATCAAAATAAAGCTTCTTACATTGCGATTCATCCTGGTTTGATTCGAATAACAAAGAAGTTGTCATATTCCCAAACAGTAAAACTGAGATCACAAAGTGGGATAGCTTCGTCATTCTAACTCCTATGAGATTTATTCAACTTCTGGGTGATTCTCCACTACTTTATGTATCGAAATCAAGCTTCTTACATTGCGATTCATCCTGGATTGATTAGAATGACGAAGAAGTTGTCATATTCCCAAACAGGAAAACTGGGATCACCTGATTTAAAAGTGTGATAGCTTCTTCATCCTAACTCCTATGAGATTTATTCAACTTCCTGGTGATTCTTCACTACTTTATGTATCAAAATAAAGCTTCTAACATCGCGATTCATCCTGGTTTGATTAGAATGACGAAGAAGTTGTCATATTCCCAAACAGGAAAACTGGGATCACCTGATTTGAAAGTGGGATAGCTTCTTCATCCTAACTCCTATGAGATATATTCAACTTCCTGGTGATTCTCCACTACTTTATGTATCAAAATAAAGCTTCTTACATCGCGATTCATCCTGGTTTGATTAGAATGACAAAGAAGTTGTCATATTCCAAAACATGAAAACTGGGATCACCTGATTTGAAAGTGGGATAGCTTCTTCATCCTAACTCCTTTATGATTTATTCAACTTCCTGGTGATTCTCCACTAGTTTATGTCTCAAAATCAAGCTTCTTACATCGCGATTCATCCTGGTTTGATTAGAATGACGAAGAAGTTGTCATATTCCCAAACAGGAAAACTGGGATCACCTGATTTGAAAGTGGGATAGCTTCTTCATCCTAACTCCTATGAGATATATTCAACTTCCTGGTGATTCTCCACTACTTTATGTATCAAAATCAAGCTTCTTACATCGCGATTCATCCTGGTTTGATTAGAATGGCAAAGAAGTTGTCATATTCCCAAACATGAAAACTGGGATCACCTGATTTGAAAGTGTGATAGTTTCTTCATCCTAACTCCTATGAGATCTATTCAACTTCCTGGTGATTCTTCACTACTTTATGTATCAAAATCAAGTTTCTTACATCGCGATTTAACATGGTTTGATTAGAATAATGAAGAAGTTGTCATATTCCCAAACAGAAAAACTGGGATCACCTGATTTGAAAGTGTGATAGCTTCTTCATCATAACTCCTATGAGATTTATTCAATTTCCTGGTGATTCTCCACTACTATATGTATCAAAATCAAGCTTCTTACATCGCGATTCATCCTGGTTTGATTAGAATGATAAAGAAGTTGTCATATTCCCAAACAGTAAAACAGGGATCACCTGATTTGAAAGTGGGATAGCTTCTTCATCCTAACTCCTATGAGATTTATTCAACTTCCTGGTGATTCTCCACTACTTTATGTGTCAAAATCAAGCTTCTTACATCGTGATACATCCTGGTTTGATTAGAATGACGAAGAAGTTGTCATATTCCCAAAACAGGAAAACTAGGATCACCTGATTTGAAAGTGGGATAGTTCCTTCATCCTAACTCCTATGAGATTTATTCAACTTCCTGGTGATTCTCCACTACTTTATGTATAAAAATAAAGCTTCTTGCATCGCGATTCATCCTGGTTTGATTAGAATGACAAAGAAGTTGTCATATTCCCAAACAGGAAAAATGGGATCATCTGATTTGAAAGTGGGATAGCTTCTTCATCCTAACTCCTATGAGATTTATTCAACGTCCTGGTGATTCTCCACTACATTATGTATCAAAATCAAGCATCTTACATCGCGATTCATCCTGGTTTGATTAGAATGACGAAGAAGTTGTCATATTCCCAAACAGGAAAACTAGGATCACCTGATTTGAAAGTGGGATAGCTTCTTCATCCTAACTCCTATGAGATTTATTCAACTTCCTGGTGATTCTCCACTACTTTATGTATCAAAATCAAGTTTCTTACATCGTGATTCATCCCGGTTTTATTAGAATGACGAAGAAGTTGTCATATTCCCAAACATGAAAACTGAGATCACAAAGTGGGATAGCTTCGTCATTCTAACTCCTATGAGATTTATTCAACTTCTGGGTGATTCTCCACTACTTTATGTATCGAAATCAAGCTTCTTACATTGCGATTCATCCTGGATTGATTAGAATGACGAAGAAGTTGTCATATTCCCAAACAGGAAAACTGGGATCACCTGATTTGAAAGTGGGATAGCTTCTTCATCCTAACTCCTATGAGATATATTCAACTTCCTGGTGATTCTCCACTACTTTATGTATCAAAATCAAGCTTCTTACATCGCGATTCATCCTGGTTTGATTAGAATGGCAAAGAAGTTGTCATATTCCCAAACAGGAAAACTTGGATCACCTGATTTGAAAGTGGGATAGCTTCTTCATCCTAACTCCTTTATGATTTATTCAACTTCCTGGTGATTCTCCAATAGTTTATGTCTCAAAATCAAGCTTCTTACATCGCGATTCATCCTGGTTTGATTAGAATGGCAAAGAAGTTGTCATATTCCCAAACAGGAAAACTGGGATCAATTGATTTGAAAGTGTGATAGCTTCTTCATCCTAACTCCTATGAGATCTATTCAACTTCCTGGTGATTCTTCACTACTTTATGTATCAAAATCAAGCTTCTCACATCGCGATTTATCCTGGTTTGATTAGAATAATGAAGAAGTTGTCATATTCCCAAACAAGAAAACTGGGATCACCTGATTTGAAAGTGTGATAGCTTCTTCATCATAACTCCTATGAGATTTATTCAATTTCCTAGTGATTCTCCACTACTATATGTATCAAAATCAAGCTTCTTACATCGCGATTCATCCTGGTTTGATTAGAATGATAAAGAAGTTCTCATATTCCCAAACAGTAAAACAGGGATCACCTTATTTGAAAGTGGGATAGCTTCTTCATCCTAACTCCTATGAGATTTATTCAACTTCCTGGTGATTCTCCACTACTTTATGTGTCAAAATCAAGCTTCTTACATCGCGATTCATCCTGGTTTGATTAGAATGACGAAGAAGTTGTCATATTCCCAAAACAGGAAAACTAGGATCACCTGATTTGAAAGTGGGATAACTCCTTCATCCTAACTCCTATGAGATTTATTCAACTTCCTGGTGATTCTCCACTACTTTATGTATAAAAATAAAGCTTCTTGCATCGCGATTCATCCTGGTTTGATTAGAATGACAAAGAAGTTGTCATATTCCCAAACAGGAAAAATGGGATCACCTGATTTGAAAGTGGGATAGCTTCTTCATCCTAAGTCCTATGAGATTTATTCAACGTCGTGGTGATTCTCCACTACTTTATGTATCAAAATCAAGCTCCGTCCATCGCGATTCATCCTGGTTTGATTAGAATGACAAAGAAGTTGTTATATTCCCAAACAAGAAAATTGGGATCACCTGATTTGAAAGTGGGACAGCTTCTTCATCCTAACTCTTATGAGGGTTATTCAACTTCCTGGTGATTCTCCACTACTTTATGTCTCAAAATCAAGCTTTTTGCATCGCGATTCATCCTGGTTTGATTAATATAACAAAGAAGTTGTCATATTCCCAAACACGAAAACTGTGATCACCTGATTTGAAAGTGGGATAGCTTCTTCATCCTAACTCCTTTAAGATTTATTCAACTTCCTGGTGATTCTCCACTAGTTTATGTCTCAAAATCAAGCTTCTTACATCGCGATTCATCCTGGTTTGATTAGAATGACGAAGAAGTTGTCATATTCCCAAACAGGAAAACTGGGATCACCTGATTTGAAAGTGGGATAGCTCCTTCATCCTAACTCCTATGAGATTTATTCAACTTCTTGGTGATTCTCCACTAGTTTATGTCTCAAAATCAAGCTTCTTACATCGCGATTCATCCTGGTTTGATTAGAATGACGAAGAAGTTGTCATATTCCCAAACAGGAAAACTAGGATCACCTGATTTGAAAGTGGGATAGCTCCTTCATCCTAACTCCTATGAGATTTATTCAACTTCCTGGTGATTCTCCACTACTTTATGTATAAAAATAAAGCTTCTTGCATCGCGATTCATCCTGGTTTGATTAGAATGACAAAGAAGTTGTCATATTCCCAAACAGGAAAAATGGGATCACCTGATTTGAAAGTGGGATAGCTTCTTCATCCTAAGTCCTATGAGATTTATTCAACGTCGTGGTGATTCTCCACTACTTTATGTATCAAAATCAAGCTTCGTCCATCGCGATTCATCCTGGTTTGATTAGAATGACAAAGAAGTTGTTATATTCCCAAACAAGAAAATTGGGATCACCTGATTTGAAAGTGGGATAGCTTCTTCATCCTAACTCTTATGAGAGTTATTCAACTTCCTGGTGATTCTCCACTACTTTATGTCTCAAAATCAAGCTTTTTGCATCGCGATTCATCCTGGTTTGATTAATATAACAAAGAAGTTGTCATATTCCCAAACACGAAAACTGTGATCACCTGATTTGAAAGTGGGATAGCTTCTTCATCCTAACTCCTTTAAGATTTATTCAACTTCCTGGTGATTCTCCACTAGTTTATGTCTCAAAATCAAGCTTCTTACATCGCGATTCATCCTGGTTTGATTAGAATGGCAAAGAAGTTGTCATATTCCCAAACAGGAAAACTGGGATCACCTGATTTGAAAGTGGGATAGCTTCTTCATCCTGACTCCTATGAGATTTATTCAACGTCCTGGTGATTCTCCACTACTTTATGTATCAAAATCAATCTTCTTACATCGCAATTCATCCTTGTTTGATTAGAATGAAAAAGAAGTTGTCATATTCCCAAATAGGAAAACTGGGATCACCTTATGTGAAAGTGGGATACTTTTTCATCCTAACTCCTATGGGATTTATTCAACGCCCTGGTGATTCTCCACTACTTTATGTATACAAATCAAGCATCTTACATCGGGGTTCATCCTGGTTTGGTAAGAATGACGAAGAAGTTGTCATATTCCCAAACAGGAAAACTGGGATCACCTGATTTGAAAGTGGGATAGCTTCTTCATCCTAACTCCTATGAAATTTATTCAACTTCCTGGTGATTCTCCACTACTTTATGTATCTAAATTAAGCTTCTTACATCGCGGTTCATCCTGGTTTGATAAGAATGACGAAGAAGTTGTCCTATTTCCAAACAGGAAAACTGGGATCACCTGATTTAAAAGTGGGATAGCTTCTTAATCTTAACTCCTATGAGATTTATTCAACTTCTTGGTGATTCTCCACTACTCTATGTATCCAAATGAAGCTTCTTACATCGCGGTTCATCCTGTTTTCATAAGAATGACGAAGAAGTTGTCATATTCCCAAACAGGAAAACTGGAATCACCTGATTTAAAAGTGGGATAGCTTCTTAATC
This sequence comes from Brassica napus, assembly GCF_020379485.1. Lineage (NCBI taxonomy): Eukaryota > Viridiplantae > Streptophyta > Magnoliopsida > Brassicales > Brassicaceae > Brassica > Brassica napus. The sequence continues at coordinate 21,438,828 of NC_063447.1, forward strand.
TTAACTCCTATGAGATTTATTCAACTTCTTGGTGATTCTCCACTACTTTATGTATTCAAATCAAGCTTCTTACATCGCGGTTCATGCTGGATTGATTAGAATAACAAAGAAGTTGTCATATTGCCAAACAGGAATACTGGGATCACCTGATTTGAAAGTGGGATGGCTTCTTCATCCAAACTCCTATGAGATTTAATCAAATTCTGGTAATTCTCCACTACTCTATGTATCCAAATCGAGCTTCTTACATCGCGGTTCATCCTATTTTAATAAGAATGACAAAGAAGTTGTCATATTCCCAAACAGAAAAACTTGGATCTCCTGATTTGAATGTGGGATCGCTTCTTCGTCCTAACTCCTATGAGATTTATTCAACTTCCTGGTGATTCACCACTACTTTATGTATCCAAATCAAGCTTCTTACATCGCGATTCATCTTGGTTTGGTAAGAATGATGAAGAAGTTGTCATATTCCCAAACAGGAAAACTGGGCCCACCTGATTTGAAAGTGGGATAGCTTCTTCATCCTAACTCGAATGAGCTATATTCAACTTCCTGATGATTCTCCACTACTTTATGTATCTAAATCAAGCTTCTTACATCGCGGTTCATCCTTTTTTTATAAGAATGACGAAGAAGTTGTCATATTCCCAAACAGGAAAACTGGGACCACCTGATTTGAAAGTGGGATAGCTTCTTCATCCTAACTCCAATGAGCAATATTCAACTTTCTGGTGATTCTCCACTACTTTATGTATCTAAATCAAGCTTCATACATCGCGGTTCATCCTGTTTTGATAAGAATGACGAAGAAGAGGTCATATTCTCAAACAGGAAAACTGGGATCACCTGATTTAAAAGTGGGATAGTTTCTTAATCTTAACTCCAATGAGATTTATTCAACTTCTTGGTGATTCTCCACTACTCTATGTATCCAAATCAAGCTTCTTACATCGCGGTTCATCCTGGATATCGATTCCGCCGTGACCGATTTTGGCCCCAACACCTGGTTTTTTGGTATATGGAATGGTTTAAAATAATTGTTTTGACTATCTATTTCACAAAAGTCGACTTACTTTTTCCGTCACACATATGTTTAGAACTCCAGAGTTAAGCGGGTTTGGCCTGGAGTAATGAAAGGATGTGTGACCTATCGGGAAGTGATTCGCGATACCGTGCGAGTGAGACCAAAACACAGGGAAAGGACATGGTGATTGCAGGGTTAGTAGACAAGACATTTGGGACATGAAAAATTAGTGCACCGCTCGTCAGACGGGATGGGGCCCACGGGCCAAGAGAGAGGGCGTGGGTGGCCCTTTAGCTGTGGGCGGTCAAGGCGTTATAAGTGGTATCAGAGCCGAACACAAACGAATGTGGAGTCAGTGAGGGCTCACACTAGCATGGGTAACGAGGACGCAACGAGGATATTTCGTTCTTTGAGAGGAGGTGAATTGTAACATCCCGGTTTTTGGTATATGGAATGGCTTAAAAGAATTGACTTGGCTACCTATGTCACCAAATTTGACTTACCTTTTCTGTCACACATCCGTTTAGAACTCCAGGGTAAAGCGTGTTTGGGCTGGAGTAGTGAAAGGTTGGGTGACCTATTGCGATACCATGCGAGTGAGGCCAAAACACAGGGAAATGTCATGTGGTGATTGCATGGTTAGTAGACAAGACAATCGAGCCTTCGGAAAAATTAAACGACCAATAGTCAGACGAGATGGAGTCAAGTCCACAGGCCGAATGAGGGGGTGATAGAATGCCCAAGAGAACCTATGAACTCGTTTGTGTTGAGATCACCAATGATCTAGCAGGAAACAAGGTTGTAAAAGCAAAGCTTCTGTTTTATAAATTGATAATATTGTGTCTCTTACAACCCAAGAGATCACTATTATATAACTATGAAAAGTCCTAAGTCCTTATGACCTAACAATTTATCCTTAAATCTTAATACTTATCTCTAAAGAAATTGAAAACTAACGTTTAATGAAAGCAATAACAATAAAGGAAAACCAATGGTAAAGCCAATAAGGAAATTATGGATCATACTGCATCAGGTCACCCGAGGTTGAGAAAGATCCGACCTCGGATCTTCAGTATTATCGTGCACCACATAAGGAATAAGGTGCTTGACGTTGAACACATCTGAGTATCGATCTGTAGAATGAAGAAGTAGACGATACGCATTTGCATTTATCTTCTCAAGAACTTGCAGGACCAATTTTACGTGACTTCAGTTTGTTGTATTCACCCGGAGCAAAACGTTTGCGTGTTAAGACAGCCCATACACGATAACCAGCTTTGAATTACAGGTTGTGACGATGACGATCGACATCCACTTTGTATTATTCCGAATACAATTATAAGTTGTCATGGACCTGAGCGTGAATATCCGTAAGGGAAGCGGCGAAATTGTTTGCCTCACCATGTTCGCATGTTGGATCAAAGCATTATTGAGATCAATAGGTCCACGAGGAACAATCCCATAAACAATGCAGAATAGATTAAAACGTGTACTGCGGTTCACTGCATGATTATGTGCGAATTCAACTTGGAGAGAACCGAGTCCCAAGTTATGATGTTATCAACCACCAAGCAACGAAGCATGTCACTGAGAGTGCGATTTGTAACCTCAGTCTAGCCATCCGACTGGGGATGATAGGCAGAGCTCATGTCGAGGCTAGTACTTACAAGAAGCCAAAGAGACCTCCAAAAGTGACTAAGAAAGTGTGAATCTCTGTCTGAAATGATCGACAAAGGGAGCCCATGTAACTGGTAAACTTCACGAAAGAATAGGACTGCTACTTGGACTGCATCCGTCGTCTTCTTGCAAGGTATAAAATGTGTCATCTTCGAGAAACGATCAACGACCACAAAAATTGAATCAAATCCGCGTTGAGTACGGGGAAGACCCAACACAAAGTCCATACTGATATCTGTCCAAGGTTGAGTAGGCACTGGTAATGAAAGGTATAAACCGCTGTTTGAAGCATGTCCATTCGACCTTTGACAAACCATGCACCTCTCCACAAAATGAGCCACATCCCGACACAAGGAAGGCCAAAAATAGGTGTCAGTGACCAACTGAAGTGTGCGATCACGTCCCACATGATCCTCTTCATGCAATTCTTTTATCATCTTGAGTCGAAGACTGCTTTCGGAATACACAAATGGCTTCCTTGAAACAAAAACCCATCATGGAGTGCAAACTATGACCGGTCACCATTGTGTAATGACGGTAAAATCGTTCCAAAATATGCATCTGACTCGTATAGGTCTGGAAGGACCGCGAATCCTAGAACCGAAACCTGTAAGGTAGCCACAAGAGTATGTCGACGACTAAGGGCATCTGCAACCTTATTTGTCCTACCTGATTGATGCTTGATTACAAACATAATTTGTTGAAAAAAGGCTATCCAAGAAGCATGCCTTGATGAAATCTTGTCCTGGCTTCCCAACTGCTTGAGCGCATCATGATTGGTGTATAATATACTCTTGATGGAAGAGATAATGCCGCCAATGCTTGATAGCTTTGCCAATAGCATAGAACTCGACATCATAAGTGCTATAACGGGCTCTGGAACTAATGATGGGAATATAAATCATTATCCGCAGGCCCCGCCCGTTTGACCCGCTGCAGGGCGGGTGTATGTCGAGTGATGTGAAAAATTTGGTTCGAGGGTGCGGGTGCGGGTTGAGTGATTTTTATGGGGGGCGGGTGCGGTCAGCCAAAATTCAACTGCCGGTACCCGCTAACCCGCAAAAGTTAAAAAAAATGAATTTTTTTGAAAAAATATTAATTTTTAACAATTTTTTTTAAAAAAATTATTTAATTTTAATTATAAATAGATTAATATCATTATTTTTAATAAAAAATATTTAAAATATTAAATATTATTTTTATTTTTAATAAAATATATTTCAAATATTAAATTTTATTATTATTTTTAATAAAAATATTTAAATTAATAATTTTTTTATTATTAGTATTATCCGCGGGTTTAAGCGAGGCAGGTGCGGGTTTCATATTTTCTTCTTGCAGGTCAAATTTTTTGAGTCAAAAAAATCAGTCAGCCCGCGGGTTGGCGGGTCAGGCAGGGCGGGTTTGACCCGCAACCAAGCTCTATCTGACACCTGCAATCTTCTCACTATAAAACGCCACTGGCCGGCCAAGCTGACTTAGAACAGCTCCTATACTGAGTTTACAACCATCGCAATGTAACTCGAAAACTTGAGTAAAATCGGGTAATGCCAGGATATGTGTTGAGACTAGCCTTCGTTTAAGTTCTTCAAAAGCTGCGTCCGCTTCAGGTGTCCAAGAGAAGGAGACACTCTTCATGTAGTCTGTAAGTGGAGCTGCAATATTCTGAAGTGCTGCACAAAGCACCGGTAAAACAAAGCGAGATTGTGAAAACTACGAACTTCGCTGATTGTACGCGGAGTAAGCCACGACTAGATTACTTTCACCTTGCTTGAATCACCCTGGAGTCCTTCAGTGGAGACAAATATAGCCTAAGAAAAGGACATCATCTACTATGAAGATGCACTTATGGCGCACGGCATAAAGTGTTTCACGGCGAAGTGCTTTGATAATGTCTTGTAGATGATTCATGTGGCTTTCCAAGTCGTTGCTGAAAAGCAATATATCTTCAAAGTTTACGGCAACAAACTTTCCAATGAATGAGCGAAGGGCTTGGTTCATAACTCGCATGAAGGTGTTGAGAGCATTAGATAAGCCAAACGACATCACTGTCCATTCGAAAAGACCTTCCTGGGTTTTGAAAGTTGTCTTCCACTCATCTCATGGTCGGATATGAATTTGATTATAACGACTCTTGAGATAGAGTTTGGTGAACAGAGTAGCAAGCCCAATCTGATCCAAAAGGTCATCCAGTCTTGATATGGGAAATTGATATCGTACCGTTATTTTGTTTATGGCACGACTATCAATGCACATACGCCATGTTCTGTATTTCTTAGGAATGAGCAACGCCGGAACTGCTGCTGGTCTTATACTTTCGTTCATGTGCCCTTTGACGAGAAGCTCTTCAACTTGTCGTCTACGTTCATCGTGTTCTTGGGGACTCATACGGTAGTGCGGTCTGTTAGGAAGAACTGGATTAGGCCCTACTAGGTCGACATGATGTTGTATGTCTCGTAATGGTGGAAGATCACTGGGTAGTTCCTCGGGAAACACATCACTAAATTCACGAAGTAGTTGCGTGAATGGTGGTGGTGCTGTTGTGGGACATGGTGTCGCGGCTGGAGATGCGACGAGAGCCCAAAGAATTTCACCACTGTTGATGTGTTTAGCAAGTTCCGCCTTAGGAATAGTTAGTAGTGTCTTCGCTGCAGGTGTAGGAGGCGTCTCCTTAATTGTACAACTGCTTGGTTCTGCTTGTTCGTGGGAAGGTAACAAAGTAATCGTACGATCTTGGAACACAAAGCCATATGTATTAGCTTTTCCACGATGAACTGCATCCCTGTCAAACTGCCACGGTCGTCTGAGTAATATGTGACAAGCATCCATAGGAACGACGTCACATGTTGTGGAGTCCTTATAGTGGAGAAAGAAAGAAACACTTGCTTGGAGACATTGATTTCAGTACCGTTGTTAAGCCAAGCGAGTATATAAGGTGACAGTGAGGCTTGACGCTCAATCCCAATTTTTGTGCTGCCTCTTATGAAAACGGATCATCATTTGGATTTTTCCTCTAATAGTTATGGTTATTTCTTCGAGACTGTTCTCTGCAGATCCGATCCACAAATAGTCAACTTCATGAGCGTTTTTCCGTTTATCCAGACTGACCCAGAAAACGAGGGAGATATCATCGGAAAGGTCTCTGTTGTCAGTTTTTCGGATCATCTTTCAGATTGACAAACCGAGGTACGGTTAGAAAGTTATGGCTATTTTACTTTCGGGTATCAAATCTGTTCAAATCCGAAAATCATAAACCTAGTCTATATTTATGGAAAATTCTAAATATATTTTAGGAAAGTTTCTATTAAGGAAAGTTTCCAGTTTTGGAAACTTTATTTTAGGAAACCCGAAATATAAGTCCTTATTTATCATGTTGCAGTTGACTACTTCTTCCGTCAGCTAGTTTTTCCGATCATGGCAAACGTGAGGGTCTTTTCCCGAATTTCTCTTACATGGCTTAGGACCTCGAATAAGTATATAATTTATTTCTGATATGTTCCGTCTGCGTGAAATCGAGTATGTCATTGCTTACTTAGTTTTTAGGTTCTTTACTTAAACCGGAACTAAGGTGTTAGAGGAGTCAATAATGATTGTTTCATTTAAAATCGATGCATAAAAATAGTTGTTTTATTAAGAGTTATGAGATTGTTTGGAGATGGATACAGAGACGTAGAGAGACGTGCTGCTGTATGCCGGATTATATGGAGGTTACGGCCAGCTATAGTCTACCGGTTGGCTGTAACCCGGAGGTGTCAAGAAATCGTCTACGGGCGTGTGTGGCTGAGCACATATTCGGTGGTGTTTTTGTCCTGTTAGTGGGCAGCGAGTGTGCAACTCGCTAGGACTATTGTTTGATCTATGGGTACTTTAGGTACCGTGTTTGCAACGTGTTAGGATTAAATTATATTTATTCAGAGTGCTCTGTCCAGGTCCATGGATTTCGGGTTTAGTATCCCATATCTCACAGAGTAACTCCCCTGTTACTCACCCCTCTTTCTTCCCCATTTCAGGTGAGAGTGATGAGTATATGATATTTGGATGGATTGGTGTTACTGGGCTTAGGGTGAGTGGAGTTGTGTATATGGCCTTTTGTGTTATGAGATATTGTTGGTGGTCCATTTTTTTCGCCATATAGGAGGTGACGTGTGTCCTAATTTGGTATCAGAGCGGGGCTCCGTCCCGGTTCCATCCTGGGATGGCAATTAAAGGATTCGGTTTTCTACGTATTCAAAATAATAATATATATATATATACATATATATATATAATGAAAATTAATAAAAAGGGTATTTGGGAAATTATTTTAGCATCATTATGTCTAGTAATTATTAACTCAATTGTCTCCTTTTAAGACGATGAGTCGACATTCGTCTTTTGGCTATCAGAGGTCTACCAGATGTTCAGCATATGTGTGATGTTGCAGTTTGTCAGATTGCTTAGGGGTCTATCAATTTCTTCAGTCATTATTCTGAGGTTGTTTAGGAGTGGATATGTGACGTTTCTGCCACCACCCAATTTCAAGACATCGTTCCACGAGTTTTTGATGCATGAGTTTTTGTGATATGAGGTATGAGCCATCAATTGGCATGTGTTGTATTTGTATACGAGTTTATGGACTATTTTGGATGTATGCTTGGTCTGGAAACTCTTGGGAAATCGCTTTTGGATTGGTGGTGCGCCAGATCACGTTGTGTTGATATTGAAGTTACGCTTGGTTTTGTTTGCCAGCTTTTGGCAGTGTTGATCGTTTCATTATGGTTTCAGTTCAGACAGCTGACATAGGACATTGGGAGTTATTTATATTCGAGTTGTACCAGTTATGCGTGTAGGAATCGAGTTATTCAGAGATTCATCAGAGATGAAGCTGATTTTATGCGATGTCATCCTTGGGATGGATTGGATTTCATGACATCAAGTAGTATTGATTTGTCTGAGGGCAAGAGTTCTTATTCCTGGAGTCGATGAGAGTTTTTATTGTCTACATGCTACATGCTGAGGAGTTATTGGATAGGAGTTAAATATATTTTTTGTGATCATTTCGATGGTTAAGAACGATAGTCAGCTTGAGTTGAAAGATTTTCTAGTTGTTTCAGAGTATGTGTATGAATTTGAGGCCTTTGGAAGGGCCGTCACCAGCCAAAGGAGACGTCTTTACGATTGAGTTGGAGTCAGGGACGACACCGGTTTCACGATTTTCTATAAAAATTAGCACCAGCAGAGATGACCGAGTGGAAAGAGCATATGGAAGATTCATCAGACAAGGGTTTTATCAGACCGAGTACTTCACCGTGGGGAGCATCATTATTGTTTGTAAAGAAGAAAGATGAGAATTTCAGGTTTTGTATCGACTACATGAACTTGAACATGGTAACCATCGTATTGATGAGTTGTTGGATTAGATGGAGGGAGGTTCATGGTTCTCGAAGGATGTCCAACCGTCAGGATACCATCAAATGACTACAGTTGAGGAGTATGTACGTGATGCTGATTTCCATATGCGATATGGATCCGTTTGGGTTGACGAATGCACCGATGGCATTTGCGAAACATATGAATGATGTCTATCGTGAGCACTTAGATAAGTGCACGATTGTCTTCATCGATGACATCCTGATTTATTCTAGGAGCAGCGAGCAGCATGTTGAACATTTACGGATTGGGTAGTTTGGATAGTTTGGATAGAAATATTCAAACAAAACCGTGTCTAATGAGTAGTTTTAGTTTTTTTTTGTACATTTAAGTAGTTTAGATATAAAATATTTGAATCAAATCAGGTAATATGGTTACTTTGGGTTCGAATATCCGAACCCATTTTAGATACATTGTTTATTCGGTTGTTTTCAGGTTCCTATACAACAGATCCGAACTCATCCGGACTCGGGAGGACCTGATTCGAACCCAACCCAAATTTCATAATATCCGAAATGGACTTAATTTTAAAATACGAAAAATTTGATACTTGAAAGAACTGGTCAGTACCCGAACGGATACTCGAATACCTAGACTTTGACTGCATTATTTTGTTATCTATAATCCTAATTACGTTTTTACTGATGTTGTTGATCATCTGTTAGTGTAAACATTTCAATTGGAAATAAAGAAGACATAATGTTAATTTCATACCATAACTGCTATCTTCTGTGTTGGTTGTGGATCAAATGTTGGGAGGAAATATGTTAGCCAAAAACATTATTTTACTGTAATTAATATACATCATAATAATCTAAACCTTTATTTTAGTGTAGTTTCGGTAGTGTATAAAAAGTAAAAACAGTTGCGAACTCTTTGTGTGGCAGAGCTCGAGCGAGAGGTTCAGCGATGCGATGCGTTGAGATTCTGTTGAAGAAAACAGTACCTGAGACTTTGGAATCGCTTCCTTTGGTGTTTCCAGAACTGAATTAATCTCTTCAAGCGAAAGCTTATCTTGAATCGAACAAACCACTTCCATCTCTTGATCCACATTAGTCTTATTGCGTTTAGTTCAGATTCTTCTTGATGCATCTCGTTTGGTTCAAGATTCACGATGTGCTCCTTCACTTCTTGAGTCGCGTCGGTGCTATTTATAGTCTCTGTATCTCGCCCATTCAGAACCGACTTGTCCCTCTCTGCCTCCAATCTGATCTGTTCCGGATCGTCATGTTCATGATATTACGTGTATACACACACCAATTAACACGATCGAATGGTATGTCGATGTAGCACTTTAGGATCGAATCCACAAAGACCAACGATTACACTTTACCTTTATGGGATCAATACTTAGCTACAACAATGATGGGGTTTTGAGATTAAGGTTTCGTAACAAACAAGTAATAAGATTAATTAAAGCTTTCAGATGATTAAAATGCTAGCCTAGGGTGGTTTGGTCGGGTGTTAAACAAGTGTGAGCCAAACAATTATTCAAGTTCGATTAAAGACCAGTCTAGAACTCGAATCACTTAAGATAGATCAGCCCACTGTCGTGGTGCTTCACCTTTTGTCAATCGATCTCAGTACCTAAACTGTCGTTTGGACTAAGATGCGATGACAAACATTAAGATCAAGTCCGATCTGTTCACAAAACACCCTAACATCTACTTTCGCTGGTTAGGGATATGATGCTCATTCAAGTTATGTCTAGCAACCTATAACACTTTTGATGAATAGATTAAACCTAGAATCAGGCACTAAGTGGTTAACTTGATGCAAGCCTTAAGAACAACAGTGAATGAAGACAATCGATTTATAACTTATTTATGTCAAGCTCACGGATCTAACACCCTAACACCCTAGACTAAGCAAGTTGACTACTCAGCCATGAACAGAGAAAACACAGAGACACAGACTGAATAAAACATGTGTAGATAAAATAGAATAAGGGTTCAGGGGGTTCTTCTCTATCGTGAGAGAGATGGAGCCTTCTCCCTTTACAAAGTATCAAATCACAAATCTCTCAAAGCTCAAGTCTGATTCCTTGTCTCAAAAACAGCGTAGTAAAATATAGAAAAACAGAAAGAGAAGTTTTATGGAAGCCACCGGATGCTGAGAGAAAAAGATGGGATAATTAGGGCAAATCCCGTAATGACTTGTAGTTTCCTTAAAAATCTCTGCCGCTGGAACATGCACTCGGGTTGCTCCGCTCTATCGGGAACAGTCACTCGGGTTGCTCCGCTATCGGGAACAGTCACTCAGACTGTTCCGCGTGAAAATCTCCAGATTGCATTGTGTTCTGTCCTTTTTGTTCCAGCTGGTCTATCTCCAATCCAATGCAACTCCAGACCTGTAATGACTCGAAAATGACTAGGGAGACTCGATAATGACTTGAAAACCAATTAGAAAACATATATACAAGATGCCAAAAACACCATATATCAATTCCCCCAGACTTAGATCCTTGTTTGTCCTCAAACAATGTCAAGTATCAAGAACAGGGAGAAAGGTTTGAAAGTGTGAGAACTCTCCTATTCTCAGCAACCATACTTTAACAACGAATCTCTGAACCATACAAGCAATAAAACTAGGACAATACAGCCTTACCGGAACCCCACTGACTGCTGTTCAAAAATCGGCTCCATACTCTTCATCTCAAACCTGAAAAAGCAACACTATCGAGACAATACTCCCTACATTCATTTAAGAGTAGCGTGAGCTTATCATCACAGACATCATTCAGGGTAGACGGTCTAGGTGTGAAACAGGCTATTTAATGGTGGAGTTAAAAGTGTTTAGGGGCTACCATTTCATTGAAGAGGATGCAGGATATCGCACAAAATGGCAAGAGAGGATAGATCCATTGATGTCCACAGCCTCTACTCGTTTTTGCTCTATCTGGTGCGACTGTTCTGATGACGGAACATGCAACTGATTGTTCTGCGTTCCACTTTCCTTTTGGTACCCACTCCTTTGCTCGATCCTCCCAGTGGCTCATGTTTCTTTGATTTCTTCCCCTTCTCCATCACCTTATTTTGGTTCTTTTTTTTTTTTTTTTGAAGACTGATATGGTGATGTGACGAAGAAGGAGGTCATACATGATGGTTCTGAGTGCCACTGGTGGTTCTGATTTTCAACCATTCTGGTTCTCCACCCCTGCTCTTGCATAGTTCATTGTTTATGGAGCGGTTGCTCCCTTAATCTGCTTGTTCTCCTTTCTGACTGAATTTCTGCAGCATTAACGAGTAGGAGGCTGCGTTGATTCTTTCCTCTCCAACCTTTTTGTACATATCTGCACATATGACACTGAAAAACAAATGCATGAAGATGGAATAAAGGCTAAGGTGCAGGGTGGGAATTAGCTAAAGATGAGCTAGCCACTCAGGATCAGCAAGATGGATAAAAAGGATAAGAAGTCCTGAGTTTGCTCTCGTTTCCCTGATCTAATGCCCATAACAAGAAGAATTTCAGTCAAGATTAGGTTCAAGTTAGGTGGAGTTAAGTCTACCCAGTGTAACCTGATCGGCTGAGAACTTTTGGAGAATCAAGTGAGATATGTCAGGGTGTTCCAGGTCCATATGTGTGTCTTTCGCCACTGATAAGGTCACTGAATAAGATAACTAAAGCACGAGGTGGTCAGTGATCAACACAGAATAAGGTCCTAATTCCCACAAAGTTTTGACTGACTCAATCATAAAAACTGACTCAAACTGACTCAAAAGAAAAACAAAAGAAAGAAACGAGTTAGTAAACGACGAAAACCATCCCCCAGACTTACTTCACAACGTCCCTGGTGTGAAAATAAATCAGAGAGAAGGTAAAAACAAGAACAAACATTTTTTTTGTGAGATACTTACCTGAGTGGAGCGGACGATCCACGAAAATTCTGGGTGTTCCATCACAAGATCTCCGCCTGGAGCAGTCTCTCCTTCAGCAACCTAGAATTTTTAAGTATCTTGAATTTTTCTGCTTTTAGACCTGAAACTCAATAAACTAAAACGAAAAATAAGTAAACAAAAACAAAACCAAGTTATATTTACACTTACCAGTGGTTTGCCTCCCACCAAGCGCTTGGTTTAAGTCACTAGCTTGACTTGGTGACTGGGATCAGTCGGGTTGAGCATGAGGGCTTGTTCCAAAACAAGCTCCACAATCAGACATGTTCAGCTTCAAAACTTTGCTCAACAACCCTTTCACAGTAGCTTCTCCTTTTAGTTCATGTGTGAGAATTACTCTGACTTTAGAGAAAGGTTTAGGGGTACCCTTGCACTTTACCTCATACTCAGTGGATTTTTCATCACACAAGCGAGGTATCAAAGTCATCATAGGATCATCCTTGACCCTTTTCTTCTGGACTTTTTCATTCAGCTTTACATTTGCACTGAGATTCATGGTATCAATGTGAGGATCTCCATCCAGGACTTCTTTGATCTCACCCTTTTTACCAAGCTCCTTCTTAGGAACAATTTCCAGCTGTTCTCCACTAACCACTGAGATGCAAGAGGCGTATCGGATTTGTGATCTGGTTGGGACAGCCTTGTAGAAAACCTTCTTGTTGATGTTGGAGAAGGAAACTCTCTTATTAGGCATGTCGACGATTGCTTCCACTGTAGCCATAAATGATCTTCCAAAGATCAAAGGCATCTCATGATCGTTCCTCATCTCAACAACTTGAAATTCGGTATGGAGCACACAGTCCCCAATCTGGACAGGAAGATTGCGAATGGTTCCATAAGGGACTGCCATGGAAGAGTTCGTAAAGGCCAGCTTCACCCAAACATCAACAATGCCCAGCTCGTCTACAATCGCTTTTGAGACAAGGTTCACACTAGACCCAGAATCACAAAGAGCTTCCTTGAATTCCACTCCAGCAATGGAACAAGGAAAAACAAACTTTCCAGGGTCATCAACCTTAGGAAGTACCTTCAGCGATGATGTCATTGCTTCAGTAAAGAGTGCCTTGATTTCCTTCTGAGATTCTCTGCAATTTTTGAAGAACATATGAAATGGCCGAATCTCCCAAGCATGTTCAAATGAGATCTTTTGAGGAAGCCTTCTTACCATCTTCCTAAACCCAGCCAGTTTCTCTGCCCTAATAGGATCCATCAGATGTTTAGGTGGAATTGGATAGGGAACCATAGGAACATAGACTCGCACTGGTAAAGTCTCAGCATGTTCGCTAGGAGCAGTCGCTCCAGAGCTAGCAGACTGCTCTGTGTTCTCTTCTTCGCCTAGAACAGTCTCAGCGAACGGCTGCACTATTGCATTACATTGCTCAGTCCTAGAATTTTTATCAATTTTTCCATGGAGCGTCCATTGTTGCCTCTTGACACTCTCAACTGTTTGAGCAAGCTGAACATCGATCTTTCTTATGTGGATTGCAAGAGTGTCATACTTGGCATTCAGCTCAGTGAACATGTTACCCATCCTGGTGTTGATTTCCGTGGTCACCTGATTCAACGCCTTGGCCTGAACCTGCTGACCCTGCAACAGGTTGTTGCATCATCATACCCAGACCCTTCAGCTCATCTGGTTGATTGTTCTCGGTAGCTGGAACAGCTTGCCGATTGCTCTGCGATTGTCGCTGGTTCTGGTGCTGAATCTGCTCGGCCGTAGCTTGCTCCATGCTGAAGACGTGCCCTTGGTTGTTTTTCAGTAGCTGATCAACCGTGACAGCCAGCCCATCTATCTTCTGGGTGTCAGAACTGTTCCCTTTCTTAGAGCAATCATTCTCCTCTTTCTTATTAGCTGAGCTAGCAGCCATGGTCTCAATCAGCTTAAACGCTCCATCAGTGGTCTGAGTCATAAAGTCTCCATTGCTGGCAGAGTTCATAGCACTCTGAAATTCCCAGTCAACTCCCTCATATCCAAGAGGTAGTCATCATCAAATCCATGGTGAGGACATTCTCTGCGATAGTCATTGAAACGCTCCCATGCGTCGCAGAAAGGCTCATCAGTGAGCTGTCTGAAGGAGGTGATCTTGTTCCTCAATGCAGTTGTTCTCGCCTTAGAGTAGAAATGGTTGAAGAATGCTGATTGGACCTGTTCCCATGAAGTGAGAGAGCCGGTAGGGAGAGAGTTCAACCACCGTGCAGCTTTTCCATCAAGAGAGAATGGGAATAACATGCACGTGATGTAATCTGGTGGAACACCATTCGCGCGAGTGAAACTGCAGACTTTTTCGAAGCTCTCAATATGCTCCATTGGAATTTCTGTAGAGAGACCAGAGAACACCTTTCTCTGTACTAGACCGATCAAAGCATGCTTGATCTCGAAGTCCTGCCTAGTGCAGGGTGGAGGAACAATGGCAGAGCGCGTAGTAGGGATGTTACGCGGAAGGTTTCTCTCCCCGAACGGAACAGTCTGCGCATCTGTTCCTGCTGCTGCTGAGCAGCTGGTCTGCTGCAACTGTTGCATCTGCTGCTGCATGTGTGCCATTGCAGCAGTGAGATCATCCTGATTGGCGTGATCACCCATAGTGGTGTTGGTTTGCCTTGACTGTTGACGATTTGATCTTTCTAACCTTGCTAGCTCCTGGTTGGTAAGTGTAACCAATTCTCCTTGTGCGTTTCTCCGAGTATGTCTACTGGTCATACACCTGGAACATTAGTTACAACAAAAAGGATATAGCAAGTTAGAGGTCTTAGACTAAATAAATAACCGAAAAATAAAGGTAAAAAGATGGTCCCCGGCAACGGCGGCAAATTGATATTACGTGTATACGCACACCAATTAACCTAATTTGCACACTACCACAATCGAATGGTATGTCGATGTAGCACTTTAGGATCGAATCCACAGAGACCAACGATTACACTTTATCTTTATGGGATCAATACTTAGCTAAAACAATGATGGGGTTTTGAGATTAAGGTTTCGTAACAAGCAAGTAATAAGATTAATTAAAGCTTTCAGATGATTAAAATGCTAGCCTAGGGTGGTTTGGTCGGGTGTTAAACAAGTGTGAGCCAAACAATTATTCAAGTTCGATTAAAGACCAGTCTAGAACTCGAATCACTTAAGATAGATCAGCCCACTGTCGTGGTGCTTCACCTTTTGTCAATCAATCTCAGTACCTAAACTGTCGTTTGGACTGAGATGCGATGACAAACATTAAGATCAAGTCTGATCTGTTCACAGAACACCCTAACATCTACTTTCGTTGGTTAGGGATATGATGCTC
This sequence comes from Brassica napus, assembly GCF_020379485.1. NCBI lineage: Eukaryota > Viridiplantae > Streptophyta > Magnoliopsida > Brassicales > Brassicaceae > Brassica > Brassica napus. The sequence goes on from NC_063447.1 coordinate 21,454,124, forward strand.
ATTCAAGTTATGTCTAGCAACCTATAACACTTTTGATGAATAGATTAAACCTAGAATCAGGCACTAAGTGGTTAACTTGATGCAAGCCTTAAGAACAACAGTGCATGAAGACAATCGATTTATAACTTATTTATGTCAAGCTCACGGATCTAACACCCTAACACCCTAGACTAAGCAAGTTGACTACTCAGCCATGAACAGAGAAAACACAGAGACACAGACTGAATAAAACATGTGTAGATAAAATAGAATAAGGGTTCAGGGGGTTCTTCTCTATCGTGAGAGAGATGGAGCCTTCTCCCTTTACAAAGTATCAAATCACAAATCTCTCAAAGCTCAAGTCTGATTCCTTGTCTCAAAAACAGCGTAGTAAAATATAGAAAAACAGAAAGAGAAGTTTTATGGAAGCCACCGGCGGCTGAGAGAAAAAGATGGGATAATTAGGGCAAATCCCGTAATGACTTGTAGTTTCCTTAAAAATCTATGCCGCTGGAACATGCACTCGGGTTGCTCCGCTCTATCGGGAACAGTCACTCGGGTTGCTCCGCTATCGGGAACAGTCACTCAGATTGTTCCGCGTGAAAATCTCCAGATTGCATTGTGTTCTGTCCTTTTTGTTCCAGCTGGTCTATCTCCAATCCAATGCAACTCCAGACCAGTAATGACTCGAAAAGGACTAGGAAGACTCGATAATGACTTGAAAACCAATTAGAAAACATATATATATAAGATGCCAAAAACACCATATATCAGTTCACCAAACTTCAGAATCAAACTACTCCTTAGATCATCCCAAGTTTCAAAATATTTGAACCCATGACGTTCTTGAACGTACGATTTTGCTTCACCGCCGATTAGATACACATCTAAAGCCAATTTTTTTCAAATCTGAGTAATCATCACGAGCAAACTGATCTTCCAACGCTGAAATCCATGGAATAAAGTCACTGGAAACACCATTGAAGACCATAGATGCGACGGGTCTGATACCACTGATAACAATAATTGTATGATTTTGTTATTGAATTGAATTGTCGTTCATAAAACAACAATCCACAATCCAAATGTAGAAGACCGTGAATTGAGAAAAGATCTTCAAACAAGATGAATCATTTCTCCAAGAAACTTCAATTGAGAAACAGACAAAGTTTGGAGAAAGAAGAAAGCTTTATATAGTGTCACGTGCTCTGGTTTGCTGACGTGGCTGCTCTTACTATTTTTTTTTTGAATGAATGTTAAATTTTTATTCATCAAAAAAAAAAACTTCTTACATCATGTGCACCTTTGTATAAAAACTGACTCATTCTACCACTTAGACTCCTATCTCCAAAAAATATTCATAATCTTGTACTAAACCAAAATTGCAACACCTCTTCCATGCCCTTTCCCCTTATTGCTTTCACCAAGCTTAGTTTGTTTCTGATCTCTTTATCTAACATCTTCTTTAGTGCATGCAACAACATCGGCTTGTCATCATGCTTTATCTTGTTTCTTTCCCTCCATAATGTATGAACAGCCGCCTGAAAAGCATAACGAATACAAAATAGCTTTTTCTTTTCCATGGAAGAATCAGTTATCAATTGCAGAACTTCATGCCAGTCTTTTGTGTAATCATTACTCAGAATCCCCTTAACCAGATGTTCCCATACCTGAGAGGTAAATGAGCACTCAAAGAATAGATGGTCTCTTGACTCATGAGCATTCTTACACAACACACATATAGTATCAACTCCTTGGTTCCAACGCGAGACTCTGTCCATTGTTGGCATTCTGTCCAACATCGCTAACCATGCTATAAACGAGAACTTGGGAGTAGCCTGGGAGAACCAAATGTCTTTAACCCAGTCACATTGAGTTCTTGTTTCTCTCACCATCCTCCAAGTCTCAAATGTTGAGAAATTTGATTTAAATCCTGACTCATGTTTCCACAGACTTGTATCCTCCATTTTATTGCCAATCTGCCCTCGAAGCGCAGTGAGATCAGCTTCGATATCATTCAAAACAGCCGCGCAATACCATCTTCTTCTCCTAACTCTCAGCACTGCTTCCTCCACTGTATTTTCTCTTCTAATTCCCATATCAATAATCCCTCGGTCCCCCAATAGATCCAAGAATGTAGCTGCTTTTCTATTTTTCTGTATCATTTGTTACCATATTTGCTTACTTTGTGTGTTTCAGAGATTGCAAGCAAGAATGATAAGCATTTGGTCATCAAGAATGACAAATATTTTTCTTGTCGCAAAGATTTTGTTTTACTTCACCTAAATGGCTATATTCCTCGTACCATTTTGGTTGAAACCTTTGAAGGAACTCTCCTTGTAAACACAGCTTCAAACACTAGTATGATAGTTTTCAACTTTTCGCTAATATTGTTCGCAAATAATTGAGCTGAACCCTGTTAAAGAGTAGTAATGCCTGCAGGACCAGAGATTGCAACCATTATACTCATCAAAACTACCATGATAAGTTTCTGGAGTCTATTTATTCCATATACTTTCAACATTAATGCACATTGTTTGGCTCGTAGAGGTAGAATAGTTCAGTACCGTTTAATTACGTGCTTTGTTGGTTTGGCTCATCATACCTTTTAATTTAAATTCCTGAAGTTGACAAAAAAATAAGGATTGAAATCATCAAACATATGAACATAAGTGTACTTGAAAAAGAATCAGGATTGTGGAAGAAGATTATGTGATCTTGCTGACTGTCGAAATCTTGGCAGTAATCATTCAAATTTAAACTGTTACATTAAACATCTCCGGCAGCCCAACACGGAGGAGGAGCCTGGATAACAAGAGGATCACCTGTAACAGGATGATCCAACGACAAACTCTCAGCATGAAGCTCATGACCCTCGGATGCTCTCCCATTCCATTCATACATCCCATGATACTTAACATCTCCTCTAATCGGAATCCCAAGATACTGACAATGTAACCTAATCTGATGCGTCCGACCACTTTGTGGGAACGCCCTTACCACAACAACATCGTCTCCGACACAACTCAATTCTGGTTCGCCCTCGACAACAATTATACTTTCTGATTCAGAAGGTTCGGTGTTGGTGTTTTTTTCGCCGTTCACGGATACAACTTCAAATGTTGTTTCCATGTCTCTAACGAATGATCCTCCTGGTAAGACCCTACCAACGTCCAAGGCAGCGTAAACGCGCCAAGCTCCGTGTTTGGAGCGTCCATGTCCTGACTTAACCGTGATCTTGCTCCAGTTTGGTGATGGTCCGATGGAGAGAGCAATGTAGGATTTGCGAATCTTGTGTTCTGTGAACGCTTTAACGAGCTTAGCAGCGACTTTATGAGACTTAGTTATGAGCATAACTCCGCTAGTGTCACGGTCTAATCTATTCGCGAGATGAAACTCATTCGATGAATCTGAGAAGAAAATAAAACAGATCAATTACGGAAGAAAAATTGATTTTAGATAATTTTCACAAGTAATTTGAGATCTACTCACCAACGATGATCTTAGGAGCAGAGGAAAGAACAGATTCGCAGTAGACACCTTTTGGCTTATTTACGGCCATGAGCCATTCGTCTTCGTATAACACATAGTCTCTTGTAAGATTGAAGAGACTCGAATTTGAAGAAGCTTCAATGGCTCTTTTGAGTTCAATGTCTTTCGAGATCGGAGGGGGCGGAGCGGAAATGGGTTTAGGGTAATCTAGACTGGTTATGGGGAGATCGTGTCGAGCTTCCATGGCTTTGACGGAGTTGGCGAAATAGGGTTTTATAAGTATTTTGTTAGCTGAGAAGAGGTTTCGAAGGAGAAGAGGAGAAGCAGACATTGGAATGTTAGTTCTCTCCTCTTGGTTTCTTCGGTTTTCTTTTTTGTGTATTATGTTTCCAATTTTTGTTAAAACTCGGTTTTGTTCGGTCTGGTTTCTAAATAAAGCTCAAATATCAAAATTTTAGTAAACTTCAGTTGGTTAAATAAGCAGAAAGTAACAGATTAATTTGGTTCGATTGTTTCAAGCATGATTCGGTTCGGCTTGGGAATCTCTGGTTGCGGTTTCTTCTAAACGGGACCGTTTCAGCCAGCTCAAAAACCACAAAGAAAACCCTACTTTTGACAAAGCAAGAATCAAAAATTCGATACAGAGGGAAATGTCATCGTTGATCATCAATAGATCACGTAGCAGAGCTGTCCTACTCTGGAAAACCCATGTAATCAAAATCGCAAGTATTTTCTCCCACGCGTTTGCAGATTCAGATTCGGCTTCTGGGTTCTCCTCAGATTCAGCAAGAAGCTTCAAAACTACATCTTCTGGATTCGGATCTAGAAAAATTAGCAACTTGGCTTTTTCCAGAAGCAATTTCGTCTCCACGACTCGACCATTGAGCTCAGAAGCTGTACATGTTGCTTCGACTTGTGACGGACTTACGGTGGAACGAATCATAGCTAACCAATGGCCGATTTTAGACGAAAACGAGAGTGATTGGAAGAGCCACGCTGCAGCAATTGCACAGTCCATTCAAGTCATCAAGAGACGCTTGCAGGTTATTAAAAAAAAAACTGAAACTTTACACTATTGAATTGAGTTTGGATGTATGTTCTATGTAAATATATATTACACTATTCAAGTTTTTGTTATGGTTTTTACTTTGGCAGTGGAAAAAACTGTTGGTGAGGCTTAGAATGTTATCTGTCGAGTTGAATAAGCCTCATCTCTGGGATGATCCAACTCATGCTGGTAAGATAAGCCGAGAGCACGGTTCGCTCACAGGGAAAATGAAAGGCGTTATGACGTTTGAGAGAGAGTTGCTTGAACACATTGACATGTTAAAACTAGCTAAAGAGGAGAAGGACTCGGAGTTAGAATCGGTGGGAGTTTCTAGGCATGTGTTTTCTGAATTGTTAATATAATGAAGTCATTCATGATTGTTATTGCTGAAACCATGATTATTACTGCAGGAAACTATGAGTGCATTGATGGAAATGAGAAGGGTTTCAAAAGAGAAAGAACTTGAGGCTTTATTATCTGCTGAGAATGATCATTGTTCCTGCTACATCGAGGTGAAAAAAGAGACATTAGAGTTCTCTTTATCTCTGACATCTTATTAAAAAGGCTTTATTGGAATAGGTTCAAGCTGGAGCTGGAGGAACCGAGAGCAACGATTGGGCATCAATGGTAATGGACATGTACAAAACATGGGCTCAACGACGCAAATTCTCTGTCGCTGTGGTCGACGAAATGCCTGGGGAGATGGCAGGAATCAAGGTTTGATGTTTAATCCTGCATTTGCATTACATGAATCTGATAGTTCCATACAGCTATTACTACAATCCACTTGCACTAGACTAACACAAGAAGTTATCAGGCTTTGGTTCACTGCTAAGTCTCTTTTGTTTAAGGGCAATTGGCCAAATCTATAATTTTGATCTAATGTCTTGAACAGCGTGCGACAATCAAAGTGAATGGTGAATACGCTTATGGATATGCGAAAGCAGAAGTTGGAGTTCATAGGCTGGTGCGTATATCACCGTTTGATAGTGGAAAACGAAGGCACACATCGTTTGCTGCGGTTGCGGTGATTCCGATTCTAGGTGACGGGTCGACCCGAGTGCAGATCAATGACTCGGATCTCCGGATAGAGCGGTTCCGTTCTGGAGGAGCTGGTGGACAGCATGCTAACACGACGGACAGTGCTGTAAGAATCATTCACATACCAACTGGCATAACAGCAACTTGTCAGAATGAAAGGTCTGGTCTTTATGCTTCGTTTTTGCTTTGGTTCATTTTGTTTTTTTATGCACAATCGTTGACTTTGGTATCCAGGTCGCAGCATATGAACAAGGCTTCAGCAATGGCAGTGCTACAGTCACGACTAGACCAACTAGAAATGGCTCGTCAGACAGCAATGAATGCGCAACATACACAATCACTAACCGAGATCAGCTGGGGAAATCAGATAAGAACTTATGTTCTTCATGTATGTGATACCAAGTTCACTCGTTTCTGCTGTGATCTGAGTTTATATTAGCTGAAAACGAGCTGAGTATTCTTTGTTTTTGCAGCCATACAGAATGGTGAAGGATCTGAGAACAAACTACGAAGTCTCTGATCCTGACTCAGTTCTTGAAGGAAATTTGGATGGTTTCATATTGAGCTTCTTATCTTCTTCTTTGGACAAAGGTGATGATGAAAATTAAGGTTTTTGAATCTTGAGTAGGGGTGTTCAATCCGGATATTGGTTCGGTTTCGGTTCGGTTTTTTCGGTTTTTCGGTATTTCGGTTAGTAAAATATAACTACCATTCTAAATCCATATTTACTTCGGTTCGGTTCGGTTTATATACCGTCGGTTTTCGGTTTATTCGGTTTTATACCAAAAAACATAATTCTTTATTTTAGGATCATATTATATGAATTTTAGAGTCTTGTTGTCAACACATTCATTTATTAAAAAAATATTATAAGTTTAAATAAAAGAACAAAAAATAAAAAATGTTTCTATCATCTAATAAAATAATCAAATCTATAATTAAAATCAAAGCTCAAAATTTTGATAATAAAAATAAAAAACAAAAAATAAAACAGAAGCATGAAGCACAAAAAATAAGTTATTATATTCTTTCATATTTAGCGTTCATCAAAGTCATGTTTCTTCTATTAAACACGAAACTCTATTCGTTTATAAATAAAAAAAATTGTGAAGATTTTCTACTAATTGTTTTCATCAAATTTATAATCTTTATTTCAATTTAGTCAATGCTAAATTAAAGCAAAAAGATCAAAAGAAGACTAAGAAAATAAGAAGCATGTTTGCGATGAATTGTTATTTAATTATAGTTCAAGTGTTTTACAAATCATGACTATTTTATTATTGTAAAAAATATGGTAATAGTTATTAGCAAAAAAATTAATTTATGATTTTCATACGTTGTTATAAAATATATACATATTTACATGTTTCTATTTTTTGATCGGTTTATTCGGTTTTATCGGTTATATACCGAACCATATCCAAATCCTACGGTTTTTTAAAAATCATATCCATTCGGTTTGTATGGTATATACCAAATTCAAACCATATTATCTATTTCGGTTCGGTTCGGTTCGGTACGGTTCGGTTTTGCCATATTGAACAGCCCTAATCTTGAGCTGTCCCTGCCGCTTTAGTAGTTAGATAGTATTAAGAGAATTGTATTACACAACTCGGAAACTCACTCGTTCATTGTTTTCGGAAGGCTTAAGTTTGTAATCTTTATACTCAAATATTTCTTCTAGAATTTGTATCAAACCTTTTAAATATTCTTGTAAACAATATTGAGAAATTCTCTCAGTTTTTTAATTTATTTTCACAAAAAATTGATTCACCGAAAGAAAAATAAATGACCAAAAGAGGTTTTATTGAAGGGTAAATATGCATTTTTACCCTTAAGATTAACTAATCTAAGATTTACGGTTTAGAGTAAAGGGTTTGGTTTTGGGATGGTTTCAAATTTTTAAAAATAAAAAATAAATTTTAAAATTTTCAAAATTAAAAAGCCTATTTTGATCATTTTATTTTTTGAGGTTATTTGCGTGACAAAAACTTAAAAATGGTTATTTGAAAGAATTGCCTAACAATAAATCACTAGATTTTGATCCGCGCTTTCAAAGCGCGAGATTATTTCCGAGCAAATTAAATTTATTTGATTTAAATTTGTATCTACATTTAATTGTTACGAATGAAACATTATATTCAGTGTTTTGAAATCCGACCCGGATCCACAGTTAAACCTGAAAACCCGGGACTCAATATGTATTTCGGTTTGGTTTTTAAGAAAAACTCGATATTTAAAAATTCTATAAAACCCACAAAAAAACCCCGCTAAAACCCGGAACCCGGCTACCGATTGAACCGATAGGTGACATATGTAGTCCAATTTTACTTATTTATATTTTTAGTATTCTATTAATATATATTTATGAATGTTTAGATGAATAGCAGATATACTATTAATATGATGCTTCAATTACAAAAGTTAGCTATACAAATTTTAGTCAAATTAATTTTTCATTTTATTATAAGCGTAATGAATCAATATTTGAGAGGATGCATACTAAAAAGAGAGGAATAGATTTGAGCATCAACAATTCATATACGTCGATTACAATTTAGTGATTTATGTTTACAAAAGAATATAATCATTTATTTATTTAACTTAATTTTGCTTTTAATGTAATGTCTTATGATCTAATTGTGTTAATATGTTTGTTGAATTTGTTTATATTTGATAAATATTTTAAGTGTATGTTCGAATAACCTGTAAAAACTATGCTCATAAAAATATTAATAATAACATTTTCCATCATATATTAAATATTAATAGTAGCTAACTATTAATATTTATATATATATATATATATATATTAATTTATATTTATATTTATATATATGTACATTTAATTTTAATACTTTAACTACAAAATTTATATTTTATATATTTGGTGAGAGTTTTGAAAATTTTATTTCTTTTATTTGGATTATATAAGAATTATATTTTATATATTTGGTGAGAGTTTTGAAGAATTTATTTCTTTTATTTGGATTAATGTACAATTATATATAGACGAATTATTAGGTATATATCATTATTTATTTTGTTAATAAATAAAATATGATTGATTAGTTATTTTAAATTAGTATTAACATAAATTGAATTCATTAGTTAAAAAAAATAATAGATTAGTTAGTTAGTTCCTTAATTCTAGGCATGATGTATATTTAATAATAATTAAATTAGTTATAAAGTAGAAATAATAGAAAAGATAATTAAATATAATGGTTCAACCTAAACTATTTGTATGTAGATAAAAATTGCTTCTGTTTTAATAGTATTGATTGCTTATTAGTAATGCATCAAAAGAACCACTAAATATGAGATGGAAGGCACTTCAAAGAAAACAAAAAACTAACTAATGAAGCATCAAAAGATAGCTTATGGGTTTTGTTCATCCAACCCAAAAAGAAAATATCAATACTATTAAAAAAAATGTTTTCTTTACAAAAAATTAAGTGGGCCCGTACATGTTTGTATGTGGTATGAAGTTATTCATATATAACTTGGTGGGAAAAAATATTATCTGTTGTGAATAATAACTGAGGAACTGAGTTTACATTTATATATATATTAGGTTTGGCCCGCCCTACGTGCGGGATGTTTATTTGTAAGTTAAAATTTGAATTATTATAGATGTAATTAATAATAATTCTATTTTAAAACTTTTAGACTTACACGTCACATTTTAATTAATTTATTTCCGTAGTGTTATATTCATGTGATTAATAGAAAGAAATCATGATTATATCCGGGGGCCTGTCGGTTTCAGTTCAGTTGATTCGATTTTCGGATTTTTGGATTTTCGGATTTTCGGAGTTCTGTTCATAAGATCTGTTCGGGTTATACTAATTATCAGGTCGGGTTCGGCTCAGTTTGTAGGAATCAAAATTCGCACCATCGATTTCCGTAACCGGAGGAAAGTAATAAAACCCTAACTTTCCCTGAGGTCCGGATACTCAGCGAGAGCCAACGACAAGTGACCAAATAAATGCAGAAAATGTGAAAAGATAACAAAAAGCCGAATTTATAGAAAATGTAGATCTTATTTCGAATCTGCGTAAGAGTGTTGCGATCATGACAAGAGATTATAAAAGCTTCGGCCGCAAGAGCTGTCAGCGAATTACCTAGTTCTAGCAACCTAAAACCTTAAACCTAGTTGAGTCGCAGCTCGATAACAGAAGAAGAAAAAGATACGAAAAATGTTTTGATTGATTTCGGACTGAACCTTATGAAAGGCTGCCTACGTACCCCTTTTGAGGATCAAGCCAAACGTAGTTCGATTGAAATAGTGAACCAAGAGATCGAACTGCCTGTGCGAGTTCGTTTGGTAATCGGGTGTCAGTCATAGAAACATAACATGTCGAGAATAATGCCTAAAGTTTCTAAGTGCAGAGAGTTCTAAGAGTAAAAGAATTGTCCCCTTGCCTCTTTAACCTCGACGTCCTTATATACTCCTCCTAGAGGCGTTTTGCTCTTTCCCTTTCTGCCCTTGGTCGAGTTTATCGCTTCGTGGAAATATTCCATTTTCCTTCGATCTTCGTGTTTATCTTTGGAAACTTCACATTTATCCTCTGAACTTGACATTTATCTTCTCCTGCATAACAAAAGACTGTCATAACGATTTGGCATGATTTGATATAGTATCGTAATTGGGGTCTTAGTCGCGTTCTGGGCCCTTTCGGGCCGTTTTCCGACTTAGGCGTTTTTAAGATTTTATAAAAAAAGCTCTTTCGAAACGACGTTGATTCCAAACCACACTCAAATTCCTCGTATAGCGTAGGCAATTCGAGGTGTTCAGTTAACCGTTACCGTTTTATACAATCAATCCGAATGTAATTCGAGAGAACGAGTTCTTGCGGTTTTTAGATCGTAAAGTTCCATTGGTGACTCCGATCAAAATGAAACAAGAGCAGGTTCGTTCTAGTCCCGAAGGGGGGAACTGTGAGGACGGGTTGAAGACAGCACGATCGTTCTAGCTCGGCCATCCGCCGAACTGGACTGATCCAGATCGGCGGATGCCGAGCTGGTCGCGTGATCGATCCAGCTCGGCCATCCGCCGAACTGGACTGCTCAGCTCGGCGGATAGCCGAGCTGGTCGTTTTGCCGATCCAGCTCGGCCATCCGCCGAAATGGACTGGTCCAGCTCGGCCGATGGCCGAGCTGGTCGCGTGTTCGATCCAGCTCGGCCATCCGCCGAGCTGGACTGGTTCAGTTCGACGTATGGCCGAGCTGTTCGTGTTGTCGATCCAGCTTGGCCATCCGCCGAACTGTACTGGTCCCGCTCGTCGCGTGTTCGGTCCAGCTCGGCCATCCGCCGATCTGGACTGGTTCAGTTTGGCGGATGGGCGAGCTGGTCGCGTGGTCGATCCAGCTCGGCCATCCGCCGAGCTGGTCGTTTGGTCGATCCAGCTCGGCCATCCGCCGACCTGGACAGTGTGTTCTGTCCACACTTCAATAAAACGGGCCTAACTTATGCTACAAGATGATGATTGACCTCAGACCGGTGGCATTGGAAAGCTAACTCAAAGCTCTATCTTGTGTCAAAATATTGGATCAATCAAACCATGGGAAAGTATTCATCCATAGCTAAACATCTGACGCGTCTGTGTAGTTCTGCACCTCAAAAGGTCCGAACAAACGAGTTGAACTGCGTGTTTGGTTCTGTGATCCATTTCTCTTGAGTATTTTGCTCAGGAACTTTTGTCGAGAGTGTGTCGAAAAAGATTTCGTACATAAACGCAATTTTTGGACGTTTATTTCGAGATAACCGTTTTTTGCCCCAACAATGTTTGCTTCTTGTTGTCGATAAAATATATCAAGAACTCGTCGTATAACGTTTTCAATAAAAATTATACGAAATTTTTATTGCGAGAAATATTTTCCGGGGAATTTCAGATATTGATTCCGTCGTGACCGATTTTGACCCCAACACAGTTCCTTCCGGATTTGGTTCGGATCGGATTGTAACCAATGTTTGAAATCGTCCAAAAATATATATTTTAAACCTCAAAATTTGACAATTTGTTTTTTCAAAATATAGAAATTATTTATTAATCTAATTAAAAATAATTTAAACTATCTAAATTAACTAAAAAGTGTTCAAAATAACAAATTAAACAAACCACAAAAATATTTTTACTACTCTAAAATATCTAAATCACCTTAACATATATAAAAACATTAACATATTAACTAATTTCGGATATCTTCGGATCCTAGTTTGAATTTTGGTTCGGTTTGGGTTACAATCAAATCCCAAAGTACTAAGCTCATAAGTCCCGTTCGGATATTTTTGTATAACAGTTCGGATCCGGCTTCGGTTTTTCCGGTTCGGGTTTAGGTAAGTATTTTGGATTGGGGTAAAAACGCCCAACCCTAAGAGCAGACATATAATTAATATTTTTTTTATCATTGTTATAACAGAAATACTTTATGATAGCTATAAAATTTGGATTCACTAATCTAGATTTAGAGTTTAGAAGCAAGAAGTGGAGTTTAAAATTTTATTAGTGAGGTTTAAAATTTTAAAATTAAAAATTTAAATTTTAAAAATAATTTTGGAAAGCATATCCTAATTTAAAAAGGAAATTTTAAGAAATTAAAAATTAAAAAAAATCAGGAATTGTTTTTATATAAAAAGTTCGAATTTATATAATTCCAAACACTAAAAATTATTTATTTATTTATTTTTATTTATTTATCTAGGGTTTTAGGTTTTTTGCATATTTAATAAAATAATTTTGTCATTTTCTTTTTATTTTATGACAAAACTTAAAATAAGTATATTTGAGAGCATTACCCTTGTTATAATTAGTGGGTCGTTTTATTCTTTCTTCTCCATAGTGAGAATAAGATTTGTTTACGTGTTACAAAATAATAGTTGTTTAACACCATTTATTTTAAAATTTTGCATTAATTTTAAACAATCTTTGATATTTTAGAATAATTTAATTTTATAATTTACATCATTCTATTAAAAACTGATGTAAAAATACCGAATATTAGCAGCAATTATCATAAATGAGGTTAATGTATATAAATTACAAAAATTGAAGTTACTATTTATATACATTTTTTTAAATTATATTATTATTATAATCAGTTAAAAATGTATTTTAGTTATTTAAATCATTTATAATAAGTGAAGTCAAATTTTAATTAAATTAATTTTAAAAGTTAGCCTAATAATTGTATCATTTATATTATTAATTTAAATTTAAATTATTGTTTATAAATAATTAATATTAAATTTGCCTCTGTAAATAGATAAACTAAATTATTTTATTAATGTATTTTTATATTTCTTTCTATCGATGATACAATTAAAAGGTAAAAACGTAATAAAAACAGGTTACAAATGAATAGATTTTAAAATTCAATGTTATACAAAACTATACTAACGGTTACATGATACATATTGTGTAACAATTATTAGTTTTGTTATGAATCATGAAGTGGATGATCCATAACCTAGACCATACAAGTTCAAGACTAGAGTCCATTGGGGGTTTACATCCAGCCACATGGAAGACACATTCAACCTTATGTCTTTATGAGTTTGACCATGTCATTATGTAGAGTATCTTTGTAATCAATTCTCCCTTTGACTCTACCTTGTATGAACCACTATATATAGTGGTGTAAGCAATAAGAAATATACAACACATTCTCACAAATCTTCTCTCAAATTTTAACACGTTATCAGCACGAGACTCTCCACCTGAGCAATCTCATCCGCCGGCGATCATCTCTTTTCCGGCCATCTCTTTCGGCCCTCAGCCTTGCTCCGCTGGCCAAGTCTATCCCTCTCACGGTTTTCCGGCCGGCTCCTCCACCTCTCTCTCAACCACCTCAATCCGCGGATCACTCTCTCTCTCTCTCACAGTGGTCCATTCAGAATCCTTGTGGTGTAAAAGGTAAACTAATCAAAACCTAAAGATCTAAGAACATCATATATCTGAATCTTGAATTTATATGAATCCTAAAACCTATAAAAATCTATAGATCTAAAATTATCTCAAATATTAATCTTGAATCTAAGATCTATATGAATTTTGATTCTAAAATTATTTGAATCTCTAAAGATCTAAGAATCTCTAAAAACTTATAAAACTTATTAATAATCTAAGATCTATATGAATTTTGTTTTTAAGAACTATTTGAATCATAAAAAATATTAGAGAAAATCATAAAATCATAAGCCTTTAAATCGGCTATCCCTTTTTCTCCTATTTGATCCGACCTTAAATCCGGATTGTCTAAAGGATCAAAACCCATAATCAAACCCTTTGATCATCCGCATCACCAGCTATTCTAGCAGGATGAATAAGCCGGCCATCAAAAACCTCACCATCAAAATCCTTAAATCTAAATATGTATCTTGATGGCCATTATACATATCAATCCCCTAAATCCTTCTTGATTGGTTTTCTCAACCAGCAAATCCAAAATTCAAAACAATAAAAAAACATCCTGAGCCATATTCGGCCAGATTCTTTGAAAATCAGTCAAACCAAATAAAATCGAAATAAATCCTAAACAATGCATATCTTTGACCATTGATGTTTGTTTTTGTAACTGATAAAATTTTAAAAAACTTTTCTGATTTTATAAATGCATATTTAATTTTTATAAATGCATATTTGATTTTAATAAATGCATATCTTTGACTAGGTAGTATTTTAAATATTATAACCTATAGTCTTGATTTAAATTAATATGTCATAAGATAAAATAAATTCTGGTTTGATATCATTTGATCACATTATTGCTTGTCAAAATTTATCTATATCTTAACCGGCCTTGAAATCGGTTCATTATAGTTTGAACAAATGATATAAATTTATCTTGATCTAATACCAACCTTAAAACCGGATTTTGTGATGATTAAATCATATACTGAACATTGATCACATAGTTGCTTGTTAAATTAATCTTGATCTAAAACCATCATTGAAGACTGATTTTGTGATGATTGAATTATATACTGATCTTATATGCATACCTGATAGCATCTATTAGATTAGTAAATCATTAGATCAAACTTGGATTATTTTGAACCAACCTTTTTCCATGCATCCGATTGTCATTTTGTTAAAACCGATCATGCATGCTTGCATATCATTGACTATTCTGATCATGGTGCATTTAAATTAAAATTTAATTGATTTATATTGCTTGCATCTAATTGATTCATATTGCTTGCATCTAATTAGATTAAATCGGTTATTGTTTAAACTAAGCATGTTTGCTTTAATTGAAATAATAAACCAGCTTTGAAACCGATTGATTGAAAATCTAATTGAATTTGTTCTAGACATATCCTGAAAATTATAAAATTTTCTTGTCTTAGTTTACCCTGTAAAAGGGGGAAGGAATCGGTTTTTGCTTTATGATCTTTGAAAACTAAATATCCTCATGCATTAGGAATCACATATAGATTGTTTAAGTCCAATGCTTAGTTCTGAACATGCATTCAGCTATTTCTTGATCCATTCATTTGCTTGATTTCATCCATCTTGCTTGATCTCATTTAATAAAATGATGATTGATCCTTATTCAAATTCTAAAGGGCCTTAATACCCTATATATATAATCAATCCAGTTTGAATTATAATTAAAAGGATTACTAGATGCAATGATCAATTGATCATTCTCATACTAAGATTGCTTAAGCAAATAGATTATATGATTTGGGGGAAAGCCTTATTGAAATCATATACATTGATTTATTCTATTGCTTACATAGAATTCTGAGTGCTTGAATTACTCGTTAAATATTCAGATGTCGAGATTTGAACCCTCAGATTACTCTGCCCTAAATCTCTCTGGAGATAATTACCTAGAATGGGTAAAGAATACTCTTGTTGCCCTGAGATCCAGAGGACTCGGACAATGCATCAATGAGTACAATGATATCATTGACAGTGAAAGGCATAGAGCTATAACGATTATTCGTTATCATCTCACTGAGGAATTAAGAGACCTGTATCTCCATGTTGAGGATCCTTATGACCTTTGGTTACAGTTAAGGAAAAGTTTCAAACCGGTATCGTGGCAAAAGGCCAACCATGAATGGGAGATCCTCAGATTCCAGGATTTTGAATCCATGGACAAATATAATTATGCTCTGATGGATATTGCTTATAGTCTTGAACTATGTGGTGAAAGGATAACACATTATTCTTTATTATATATGACCTACTCCACATTCCATCCAAAGGATGTGCTGTTGCTACACACGGCTAAGAAGTTCACCACTTATAATGACCTTTTGTCATATCTTTTGGCTTCTGAACAAAGAAAGCAGAAAATCAAAGATACCATCAACAGATTTGACAAGCTTCAGAAAAGATACATTGAGCTAAAGAATAATGAGATGAGGCCTCCTATAGCTGATGAAGCTGAAGTTGAGCGCCATATGGCAACACATGCATTGTGAAGGCCATATTATATAATTGTCTTTTGACATTCTCATTTTCATGTTTCCTGAGTTTATGTTTCATGAATTGCTTTGATACTTTGCTTTATACACGACTTCATTAATAAAATGAATTACTTTGAGTTCATCATTATCTTATTCAAACTGTTGTTTGATAAGAAACTATATCTATATGCCTTTATTGTGCCAAGATAAATATGATTGAGGATTAATACCCCAACTCACTTTTCCAAAGAGTTCAAAGAAGCCTTTGACAAATGGCACGACATGCTCTGCCATCCAGGCTCAGTTATAAAATACTCTTGAACTCAACTGGACATTCCTTGAAAGAAAGGAAAAGAAGCTCGACCAAGGCTTTGCCTAAATGGCATTATATTCACCCTATAAGGTCCATTGAATTAAGAAGAAAAAATGGTTTCCAACAATGGACAAAAGGGAATAAGAGTACCTAAATTAAAATCGCCTAAGTGGTCGAGACTACATTCTCTATTGATCTAGTGATCAATATGATATTAGGCAAATAGCCAGGGCAATCATGTTTGATTAACCCACGAAATTTATCACTTAGATGGCATTACCATACTTAGCCATTCGGATTATGATGCAAATATTTAAAAGGGCACAAATGTTATCCCATAAGATCTCACGTGTGTGCAATATATCTATGCACAAGGGAATTTATTGTCCCAAGCACCACGAATTTGAGTATGTTCATGAGGGGGAGTGAGGACAAATCCCATGATACATGACCATACTAAAATCCGTGAAACATGGTCCACAACCATATTACATATTGGTTGAATTTGATATAAAGACCATTACCTATAAGGTTCAAATTCTAAAAGTCCATATGCTTGGGGACACCATGAGTTATAAAAGAATGAACCTGCATCAGGCCATAGTAATTATATCAGGCCATATAAGTGATCATAGATATTCTCACCTCAGACTGATACGGGTCATGAGTCCAGACATATATCATCTTAAGATATTATGAAAGAATCCACCACAAATATATGTGCCATCTAAGATCATGTGATCTTATAATCTCATAAAGAGGATTGAGAATATATGTTGGATATATACTATGAATATACTTTCTCCATAAGTTTAAAAGAAACCTTGAGCCAAAATGGTGATCTAATTATAGGCCAAGGAACAAGGATTACATAAGGTTTATGAATCCGAATATCCAACAATGAAAGGAGAAAAGTAATAAGCAAGTATAAAAAATGATAAAGAATGGTATCTACCATCTGGTATCAACCATCAATGTCTTGGTAAAGATCCTCGGACTAGAAAATAATTTATAGACGTCCATATGCTACAATGATAGCAAAATAAAATGCCAGACACATTGACCCGAGAGAAAGAATGACTATGTCATCCCAGCTTAGCACCACACGGTTTTGATGTCTTAAAGACACAACCAAGTTACTACAAAGTCTATATAAGATAGACCAAATAAATGTTCCAAATAAAGTTCCATAAATTCTAAGGAACCTCGGAAAGAAAGAAAGGTGCATGAGATAAAATCCGAGTTTTATTAAAGGAAACCATTCCAGACATTGAGATATAAGGCTGGCCAGCTGAACAACTAGGTACCATACCATATAGCTTGGGACGCCAAGTTATAAGGTTATTAAGGTCCTAGATAATGAAATCTCAAATTGATTTATACCATGTCTGGAACTAAAAGGAACTATATATATATATATATAAGTGTGTCGACACATACATTCATAGAAAATGCGCAAGTATGTAGCACATGAATACAAAGATATGTATCGAGGATCATAAACCCACACAAGAGTACTCATAATGAATAATGAAAGAAACGTGGGGTTTAAAGTGATATATAAAAGGCGTATTGTATTGGCCATGAATATGTAAACGCCATATGATGCCCAGTGAATATATAAATCCTGAAAGAAGGATAAATCGTGAGACAGACCGGGAAAGGTCTATATAATCCAATGTGGTGGATACTACTACATATTTCACTACATATGATGTCTGGAAGAAATTCAAAAGATGTAGTATGCTATATATGACTCACTGGATGATGATGATAATATTATTGGTACCAAAAGGTTTACCAAACGGTATTGAGCTCAGAATCAAAAGATGAGAAAAGAAGTTCTCTTGAACAGCATTTTCCTAAAGTTGTTCATGGACTGAATTAAATTACTACATGTAAGCAAGTGAAGAGTTCTATAAGAACAATTCAAATCAGTCCATAGAGGAATTTTAAATTCCTTGTGTTTTATACTAACCAGCCTAAGATAGGTTAAATGGTTATTCATTAAACCTTAGAAAAGGTTATAGACCATCACCACAAATTAGCCAAATTTTGGTAATACTTATGGTTGGTCGAATTCTCAGCATGAACCAACCAAGCTGTGGTATGAATGAATAAGCTATCATAAAGATAAGCTATAAGATCGAAGTTCATCTTTGAACAAAAGGTATAGGACCACATTATGCGTCCATATGCGACCCAACGGGTCCGACCATCATATATGAAGATAAAGCAGCTTGCATTGCTCAACTCAAAGACGGGTATATCAAAGGTGACCGAACCAAACGTATTATACCCAAGTTCTTCTTTACCCATGAGTTGCAGAAAGCTGGAGAGGTCAACGTCCTTCAGATCCGGTCTAGTGAAAACTCAGCCGACCTCTTCACCAAATCATTGCCCTCTTGCACATTCAGGAAGTTCACGCAACAAGATTGGCACGCGTAGACTCAAGGACCTTCAGTGATGTCCAAATCAGGGGGAGTAATGTGTGTTATACTCTTTTTCCTTTCTCTGGTTTCCCTTTTTACCACATTGGGTTTTGGGTTTTCCGGAAGAGGTTTTAATGAGGCAACATTAGCATGTTACAAACCCTATATGGTTATGGCATCCAAGGGGGAGTGTTATGAATCATGAAGTGGATGGTCCATAACCTAGACCATACAAGTTCAAGACTAGAGTCCATTGGGGGTTTACATCTTTATGAGTTTGACCATGTCATTATGTAGAGTATCTTTGTAATCAATTCTCCCTTTGACTCCACCTTGTATGAACCACTATATATAGTGGTGTAAGCAATAAGAAATATACAACACATTCTCACAAATCTTCTCTCAAATCTTAACAAGTTTAGTTTACTAAAAAATTGCAGCCATTTATGTGACTGGAAATATTTATCACAAATATACAGTATACTTTATCCTCACATATGTTATAAAAGTAATGGAAAAGTCTATCTTTATTCATAACATAGAGGTTCCTTATATAAGAGATTACACCGTCATAGATAAATGGAAAGATTACAAATCATAATCTCTTGGTTATGAGCCATCCACAATCTGGTTCATAACACTCCCCCTTGGATGTCATAACCATTTAGAGCTTGTAATGTGCTTTAATGTTGCCTCATTAAAACCTTACCAGGAAAACCCAATTGGGACAAAACCATGGTGAAGTAAAATGAGTACAACACACATTACTCCCCCTGATTTGGACATTACTGAAGGTCCCTTGGACCTCTCCAATTTTCTGCAATCCGTGGGTGATGAAGATCTTGGGCAGAATATGCTTCGTCCTCGAACATGATAGTTGGTTCTTCTTTACAATCGGCCATGCCACAATCTGATCGAACATATTGAGTCATCGACCTCAAATACACACACACGAAATCTTGGATGATGTTGCTGTGATATGCGTGTACCACCATGTGTAAAACATAACCTGTCTGAAAACAAATCAACAAAACCAAATAACCCTTTTTGGGTTGGTTAGTATAAAATAAACCAAAATCAAAGGCTTCTTCATCGTCCTTCTTATGGACCAATCAGATCAGTGTCTAAAACAAGACTTCTGCATCGTCCATCTCAGGACTAAATGGACTTCTTTATCGTCCACCTTTGGACTGAATGGATCAGTGTCCAAAACAAGTGATCTCACGCCCATGTACTAGATAATGAGTGAGACTGGTCCATATTAAATCTCTTGAGTACCCTTTTCTGTATATACTATTTGATGCACAAGGATTTCATTGTTAATGTACTCAAGCTGTAATCTCAAACAAAACTTTGTTTTCCAAGATCTTTCATCTCAAACTCTTTCTTGAGATATTCAACTGTTTGGGAAATTGTATCCAGAGGTTTCTAGGATATTCAGATCATATACTTTGATGATTATCAATATTATTCTCGAGAACTTGCTGTACTTTCAGCTCAAACCCTCTAGTACTTTCATTATCCAGTGGACCATAGAAATATGCAGTCACTACATCAACTTGCCGCAAGTCTAATTTTCTCTTTTATATAGCCAGACTTATGAGAAATCTAAAAGTAGTTGCATCCACCACATGGGAGTATGTCTCCTCATAATCTATTACTGGTCTTTGTGAGAATCCTTGTGCAACATCAGCTTTATATCTCACGATTTCTATTCCTCACAAGACCCATTTATATCCACTGTTTTTAACATCATATGGCGTCTTAATCATATGGCCAAATACATCTTTTTCCTTAAACTATTTAACCCCACGTTTCCATTCAATCCAATCTGTTCTATGAGTGCGCACTCTTATATTGACGTGGGTTCATGATCCCCGCTTATATTCATAAATTCAAGTGCTACCTTGTATGCAAATAAATCATCTTATGTTGACATTCCGTATTGGTTCCATTATGTTCAGACATGATATAATCGATTGAGATTCATTATTATCAGGACCTTTAATACTTTGCAGCTTGGCGTCCCAAGCTACATTGTTTGGTACATGTACCTTAGAGCCAGCCGGCCTTATCTCCATGTCTGGGATGGTTTCCTTAGTAACCTCGGATTTGGATTTTGATTATCATTCTCTGCACATTTCTTTTGTTTCCGAGGATTCTTATCTTTTGGAACCTATTTGGTCTACCACGTTTCATACGTTCTCTAGACTCTGTAGCAACTTGACTGTGTCTCTTCTTGGACATCAAATTCGTTGGTGCTTTACAAGCTGGTTTATATATGACTTAGTCATTCTTTTTCGGGTCAGCAAATGTGTCTGGCATTTGATTAGCTAGCTTTGTAAATGTATAATATTTGGACGTCTATTTCACATTCTTTAGTCCGAGGATCTTGCCAAGACATTGATGGTTGATTCCATTCTATTTCTTTTACCATTCTTTTACCAGCTTTATTATTTTTCTCCTCCTGGTCTTAAAATAATCCATGTACCTGGCTTCAAATATAATCACCCATAGTTGGCTCAAAGTACTTTATTATTGTGGGAGAATCATATCCAACATATATTTCCATCCTCCTTTTGAGGTTCCATCTTAGTTCTCTGTGGTGGAACAATTAGTACATAGACATCACATCCAAATGTCTTATGATGGGGTATGTCTGGCTCCTGACCCGTTAATAATTGTGATAGGGGATATCTATGCTCACTAAATGGCCTGATGCGTATTAACTTAGGTGTATGTAAATTTCGTGTGGCCCAAGCTGTGAATGGGAGTTTTGACCTCATAAGTTATGGTCTATCAATCAGCTATTTGCGTTTAAAAGATTTCGGCCAAGCCGTTCTTGGTATGGACATGTATCACAAAATTGTCCACACTTACCCCCATGGACATACCATAATCATTTAAACGCTTGGGACATGTATTCACCAGTATTATCTAGACTGATAGTCTTTATTATGAAAAAGGGGCTCGTAGCCATTTTACTGGTGATGGCCTAATGAGTTTCCCTTGTGTACATGCTACACACGTGAGATTCTTTGGGATAACTCTTCTTATCTTTTAATGTGTGCCTTTTGAATATCAATTTTCGTATCATGTTTGGACCAGGATGGCCAATCCGGTCGTGCCATAAAGTGTATATTTTGGCAGGCTTTTAGCCTCTATCATACTGATCTATGCATAGTCTAGGTCAGTAGAGAATGCATGTATAGTCTTTAGGACTTATTATGGCCTTGGGCTTTTTTATACATATATCTGAAGGAACTCTTTGTTTCCTTCGCCCATTGTTTCAATATGGAAACCATTCATTCTTATATCTTTAAAACTCAATAGACTGCTCTTGCTCTTAGAGCTGGGTGAATATAAGACATCATTGATTTCTAGATGCATACTCTTAGGCAAAAATATATTAGCCTAGCCATAGTCTTCTTTCAGACTGGCGATACATGTTTTAGTACTTATATTGGCGTTTTTCAGTGTACTCATATAGAAAAATCATTCATTCATTTAATCTAAGCAGACAATGTAATAGAAATAAATTCAAGGAGATAAAAATCAGAGAAAGCATACAAGCAAAGCAATCACACAAGTTTGATGTCGAAATCAGATTATCAACTTGATTCTTTTAGGCAATCATAAGTTTCATATTCCGTAGGATCATCTCTTTCATGATCAAAAATCATCTTTACCATCTTTATATACCAAGTAGGCTTCAAGATTCTTTCCTTTCAGACTCTCTTGATAGAGGTCACAAAAATGTTTGGGAGTCCTTCATATCTAGCCCAATGGTTCCCCATTCCACATCTATGGCACACTGATTTGTTCGAGCTTTGTGGTTTAAAGGATATACCACGGCCACTGCCTTGACCATGGCTCAAATTGGGTTGATACCCACAGCCTCTGCCATAGTGATTCCCACGGCCAAATGTGTTATAGTGGCCATGGCCACGTCCTTTCCACCCTCCACGGCCATGGCCGTGTGGTCTATCATTCTGGACGTAGTTACCTTTTTTTTTCTTCTGCGGCCTTATTGGTATCAGGTAATGGGGTTAATCCAGGAGGTCTCAATTCATTGTTTCTCATCAGTAATCCATTATTTTGCCCAACTAGCAATAGACTCATCCACGGACTTATAGTCCTGGATTCTGGGATTCCTCCAATCAAATAGGGCATTTGGTAATAACACCATTTTTTGGTGATCATATCTCGATTTTTTAACTCTATCCAAAGGTCTAGAGGATTCTGTATAGTCAAATACTGATCTTTGAGACTCTTAATAAGATGATGGCTAATAATTAATATTGCCTTGTATCAATCTTTCTCATTTGGCATTATCGCCTTTTGTGATTCATTCACCAAGTCCTTTGACTTTAGGATAAACTCAGTATCTAGTGCCCATCTCAAATAATTATCTCCTGAGAGATTTAGGGCAGCAAAATCCAATTTGATTTTCGATATCTCAATTCATATATCAATCAATTTTAGATCTCATAAAATATTTAACATACAGCCATAAACAAGACATGCTATCAAGTCAATACATTTCTAATAAGCAAACAAGCCACACAGCCAAAGGTGATATAATGCAATAAGGCCACACGGCCAAAGTGATATATGATGCATAATAAGTCACACAGATTTATCAAGCAAGGGTATCGACCAAACAAGCAATTTCTATATGTTTTCATGCGGCCATATGGTTATAATGCAAACCTAGCATACTGATTCTATATGTACAGGAGTGGAATTATGGAACCTCAATTTAAAACAATCAGATCATGCAAAGGTGATAATAATCAGATCATGCGCATAACATAAACATGTTGGTCTGGATGATATATGATGCAAACTGGCCACACGGCCAAGTAGATATGATGCACTCATTCTTAGCAATCGGATTCTATATGTGCAAGGGTAATATTAAAACATTCAATCAAGATTTAACAATTAATCAATCAGTTTCAGGTATGAGATTTAACAAGACTAACAATCAGATTCAATTAGGTTTTATCAAGACTAGCAATTGGATCAATAATCAAATGAATTCAAGCATTACACAATTTAGGGTTTCGATCAAAAAATAGGGTTTCAATCATGAAAAACCAAAACAATCAGTTTCAAGGCTGATTTTACCAATACTATAATATAGATTTCAAGCATGAATTTCAATGAATCAGTTTCAAGGCTGATTTTAGCAATACTAGAATATAGATTTCAAGCATGAATTTCAATGAATCAGTTTCAAGACTGATTGGTATTTAGCATAAACCATGTGTAAATAATTTATCTAGTATCCGAATTTCTCAAACCTCAAAAACATATAATCAGATCAATTAATTTAATCGAACTTAGCATACAATCTTAAACCTCAAGACATTAGATTTTATCATGAATCTATCAACCTAGCATACGGATTCTCAATTCTCAAAGACATCCAAATCAGATCAATATAACCTATCATACGGATTATTTAGGGTTTCTATTTAAAACATATCAGATTACAAAACTATCAATCCTAGCAGATGATATTAAACCTCAAGAATCATGCAATCAGATCATTCAGATTTTAAACAAGTAAACCTCAATCAATCTATCAACCTATCGGATTATATAAGCAAAGCAAGCTAGCAACCTATCGGATTCAATCAATGTTTTAACAGGCTGGTCGGTTTAAACAATTTTAAATCAGATGAACAATTAACCAAGCAGGATGAGAAAATAAATCTATCAATTTAACGGTCAAACAATTCTAGCAACATAGCATCAGATTCAATCAGATTTAAAACCTCAATGATCAAAACCGAAAACAGTTTTGATTTCAAAATATTCGATTAGGGTTTTAATATGTGATTTGATAATTATAGTATAATTAATTCTGATACTTATAATTAATTATAGATATAGGGTTAGGGTTTATCGGATTTTAACTTGTAAAAATCGATTTGGGGTTTTAATCATGTAGGAACATGATTTAGGGTTTGGGGTATCGAACTTTTAGAGCTTCGATTTACTCAATTAGGATTTTTGATCTATTACCCAATGGTTTTGATTCATAAAGATTAGGGTTTCATTCTTTATCAATAAATTCATGTTCGATTATGGGTTCTTAGGTTTTGAATTACCTTTTAACCTTAGATGATTGTTGAATCGGACCACCAAAGGAGTTGAGCCGCGAGCTGGACACGAACGGGATGCGAGCTCGAATGGATCGAGTCACTTCTATCGGGTTGCGGACGTCCTTTGTTGCTTGATCGGGAACGCCTTGATCATCGGACGCGAGTTGTCTGATGATGTCGCGAACGAGGAAGAGGTCGCGTGCTGGAGCTGCTCTCGGGTCGCAAACGTCTGAGCTAGGATCAGGAACGCCTTGGCTGAAGCTGATCGGGGATGCGAGCTGGAACAAATGCGGGAACAAGAGACGCGATCGGGTTTTAGGGTTCGTCGGATCGCCGGCTAGGGTTAGGGTTTTAGGGTTTTTTGATTTGAGTATTAGCTTAGAGATTTATAGTTTCGTGCTGATAACGTGTTATAAAAGTAATGGAAAAGTCAATCTTTATTCATAACATAGAGGTTCCTTATATATGAGATTACACCATCATAGATAAATGAAAAGATTACAAATCATAATCTCTTGGTTATGAGCCATCCACAATCTGGTTCATAACAACATACAAGTTTTATCGCTTGATTTTATTTTTATATAGAGGATATCTTAAATATTATTATCAAATTAATATCTTTGATGTTTAACTATTATGTTTCTGTGGAAGTTGGTCCAGTGGTTTGACCAAGGGTTCATTAATGCTTCTACACCAAGAGGTCTGGGTTTCAATTCCCGGAGAAGGTGGAATTATGCGAATTAAAGAAGAAAAGGTTTACAAGAGATCTGCAGCATGGCGCAAGGAGTACCATCAAGTATGAATCCCATATGGAAGCTCAGGTGATGCAGTCAGGCGTGAATTCTCATACGACAGATAGAATTGTCGGCTGTAGAATCGTCTGTAATATTTCTCATAGTTGTAATAGCATAATTATCCAGAGTTAAAAAAAAAACTATTATGTTTCTTATCCTGATATGTTAACTACCATTTGATGAAGCTTTTTCCTCAAACCTTTCTAAATCTTCATATTCGTGTTATACAATGCCCATTTAAAATAAATCAGACTTTTTGGATCAGGCCTGCTCAAAGTTTACCATCTCTATTTAAATTATATAGCGGTCAATATTGTTCTTATTGCAGTAAGCACTGAGTCCTTGTTGCAATGAAGCTTAAAACTTTTTGTTTATTTTGTTTATGCAACTATTATACAACTTTTTGTAATCTAATTAGAGCTACACGTGCGACAGTTTTGGACAAGAACCTTGAGAAATTAGGTGTGGAGAAACTTAGTAAAGATGATGTTTAGAGTATGCAATGAAATGTCTTAGAAGCCAATTATTTGGAACTGGAGTCATTACATGCGAATATACGTACAAACACATCTTAAAAAATGAATAATATCTTGATCGATCCATTACATGTTCCTTCTTTTACACGCATTAACTTTTGTTGTTGTCTGCCCTGTGACCTGGAAAACTCTTATTTGCTATGGAAAAGAAAATCGCAATGTATATCTACCAAAGTAACCAATCATATCACTGCAACTCATCTGAAAGTCTCATAACTCATTAGTAATAAGTACCTGATGCATATCGTTCACCACTGTTGTTGACATTATTATCGTGAAAACATAGATAATGATGCAGACAGATGAAAAAAGCCGGAGATGAAACACTAACCTCTGCATTATCATTATACTCTAGCTTTCCCTGCTGTTTTGAGGCCATCGATATTGAGCAACAGCCTCATAAGAAGATATGTAGTCATGTTAGACTCCTCCACAGCTACTTTTATCCCTCTGTTTAGAGAAACTTAGAAAGCATGAACCTTCTTTTGCAAAAGAAAATCAACATAAACACAACCCTTCATTCCCCTCTTTGCACTAAAAAAACCAAAAAAAAAAATTGCAGCTCTTGTAAACTCACCCTGTCTGAGAGCCTATCAACCTCCACTGCGCCATTGAACTGCAACAATTGCCTTTCCTATCTCCCGTCACACTCTCCGTCACTTGTTCCATCAGCTCGAGACCGCTAGTTCCGTCTCTCTCCGCTACTTTTTCCGTCGCTCTCCGCCGCTTGCTCCATCTCCCTCCATCTCGCTCTAATGACACGCCATGCACGTACTCAATTAAACGTTGAGTTACCGAAGGACCTCACACTGAAAACAGTAATACAATAATGTTTGCTTTATATTTGAAGCTCAAAAGAGAATTGGCCACCTGTGAGAAAAATATCAAAGAAAAACAATTGCAAGATCTGAGAAAAGGGTTTACTATGATTTTGTTTTAAGAACGATCTGTATTATGGATTTAGTAATATAGAAAACTTTGCAAAATGTCTCAGTAAAAAATGTTTAGCAAAAACTTTTTTTTAAAAAAACTTTGTAATATGGATTCACGTGGCGAAAATGTTTAAAGAATTTAAACGGTGAAATAACTCTGTTTAGGAACAAAAAGCAGAGTTAAATAAGAGACCTGTGAATCCAGTAAGAGCATATCCACTCCCATGAGCTCTTCAAATTCGGTTGAATCACTAAACCGAAACAGCCGAGGTGAGTCAAAGAGCCTGTAATTCTGATTGCAGCCAGTCACATCAAAACCGCCTAAGGAGTACATTGAGCCCACCTTAAAAAGATGCCGGTAAGTGTGAGACGGTGGACGTTGACGGTGGCTGGTGTGAAGGTTGCCTGAAAACATGTAAAAACGAAAGCATATTAACAAACGAATTCAACAACATCTACCAGATATATTGTTGAAAACATAAGCTTGATAACTCCGGGTATAAACGATGATGTGTCCAAAACCAAGATAATGAGTTTAGAGAACAGAACAACCTGAGCGTCAAGGATGAACATATTTAGGCCCATCATCTCCCACGTCTTTTCACGTTTCTTGCTTCCCCAAACCTCAGAATGGAAGAACGCGGGCGGGCCTTCAAATCAGCGAGCATGATAGATGACTGAGCCATGGAATCAAAGAAGAGAAGTTTCTATTGACTGAGGCATGGTGAAGTCTTCTCTTTTTATAGGTGAAGATCCACTACCCTTCAAAATCAGAATTCGCATTCAGTGTAGATCATGGGTGATATATTAATGGAAGGTTTAAAGAGGATTATTCGGCAACTGGTTTCCTCTGGTACTGTGAGGAAGAAGATGAAAGACAGCGAGCTAAACCCTAATCGCCATGAGCTCTGGAGAGCCAAAGAAGAACACTAAATGAAAACGCAAAGTCTCATCTACACGGAGATGATAAACGGGCTGGACACTAAGGAGTTAAAACGAAGCCCGGATGTACTAAAGCCCAAACGAAATGTACTCACGTTTTAATAAAACACAACGGATTGAATGAGATGCCACGTGTCGCGACGAGAAGAATCTATTTTCTGACGTAGCAGAAGGAGAAAAGAGTTAAAATGTTCTTTATAGTAATAGATTTGTTTGGCGATAGAGATAAGTGAGAGATATAAGATGGGACCACTTTCTCTTTTATTATACGTGGTTGTGTGTTTGTGTTGTACAAGAGAGAGTGAAAAACAAATGTCTTTATTCATTTCAGATTATCTATAACAAAGTGTCATCACTCCTATTTATAGTTGATACAAGTCGGTGATTTTACGAACATTAAAGGTAAGATAAAAACTATTAGAATGACATCTGGATAATACTAATACATAACCTCCAAGAATGAGACAAGTGTCCAAGATGGATAATCATCTTGTTTTGATCTTTATCTTCTAACACTCCCCCCTTGATTATCTATCTTGCATTACGTAGTGCCTCGTTAAAAACCTAATCATGGAAAAACCCATTGGGACAAAAACCATGACAAGGGAAAAAAGTACACTACCGTAATCTTCCCCTGAGAATAGCGGATCTAGCTTTCTCGTCACGGGTCACGCAAATGCCGCATTCCGATACCATAGACGTGTTTTCGGAATGTTGTAGTGGGAAGGGCCTTTGTGAACAAGTCAGCCAGATTGTCGCATGACCGTATATATTCGATGCCAACATCTTTATTTTTCTCGAGTTCCCGTATGTACGAGAAAAATCTTGGAGGGATGTGCTTTGTTCTGTCACTCTTAATGTAGCTTTCTTTGAGTTGAGCGACACACGCCAAACTGTCTTCGAATATTTTCGTCAGCTCTTTCTCCTTGATTATACCACTTGCTTCTTGTATGTGTTGACTCATTGACCTAAGCCACACACATTCTCGACATTCTTCATGAAGCGCAATTGTTTCTGCATGATTCCACGAAGTTGCAACCAAAGTTTATTTCTGGGACCGCCAAGAGATCGCGGTTTCACCAATTGTAAAACATAGCCGGTTTGCGATCGAGCCTTATGAGGATCTGATAAGTATCATCCATCTGCAAACCCAACCATACCAAACTTGGGTTTTCTAGAATAAATCTACCATAATTTAAAACATACTTTGGAGAGAACGGATATATTCTCTACGCCGTTCTAATTTCCATGAATATGAAATGAGTTGTATCTTGCAAAGACATTAGTGTCTAAAAGTATATATAATCAAATACAACTCGCAAGACATATAAGCTCACATATGCTTTATTACCATTAGCATCTCCAAAGTACTTATAAGATTTTACCAGGATCTTTTAAAACATCTCTTTCAACATCGAGAGATCTATTTACCATTGGAGTACTCAAAGGAGTCGCTTTATCCATTAAAAGCATTTCAATAACCTTTTCGTATAGTTTGATTGATGCACAAGTATTCTTTCTTGGAGATGCTCAATCTGGAGCCCAAGACAAAACTTTGTCTTGCCGAGATCTTTCATTTCAAACTCTTATTTCATATGAGTTTGAGCATCATCAACCTATTTTTGAGTTCTAATTATGGTCAGGTCATCTACATATACATCAATGATCACAGAGCCAGATGACGATTTCTTTATAAAAACGCATGGACATATCGCATCATTCAAATATATCCTTTACTCAAAAGATATTCACTTAAGCGATTGTACCACATGCGTCCGGATTGCTTTAATCCGTAAAGTGATCGCTGTAACTTGACCGAACAAATCTCCCTGGATTTTTCTTTCAATGCTTCTAGCATTTTCAATTCTTCAGGGAGTCTCATATATATATCATTATCAAACGATCCATACAAATATGCAGTTACAACGTCCATGAGATGCATTTCAAGATTTTTAGACGCCGTTAGGCTCATCAAAAATCTAAACGTAATTGTATCCATTACCGGGGAATATGTTTCCTCAAAATCAATTCCCGGTCTCTGAGAAAAACCTTGGGCAACTAATCAGGCTTTATATCGTGTTACGTTTCTCACGAATACCCACTTATACCCCACTGGATTTACCGTCTCAGGCGTTATGACTATAAGTCCAAAACCATTCCAAAATGGACATTGGATCGGGATCATCATCTTTATGATCGATCTCTTTGGACACATAAAAGGAGAACATTCCATCAACATCTTTTATCATATTTCTGATCCATAACTTTTCATCTCAATCGGAGTTGATGGAAATCTCATACTTTTCTGTTTCCTTCTCGTCATCTGGATCCCTATCTTTAATTGGTTCTTCTTGAACCTTTTCATTTATTTCTTCTTTCAGACTTTTTCTTAATATCAGGTTATTTCGAACCTTTCCACTTATGCCTTCTTTCAGACATTTTTCAGTATCAGGTTCTTCTGGAACCTTTCAATTTTGCTCAACCAATTTCTTTTTCTATCGGGGATTTTTATCTTTAAAACCCGCTAGTCTCCCCCCCCTCTTTAACTGAACCCTAGGTTCATTAATTTTGCTTCCATCAGTTTGTTCTTCAGGAACAACAACTCTTGATGGAACATTTTCAGCGGGTATACATGATTTCGTCACTCTTCTTATCTGTGAACGCATCTGATAACTGTTTTGCCAAATTATGCAAATGCACAATTTTCTGAATTTTCAGCTCTCTTTGATTCGTACTGGGATCAAGGTGTAACAACGACGGTGAACACCAAGTAATCTCTTTAGGAATTTTTCTAATTCCTCCCCCTAACACTGGAAATTCATCCTCATGGCAATCAGCAAACTGTACCATAAACATATCACCAGTTACCAGTTCAAGATACCTTATATACGGCTTGTTCTAACTCTTTCAGAGTTTTATACATTCCTGAGAGCATCTTTAACTCTCCAGGGACTACTAAATATCAAGATGCAACTCAAGTCGTTTATGTCCTCCCAGACATTTCAATATACTGCATCTATTATAAATTTTCTCCAGTGACCTTGGAACAAGCCGTTTTTCATACCTCAAGGTCATCTTTCATTTCATTCTTTGGAGAAATATATACCTTAGACTTTTGGCCCAAAAATCTCTCGTTCTTCTAACGAGCTTTATATCGAATTGATGGCCAATCAATTCACTTTACCCTCATACATAGAGGTAGATTCATAATCCTCATTTATATAGCGCTTTTCATTATTGTCGACAATCGATTTTTTCTTTTGTTCCATCTTTTTACCCGTACTGATATGGTTAATCGAGATCTCTTTATCATCATTAATGATTTACCCAGGTACCTGACTATTATATTAACCATATCAACAGTCTCATCATGAGATTCATCCTCTATTTATATTTTTGCTCATTTTCGAGGACTCTTTGGAACCAAAATGATCTATCATATCTCTAGCGAGCCATAGACTCATATATTGTCCTTTTAGTACACTATTTTCTTATTGGAGCATTTTCAGATGGAATATGAGATTTCATTATTTCATCAAAATGTCTGGCATGCATTTTGTAAATGGATTATTCTACTTTTCATTGTAATCCCTTTCACATATCTCATTCCATCAGCTTATCATATGCTTCCAGCAAATTTGCGAACATATTTCTAATTATCCATATACTTATCCCTATGGATTGTATATGTCTTTATTACATGCATAACTGCATGTTTACACCCGATCATGGGGATCATCTTACTTGAATTTACTTTATCAAGTTCTTTTTCAAGTGCGAACATAATTTCTCAATGTTCCACTCACTAGGATTCTTTAATTCTTCCCCTCGAGATGATGACACTCCATGTCTAAAATCTCGTACTGAATCCCACTCTAGAACCAATAACATATTCAGTTTTCCTATTTTGGGATGAATTATGTTTCAAATCCTTTAGAGTGAGATCTTAATTTGGGGTTTGCTTAAAGAAATCACATATAGTGAACTTATTTGATGATTCATCACCCATGATGGTTTCCTTTATTTTCTCTAAGAGATGCTATATAAAAAACTTCTAGTTTTTCAACATTTCACATAATGTTGATAACATTATTGGAGATGGCTATATATCAGTAAACTTCAGGCTTACCACCATTTGTATTTTTGCCATCTTTTTCTTATGCAAGTCTTTTCATCATAAGCTCTTCTAGAGCCAATAGTAATTTTTATATTACTAGATACTATACTTATTTATTTTCAGAGAGGAGAAATATTTGTTACCTTTAGTAGTTATGCATGATGACTCAATATCTGCCAAGTATACCTATCTTCAACCTGAATCTCAAAATCTTATTCAGGAAGATAATTCTCATATCACATCGATATTTTATTTTAATTTTCTGGACCAACCAGAAAATCAAGATGAGTATTCAAGCCATGAAAAGATGGTCCGGGTTCATAAGAGATGAAGTTTATTTCACTTCATTTCTCTTTTTATTGTTGATTCTCGATATAGATCGGCTAAATATTTGGCGTACGACAACTACGTACCCAATTTTCTTTCTGGCCGTATCTATAGCAAACCTTTTCTGTTTGTCTTTTATCACCTGACCACTTTCACTTTTCGTGGAAGTTCTAATTATTTCACATGGACGGAATCTTCTTCCTCGTCCTCTTCCACAACCACGATAGCGGTTTCTACCGCATCCACACCCTCGTCCTTTTCTAGTAGGACATACATGATGGTTTAGTATCATGGGTTTCTTTTCTTTTCAATACTCAGGGAAGATTTACATCAACTCCAACAAATTGGCAAATCATTTCTTTCAAAGATTTAATTACTCAAAGATCTTCTAGATCTTTTCTCATGATACACCTCATCTTATAAACCATCATTAAAGTGGTGTAAATTATTATGGCTTTATCTTTTTCTTATCCGATATAGTTTATATCGATGATTTCAAAAAGTTCATTATTTTTCAGGTGCATCTTTGCACCCACTGTCCAGATCATTTAAAAGGACATTTACTTTGACTTCGTCAAATTTGACATGATAACCGTACTTATAAAACAATAATTTAAAATATAAAGACTAAAATTTAAATGCATAATTTAAAAGCATAAATTAACTGCAGAATTTTAAAGAACATAAATAAAATTGGAAGCTTAGCCTTCCACATGATCCGAGGAGTCATAGACTACCATATTTATAATTATTTTTTCAAAGTCGGAGGAGACATGGTCTACCATTTTGACTTTTACTTATTTCAAGGTCCGAGGAGACTTAGTTTACCATTTTTGACCTTTTCTTTTTATTTACGGAGACAAAGCCTACCACGTGTTTCTCTGATCGTGAAGGCATAGCCTATCTTAACAATCTAATGAACTCCTAGGATGCGTCTCTGGATGGCTTTGGATAGATCCTTGCATAAACGAATCAAAGACTCAAGTTTATCAAGGTTTGTTGATCGATTGGTGACACAAGAGGCTGCGGAAAGGCTCCTAGATACTCCTAGGCAATAGATCGGATATGACACTCCAAACTAAGGCCCTTGACACTGGATATTACACACCAGCAGACTGGATATTACACACCAGACGCTTCAACAACTCGCCAAGCAAGAGAGAAGACAAAAGAGGTTTAAAACAAAAGACAGCTTAGAATAAGGGTTTTCGAAACAATTAAGTAGAGAGATCCTTGTACATGCACAAGGTCTCGAAAACATAAATAAATATAAAGAGAAAGGCTCCACACGGTTTTGAAATAAAGACATAACACATAGACTTAAAAAACATAACATAAGATAGATGATGAAGTCGGTCCAAGTTGCCTAGGCCGAGATGCATCCAAGATTCATCATCTATGAGATGTGAAAGTGAACTTGTGGCCTCATTAAAAACCTTGATTGGAAAACCCACTGGGACAAAACCAATCAAGGGAAAAAGAGTACACACAAGTCACTTGCCTAGATGATGATCAGCTTGATGGTGAAGTAGCTTGAATGGTGATAAGTGTGTCTTGGTTGATCAAGCTTCTACCAAGACATTATTCTTGATTCCAAGCCTTCATAAGCAATCCTCCAATGGTCTCATTAAGTCTCTTGGTTCTGGAACGAGTCATAGGCCCAACTGGGATGGCTAAGGCATCCTCATCAGCTGGATTGTCTTTGATCTCCCTGTCTTCATCAGATGGCTGAGGTCGACCTATTTCTTTTTCTGAAGCTGAAGTGATCTTGATGAACCTCCTTAGGAGTTAGAGGCATCAGAACCGTCTTCTTTCCTTTAAACTCAAAGGAATGCTTGTTTGTGTAACCATCATGTATCACACGTTTATCTGACTGCCAAGGCCGTCCAAGAAGTATATGGCTAGCTTCCATTGGTAGGACATCACAAAGAACCTCATCCTCATATCTCCCAATAGCAATAGGCACCAAGACTTGAGTAGATCCCTTCATCTCGCATTTTTCATTAAGCCATTGCAACCGATATGGCCTTGGGTGTTTCTGAACTTTCAATCCTAGCTTCTTCACCATTGTCTAACTAGCAACATTAACACAGCTTCCTCCATTCACAATGAGACTACAGACCTTTCCCTGAACAAGACACCTTGTATAGAACAAATTCTCACGCTGCTCGAGCTCTTCGGTCTTGGATTGTAGATTCAGAAGTCTTCTTGCTACCAACAGCCTCCCTTTTACCGGTTCTTCTTTGTATTCTCCTTCAGACTCCTCATGATCAGTTCCAGATACATAGTCTTCAGATTCATATTCTCCATTCTCAAGAACAATCATGATCCTCTTGTTAGTACACTCATTCGCATAATGCCCTCGCCCATTACACTTGAAACACTTCAAATCTCTAGCTATTGTACTTGTAGCTTCGGTTTTGCCCTTGTCTTTGTTGTAGCTATTAAAAAGTTTGGCTTCCTCTTTCTGATATGGTTTTCTCTCCTTCAGATAACCCGGTTTGTCTTCCTTAGTTCCTTGCTACTTAGTTCCATAACTAGATCGAGAGTGCCCTTTCTTTTGACTTGTTGCTCCACTAAGATAGTTTTGTCTAGCATCTCCTCCATCTCCAAGTAGTGCTGCATCTCCACACTGTCTTGTATCTCACGGTTAAGTCCTCCAAGAAACCGTGCCATAGTAGCTTCTCTATCCTCTGATACGCAAGCTCTCAGCATCAACAACTCCATCTCTTGAAAATACTCTTCTACAGTCTGTGAGCCTTGAGTGAGCTTTCTTAGCTTCTGATGGAGATCTCGGTGGTAATGGCTAGGCACGAACCTCTTGCGCATAAGAGCCTTCATTTCTGCCCAAGTCTCAACAGGATATTCACCACTGCGCCTCTTATTTGTAACTAGCTGATCCCACCAACTCAAAGCATAATCATAGAACTCAGTAGCCGCAACTTGAATCTTCCTAGCTTCTGCGTAGTGCTGACAATTGAAGACTAGATCAATCTTTTTCTCTCATTCTAGATAAGCATCAGGGTCGGCCTTGCCATGGAAAGGAGGTATCTTGATTTTCAATCCAGCAAGCTCATCTCTCTGATACCTACGACCTTCATGATCACGTCTAGTTCTCCTGCTGCTGTGTCTAGAAGCAGAGATGTGTCTTTCTCTATTTCGTTCATAATATAATAGTTATCAGTTTCTTGTGGTCCAGCATGTCGTCCACGCCTATTCCTTCTTGGTTCACGCTGATGATTAGATGATTGGGTTTGTTTCTCTTGTCGCAACAATTGAAGTTTCTCATCCATCATCTTCTCCATAGCTTCTATTACTTGTTTGGTGATGGCTTCTTTCAATTGCTTGTTCCTTCTAACGAAAACCACATCATCCTCTTCGGTGATATCTTGCATATTTCTATTGTTTTATCCATTTATCCATGTGCATTTTGATCATATAGATTAGGATTTAGCCATGTTTAGGTTGCATTTTGCATACATGAGTCCTTATCAGGTATTGGAGTACCACATGGAGTTCTTGGAGGCACTTGGAGGCATTTGGAGCTCAAAAATGAGTGTTTAGAGTGGTCATTGGGCGAGCAAGGCATGGGAGCGACCAGTCTGGAGCGACACCACCAAGTCGCTCTGATCACCCTACTGGAGCGACCTAACCAGAGCGACAGGGAGAAGTCGCTCGCGGTTTCATCACTCGGAGACGCGAGAACGAGCCCGGAGCGACCTCTCGGAGCGACACAGCGAGGTCGCTCCAGCTGAGAGCGACGTTATGGGAGCGACAGGGAGAAGTCGCTCGCGGTTTCATCACCCAGAGACGCGAGAAGGAACCCGGAGCGACCTCTCGCAGCGACACAGCGAGGTCGCTCCCGAAGCCTAGAGCGACTTGTCGGAGCGACGGGCTGAGGTCGCTGCGCGTTTTATTTCTACTCGAACTTGTGATTTCTCAAGGGCCTTTTGGTCATTTCATTATGCACGTTTTTATTTTCTAAACCTATGTTTTAATACTCTAGGAGCCACCAAGAGGGGGATCATCTTTGTTCTTAGAAAAACCACCAAAAAACCTTTGGAAAGTCATCTCTTTGAATCAATTGATCAGTTTATTATTGAGAATTCTGTGTTCTTATCTATTTCCTGTGTTTCTCTACATGATTAATCTGAAATCCAACATGGGTTTAAGAGGAATCATGGAGATTAGTGAGTAATCACCTTTTGAATTCATGGGTTAGGGAGATTGAGGGTGATTAGGTTAGAACTAGGATGTTTTAGTGTAGATCATTCATATTTCCTTGCTAGTAGAGTGAGCATAAAGCATCTTCTGAGTTGGCCACTGAGTAGTTGAACCTTAGGCATTTCCCCCCCGAAAGGTGTTCGAGGAAATGCCCGAGACAACTCTTCTTAGCTTTTAGCATACTTTGCCAAAGACATTTGTTGTTAGAGGTGCTAAGATAGCCATTGGACTTGCTAGTTATGATTGCTTTCATATTATTCAACCAAAGACATTTGATGTTTGAGATATGTTAGCAAATGAGCATTCATCTAGACATAGAGCTTGCTTAGAATTGTGTCTAGGCTTAAGGTTGATAGTTTGATTGATCATTTGCCATCCTTAGTTCGATACTTGATCACCCAAGGTCTAATCCCTATGCCCATGAGTTCTCTTTTCCCTTAGTCAAGAAGTATCATTCTGTTATTGCTTTCTAGTTTTAGTCATAGCTTAAAACCCATCTAAATCATTGGTTGCACTTAGATTAAGTGAGTACTTGCATTCTCAGTGCTTTGATATCCCTCAGAACTGGTTCGACAATCATTTATACTACAGCATTTGTCTTAGGAGCCTTGAAAACTCCTAACATCAAATTGGCGCCGTTGCCAATTTCTGAGTAGATTTAAACATTGAGATTTAGTCAATTGCTTGAGACTAAGTCATTTTTATTTTCTTTTGTTACTGACTCTTCTTCACCTCCCTTTAATCTACAGGTGTATGAACTTGCGGAGCAGGGGTCCATCAAACCTAGTTCCAAGAGCAGCAGACATCAGAGCTTTAGAGAGAGAGTGTGCTAGAAAGAGAAGAGAAGAAGAACATCAGGCTCAATTGCAGAGACTGAACACTGACATGGGAGACGTTCATCAAGAAGATGCAGGCGTCAATGGCGCTAACAACAATGGTCCACCTAACCAACAGCGAGCAGCTCGGCCCATTGGCACTTACGACCGTCCAAACATTCATGGTTATCGATTGGGAATCCGAGCACCCGCTGTGGCAGCCAACAACTTTGAGATCAAGTCAGGACTCCTCAACGTGATCGAGAACAACAAGTATCATGGCTTGGCTCTAGAGGATCCATTTGATCACTTGGACAGGTTCGACAGCTACTGTGGGTTGTCAAAAACCAATGGTGTCTCCGAAGATGCCTTAAAGCTCAAGCTATTCCCTTTCTCTTTAGGGGATAAAGCACGTCAGTGGGAGAAGTCTCTACCAAGCGACTCCATCACCACTTGGGATGACTGCAAGAAAGCATTCTTGGAGAAGTTCTTCTCTACTTCAAGAACTGCTAAGCTGAGAAACGAGATCTCCAGCTTTCAACAGAAGGGCTTGGAAGGTTTCAGTGAAGCCTGGGAAAGATTCAAGGGGTACCAAGCTCAATGCCCACACCATGGTTTCTCTAAAGAGAGCTTGCTGAGCACATTCTACCGTGGTGCTCTTCCTAAGTACAGGGCCAGACTGGATACAGCTAGTAATGGATTCTTCTTGGGGAGAACTGAGGAGGATGCAGAGGAGCTGGTTGACAACATGGTTAAGAGTGATGCAGTCTACAGTGGAGACCACGACAGAGGCAGTAGATCTGATGATAAGCAAACGAGGAAGGAGTTGAAAGCTCTACAAGATAAGATAGACATCCTCCTTGCTGATAAAGCTACCCAAGAGCAGCTGCACTTTGTTGGCAACCCAACCCAAGAGACACCAGCTGTTGTCCATGAAGTTGAAGGTTTGGAAGGTCAGGAAGAGTTGTGTTTCATCAACAACAATGGTAGCTGGTACAAGAAAGAGCCCAACTTTCAGTACAACAACTACCAACAGAAATCCTATTCCAACAACCATCAGAGTGGTTACCAGCCTCGAAACAATCAGCAAGGCAGCTATCAACCACAGCAAAACCCTCCTCCTGGTTTCAACAACAAAACCCTCCTCCTGGTGCCATCACCATAGATGATGAAGTGGTGATTGTTGATGAGAAGACCAATGACGAGATCTTGGAAAAGATAGTGGAAGCCAAAGGAAAAGGAAAGGTTGGAGAAGAGAAGAAAACAGTTAAAGATGGTGAAGTTGTCACTCCTGCAAGTGAAAGTTCTTTTGTTCCTCCTGCCTATGAACCTAAGCTTCCATTCCCAGGTCGATTCAAGAGGCAGTTGCTAGAGAAGTACAAAGCTCTGTTTGACAAGCAAATGAGTGAAGTCCAGGTCACAATGCCCATTATTGATGCTTTCATGCTGATTCCTCAGTACAGTAAGTTCCTAAAAGATGCTGTAGCTGCAAAGAAGAAAGAGATGGAGGGCATGGTGATTCTCACTCATGAGTGCAGTGCTATCATTCAGAGGCTGGTCATACCAAAGAAGCTAGAAGATCCAGGATGCTTCACATTACCTTGTGCTCTTGGGCCTATGGTATTCGATAGGTGTCTCTGCGATTTGGGAGCTAGTGTCAGCTTGATGCCCCTATCTGTTGCTAAGAAGCTCGGTTTCACTCAGTACAAGAAGTGTAGACTTTCTCTGGTATTGGCTGATCGTTCAGTTAAGTACCCTGTGGGTATCTTAGAGGACCTCCCAGTGATGGTTGGAAATTATGAGATCCCTACAGACTTTGTAGTGCTTGAAATGGGTGAAGAAGCTCAAGACCCTTTAATCCTTGGAAGGCCTTTCTTAGCCACAGCTGGAGCCATTGTTAATGTGAAAGAAGGCAAGATTGATCTCCATCTGGGTAAAGGGCACGTTCTCCATTTCGACATCAAGGAGGTAATGAGGAGGCCAACAGTTCAAGGGCAGGTGTTCTACATTGAAGAGATGGACGCCCTTGCTGATGAAATCCTTGAAGAGTTGTCACTAGAGGA
This sequence comes from Brassica napus, assembly GCF_020379485.1. Classification (NCBI taxonomy): domain Eukaryota; kingdom Viridiplantae; phylum Streptophyta; class Magnoliopsida; order Brassicales; family Brassicaceae; genus Brassica; species Brassica napus. The sequence goes on from NC_063447.1 coordinate 21,493,727, forward strand.
CCCTCTACAGCATGCTTTGACTGTAGAGAAAGAGGCTGAGGTGGTTGAGAACCTGGAGAGTACTGCCTATGGGATGATGCTGGATTCACACCAGGGGTTTTTCAGTGAGGATCAGTACGAGGAGCTTCCCCAGATGGTTCACCAAGAAGTCTCAGTCACTCAACAAGAGGACAACAAGCAAGATGACTGGAGTGAACTTAAGGCACCTAAAGTGGAGCTTAAACCTCTTCCCCATGGTGTAAGGTATGCATTTCTTGGTCCTAATGAAACTTACCCTGTCATTGTGAGTAGTGAACTTACTGAAAGTGAGCTATCTGAACTTTTGAGAACACTTAAAAGATTTAGAAAGGCAATAGGTTACTCACTAGATGACATCAAGGGGATATCACCCTCTCTGTGCATGCATAGGATACATCTTGAGGATGAATCAATGACTTCTATCGAGCATCAAAGAAGGTTAAATCCTAACCTGAAGGATGTTGTAAAGAAAGAGATTCTTAAACTCCTAGATGCTGGTGTTATTTACCCTATCTCAGATTCTAAATGGGTATCACCTGTGCATGTTGTACCAAAGAAAGGTGGTATCACTGTGATTAAGAATGACAAGGATGAATTGATACCAACAAGAACCATCACATGTCATAGAATGTGCATTGATTACCGAAAACTAAACTCTGCATCTAGAAAGGATCATTTTCCATTACCATTTATTGATCAGATGCTTGAGAGACTTGCAAATCACCCATTCTATTGTTTCCTTGATGGGTATTCAGGATTTTTCCAAATCCCCATACATCCCAATGATCAAGAGAAAACGACATTCACATGTCCATATGGTACCTTTGCATATCGAAGGATGCCATTTGGTCTATGTAATGCTCCAGCCACCTTTCAAAGGTGCATGATGTCAATTTTCTCTGATCTGATTGAGGATGTTGTGGAGGTATTTATGGATGATTTCTCTGTCTATGGATCTTCGTTTTCTGCTTGTTTGTCAAATTTGTGCAGGGTCCTACAGAGATGTGAAGACACCAACCTTGTGCTGAATTGGGAGAAGTGTCACTTCATGGTCAAGGAAGGGATTGTGCTAGGACACAAGATTTCAGAGAAGGGGATTGAGGTGGATAAAGCCAAAATCGATGTTATGGTTGGTCTGCCTCCACCAAAGACAGTGAAAGACATCCGGAGTTTTCTTGGCCATGCTGGATTCTACAGGAGGTTCATCAAGGATTTCTCCTTGATAACTAGACCTTTGACCAGGCTGCTGTGCAAGGAAGCTACCTTCAGTTTTGATGTGGAATGCCTACAAGCTTTCAAGAAGCTAAAAGGTGAACTCGTTAGTGCCCCAATTGTCCAGCCACCTGATTGGGATTTTCCTTTTGAGATCATGTGTGACGCCAGTGACTATGCTGTGGGAGCTGTTTTGGGGCAGAAGAAAGATGGCAAAACCCATGTGATCTACTATGCCAGCCAAACCCTCAATGATGCTCAGATGAGGTATGCCACAACAGAGAAAGAGATGCTGGCAATTGTTTTTGCCTTTGAGAAGTTCAGGAGCTACTTGGTTGGGTCTAAAGTCATTGTCTACACCGATCATGCTGCCTTGAGACACCTTTTGGCCAAGAAGGATGCAAAACCCAGGCTTTTGAGGTGGATCCTTTTGCTCCAAGAGTTTGATATGGAAATCAAAGACAAACCCGGAGTTGAGAATGGAGTAGCTGATCATTTGTCCAGGTTGAGGGTAGAGTCTGGTATCCCTATTGACGAAGGACTTCCTGAGGAGCAGATCATGGCTATCGAAGCAGTGATAGCAGTCTGTGAGACTGGTAGGAAGCTGGAAGAAGTCCAAGCAACAGAGGAGAAAGAACCTTGGTATGCCGATTTAGTGAACTACCTAGCCACAGGAAAAGAACCTCTGAATCTTGTGGGCTATGCCAAGAAGAAGTTCTATAAGGATGTGAAAAGATACTACTGGGATGAGCCCTACCTCTACATTCTCTGCAAGGATCAGCTTTATAGGAGAGTGGTTGCAAATGAGGAGATTAATGGGATCCTTGCACAGTGTCATGGATCATCCTATGGAGGTCACTTTGCCACCTTCAAAACAGTTGCAAAAGTATTACAAGCTGGATTCTGGTGGCCACATATGTTCAAGGATACACAAGACTTTGTTTCGAAGTGTGATTCTTGCCAAAGAAGAGGAAACATCACCAAGAGGAATGAGATGCCTCAAAATCCAATCCTTGAAGTTGAAGTGTTTGATGTCTGGGGTATTGACTTCATGGGACCATTTCCATCATCTTTTGGCAACAAATATATCCTTGTGGCTGTTGATTATGTCTCCAAATGGGTGGAAGCCATTGCAAGCCCCACCAATGATGCTAGAGTTGTAATCAAGATGTTCAAGAGCATCATCTTCCCAAGGTTTGGAGTTCCAAGAGTTGTAATCAGTGATGGAGGTTCCCACTTCATTAACAAACTGCTTGAGGGACTTCTCAAGAAGAACGGTGTGAAGCACAAGGTGGCAACTCCTTATCATCCCCAAACAAGTGGCCAAGTTGAGATTTCTAACAGGGAGATCAAATCTATTCTGGAGAAGATTGTGGGGATTACAAGGAAGGATTGGTCCAATAAGCTTGACGATGCACTTTGGGCTTATAGGACAGCGTACAAGACACCACTGGGCACCACACCTTTCAACCTAGTGTATGGGAAAGCTTGCCATCTGCCAGTGGAGCTTGAGTACAAGGCACTATGGGCAATAAAGTTGCTGAACTTTGACATCAAGAGTGCCAAGGAGAAAAGGCTCTTTCAGCTACACGAGCTTGATGAGATAAGAATGGATGCTTTTGAGAACTCAAGAATCTACAAGGAGAAGACTAAGGCTTTCCATGACAAGAATATCCTGAAGAGAGAGTTTAAAGAAGGAGATCAAGTTCTTCTCTACAACTCTAGGCTGAAGTTGTTTCCAGGAAAGCTTAAGTCAAGGTGGTCCGGTCCTTTCAAAGTCAAGGAGGTTAGGCCATATGGAGCAATAGTTTTGTGGAGCACTGATGGAAGAGACTTCACAGTCAATGGACAAAGGGTTAAGCTCTACATGGCTACTGCACCAGAGGAAGATGGAGTTTCAACTCCACTGTCTGATCCTACCCCGGCCTAATCTAAAAGGAGGCAAAGTCAAGCTCGGGACTTAAAACAAGCTCACTTGGGAGGAAGTCCCATGCGTATCCTTGCATATATTGCATTGGTATTTTCATTTTTCATCTTATTGCATAAAAAAAAAAAAAAAAAAAAAAAAAAGAGAGAAGTTGTGTGCAGGTGCTTGATCGGTTCAGTTTTGAGCAGGAGTCGTGCGTGGGAGCGAGGTCTCACAGCGACACCTCAAGGTCGCTCCAGCTGGGAGCGAGGTTTCGAGAGCGACACTCCAAGGTCGCTCGCGTTTTCGTCGCCGGATCAAGAAAAATCGCCTCAGAGCGAGGTCTCGGAGCGAGGTCGAAAGGTCGCTCCAGATGGGAGCGACGTTATGGGAGCGACACCTCGGAGTCGCTCGCGGTTTCGACGAAACGGACCTCAAAAAAAAAAAAAAAAAAAAAAAAAACTGACCCGGAGCGACGTCCTAGAGCGACACCTTGAAGTCGCTCCAGCTCAGAGCGAGGTTTCTAGAGCGACACTCCAAGGTCGCTCGCGTTTTAGTCGAAACACGACGCGAGGAAACGACTCGGGAGCGACCTCTCCCAGCGACACCCTCACGTCGCTCCCGAACCGGTCCAGGTAAGTTTCCTAACTCTAAACCCCGGTTTAATTCAAGTAAACCGACCCTAACCACCCTAGACCGAACCGGACGACCCTAAACCTACCCCAACCCCTGCGACTCCATCTCTATCACTCTCCCCTCCTCTCACAAACTCACAAACTCTCTCAAACTCACCCACACCAAAATTCCCAAAACCTTCTCAATTCTCACCCAAATCAACTAGTTCTTGTTTCTAAATCCAAGCTTTCGCCCCTGTAGTCTATTCTTCACTACCCATTCACCATTTCCTTTCATCCAGAGCAAGGTGAAAATGGTTAAGAAGACCAAGGGAAGGTTGGAAGCTGAGAGGCAAGAAGCCGAAAGTCAAGAGTTTGCCCTAAGAGAAAAAGCTTTAACCAGCGAGCCAACTGGCTCAGGGACGCAGAGGACTGTGCGACAGCAGACGTTGGCTGCAAGGAAATCGAAAGAACCCGAGAAGAGGGCAGGGAAAAGTGTACCAGTTCCCACCCATGAGGAAGGTGAAACTGAGAGTGAAGATGAGCCGGCACCTACGAAGAAAGCCAAGATGTCAAAGGGCAAAGGGGTTGCTGTTGATCGAGACAGAGCGAAAACTCCATCTGTGGAGGAGCTATATGATCATTTGAAGAATGGAGTCACTTGGGCTCCAACCAGGTTTGCCGACCTCGATTTGCTGAAGGAGTTGGGTCTAGAGTCTGATATTGAGGCGATGCTGGGACATTTGAAGATGCCAAAACTCCTCACCATGGCTTATCCTTTCTACAAGGATGTCACTTGTCAGTTCCTATCCTCTCTTGTGGTCACTTACCACGACACGGCGCATGTGAGACAAGGATGGGGAAAAATCAGGTTCAAGGTCAATGGAAGAGAATACAACATGAACTTCAAGGACATTGGGAGGGTCATGGGGTTCCAAGACCTAGAAGACCACTCACTTCCCAAGTGTGAGAACCTCCCCACAGAGCTCTGGAAGTTGATCACTGGAAACAAGCACTCTACCGGGGCGGACAAGAACTCACACATCCGACACCCGTCTGTACGCTACCTCCACAGATTGCTAGTCCATGCTTTTTACCCACGGAAGCAAGCGGGTACGGTTACTGAGGAAGACATGCGACTGCTCTGTCCGGCTATCCGTCCCTACGCTCAACCTGGAGTGTTACCCCTTCCCAGCACTGACATCTATGCTACCTTTGGGATGGTCAGTTTCTTTGTGGGCCGTCTCGAGCACTACAGAGACTGGGCGTGGTACACCACTGATTCACGCCCAAAGATGGGGATAGGCGGAATGATCACACCACTGCTCCAATTTCTGAATGTTCCCTTGGGAAAGGACGCAGCGGGGCCTAGGTTCATTGATGGCACCTACTTGAGGATTGCCACCTATTTCAGTGGGATGTATGGGAAGGACTACGTCTACCACTACTACTTGCAGGGCAAGCCAGTCGAGGTGGTTCTTCCAAACCGGAACCTGACGAGTTTAGAGATACCTGGAGCTGTCAGCTTCAACATTCCCCAGGAGTACTTTCTCGGAGAACACGGGCCTCTCGATCCAATTCAAGCAGCTCCATCAAGGAAAAGGAGTGTCCCTACGCAACCTGATTCGCCTGTTGCAGACACATCTGAGCATATCTATGGACCTCCGCGCTACTACTTCAAGCCCCATGACGGAGTCCTTCCCCCTGGAGCTCTCCGTGATGCTCATGACCACATTGGTCGTCTCCAGAGGTGGAACAAAGCTCAGGACAGAACGATAGAAAAGCTGAAGGATAAGTGCAAGGCGCTCAGCAAGACTGTGAAGAAGCAGGCAAAGACTTCAGCAAAGTTCATGAAGAAAGTAGCTGATGTCTTAACTAGGGGAGGAATAGCTGGATGTAGCTCAGCCGATTTCGCTTTCGCGAACACCTCAAACCCCCAGCCTCCACCCCCGCCTGATGCTCTTGGCTTCCCCCTCACTGCTGCGCAGCTTCAGCGTAAGTGGAGGAACCCACCCACTCAACCTTCCACTTCCGGCAACAAATCCCCATCCCTCGCTTCTTCAGACAGTGAGGACGAGATTGACGAGGTTGAGAGCCAACCATGGTATGGAGGCTCCGGTTCAGCATCTGGTGGTTACTACACCACCTTCCCTCCTGACGACGACGATGCTGGGGCATCTGCCCCCACCTACTATCCATAGGAGGTACTTCTTTCTCTCCCTTGTATATACCATTTCATTTTTGCATATTATTTTTCTTCTCGGTATCTCTCTCTTTCCTTGACCACACAGAGACTGTGTATCTCAAGTTTGGGGGAGGTACCAAGCATTTGATCATGTTTGCTTTGATTGTGTTTCATTTGAGTCATGCATTGCACACCTATTTGCATAAAAAAAAAAAAAAAAAAGATTTTTCATTTAGTTTGCATCATTTGCACCATTAGGAGAGTCTAGAGCATATAGGTTGCATTCACTTGCATTGGGAGCAATGATTTTAAATGCCTTGTAAAGAACACTACGTTGCACCTGAGTAGCCATGCACCTCTCGAAAAGACTTGTATGTTTCGAGCCTTAAAAACTCTTCTTGAAACTTGTTGATTGTAGAAACTCAGTCTTTGAAGCCAGCTACAACCTTATTTGAACTGAATGAACTTAATGCTTCTTGCTTAGGGTCTCTTGTGTACTGAGTCATGGCTATACACACTTGAGTTGTCACATCTTTTATGCCATTCTTTTTGACAAACTCTAGTGGTAGACCACTCCCAAAACCTTTCCTTCCTTTTAAGCTTTCATTGTTTGATGAGTGAGGCCTTCTTCGGAAAGTTTTACATGTGCATAATGCTGAGAGTATCGGGAACGACAATGCTTGATCTTCATTTTTGCTGGATTGGACACTCTATTGTCTAGCTATAGGTGGGAGGGTGAGCGTTGTAATCATGATTTGGGAGAAATAAAAAGGATAGATTTTTGTGCTCAAGTGAATTGATTTATTGGGATAAGTAGAGAACCTCCAGCTCTAGTTTTGAAAAGTCTTGGCTCCCAACCTAAAAAAAAAAAAAAAAAAAAAAAAAAAAAGAAAAAGGGGGCTAGCAAAGTTGTTAGGAGCTGAGAGACATTTTGAGGTTGTGAAAAATCCCTTATAGATTTCAAGGAAAAAGAGCTGATGTTTTTAGAATCTTTTGGTGAGAGGTGTGAGTTGGGTTTGACATTTGAGAGTGAATGTGTAACTTATATGTTTGGGAAAAGGGTAGAACAATGGAGATTGAGCATTGTATGCATGAGTTGGTCCCTTTCTTAGATATATTATGTGCAATGTCAAGGCTACTTGTTTTGAGAGTAAACCACCTTAAAGATCATATGTTTTGAACCTCTTCAATCACTTGAATAAAAACCTTCCCTTACCCAACCAAATGACTTGGACCAACTGACCATTTGCAAGAATTCACTTGATATCTTATGCTTAATGAATGTGAGAGTTGGCAGATTTGAATGTGTGGATGCTTGATGATGAGTGTAGGGACAAAAGGAGTTGAGATAGGCCTAGAGAAGCTAGAGTGTAATAAGAGAGTGGGCTAATTGTGTTTGCTAGTGGTGTTTCTTTTGGCTATGAGCTCCCACCTTCAACCTTTTCCCTATGAGTTCTAGAAAGTTCACTTGTGGACAAGTAAAGAACAAGTTTGGGGGAGTTGATATCTTGCATATTTCTATTGTTTTATCCATTTATCCATGTGCATTTTGATCATATAGATTAGGATTTAGCCATGTTTAGGTTGCATTTTGCATACATGAGTCCTTATCAGGTATTGGAGTACCACATGGAGTTCTTGGAGGCACTTGGAGGCATTTGGAGCTCCAATACCTGATAAGGACTCATGTATGCAAAATGCAACCTAAACATGGCTAAATCCTAATCTATATGATCAAAATGCACATGGATAAATGGATAAAACAATAGAAATATGCAAGATATCAACTCCCCCAAACTTGTTCTTTACTTGTCCACAAGTGAACTTTCTAGAACTCATAGGGAAAGAGGTTGAAGGTGGGAGCTCATAGCCAAAAGAAACACCACTAGCAAACACAATTAGCCCACTCTCTTATTACACTCTAGCTTCTCTAGGCCTATCTCAACTCCTTTTGTCCCTACACTCATCATCAAGCATCCACACATTCAAATCTGCCAACTCTCACATTCATTAAGCATAAGATATCAAGTCAATTCTTGCAAATGGTCAGTTGGTCCAAGTCATTTGGTTGGGTAAGGGAAGGTTTTTATTCAAGTGATTGAAGAGGTTCAAAACATATGATCTTTAAGGTGGTTTATTCTCAAAACAAGTAGCCTTGACATTGCACATAATATATCTAAGAAAGGGACCAACTCATGCATACAATGCTCAATCTCCATTGTTCTACCCTTTTCCCAAACATATAAGTTACACATTCACTCTCAAATGTCAAACCCAACTCACACCTCTCACCAAAAGATTCTAAAAACATCAGCTCTTTTTCCTTGAAATCTATAAGGGATTTTTCACAACCTCAAAATGTCTCTCAGCTCCTAACAACTTTGCTAGCCCTTTTTTTTTTTTTTATGCAAATAGGTGTGCAATGCATGACTCAAATGAAACACAATCAAAGCAAACATGATGAAATGCTTGGTACCTATTAGGTTGCCATCACCATAGATGATGAAGTGGTGATTGTTGATGAGAAGACCAATGACGAGATCTTGGAAAAGATAGTGGAAGCCAAAGGAAAAGGAAAGGTTGGAGAAGAGAAGAAAACAGTTAAAGATGGTGAAGTTGTCACTCCTGCAAGTGAAAGTTCTTTTGTTCCTCCTGCCTATGAACCTAAGCTTCCATTCCCAGGTCGATTCAAGAGGCAGTTGCTAGAGAAGTACAAAGCTCTGTTTGACAAGCAAATGAGTGAAGTCCAGGTCACAATGCCCATTATTGATGCTTTCATGCTGATTCCTCAGTACAGTAAGTTCCTAAAAGATGCTGTAGCTGCAAAGAAGAAAGAGATGGAGGGCATGGTGATTCTCACTCATGAGTGCAGTGCTATCATTCAGAGGCTGGTCATACCAAAGAAGCTAGAAGATCCAGGATGCTTCACATTACCTTGTGCTCTTGGGCCTATGGTATTCGATAGGTGTCTCTGCGATTTGGGAGCTAGTGTCAGCTTGATGCCCCTATCTGTTGCTAAGAAGCTCGGTTTCACTCAGTACAAGAAGTGTAGACTTTCTCTGGTATTGGCTGATCGTTCAGTTAAGTACCCTGTGGGTATCTTAGAGGACCTCCCAGTGATGGTTGGAAATTATGAGATCCCTACAGACTTTGTAGTGCTTGAAATGGGTGAAGAAGCTCAAGACCCTTTAATCCTTGGAAGGCCTTTCTTAGCCACAGCTGGAGCCATTGTTAATGTGAAAGAAGGCAAGATTGATCTCCATCTGGGTAAAGGGCACGTTCTCCATTTCGACATCAAGGAGGTAATGAGGAGGCCAACAGTTCAAGGGCAGGTGTTCTACATTGAAGAGATGGACGCCCTTGCTGATGAAATCCTTGAAGAGTTGTCACTAGAGGACCCTCTACAGCATGCTTTGACTGTAGAGAAAGAGGCTGAGGTGGTTGAGAACCTGGAGAGTACTGCCTATGGGATGATGCTGGATTCACACCAGGGGTTTTTCAGTGAGGATCAGTACGAGGAGCTTCCCCAGATGGTTCACCAAGAAGTCTCAGTCACTCAACAAGAGGACAACAAGCAAGATGACTGGAGTGAACTTAAGGCACCTAAAGTGGAGCTTAAACCTCTTCCCCATGGTGTAAGGTATGCATTTCTTGGTCCTAATGAAACTTACCCTGTCATTGTGAGTAGTGAACTTACTGAAAGTGAGCTATCTGAACTTTTGAGAACACTTAAAAGATTTAGAAAGGCAATAGGTTACTCACTAGATGACATCAAGGGGATATCACCCTCTCTGTGCATGCATAGGATACATCTTGAGGATGAATCAATGACTTCTATCGAGCATCAAAGAAGGTTAAATCCTAACCTGAAGGATGTTGTAAAGAAAGAGATTCTTAAACTCCTAGATGCTGGTGTTATTTACCCTATCTCAGATTCTAAATGGGTATCACCTGTGCATGTTGTACCAAAGAAAGGTGGTATCACTGTGATTAAGAATGACAAGGATGAATTGATACCAACAAGAACCATCACATGTCATAGAATGTGCATTGATTACCGAAAACTAAACTCTGCATCTAGAAAGGATCATTTTCCATTACCATTTATTGATCAGATGCTTGAGAGACTTGCAAATCACCCATTCTATTGTTTCCTTGATGGGTATTCAGGATTTTTCCAAATCCCCATACATCCCAATGATCAAGAATGAGTGTTTAGAGTGGTCATTGGGCAAGCAAGGCATGGGAGCGACCAGTCTGGAGCGACACCACCAAGTCGCTCTGATCACCCTACTGGAGCGACCTAACCAGAGCGACAGGGAGAAGTCGCTCGCGGTTTCATCACTCGGAGACGCGAGAACGAGCCCGGAGCGACCTCTCGGAGCGACACAGCGAGGTCGCTCCAGCTGAGAGCGACGTTATGGGAGCGACAGGGAGAAGTCGCTCGCGGTTTCATCACCCAGAGACGCGAGAAGGAACCCGGAGCGACCTCTCGCAGCGACACAGCGAGGTCGCTCCCGAAGCCTAGAGCGACTTGTCGGAGCGACGGGCTGAGGTCGCTGCGCGTTTTATTTCTACTCGAACTTGTGATTTCTCAAGGGCCTTTTGGTCATTTCATTATGCACGTTTTTATTTTCTAAACCTATGTTTTAATACTCTAGGAGCCACCAAGAGGGGGATCATCTTTGTTCTTAGAAAAACCACCAAAAAACCTTTGGAAAGTCATCTCTTTGAATCAATTGATCAGTTTATTATTGAGAATTCTGTGTTCTTATCTATTTCCTGTGTTTCTCTACATGATTAATCTGAAATCCAACATGGGTTTAAGAGGAATCATGGAGATTAGTGAGTAATCACCTTTTGAATTCATGGGTTAGGGAGATTGAGGGTGATTAGGTTAGAACTAGGATGTTTTAGTGTAGATCATTCATATTTCCTTGCTAGTAGAGTGAGCATAAAGCATCTTCTGAGTTGGCCACTGAGTAGTTGAACCTTAGGCATTTCCCCCCCGAAAAGTGTTCGAGGAAATGCCCGAGACAACTCTTCTTAGCTTTTAGCATACTTTGCCAAAGACATTTGTTGTTAGAGGTGCTAAGATAGCCATTGGACTTGCTAGTTATGATTGCTTTCATATTATTCAACCAAAGACATTTGATGTTTGAGATATGTTAGCAAATGAGCATTCATCTAGACATAGAGCTTGCTTAGAATTGTGTCTAGGCTTAAGGTTGATAGTTTGATTGATCATTTGCCATCCTTAGTTCGATACTTGATCACCCAAGGTCTAATCCCTATGCCCATGAGTTCTCTTTTCCCTTAGTCAAGAAGTATCATTCTGTTATTGCTTTCTAGTTTTAGTCATAGCTTAAAACCCATCTAAATCATTGGTTGCACTTAGATTAAGTGAGTACTTGCATTCTCAGTGATTTGATATCCCTCAGAACTGGTTCGACAATCATTTATACTACAGCATTTGTCTTAGGAGCCTTGAAAACTCCTAACATCATTCGGATCCCATTGTTCCCTGATACACGAAAACTGGAACAAGTAAGTAGTTCAACAAACAAACTGATTTCTGATTTGAAAAACAAATAAGGAAACAATCCGATTCAAACAACAAACAACAATCAGATCCAATACAAGGCGACAATCGAATGTCTTGATCAAAACGTAAGAGAATTCAAATCGATAGCTTCTACAATGGATCAGAAACAAAAGACAGACACAAAAGATGATAAGATCAATCAAAGGACACAGATTTATCACAGAGAGAACCGAACGAAACATAGGAACAACAAAAAAGTTTTAAATCTAGCAAATCGGTAACGTAAACCTCAAGAATCCGAAAAGGTTTTGAATTGATAAACAATCGAAACATTTAGATCTAACAGATTTGAGCCACGAAACAATAGATCTAGCAGTCGTGAATATGAAATCGATCAGATCTGATAAGAAACAACACAAAAAAAAAACCGATTGAGTAATGATTAAGAACAGATCTATGAAAATAATTAAAAGAAATCGAAACTCCCCTTCTAGAGTGCTCTGATACCACTTAATGAACTCCTAGGATGCGTCTTTGGATTGATTTGGATAGATCCTTGCATAAACGAATCAAAGACTCAAGTTTATCAAGGTTTGTGGATCGATTGGTGACACAAGAGGATGCAGAAAGGCTCCTTGATACTCCTAGGCAATAGATCGGATATGACACACCAAACTAAGGCCCTTGACACTGGATATTACACACCAGCAGACTGGATATTACACACCAGACACTTCAACAACTTGCCAAGCAAGAGAGAAGACAAAACAGAAGACAAAAGAGGTTTAAAACAAAAGATAACTTAGCTTAGAATAAGGGTTTTTGAAACACTTAAGTAGAGAGATCCTTGTACATGCACAAGGTCTCGAAAACATAAAGAAACATAAATAAAAAGGCTCCACACGGTTTTGAAATAAAGGCATAACACATAGACTAAAAAAAACATAACATAAGATAGATGATGAAGTCGGTCCAAGTTGCCTAGGCCGAGATGCATCCAAGATACATCATCTAGGAGATGTGAAAGTGAACTTGTGGCCTCATTAAAAACCTTGATTGGAAAACCCAGGGGACAAAACCGATCAAGGGAAAAAGAGTACACACAAGTCTCTTGCCAAGATGATGATCAGCTTGATGGTGAAGTAGCTTGAATGGTGATAAGTGTGTCTTGGTTAATCAAGCTTCTACCAAGACATTCTTTTTGATTCCAAGCCTTCATAAGCAATCTTCCAATGGTCTCATTAAGGAACGAGTCATAGGCCCAACTGGGATGGCTAAGGCATCCTCATCAGCTGGATTGTCTTTGATCTCCTTGTCTTCATCAGATAGTTGTTCCATGATCACATCACAATCAGTCGGGGAAGGCAACGCCTATCATCCCGAAATATAAACGGAGAAAGCCTAACCTCTCACTCCGGAACAATAATAAAATTTAAATAAATTAAATATATTGAAATATATAAATTTAAACATTACCTTGACTATTGATAAGCCTCAGTCGGTTAGAACCTCGTGCTAATAACGTGTTGTGAATAATAAGTGAGGAACTGATTTTACATTTATATATATATTTGTTTGGCGATGGAGACAAGTGAGAGATATAAGATGGGACCACTTTGTGTTTTATTATATTTGGTGTTGTGTTTGTGTTGTACGAGAGAGAGTGAAAAACAAATGTCTTTATTGATTTCAGATTATCTATAACAAAGTGTCATCACTCCTATTTATAGTTGGTACAAGTCGGTGATTTTACGAACATTAAAGGTAAGACAAAATCTATTAGAATGACATCTGGATGATGACTAATACATAACCTCCAAGAATGAGACAAGTGCCCAAGATGGATAATAATCTTCTTTTGATCTTTATCTTCTAACATTATCAAAATATTATTGAATTATAATGAGATTTCAATATATGGTGAGAGTTTACACTTTACATAAAATGTTTAAATTTTTACATAAAATAGTTACAATCCAGGTAAAATATTTAACTGTATTTATTATTTTAGATTATATTCTAAAATATGTTGTATTTTAAAATATTAAAATATATATTGACACATGTAGCAATCCAAACAATTTTATTTTTTAAAAATCTTGTGAGAGACATATTGAACTTCATACACTCTAAATATTTCTTTCTGTGACTAATTTTAGATATTCTTGTAAAGATTACTTATAGTGTTTAAATTTTATTAGAACTATGAATGGTGAAATAGTTACAATTCAGGTAAAATATAAAACTTTTTTTATTTATTTAATGTATTTTAAAATATTAAAAATACAAAAATATATTTGACACATGTTGCAAGCCATAACGTTTTTATCTTAACAGAGATATATTGAACTTTATATAATAATCCGCCTGATGTAAATCAGAGTTGATAAAAACTAGCCAACACAAAACACACGAAAAATGTCGAGTATGATCAAAATAATAATGGTGATGACTTTGGTAGTAATGGACGTGAGAGCAAAAACTGTGACTGAGTGTCAAGAAACTGTCTGCAAGTCCTTATGTCAAAACATAAAAAATTTAGCTTGCACTAGTTGTGCCTTCGGATGCGCTTCTCCTCCATCATTTCAGCATTCTGACACAAGCAACCAGAACTCTCAATCTATATTATGTATAACCAATTTCTCTACATTTGTAACCATAGCTCATGAATTCGAAAACTATTAATCGAGATCTATAGTTATCGTGTGATTTTGATCATTATTAGAATGATATAATATTAAAGTGAAAATAATGATTCTTATGATGCTTACAGGGGTCAATGAAGTAGACCAACGAGTCATATGTTACCGGAATTGCGATGTCGGATGTGGCACCGATAATGCATGCCATGAACATTGTAAGAAAAGTTGTGGTTACCCACCCTTGTTGAATGAAGTAGACCAACGTATCATATGTTACCGGAATTGCGATGTCGGTTGTGGCACCGACAATGCATGCCATGAACGCTGTAAGAAAAGTTGCGCTTATCCACCCGTGTTGAATGTCCATCTATGACTTGCTGAGGGATAAGAGTGCTCCTAAGTTGTGGAATCGTTGCAATATTAACTTTATTGCGATCTAGTTGTTTGTTTCTTGAGTTTTTACTATAAACATATTAAATCTAATAAAGAGATTATTATCTTAACATAAATATTATAGTATAATATTACCTAAAGCCTACATTCAAAATGAATAGACATGGTTAACTTTTTCAAGAAAAAATAATCGTAAAAAGGTTATACACAAAGAAAAAAAAAGTAAAAATACATATTTGGAGAACATACATGTTTATTTTCTCAAACCTACATTTTTAAGCTTCAATCTTCTAGTAAATTGATTTAAGAATAAACACGATAATTTGGTTCAATAACCACGAGTCCCCGTTTTACCCACTGCCAGACAGGTGCGGTTGCTGCTATTTAAATTTATCAAATACACGGGTCACGCGAAGCTTGGATATGGCGGGTCGATGCGTATCTAGATATTTGGAGAAGCTGGTTAGTGGGTTGGTTGGTAGCCATGAATATGTAAATTTGTGTGGCTTAGTTGGTTGGTAGCCATGTTCGAAAACGCGGTTACCACATGCAATTTTGCCATTGCCAGCCAGTAGAGCCTATCTGCCAGTTTAATCTTCTCATAACTCCTATTTTCCGTACTGAAATCTTCTCAGTTTTGATTTTCTCCTCTTTAATATTTAATCTACGTATCTTATATGTTTCTTTGTTCTAAAAAAAGTAATGCAAATGTAACTCAAGAAGCAAAATCAAGCTAGAAAATAATTTAACCTGTGGCACAATCTATACATATATACATTTATTAAAATATTAAATATAATTAATTTCATTAAATGGTATATATTTAAAAAAAAATAGATTAGTCATAAAACTTTACATTTTATACATTTCAGAAAATAGATCATATAAAAAGAGATAAATAATTTTTATAATTTTAAATATTCCATCTTAAATAATATTATAAATTATATATACAACATAATATTTTTATTACAAAACATTTATTTATTCATTTTAGTCTTTTTATTTTATTTTAATCTAAGTACTGAAAAACTCGATTAAAATAACTGGTATAGTGAAATCAAATAAATTATATTTTTATTTTGGATAAAGCAATATTAGAGAAAGAAAAGAAAATAACTTTAAAAAAGAAATTTGTAAGCAGAAAAGTAAATGAAAAAGAGAAAGGTGAATAAATGTTTAGAATAAATAAAACAAACACTTTGCGGGGTCGAACAAAGAAAGGTGGGTCACAACTAACGCTCTTGAACCAGAAGAGCTACATGATAAAGAATGTTTGTTATGCCACAAGAAAATTATATTATTTAATACGTGGCACGTGCCACACCTTCTCCACACCTGGATCCGCCCCTGGCCACACCCTCTTGACTAATGCGAGGGAATGCATATATTCAGTATTGCTCTAAGGGTCAAAGGGATTGTTTTGTATGTGTAAATTTAAGTTGAACCAGCAACGGGTAGGTCAGGCTGAAAGATTACGATCCGTTTATATCTCAAATAATTTTAGCATCTTATTTACCGATGCTTCTTGATGAAGAATTACAAAATAAAGCATAATTGTATTTTAGGGAAATCTATATTATAATGCCACAGTTTTCTTATTCCCGAGGATATCCACGTCAACAACTTTGTGGGCATCACGTTTTAAACTTTTTTTTCCAGAGGAATGGACTTTGTGTGAATTTTGAAATCATTTGTTTTGTGTTAGGATTTTATGCATTAAACCCGCAGAAGGATTATGAAATTATCAGTCTGCTCCACCCCAGCCCATGTAGAGAAAGGACTGAGAAACGTGTATCGTTTCAAGCTTCAGTTTCTCCCCCGACCCTTCCACTTTATTTTCTTCCATGTCTGATTTTTTTTTTTGTGTAACTTCTCCATCAACGATGATCTTAAAAACATTCTTGAATGTTTGTTTTCACCTCCCTTCTACGTCTACACAACAAGAGAACGTGAGAGTAACGACTACCATTTACGACTACAAATGTGTAGTCGTAAAATAACTTCGACTTTACGTGTAAGTTACGACTATGGTAAAGTTCGTCGTAACTTACAACTAATATGGTTAGTCGTAAATTAACTTTGCATTTACGACTACACTTTCAGGTAGTCGTAAGGCAGTCGTAAATTTGCGACTAAATTACATCGAAAATCTACCATCTGATTAACGACCAATTTACGAGAAACGTAGTAGCACATTGGTGGTTAAGTTATTATCAAACGTAAATTTGTTGTAACATTGTTACCTACCAAAATCGAAATTTCCCTATAAATATGATCTTCTCCCTCATTCTTAAGATGCACAAAAAAAAAATGAAAAAGAGTAAAAAAAAATGTCTAGAAATATCTATGAGCTTCGGAGTTGGATGTATGCGCATAAAGATTCAAGGGGAAGAGTAACAGAAGAATTTCTCAACGGAGCAGAGATATTCATGTACCAGGCCGGACAGACGTCTCTCACACTGGAAATGGGTAAAATGTTCTGTCCCTGTCGAAAATGCAACAATACCAAATTTGCTGCTAGTGAAACGGTTTGGAAACATATAGTAAATAGAGGATTTACTCCACATTACTATATCTGGTTTAACCACGGAGAAGGTGATAATAGAAATGAAGCTAGTAGTAGTAATCAGGTTGAAAATGTTCTTAACAGAGATGAACCACATTTGCCTTCTGAAAGTTGTAACCTTCAAGAGGATCATATGGTAGATCATGATAGGATGCATGATATGGTTACAGATGCATTTCATGAAACAAGATCAGTAATAGAGGAGGTAGAAAATGTAGAGGGGCCTAACTTGGATGCAAGAAGATTTTATGAAACGCTAGCACCAGCTAATGAGCCAATTGTGGGAACCGAAATTCGCACTGTCGATTTCTGTTAAATAAGGAAAGTAGGAGAACCCTAGTTTCCAAGAGGTCCCAGATATCTGGTAATACCACACGCCAAACAATCAGAACATGAAATAAAGACGATAAAAGATAAGAAATCGAAAAGAGAGAGAGCAAAGTTGATCTTATTCCGAATTCGCGTTTGAGCGTTACAACAAGGTAAGAGCCTAGGCTACGAGAGCTGTCGTCGAGATTCCTAGTTCTAAAACCCTGAAGCTGCTAAACCTAATTGAGTCGCAGCTCGAATAACAAAAACGGAAAATTGCCTAAATTGCTCTAAGTGCTAAGTTTGCTATGTATTCCGTATATCTCTCAGCCTCTCGCCCAGGACTCCTTATATACTTGCTCTTAGGTTGGTTTGCGCCTTTCCCTTTCTGCCCTTAAACCGTCATAGCTCGAAATTGGAGATATTCTGTTTTTTCCGATCTTCGTGATTATCTTCGGAAACTTTACATTTATCCGCGGAAACTTGACATTCTTGCCATATGAACCAAGCATAAACCATCATAAGACTTATGGGTTTTCGGTTAAGAAATCGTAAGTGGGCTTCGAGCTGCATTTTAGGTCTCTTTGGGCCATTCTTTGACTCAAAACGTTTATTACGGTTTCTTTGATAAAAATGAACTTCCCGCGGTTTTTATCGTAAAGTTTGACTGATGACTTTGAGCGACGATAAACAAAGAACGGTTTAACCATGGCTCACGGGAGATAGTATTGAAGAGTAGACGAGAATGCATGGATTCATGTCGTATCGACATTTTGGGAGAGTTCGGTCGCTACGTAACGACCGAGCCGCGTACGTGCTCGGTCGCTACGTAGCGACCGAGCCGTGTGCGTGCTCGGTCGCTACATAGCGACCGAGCTTTGGCTTGAACTCGGTCGCTACGTAGCGACCGAGCCGGGTACGTGCTTGGTCGCTACGTAGCGACCGAGCTTGGCTTGTGCATGGTCCAATTTGCCATACTCGAGCTTGTCCGTGTCTGGTTTGGATAATCGGTATTTGGTTCGATCGAGATTAGAATAAGATTTTACCGCGAGCCTCTTCGTAAAGGTTCTTTTTATGAAGAATAACCTTCGTAAAAAATGTTTACGCCGATTTTTATAGAGATTTGGACATCAACTTCGTCGTATCTGTTTTTGACCCCAATAGTTAGCCCCCCAGCTCGTTAGAATCGTGGATTTCCGATGAGATTCTAGCGTGCGGTACGGTAAATTAGACAAGATTGGCGTACTTGGGCGAGGTTTATATCTAAAAGTCCACAGGCAAATAGTAATTTCCTATGCCTATAAGAAAGAAGGTAACTTCTCTCATAATTTTTCACTTACTTATTCTTATAAGAAGTTGTTTGAAAAATTCCCCCCTTCATTTCCTCTTTTTGTTCTTCTTGTTTTCTTGAAGTTTTTCAAGATGTCTGGCAAAAAGAAGATTTCGAAAAGAGGTACCTCTCGTGGTTCCTCGTCCGAAGGCGCCCATGACGAGATTCTTTTACCAAAGGTCGAGTTCGTGTATCACTCGATAGATCCAGCCGAAAATGCGGCGTGGTGGACAGCGAGATATGTTTCGATTACTCCTCCTGTCAAGAAGTCGTTTCCTGTCATGATCCATCGTATGGTCGAAGAAGGCGCGCCGAGCAGAAGCACTAGTTACTTTCTCCAGACCGTACGGTCATTCTACCAAATTCCAGACACGGTGGAATTTCGTATTCCTCAGTGTGGGGAAAGCGCTGATAATCCCCCGGAGGGTTATTTTACTTGTTACGAGTCGTTCGTAGTGCGCTGCCGTTTGTGGTTTCCGATTCTTGAAGTCATGGTCCGCGTGCTTGGTCGTTTTGAGGTATCGATAAGCCAGCTGAATCCTATCAGCCTCCAGCATCTCATCGGCGTCGTGATCCTGAGTTATGAGCACGGTCTGTCCCTTACCACCGATCACTTTGAAGCGCTCTTTAGGCTGCAGCTTGTTTCGAAGCCGGATAATTACCGGTTGACCCCTCGGAACCACATGTCGGTGATCAAGGGATTTATCTCCAACTTTAACTCGTGGAAGAGGTTCTTTTTCTTTGTCCGTATAAGCGCTGCATCTATCGAGGAGAGTTGCATCCCGCTGTTCCGGACCAGGCCGAATGAACGTCCTTTCATCAACCCGCTCTCTCCATTCCCCGAGGACACGATCACAGTGAGGGATCTCCTCAGGAACGGTCCGTTTTTCTGGACTTCCTTTACGCCGAAGAGAGTTTACAAGGCGTTGAGGATCGTGCGTCCCAATTGCGTGGAAACAAACAGTGATTCCGAGTCCGATGGTCCTGCTCCTTGCGATGTTCCCGCGGAGGTGGCGAATGCGACGTCCTCGAAGGGTAAAGACGGTTATCTTGGCGATATAGAGTTTTCCATGGATGATTCTATCCTTCCAGGATGGGATCCGGACCTTGCTTATGGTGATGGTAGTGGTACGAGCGAGGTTCCTATCCCGGACTTTGACGATTTCTTTGCTGGTTTACCTGCGAGTTTTGATCCCCCCTCGTCAGTGGACGAATTGGGAAGGTCGAAGGTCGTCGCAGAAGGATCTCGTATCATCAATGGGGTTAGTTTCTTTATTTTGAGAACTTTGCCGATAGATTCGTGTGCTCCCTTTATTTAGCATGTTAGCCGATTTTGTAGGGTCTTAACTTGCTTGGCTCGGCCCTTGAGGTGACCCACAGGGAGGCCATGGTTTATCGCTTCAAGGCGGAGAAAGCGGAAAAAGACCTCTCCCGTATGCAAAACGAAATTTTGGAGCGAGACTCGAAACTTGCCAGGGACTATGAGAAGGCTGTTCGTCGAGCGGAAAGGAAGGGTATGAGAGAGATCGTCGAAGTAATGAGAAGCCGTGCTTCTCAGTTCGAGATTGAGTACGGAAATCTCAAGGACGCTTATTCCTTGGTGGACGATTTTCGCGAGTGCCGCGGCTCGGTTGGCACCCTTTGGAAGACGCAGGAGGACGACTTCATTTTCAGGGAGGAGATGAGGGACATGAAAGATGGCATGAAGGACCATGCCCATGCTGAGGCGCTTATTCCCCCGATCGATGGGAGGATCCAGGGATTCTGGGATCCCATCCCGGTTTCTCCCGATACGGAGGAGGTCGCGACTGAGGTTACTGGTGACGATGAGGAGGTGAACTACCCCGCGGATGCATTCGGAGCTTCCTTGTCCGGGAATTTTAACTTTGATATGTCAGAGGTGAAGTGAGCGTTTGACGGGAAGAAGTTTTTCCCTTATCTTGTATTTGTGGCCGAGTGTGGCTTTTGTTTATCTATGTCTGCCGAGTGTGGCTTTTATTTCGCGAGTTTGTGTGGGCCTGTTTGGGATCTTTTATCTTTATCGGGACTGGCCGTTGGTGGCTTTGAGTCCCTACCGTTATGCGGTTTTATATGATGAATATTTATCGAAGTACCTTGTTCTGAGTATGTGAAGTAAATATGAGTTGTCGCCTCATATTTACTTCTAACGAGATGTTCAATCTGATGGTTCGCTTGAGATGTGAATTTTCGTAAAAGATGCTTGTTTACTTTCACGAAGTTCTCGCGAACGTTAAGATATGGACGGAGAGACCGAGCCGTGTACGTGCTTGGTCGCTACGTAGCGACCGAGCTTGGCTTGTGCATGGTCCGATTTGCCATACTCGAGCTTGTCCGTGGTTGGTTTGGATAATCGGTATTTGGTTCGATCGAGATTAGAATAAGATTTTACCGCGAGCCTCTTCGTAAAGGTTCTTTTTACGAAGAATAACCTTCGCAAAAAATGTTTACGCCGATTTTTACGGAGATTTGGACATCAACTTCGTCGTATCCGTTTTTGACCACAACACCAATTTATGAAGGTTGTAGAAAATGTCTTTCTAAATTAGCATTGGCAGCTAGGATGATGAATATCAAAACTGATCATAACTTACCTGAAGTTTGTATGGATACATGGGCTCAGTTGTTTAACGAGTATTTGCCTGAAGATAACCTGTGTGCTGAATCTTATTTTTATGAGATTCAAGAACTGGTTCATAGCCTTAGCTTACCTTCTGAGATGATTGATGTCTGTATAGACAATTGTATGATATACTGGGGAAAAAATGCAGAATTGTTAGAGTGAAAATTTTGCAAGAAGCCACGATATAAACCGCAAGGACGTGGGTGGAATAGGGTGCCGTACCAGCGGATGTGGTACTTACCTATTAGGATAGACTGAAGAGATTATTTCAATCTGAAAATACGGCAGCAAAGATGAGATTGCATGCAGACCATACTCAGAAGGAAGGCGAGATCAACCATCCCTCTGATGCAAAAGCGTGAAAACACTTGAATTCGGTGTACCTTGATTTTGCAAGCAACCCCCGCAACATTTATCTTGGGCTCTGCACAGATGGCTTTAGTCCATTTGGAATGTCTGGAAGACAATATTCGCTTTGGCCAGTCTTCTTGACGCCATACAATCTTCCACCAGAGATATGTATAGAAAAGGAAATGCTTTTCATGAGTATATTGATACCTGGGCCAAAACATCCAAAGAGGTCACTTGATGTTTTTCTACAGCCTTTGATAGAAGAATTGAAGGAATTATGGTCAACAGGCGTGCAGACATATGATTGTTCAACAAGAACAAACTTTACAATGCGAGCAATTCTTTTGTGGACCATTAGTGACTTTCCTGCGTACGGGATGTTGTCAGGTTGGACGACGCATGGGAGGCTATCTTGTCCTTATTGTATGGGAAGCACAGACGCGTTTCAGCTAAAGAATGGTAGGAAGACGTCCTGGTTTGATTGTCATCGGAGATTTCTTCCCATTAACCATCCGTACCGAAGGAACAAGAAATTGTTTCGGTCAAAAAGGGTTGTACGAGACACCGCTCCACCATATTTATCTGGAGAGGAAATCGAGAAGGATATTGATTACTATGGTGGACAAGACACAGTCAAGAAAGGGGGTATATGGCATACTACTGCAAATATGTCTGCTGTTATGGGACACAACATAATTGGCACAAGAAGAGTATATTTTGGGAACTTCCATATTGGAAATATCTACTTCTACGCCACAATCTTGATGTGATGCATATAAAGAAGAACTTCTTTGACAACATCATCAATACATTGTTGAACGTCCCCGGGAAGACAAAAGATAACAAGAACTGAAGGTTGGATTTGTCTGCATTATGTTCTAGGATTGAGCTGCATATTAGAAACAATGGAAAAATTCCGGTTCCCATTTTCAGATTGTCAGCAGAAGCAAAAGCAGCGTTGTTCAAGTGGGTGGCATCAGATGTGAAGTTTTCTGATGGATATGTTTCAAATCTATCAAGATGGGTTGATCAGCAGGGACAAAAGTTTTTAGGGATGAAGAGTCATGACTGTCATGTGTTTATGCAACGACTTCTACCATTTCCTGCTGAATCCATATGTGCCTCTACATCCGGCCAAGAGAATGTCCCTGTGAGCCAAGTTCCTACTGCTCCGTATGTGCCTCCACAGGCATATGACCCTGAAGCTTACTATCCGCAGTTTGATGACCCTGCTCAATTCTTTCCCCAATACGATGAGCCTCCACAGCAGCCTCGGTATGAGCAGCATCATCCTCCACACCATCCTCAGCAGCAGTCTACTGCTCTCGAAGCTGCTCCGGCTGCTGCAGCTGCTCCGGCTCCTGCAGCTGTTCATCCAGATTTGATGGTGCCAGGGAATGCACGATATGCAAGATATACAGTGGAAGACCTTCTCCAGATGCCGGGACGAGAAGGTTTACCAATCATCGATCCAGATCGACCACCCCACACTTACTGGTAATTTTTAATATATTAAAGTTTTAATTGCATTTAAATATACTAATTATACATATTGGTCTAAATATATGTATTATTTCAAATTTTGTAGGTTTTTGACGGACAATTGTGTGGGACAGAGAGTTGGAGATATCATCAGGGCAAACTTCTGGGAAGCGCATCTGAACTGGTCTCTTACACCTGACCACGTTCGGAGGACTTGGTTCTATTTCTTCGCGGTTAGTTTTAAATATAATTTTATTTATTTTTTATTTAAAAAATAATAATTTATTTAATTTAATTTTTTTATTAATGATTTTTTGTAGCAAAAATGGAATTGGTCCATTGCTGTCGACGAGTGAAGGCAGCGTTCTACAAAAAGGCGATGGCTCGCCTAAAGAACATTGTTGGTGATTGGAAGGAGAAGTGGAGGGTTATGGGGGACGACGCAAACGAAACCTACCTCAGCAATGACGTTTGGAAGGGCTTGAAGGCTTATTGGAATTTTCCTAAGTCAGTTCAAAGGTCTCTCACTTGCTCTACGGATCGGTTCACCTGTGATGATGATGGTAACCTGCCAGTACCTCATACTTCCCGACAGATTCCACACGCTGGGAGGGCACTACAAATTGTAAGTCTTCGATCTTTCTTAATTTTTATTAAATATATATTAATTAAGTATTTATTGAGGGCGTGAGTTTAATTTAAACTTTTTTTTATAAAGGCTGCCCAAGAAGGAGCACCACCATCTCTAGTCCGACTTTACAAGACGACACACCGACATTCTGATGGCACCTTTTCACATCCTCAAGCAGAGAGGATCTGCAACACTGTTGAGGCTCGGATCCAGAAGGTCCAGACTCAGTTGTCGCAACAAAATCCGGAAGGTGCACCGGTCCAGCTGTCCACCGTCGAACAAGACAAAATGTTTGCGCAGGTAAAATATTCGATCTTCTAAATATATGTTTATTTACATTTTTTTATTCTTTAACTTAGTTTTACATATGTACTAATTAATATCTATTTATTAATTGAAGATTGTCCCGAAGAAAAGGGGACGTATGGTCGGGATCGGGACTGTGAACGATGTCCTGAGGGCGAGAGCTGAACATGCTGCAAGAATGGAAGAAAAATCTTCTCTCCGTAGGGATTTGACAGCTGCCAAAGAAGTCATAGCCGACCACAGGGACAAATTTACGGTTATGACAAATATGTTTGATCTGATGATAGAGTCAAACCCAAATGTAAACCCGGCTCTTGCCTCTAGGTGGCAGTCTCTACGTCCGACCTTTATCCCCTAGCGCACTCCGGAAGAGCAGGCGGATTTAGAGCGACGTGCGGAGGAGCATAGTTCCGACCTCTTCGACAAAATAAACCTTAATACTTAGTTTTTTTTGGTTTTAATTATTTTGTATTTTGAATGTTTTATATTATGGATATTATTATGTTTCCGGATGTTAGATATTTTCTTTTAATTTTATCAAATTTTAAAAATTTAAATCAAACTAAATTTAAATATTTGATTTTAATTAATATATAAAATTCTTAAATAAATACAAAATTCGAAAATAAATAAATAAAGTCGGGCGTAAAGCGGTCGACGTAAAATTACGACCAATGAACATCTAACGTCGATGTAAAGCGGTCGTTACATTACGACTAATAAACATCGACATAAGAGGCAAATTGGTCGTAAGGTTATGACCAATGTACATCTAATATATGAGACGTAAATGTGCGTCAGCTTTACGACGAATGATTTTACGTTTAACTTACGACCAATTGTATGAGTCGTACATTTACGTCTGATTTACGACTAACTCCTTTAGTCGTAATATTACGACCAATGTGCCTCTAATAATTAATTACGACCAGCTTCTAATGACCAATCGGATTTCGAAGTTAATTGATAGTAAAGCCCATATTACGACCAACTAGCTACTAATACTGTAGTCGTTATAAGGTCATGTTTTCTTGTAGTGCTAAACCTAAATTCATCCGAAAGAGAAACCTACTATGAAAAAGCTAAATCCGTAGCGCTGACTGAACTGCAATAGAATAGGTTGTTTGCCAAAACCGAAAAGGTAAATGGATCTAAGATCACTTATTTCATATTGGAATCCACTAATATGAAATTCTCCCTTTTATTTAGTTTTTCCTTTCAATTTCATCGTGGAAAGAGGTAGAGATTGAAACAACATTTATAGAGAGTTATCTCGTCCTCCTCTCAATTATTCTACGTTTTTCTTTTACCACTCACAAACTTGTTCTAAATCCAAGAGCCATGTAACAGAAACAAATCAAACCAATGAGTAGAGCCGCATGAGAACACCCTAACACTGCTGAAATTGCAAGACAAATATGTAGAAACTAACATAAATTTTTTATGTTGAATAATTTTACCTAAAGGAGCCGCATCTCCTGGTAAATTTTTAATACTCAGTTGCTTCCTTTTTTATTCGCTTGGCTGATCTTCGTTCATGGGAAAAGTAAAGTTACTTTGTTTCCATATTGTTTTTTTTCATGCTTTGCAAATAAGCAATAGGGAGAGGGAAATTTATATAACGATTACTACTAAAGTCCTTCAGTTGAACATGTGAATTGTGAAGCCATGGTCCATGGGCAGTGGTTATTAACAACTAATAAACAAGGGTTATATTCCTTGCTGGAACAATTCATGTATAGTGAGGAAGCATATCAATAGTTAGGAAGTAATGTTCTTTTCTACACTTTCGTTTTAGTATTTTTATGAAAGGTTCTTTACTTTTTCATTTCATAACCAAAACGAAGACAACTAAATCCATATATAACCAAAAAACCTGAAATAAGATGGACACTGAAGTAGTGAAGGAATCTTGAGTATATGATCTGGTTCCATGTGTTTGTTAGGGGATAAGGCTGCGGAAATTGCTTGCCGAGTCATTTGTTCTGCTGAAAAAATGGAGCAAGAAGGCGAGTGATTGTCTTGAGGTTTTGAATTCAGATTCATGGTGGCTAAGGAGTCATTTGGTGGAATATGGAGTTGTTGTTGATTCGAAAGGCAATGTTGTTCACGAGGTAGATATTGAAAGGTTCTCAAAATTTTCACTGACTATCCTGTTTTACATGCTTATATCATGATTATCTTAGTATTTGATAATCGAAGTGTTAATGCTTATTAGGTTTTAGCCGTGCCAATGTTGGTCATACAGAAGAGCAGATGTAATTGAACTCCACTGTCACAGTAGAAAAGTTCGTTTGTAGCGTGATTTGAGGACATGTCTTGATGCTGGAGCAAGATTAGAGGAACCAGGTCAGAAAACTGAAGATTCATTCAGTAAGTTTTACCTCCATCTTTGTATTACATTTGTTTTGGTTATTTGATTTGTTCGAGAGTTCATCGGTGAGTTTTGGCTATAGTCTATAGATTCTGAATCTTGTTTTACCTTTTGGCTGGATTTGCAGTGCATGTTCCAGGAGAGTTTACACTTCATGTGTTTTTGAATTGGTGTTTAAACCTTATGCAAGCTTAGAATATTGAATAAATTATTTCGGCCAAGTCTTCTTCTGCTGCATATGCTGCTTTGGAAGGGATTCACGCATTCCTTTTGCCTACCTTTTAAAGGATAACTTACATTTACTCAATATCCATCCATATCTCCATCTCAGTATCAATAAACTCTTCCATGCCAGTCTGAGCCGATAATGCCCACTTTAACACTCGATGGCTATGTAGAAGTTTAATTAAAAGGTTTCCATTCTTTTTGATTGTTGTATTTGTTAGGAGATTTTTGTGTAGGATCTTTGTGAGTACCACAAAACGATGAATGAGGCTAGTGTTTCGTATTGATTTGCAAGTAATACGGTAGAAAGAGACATTTTATTAGATCAAAGAGCTGGAACTACAATATATTGGTGCATGAAACCTAGTTCTAGCCGCCTAGCTCTAATCTCTACGTCTCCAAGTGTCGATCCCCTGCTTTAGGGTTTAGGCTCCCCTTATATAGTTTTCTTGAGGTCGACCTTAGTCGGTTTGAGTAGGTTAAACTCTTCCATATTCGGAAATATGGAAGGTTCACTCTATCGGAAGTTTTCCTTTTTCCCGGAGGAAGGGGGTGGTCCGTGGGACCGGACCCGGAGTACTTCCTAGCGGAGACCCTGGGCATCTCCTAGCGGGGTCCTGCTTGGGGTCTGGTGTCCTGCCTGGGGTCTGGAGTAATTCAATACCTGAGTATTTTTCCACAACAGTTTGCCCCTAATTGCTCGATTTCTTCATCGAACTCGGGGAATAACCTGTGCACTCAAGTCAACCGGAGTTGCTCATTCTCAGCAGGCTTCCCTTAGGCAGGACATCGCTCCAGTAATCCTGCTATCCCGAGTTCCTCTCAGGACGGAGCCACACTCTGAACCCGGGGGAGGACCAGTTCCCTTATAACAGACCGAGATCTGGCGCTATTTGCTTGAACCGCTGATTTCTTGTATGAAGATGGAGAAGCTCAGGGCCTTTAGAGATACTTTGGAGATGGCGGAGCCTGGAGCTCTGGTGATTTCCGAAGAGGAGGCCTGAGCTCTTGAGCACGATGCGTAGAGGCAGGTCTGGGGGCTGGTACGAGACTTTGTCGGAGGTTCCGGATGCTTCGAAGGATACTCAGGTCGACTCTTCTTTTGGAGGTCTGTACCTTTATGCGAAACTTCTCTTTTTAAGGAAGATTTCTCTTTCTCTTGCAAGGACCGAGTTTCCTTTTTTTTATGCTTGTCGTTTATGCCAGGGATTCTCTGGAATATTTGGAAACATCCCTATTTCTTTTTCTGGCTCTGCGAAGAGGGGTGATCCGGATGTATATAAGGGCTCGCGATATCCTCTAATTGGCCTCAATCCAATTCCAGCGCTGACTTCCGGTTGAAAAAGATGAATCCCGAACTGCTTGTGTTTCTGTCCTCACTCGTGGGTGGCCGTCCAAGGCCACGTCGGCTTTTCACTGATCCTTTCTCATCTCCTATTCCTTCTTGGGGATATGTTCCAGGGGCTGACAGTGAGGTGGTCCCGATGGCACCCGGCGCCGTTATTGTTTCTTTGATGATGGTCCCCGTTCCGAGATCCAAGAGGGAGATCTTGCTAATATGCGGAGGAAGTATGCGATTCATCCTTCAGTGGGGATGGGGAGTCCGTCTGAGTTTGAGAGTGCTCCAGATGGAGGAGCAAGTGAGGTAGCTATCTATGAGGCATATCGGGAAGCAGGCTTCCGGGGTGTTATCCCTTCCCTTATAGGAAAAGTATCCTCTGTCTTCGGTTTTCGTCCTTCTCACTTGGAGGACTTTAATAGCTATCCAAGTACTTGGGGAACTTCATGGATTTTCTTTCGGGGTACACGAGATTCTATATTCGTACTATTTTTCCCCTCTGGTGAACAAAGCAGGGTTCTATCATCTTCGATCCCGCGATGGCACTCCTTTAGTCGAGAAATCTTCGAGGGGTATCAGGGGAAGCTATCCCTTCGGGGATAGCTGGAACAATCGATATGTATTCGTGAAGATCAAGGAGCCTGTTGGTTATCCCACTTCCTGGCGTACTGTCGGTAAGTTCTTCCGTTTGTTCAAACCTTGA
Organism: Brassica napus; assembly: GCF_020379485.1. Lineage (NCBI taxonomy): Eukaryota > Viridiplantae > Streptophyta > Magnoliopsida > Brassicales > Brassicaceae > Brassica > Brassica napus. Next base: position 21,522,502 of record NC_063447.1, read on the forward strand.
GTTTCACCGTTCCTTTTGGGTTTTGTTTTTTATTGATGCTTGGTTCTTGCTATCAGATGTGTCTCATTCGTTTTCCTTTGCTGGAGAAGTGGTAGCGAAGCTTATAATGGGAGTTCCTCGGCAATTTCGATGGGTGACTTTTCTGGTGAGCAAGGAGGCCTTGCATCATAGCCGTGTTTGGGGTAAGCCTTCCCCTTTTAGTTTTCACCTGATAGGACTCCATTTTCTTACTTCATGCGTTGCTTTTTCCAGGGAACATTGTGAGGCTCTCGTTGTCAGCCATCTATGATGAGCACCAGAAGGCTAAAACACGGAAGAGGTGTCCTTTTTATAGCCCTCCGCCAAGATTGGCAAGGGCTGCTTCATTGGTTAATGGCTTATCCTCCACCTTGTCAACAGGTGCTGAAGCCGTATTTAATCAGGATCCACTGGTGGATGCTCACCAGAGGTTAATTGGCGAGGTGCTCTTTCTCCGTAGTCAGGTGCAAAACATGATGGCTCGCCGGGATCTGTTGATTCAGCAGGTGAAGGCGTCAGCCAGATGGGAGCTCATGAAGGAATGGCTGGAGAAGCGAGTGGAGCATTGGGATCCTGAAGAAGAGTATTGTCGACATCTGTTCCTGTCTGGGGGGATCGACCAGCAGTCGGGGAGTTTCTCCTGGGTCGCTACCCCGAGATTTGTTGTGGGTTCGTGATTTTCGGAGGAGCCTTCTTTCTGAATGATTTTTTTTTTTTTTTTTTTTTTTTGTTTCTGAAACTCTGGCTTTTGTTGAATCTCCTTGTTTCAGATAATGGCTCTTTGTAGTCCCCTTTGGTTTTTGGAATAATCGGCTCTTCACAATTCTCTTTTTACGCACTCTTTCCTATTGCTTTGCATGCTTTGATGGTAGTACTTCGAATTTTTAAGAGGATCTTCCCCGCCTGTTTCTTGGTTGAGCTGAGACTCGTAGTATATGATCGCTCCTTATCCTCTTTATAGGTTAGACAATAGGATCCTGGAAATTATGCAGGGACCAGAAGATCGTCTAGGAACCCAGAGGTTACAGGTAGGACCTGAGAGATGTGCTCTGAACCCGAAGGTTTCAAGCTTTCTAGAATATGGACTCTTGGAGTCTGGAGATCGTTTTCGTAACCCGGAGGTCTTCGTAAGGCCCCGGAGGTCATCTAAGAACCCGGAGGTTTACCTAGACCACGAGATCATATTTTTGGGACCCGGAGGTCATAGGGGAACCCAGAGGTTCTCCTTTAGATCATGGGATCATGACTGGAGCCCGTACGCTGTATGGGAACCCGAAGATTCTTCGATAGGTCCGGAGACCGTACTTGGAACCCGGAGGTTCTTGAGATCATTATTGGACCCTGAGGTCGTGTGATAATTTAGGGTTTTCCCTTAGATCCTGAGATCGTATCGGGACCATGGTGTTTGTAATTAGACCTTGAGGTCATGTGGGAAGCCGAAGGTTCTTAGAGATGTAATGACCCTGATGCGCCTTAGGCTGCACAGGGGTTCTATCTTCTTTCTGAGATCATATTTGGAACACTGAGGCAATATAGGAACCCGAAGGTTCTTCTTTGGATCCTGAGATCTTTTGCTTGGAACCCGGAGGCTATATGGGAACCCAGAGGTTCTTCCTTAGATTTTATACAGTAGGACCCGAAATCGCATGGGGAACCGTGGGTTTCCTCTTTATATCGCGGGCTTGTATATGGGCTCGGAGTTCCCTTGAGAACCCGGAATATTTATTTTCGCAAGGACCGTACTCCGCCTTCCTAGGCAAGACTACTATCGGCACATGTTCGGATTTTGCATTCTGCCACTCGGAAGCTGGCCACTATCGAGTTCCTATGTTGTATTCTACTTCTGTAGGATTTCACTGACAAGCTTAGAGGGTGCTGGTGTGGGTGTAATGACCCAAGTGCCAGGCTTTGCTGCTTCCCACGTCTGGCTAAGCAGAGATTATGAGGTGCTCCAGGACTTTTGCACTTTTGCTCCCTGTATTTCACAGTACTTTTGCAAGTATACCCAGTTTTCCATGTATTGTATAGCACGTAGTGTTTTAATACAAGTACTTTCACATGTGGTACTCTAGAGACCCCAGTGCGCCTTAGGCTGCACAGGGGTTTTAGGTAGTTTTGACAACATACTCAGGCGTATTCCTGCTTTATGTCTCATACCCATTTTGATTTTTTGTGGACATGCCACTGTGGACGTGCCACGTTTTTTGACAAGGGTTGGCTAGTATCAGAGGTCTCTGGAGACCTGATCCAGCTCGTATGCCCCTTTAAGTATGGTGATTTTCCTACTGCCTTTATAGTCGGAACTATTTTTTATTATAAGCTTTTTCCGGAGACATTTAGCATACATAGGAGAAGGAAATCATAATGCTTAAATAGTATATAGTAAGATAGTTGGAATCATGGTCCGGAGACCGTATTTAAATATGATAGGCTTTGAGGTGCAGGGTGTTCCAGCAGTTGGGTTGTATTTTACCTTTGCTATCTTGTAGCATGTAGGCTCCTGCTCTCCGCACCTCAATTACCTTATAGGGTCCTTCCGGGGGTGAGTTTCCTTGTCGTTTTCTCTGCTCGTCGTAGAACCCAGTCCCCTTGCTGAAAGGTCCTGGTTCTGACTTTCTTGTTGTATGTCCTGGCGACGTCTTGCTGGTAGGACCATGTGGAAACCGAAATTCACACTGTCGATTTCCGTTTAAATTAGGAAAGTTAGGAAAACCCAAATTTCCCAGAGGTCCCGGATATCTGTTAAACCACACGCCAAGCAATCAGAACACGCAAGTAAAGACGAAAAGAAATAAGAAATCGTAAAAGAGAGCAAGATAGTTCTTATTCCGACAAGGTAAGTGCCTGGGCTACGAGAGCTGTCGGCGAGATTCCTAGTTCTAAAACCCTAAGACGGAAAAAACCTAATTGAGTCGCAGCTCGAATAACAAAAACGGAAAATTGCCTAAAATTGCTCTAAGTGCTAAGTTTGCTGTGAAAAAGTCCTCCTCCGTGCCTCTCGCCTAGGACTCTTTATATACTCGCTCCTAGGCCGGTTTACGCTTTTTCCTCTTCTGCCCTTAAGCCGTCATAACTTAAAAATGGAGATATTTCATTTTTCCCGATCTTTCTAATTATCTTCGAATACTTCATATTTATCCGCGGAAACTTGACATTTATCTTTTCTTGCGAACCAAGCATAAACCGTCCTACGGTTTATGGGCTTTTGGTTAAGAAATTGTAAGTGGGTTTCGAGTCACGTCCTAGGTCTCTTTGGGCCGTTGTTTGACTCAAAACGTTTATTACGGCTTCTTTCGATAAAAGCGAACTTTCTGCGGTTTTTATCGTAAAGTTCGATTGATGACTTCAAATGACGAGAAACATGAAATAGGTTGGCTACAGTCTTCGGGAGATAGCATTAAAGTGTAGACGAGAATGCATGGATTCGTGTCGTATCGATTTTTAAGAAAGCACGGTCGCTACATAGCGACCGAGTCGTGTGCGTGCTCAGTCGCTACGTAGCGACCGAGCTTCGGGGAGAGCTCGGTCGCTACGTAGCGACTGAGATTCGGTGAGAGCTCGGTCGCTACGTAGCGACCGAGCCTTGTACGTTCTAGGTCGCTACGTAGCGACCGAGCATGCTACGTAGCGACCGAGCACGCTACGTAGCGACCGAGCACGCTACGTAGCGACCGAGCACGCTACGTAGCGACCGAGCACGCTACGTAGCGACCGAGCACGCTACGTAGCGACCGAGCACGCTACATAGCGACCGAGCACGCTACGTAGCGACCGAGCACGCTACGTAGCGAGCGAGCACGCTACGTAGCGACCGAGCACGCTACGTAGCGACCGAGCACGCTACATAGCGACCGAGCACGCTACGTAGCGACCGAGCTTTGGTGAGAGCTCGGTCGCTACGTAGCGACCAGCTTTTGCGCTGGTTGCTACGCGGCAACCTTGTTTGCGTCTTTCTCCGATTTTTCGTGAATGTGTTTTCTCCGCAAGATTCTTCGTAAAAATAGATCTTTTTCTAAGATTTATTTTTCGTAAAAACGCTAATGCCGATTTTTACGGACTTTCAGACATTGATTCCGTCGTGACCAATTTTGAACCCAACAGTTAGCCCCCCAGCTCGTTAGAATCAAGAGCTTCTAGCGTGAGGTTTTAGCGAGTGGCTTGGCAAGTTAGGTGAGTTTGGCGGATTTAATGGTCGAAAAGGTCCCTGGTAAGTGGTCTTCTCGCTCTTCTAAAAGTAGAATGCGATAAGATTGGGGCTGCCCTTTATGACGGCTGCCTATGTACCCTTGTTGAAGGGATCAAGCCTTTCGTAGTTTGTATTGGAGTTAAGGTTTGTATGACTAGTTTTCCAGCGAGGCCTTTACGGTCTGGTTTTTATGTAGAGGTTATCAGGCGTGTTGCTGCCGATGGCATTTTATATGAGTGTAGAAGGATGACTACGAGTTGTCATCTCGTAATCTAACTCTGTGTGTACTGCTATATCCGTGATCTGTTTTGAGAGTTTTCCGCAGTGTGTAAACTTGCGGGATTTCTGAAGACGCTCGAATATTGGCAAAGAGACAAATTTTGGGATCTCGTATCAAGGTTTTTGATACTATGCCTAGAGATGTTAGAGACCAGTGCGCTGGGTTTAGGGCAAGACCTAGGTTTACTCCTGGTTTTAGAGGGTGCGATGACTAATTCGACTTACGTATCCCATTTCAGTTTCATCCTGATTCCATACCGATTTAAAGTCCGCGATAGGTTCTCGGCTTATACGACTTGTATGGTTGGAACCGAGCATCTCTCCAAAGACAATTTTTAAGCCTCCTGGAAATGCTAACCAAAAATTTTGGGTTTCTTTTATAGCGCTATTATCCTTGTGTCAGATGTACGAGAGTCATCTCTACGAGATGGCAAAGTCTGTTTAGGACGTTAAGAGTTTGTTGTGATCAGCAACAAACATAATGGTTAAAATTACCGTTTCGAGTCTTCGCGAAGGACATGTTTTGAGAAGATGTTAGTGCGTATGACTGTCTGGTCTTCCAAGAAAGTGTTTTTGTCGAGGAAGAAAATTTCGTCGAAGAAGGAATCTTCAGGCGTCTGCGACGTCTCGCGATGGTGAAGATTTGTTATTCTTTCGTATGCCGCGTTTCGTGCTTGAAATATTCGCGGGCTTGAAGATGTTTCACGATGTTGCAAGGGATTAGTCTTAGCCCTGCATTTGGGAAACATTCTGGTTTGACTACGGATGTTTGAGCCAGAATTGTTGTTCCTGTTTGGATTTGATTTGCGATCGAGGAGTTAGGACCAAGGGGTCGCGTAAATTGGTCCCGGAAAGAGGCATCCTCCTATACCGTGCTTTGTGTGGTGTTGGCCTTCCGAGATTTCTTTCGTGTCTATTTGAGGATGTTCTGTATAGCTATAGGAGCTCTGTTACGAGTTTTCCTTACATGCCGCATTTTACGAGTAAAACACAGCGGGCTTAAAGTGAATCGTAGTATATGGAACTTGGTCGATTTTTGACAAGTGGAACCTTTCCGTTAACTGTTTGGTTGTTAGGACTGAGTTTTGTTATGACGAATTTACCGTATGATTCCCGTTTTTGGGTGGTACGATAATTGTTTGTGTAATCGTTACTTGGCGTTTCATGACAAATTCCGGATTACCGTTTATCCGTCAAGTTATTGGAGCGGTGGTTGCTCAATTGTTTTGGCTTTGCATGAAGGCTGTGCTCGGCTTTATAGCCAAGGACGTTGTTGCCAAAGGATTAGACCATGACACTTTCGTGCTGTCAATAAGGTCAAGTCGGTTAGAATTGTCCTTAAAGGGGATGCTGTAACCTAGTTCGGCTTCGAAGGAAAGGCGTAATTGGGCGAGTGACGAATGGCGTTTATCGAGATTGATAAGCCGAGTATGCCCATGGTGGTAGAAAACGTTTTTCCACTTTAGGGTTAATTTATATGATGAAAGTTTCGTATAATGTTTCCTTTATTCGTATGGAAGTTTTTTCCTTTGTTTCCGAGGGAGATAAAACCTAAGAAGCTCGATACAGAGCCCGTGCGGAGTCAGTTGCGGAGTGATTTCCTGCTCGGACGTGACCAAGCGGAATGAGAGCGGATGCCAGTGAGTCGCTGGGCAAAAGAATAAGACCTTTCAGATCGTGGTGCGAGGAAGTAAAGTTTATATTGGTCATCCAATGTCGGATCATACAGCTTGGTTTTTTGCTATAAGGAAAGTACTTTTTCGTAATACCTGTTACGTTTACTTACGAAAGTTACTTCGTATGACATGATCTGATTATACGAAGGTTTTTTTGCGTAAGTAACGGGCGACCGGTTTTTACGAATTTATTAAATTGACGCGACATATGAGATGTCAAAATAACGATGTTTCCGCAGATTTTTGAGAAACGTTTTCGCTTTTGTTTTTATTCTTCGGTGAAAGTTTCTCTGAGTCACTCATGGAGTTTTACCAAAGGTTATTTCACCGAGATCTAGTCGCGAAACGTTTTTGCAGGTTTCTTGAATGAATCAGTTAAATAGCGATAGACTTAGTCGACGAGCGGGGAGGACGTGTTTTCTTTGTCGTATTTTTTATTACTTTTGTTCTTGATTTTTCTTTGTCGCAAATGTTTTTGATGTTTTTCCGTGAGTCGGTTGGTTCAACGGAAAATGAGAGTGATGCTTTGATGCCTGAAGATTTCTCGTATAATGATTCTTATACGAAACTCGTTTTATCAAATCGGAAAAGATCTTTATGACTTCAGCAAATCATCGACTTTCATTCTGAAGTTTGGCAGAGGTTTTCTAAACGAATGATTATGATGATAGATGCTGTATAGTCTTTGAGAATTTTTCCAACATGGTTTGGATCAGTTCCTAGCGTTTAGACGAATCTCAGATTGTCGTTTGCTTTTAGGATGATCTTGACGAGACATCGCATTGTATGAATATTTTTTTGAAGTATGGGAGTATACGAGTATAGTATACGAACCTACTCCGTCCCTTTTTTTCGAGGAATAGAATGATCGACAGTCCGAGTCGGTTTGAAGACGACACTTGGACTGTGATTTGGTTGTTTCCAGGTTGAAGACTTGGAATATGTCGGTTCCGAGAGAATTGCCAGAAACGAATCGGTTTTAAGACGACGCTCATGTCTCTAGTTTTTTCTTTCCTTAGGAAGCGAGCTTGATTTGTGTGGCGATCGTTTCTCGATTTTCGGAGAGTTTAGATCGGTTTGCAAGATCTGGACGAACAGTTATGGGATAATATATCGAGACATGAAAAATCACCTAAGACTTAGTTCGCTAGACTATCTACCTAGGTTTTACGTTCCCTATAGTTTTTTGGCAGTCTCAAAGGCGTTTTTATTTCTTAGTACTTTCCTACGAAAACTCCAAGTCTGATTTCAAAAATTTCAAGTCGCAAATACCTTAGTTCCCTCGAAGATGCAGTTTTGTCTCTTCTCAGTTTTGCTTGCTCATTTCCCCTTCCTCTTCTTGTGTATGTTCGCCTTTTTCGATATTGGTGTTTATCCTTTGAAACTTGACATTTATCTTCCGAACTTGACTGATACGAAGTCAATAAAAAGGTTCAACGTAATCGTATAGTCGAGGCGGCTAAGGTGTTAAGTTAACCGTTGCCGTATTATACGATTAATCTGAATCGACTAGAGAAAACTAGTCTTTGCGGGTTTTTTTTTATCGTAAAGTTTCAGTGGTAACTCCAATCGAGACGAAAAAAGAGACGTTTCGATCGAGATTTGAAGGAGAACACAAAGATGGAGGTAAGGGCGAGTAGGAGCAAGCGAAGGAGTTTAGACGAGTTTTACTTGATTTTCGTCGTAAAATCTCAACGGAAACTCCGATTGAGACGAAACGAAAAGCGTTTCGATCGGGATTCAAAAGAAAACACAAAGGAGGAGCTTTTTGAGGCCTGAAAGGTCGCTATGTAGAGAGCTGGAGGTCTGACCGGTCGCTATGTAGCGAGTAGAAGTAAGCCAAGAAGAGTCCTACTTGTTTTCGACGTAAAATCTCAACGGAAACTCCGATTGAGACGAAACGAAAAGCGTTTCGATGAGGATTCAAAAGAGAACGCAAAGGAGGACTTTCTAAGGCCTGACAAGTTGCTATGTAGCGAGTGGAGGTATGACAGGTCACTACGTAGCGAGTGGAAGCAAGCCAAGAAGAGTCCTACTTGTTTTCGTCGTAAAATCTCAACGGAAACTCCGATTGAGACGAAACGAAAAGCATTACGATGAGGATTCAAAAGAGAACACAAAGGAGGACCCTTTTTAGGCCTGATAGGTTGCTACGTAGCGAGTGGAGAGTTGGCTTGAGCTCGGTCGCTACGTAGCAACCGAGTCGTGCGCTTGCTCAGTCGCTACATAGCGACCGAGCCGTGTGCTTGCTCGGTCACTACATAGCGACCGAACCTGTGTAATCGATTTGTTGCGCTTCCCTTTTCCGCGATTAACCTAGGGGTTTTCTGCAGTTTTTGGGAGAACAAGTTTTACCCTTCCGAAATGTTTTCGGAAAACGTGTTTGATAATGAGCCAAACTTACGGGGGTTTGATAAGATTTATCATTTCCCTTTATTTTTAAAAAGAGAAGTCGCGAGCTCGTTTCATTGCACTTCCTGTGGCGAAAAGTCGCAGCAAGGTTTTCGATTTTCTCAAGAACTGTGGCGTTTGCATATGCGTTGGCCATAGGCAGAGTGGCGGCTGGAGTTTTCTTACCAGCGTTGTTGCGAACTTCAATTTTCTCTTTCGTATTTCCAGACAATGTTTTGATCAAGCGTTTTGCGGCTATGAGTTAGAGTAATCCGTACCCCCCTCCTTCTAGCGCCAAACTGTGGGAACCGAAATTCGCACTATCGATTTCCGTTTAAATTAGGAAAGTTAGGAAAACCCTAATTTCCCAGAGGTCCCGGATATCTGTTAAACCACACGCCAAGCAATCAGAACACGCAAGTAAAGACGAAAAGAAATAAGAAATCGTAAAAGAGAGCAAGATAGTTCTTATTCCGAATCTGCGTTTGAGCGTTTACAACAAGGTAAGTGCCTGGGCTACGAGAGCTGTCGGCGAGATTCCTAGTTCTAAAACCCTAAGACGGCGAAAACCTAATTGAGTCGCAGCTCGAATAACAAAAACGGAAAATTGCCTAAAATTGCTCTAAGTGCTAAGTTTGCTGTGAAAAAGTCCTCCTCCGTGCGTCTCGCCTAGGACTTCTTATATACTCGCTCCTAGGTCGGTTTACGCTTTTTCCTCTTCTGGCCTTAAGCCGTCATAACTTAAAAATGGAGATATTCCGTTTTTCCCGATCTTTCTAATTATCTTTGAATACTTCATATTTATCTGCGGACCTACGGTTTATGGGCTTTTGGTTAAGAAATCGTAAGTGGGTTTCGAGTCAAGTCCTAGGTCTCTTTGGGCCGTTGTTTGACTCGAAACGATTATTACGGCTTCTTTCGATAAAAACGAACTTTCCGTGGTTTTTATCGTAAAGTTCGATTAATGACTTCAAATGACGAGAAACATGAAATGGGTTGGCTACAGTCTTCGGGAGATAGCATTAAAGAGTAGACGAGAATACATGGATTCGTGTCGTATCGATTTTTAAGAAAGCACGGTCGTTACGTAGCGACCGAGCCGTGTACGTTCTCGGTCGCTACGTAGCGACCGAGCCGTGTACGTGCTCGGTCGCTGAGCTTCGGTGAGAGCTCGGTCACTACGTAGCGGCCGAGCACGCTACGTAGCGGCCGAGCACGCTACGTAGCGACCGAGCTTTTGTGAGAGCTCGGTCGCTACGTAGCGACCAGCTTTTGCGCTGGTTGCTACGCGGCTACCTTGTTTGCGTCTTTCTCCAATTTTTCGTGAATGTGTTTTCTCCGCAAGATTCTTCGTAAAAAAAGATCTTTTTCTAAGATTTATTTTTCGTAAAAACGTTCATGCCGATTTTTACAGACTTTCAGACATTGATTCTGTCGTGACCGATTTTGACCCCAACAGACCAGTTTCTTTGCTGAGCGGCGTCTCTCTTTTCGTCGAGTAGGTCGAGGCTCAGCGACATCAGTTCATCGTTCTCTTCTTGAGAGGTGGACCCTGAGACCGTTGTTCTCACGTGCATCTCCGTGGGTATTATAGCCTCAGAGCCATAGACTAGCGAGTAAGGATTTTCCTGCGTTGCGGTCTTGGGAGTGGTCCGGTAGGCTCAGAGGACTCCGTGCAGTTCTTCCGCCCACTTCCCATGGGAACCCTCTAGTCGCTTCTTAAACATGTTGACCACGGTCATGTTCGTGGATTCCGCTTGTCCGTTAGACTGGGGGTGTCGGGGTGTGGCGAAGGTAAGCTTTATACCCCTGATATACCATGGATTTGACCCATTTTTACCCATGGTATATAAGTATTTTACTATCTATATACTATATATTCTATCCTATTAGGTATGTTTTCAGGTTCAGAAGTATCTTGGAGTAAAGTGATGACTATGGAGCATTTAGGAGGTTAAAAGAGATTTCATCCGAGCTGACCATAAGAGGTCAATACGAAGAAGAGACAATCGATTGATGCACATCCAGTGACGTCGATCGATACAGAAGAGAAGCCTCGACGATTGAAGATTATGATCGATCGACATCTTGTACCATCGATCGATGTCGAGACGCGGAAGCATGACTTGGTTTCAACCGACTTTAAACCCAAGACTTCACCAAATTACAAGATTACCTCTGACGAGTTTTTAACCTAATAGTTATATACTTGCCTAAGTGTTAGGAGGCAAGAGAGCTTTTGGCCACTTTTGTATTCTTATTTTCAGCAGAGAGTTTTAGGAGAGAAGATCATAGAGAGATTTGTGATTGGAACTCCATTGATTCATCTATTCCATTATATACAATTTTTATTTATATTTTGTGTCATGAATTGCTTAGCTATGTCTGAGTAGTTTACCTGTTAGATTCAGGGTTAAAATAGGTTAGAGGGATTAGCCCCAATTATAGATTGCTAAGTTGTGGTATTCATTAATTGATTGTTCTTAATGCTTGTTCTAGATTAGCTAACTAGAATATTGAACCTAGGAATCTGCATGAGTCAAGCATCCTTGACCATCCAGTCCTGAACCTAATCTGTTATACTAGACAACTGGAAAAAGGCTACCGCTGAACTAGAAAGCTAGTGAGCATTATCAACTTATGCCTAAGGCTTAACTAGAAGCATCGATCGATATTGTCTTCTGACAATCGATCGATATTTGTGAAAGGTGTATCGATTGATATCCCTATAGGACCATCGATCGACACTTTCTTGTGGTCAACAAACCACAGTTGAGATCCAAGATCTAGTTAGTCAACCAGTGAAACATTGCCATCGCTGATCACTGTGTTCAAGGGGTTGAGCTCTAATATATCATGCATGCAACTGATAGGCATCTATAGGATTATAATCTCCAACACCTGAATATAAACCCTGCATCTAATACCTTTCCAATAAGTTACACCCCCAAATCATCTTGTTAGTCGAGCAATAGACATGCTCAGTTAGGATTGCTATTTACATTTAAACCATAAAACAACAAACACTTAGAATTAATAAATTACTAGATTTAATAGGTTCCCTAGCTCCTTGTGGATTCGATCCCTAAGTACTACAATTGAACCTCTTATTTGAGAGAGTAATTCACTCCTTAGGGTAATTTGAGTGGTATCAAATTTGGCGTCGTTGTCGGGGAGCTTTGATCGCCATTAGATTTAGTGTGGTTAATTCTTTTCTTTTCTTTACCCCCATTCTGACACAAAATTTTTTCTTGTCTTTTCAGGTGCATGCTCAGCAGTACCAGAAGCAACAAGGAAAAACACCTGCTATTCTCAGAAGATCCTACTCACTTGGAACGCACGATCCGCAAAGATCAACGTTCCACATCGCTCGACGCAGCAGCTTTTACGTCGACTGATTCTCGCACCCACCCATCGACCGAAACCCGACCTTCATCGTTCGACATCGACCGATTCTACACCTCGTACATCGATCGATCCTCAGTCGCGAAGCATGGTTGCGATTGTTATTCTCAGACAGGATGAGAATGGAAGCCTGTATGACCAGGATGGTCATCTGCGTAATGCAACATGTCAGAAACTAGACGCTCAGGGGAATGTAATCCCTGATGCTGATGCTACAGAAGTTGCTCAACCTGTAGAAGAGGCTTCTCCGCCAAAGGTACTGGCTGACTACAATCGTCATGACGAGTACTACGCCAACAGATCAGCTATTCGACTTTCAGAGATTCAGAAGAATTTCGAGCTGAAACCTCAGTACTACACACTCGTGTCGCAGATACCCTACTATGGGTCACCGCACGATCATCCTATGGACCAACTGGAAAGGTTCGAGGATCTTATCGCTGCTATTCGTATGGATGGAGTCCCTGAGGACTACCTATTGTGGAAGCTCTTCAAGTATACTCTGACTGGAGAAGCGATGCACTAGATTAAGCAGCTACCCACATGATCTCTAAAATCCTGGGCCGACATCAAGAATGATTTCTTGCGAAACTTCTTTGATGAGGCACGGGCTGAAGACTTGAGGAGCAAAATTGCTACATTCGCGTAGGAGACTGGAGAGTCTTTCAAAGATGCGTGGATCAGATTCAAGTTCTTCCAGCGAGACTGTCCACACAACGGATTCAATGAAGTGCAACTGCTGAGCACTTTCTTCAGAGGTATCGCCTTGAGGTATCAGATGGCTATTGATACAGCTAGTGAGGGAAACTTCAACACCAGGAATCCGGTGGAAGCTATGAGACTGATAGAAAATCTAGCAAACAGCAGCAGCACCAAGAACACTGACTTTGAAAGGAAAAAGTCTGTTGCATCCCTAGGGAAGGAGCAGATGGACGAAGTTAGAGCAAAGTTAGATGTGGTTCATGAGCTTATTAGGAAGCAGGTCTGCTCAGCTGAAGGAGAAGTAGCTGTAGACATGGAAGGAGAAGAAGATGTGAACTACATTGGAGGTACTGGATTTCAGAGGTCTGGAAACCAGGGTGGAAACAAAAACTTCTATGGCAATGGTCAGAGGAGTAACCAGAGTTCACAGTTCCAGAAAACTTTCAGCAACAACAGCAGAGGCTATGGAAACTCATACTACCAGAATCCACCACCACAGACTCAGGAAAGCAAGATCGAAGCAATGCTTGACAGAGTTATGGAAGGACATCAACAACTCACTGTGGATTTCAATGGGAAGATAGATTCAGCCTACAACAGTCTGAACACAAGGATTGAGACCTTAGGGACTCAAGTAAGGAATCTTGAAATGCAAGTGGTTCAGACTGGAGACACCGTAAAAAGGCAAGAAGCATTGGCTAGAGAGGTAGCAGTTGAGAAAGCAAAACACCACGTGAATGCGATCCTAGATGATGATTTCTTGCAGTTGGTTAGGCATGAGAAGCTTGGAGAACGAGATTTCGAAGTTGAAAGCTCCATGAGCTTCGGCGGATCACATTGGTGTCGACCGATGTCAATGGATGCACATCGATCGACAAACCAGGACGGCGTACTCTAGAAATCGATCGACGTCATCAGGTAGAAATTGATCGACGTCATCAGGTAGAAATCCATCGATGTCATCAGCTAGAAATCCATCAACTTCATCAGCTAGAAATCGATCGACGTCATCAGCTAGGAATCGATCGATGTCATCAGCTAGAAATCGATCGACGACAAACCAGGACGACGTCATCAGCTAGAAATCGATCGACGTCATCATCTAGAAATCGATCGACGTCATCAACTCGACAAATGGATGAAGATCGATCGGCGGAGTACTCTAGAAATCAATCGACGTCATCAGCTGAATCGACTACGGAGTGTAGTGCAGTTCGAATCATTACTCATGAGGAATTCGCAGAAATACATCCTCACCCACCCTCTCCTTTCTACGTCAAAATCGATCGACCGCATGAGCCAGCCATCGATCGACAAAGAGAGACCGACATCGATCGTCCCCCCTCACCTCCCATCGATCTACGGGCACCTCTCACCCACCGAGTGCGATTACCATCTATTGATAGTAACCAAATCAACGCACTCAGACCACCACCTAAACCTTTAGCAAACCCACCAGAACCTACAACCAACCCTTCAGACACTACACCAGAGCCTATGCAGGTTGATGAGGCAACTGAGGGAAGAGTGTTAAGGAAAAGGAAGGAGAAGATTCCTAAACACCTTAAGAGGGAAGATAATGAGAAGGAGATGGATGGTTTCACTAAGAGAGTCCTCAGAATCCCAGTGGAGAAACAATTTGATGAAGTTTATTACACACACCGGCTGTGGATGTTCTTCAGGGAGACTAAGGAAACCGAGGAGGACATTAGGAGAATGTTTCATTACATCAGGGAAAGGATGAAACTAAGGATCACATTGAAGAAGAAGAGTGATCATGAGAAGTTTGCAATACCATGTATGGTAAAAGGTATTGAATTTCCCCATGCACTTTGTGACACAGGAGCATCAGTCAGTATACTTCCCAAGGTTATGGCAGACCAGTTGGGTCTGAAAATAGAGCCCTCATCAGAATCTTTCACATTCGTGGATCTTTCAGAAAGGAGCTCAGGAGGCATCATAAGAGACCTTGAGGTACAGATTGGTAATGCCCTTGTCCCAGTAGATTTTCATGTCCTGGACATCAAGCTTAAATGGAACTCTTCACTTCTGCTTGGAAGAGCTTTCCTAGCTACAGTAGGAGTTGTATGCGACATGAACACCAACAGATTGTGTCTTACGCTGATAGATCCAGACGTCCACAATGACCTAATTCGAGTTGTGAGACAACAGGTCAACGTCGTGGAGTTTGGAAATGGTCTTGGCTACATTGCCGCATGCCACTGTGGAGCAGAGTACGAAGCCGAGTACTCGGAATCGATCAATACACAAACTATCACATCGATCGATTCCAATGAGTCAACGATGACCGATGAACGCTATCCCACGTCGCTTGACAGGATGCAACCGGTAGACCACTCCACATTACCAGATCAGTACTATCCAGACTTTGCCTTTCAACAACCCAACAAGAACGGACGAGATGACTATTCCATAGGCAGTTGGGCAGATAATGGATTCCATGAAAGTTTTGCAGTAGAGACTGTGATTCTTTCATCCAATGAGGATCCTACTGAGGAGTGTGATGAGGATTACTGGAAGGAAAGAGCTACAGAGATTGCTATGCAGGATGAAAGATATTCCACCCATTCCTTCAACAACACGCCTCCACCATCGATCGACAACATCTACTCAGCATCGGTCGATACCCACCCTCATCCAGCAAAACAACCTTCTGAATCGATCGATACCACACATGGTACATCGATCGATATTAAGGCCGCCTCCTTAGAAGAGGAAACAGGAAATATTCCAATTCCAAATAGGTTTACCAATACCTATATAAGGAGTTTTGCACCCCAGATTAATTCTCCCGAAACAGAAGCAGAAAAGATGAATTCTCCCACAAACCAATCAGAAGGAACACCCAGGAAGAGCATTCGATCCAAAACCCCTAATTCAGCAGACAGACGTCTACCATCGATCGATACACCAGTATCAACATCGATCGATTCTCATTCTAAACCTAAACTTTCTTTGTCTACTAAGAAGAATATAAGTATTGATTACGACTTTCTATTGCATGGTGAATTTGGTATTTTCAGGGACCAAGATGGCCATGCAAGAGCTATGGATGGAAGGATTCTACAAGTATCCAGAGAGGACATAGCAGATATTCTTCAGTTGGCCAATAGACCTGAAAACTTGTTTATGCAGCAACACAGCATTCCAGACAACAATCCAGCTGTTCCAGATGAACATCCAAGGGCCACCACAACAGGAATTGGTTCACACCAATCGTGCTGACCTGTTGGCCAAGCATCGATCAACAAGGTTGCTTCTACATCGCTCGACAGGGTAACACCAACGTCGATCGATAAGGCACCTTCACCATCGATCGATAGACGTTACAAATGTGGACGTCGCGCTTATGACAGCTATGGCGCCAGAAAGTTCAGATGGGAACATAAGGACGAATATGGTGTCTACAGAGATGAGTCTGGACATGCAAGAAGTGTAGCTGGTGAGATGATTCCTGTTACCAAGGACAACATCAGAAAAATTCTGGAGAGAGCATCTATATTTGAAGAGAGTCACATATGTCTTCCAGAACATGCCACTTCCTTCACACCTACAAGACTGGCACCAGAGATCTACACCAAGGATGAGATCAATGAGATGGTGACTGGTATTTGTAGAGCACAGGAAAAGCTAGGAGATGAACTCAAGACATTGGTAGATGACACTTATCAGCCTTTGGACAGAGGTTACAATGAGCTTTTCAGAAGTATGGCAGAGATGAGGACAGAGATTGAGAGTATGCAGTACAACCTTGAGAAGGAAGCTACGACATCACCATCGATCGACACCAACAAAGCAACATCGATCGACGTCAAGCCACAGACATCCCAGATTCCTGTAGAACCGAAAATTTTGGCAGAGAAGAAGGATGAATGGGAGATCGCATACATTAATACGAGGATTAACGACGTATACAACCATCTCAACAACAACGTGGACTGGTTGAGCACGAGAATTGATCTGCTACGTTAAGATTTGGATACCATTCGCATGAATGATCCACAGCCAGCCACATCGATCGATATCTGCAACATCACATTGATCGACACAAAGTTCGCAGCCATGGAGGATAGGTTAAAATCTTATGAGGAAATGCACGACCGTTTCACCTCACCTATCATGCGCTACTTGGACACCTTGTCTACACAGATGATGAATGTCCAGAAGGACATTGGTACGCTTAATGATCAACACGATTTTCAGGAAGAAGGTTCAACATCGATCAATAGGTTCCGAAGGACATCGCTCGACGGCAAGAAACCTACAGAACATCTTCCCTACACACCAGCAGAAGTTGATCAGATCACATCAAAGCTTTACACAGCTATAGACACCTTGGAGGAACGACTTGAGAAGTGATGTGATGACATCTATTTTCCATTCGACGTCAAACTCAGTGGACTAGATAGCCAAGCAGAATGGCTACAAAAGGAAGTCAAAGCCATTCAGAGGCAACGACTAGCATGTCAACACCAGATATCAGCATCGATCAACAGAGGAAACTCCAAATCGATCGACAGTAAAGCACCAGAAACGATCGACAGACACTTGGTCGCATCGATCAACACCACGTCTACACCAGACAACGTCCAGCTGATACCAAACAACATGGAGTCAATGCAGGAGCAACTGAACGAGCTATCAAAATACACCTACAACAATATAGGATGGTATCAGTTCAGCATTGAAGACATCCTAGAAAGGCTACAGAACATCTCAAATGCAGTACAAAAGATGGATGAGAGATGGACCAGAAATGATGAGGCCACAAGAAGTTTCATTGCAGCTTGGTCCAGAATGTGCAGAGATGAAGTGGATGCTTATTTCCAAACAAGTAGCTATTTTTCCACCAACTAGCCAAATACCTTCAAAGCCAAGCTAAATGACTATAACAAAGCGCTGAGTGGGAGGCAACTCACTATTAGGTAATTTTAATTGGTTTTCTTAGTTACTAGTATTTACTTTCGTTTTTATTCTTTCAGAGTTATTGCAAGACCCAAGTAGGATGACTACCAACATATCAACCATGGACAACACGTCGACATCGATCGACATACACACACACACGATGATCGATGCATACCTATGCACATCGATCGATTCCCACTCCGGTCAGGTTTATCTTTCAAACTTGTTACATTTTTACTTATGATTTATTTCCACCGTAACTCCGACTGTGTTACACTGGGACAGTGTAATTTAACTATGGGGGGAGGTTTACTGATATAGTTTATTTTGATTCTCATAAAAAAAAAAAAGATTTTAATAAATTATGCTTAGCTATGTGAAAGGGACTATGACCATATTTATACTTGGATATCTAACCACTCTTTAGCACCATTCTAGATTTACTGATTGCATATAGTACTAAGATGCTAAAGTGGATCAACCTGTCAACTATACACACTTGCCTTGATTGTTTTAAGGAACCAAAGCTGATCTCCAACACTAAACCTGACATAATCGCTTGTCTTGGGGCTTGGTATACATGGGATCGGATTCTTCAGACAAGTCTGGAAGGTAAAGCCTTATGTAGATTTATTTATCACAATTTTCTCTCTCTATTTCGACCCTAGAGTAGTTAGTTTTTATTTTTATTTAAAAAAAAAAATCCAAAAAATATTATTTAAATAGGACTTAGGATTTAGTGAGGAGGAATCTGAACAGGACTTGGTGGCTACAACCATTAAGGCTTGCTTCATAAAGATTCCAAATAAATAATTCGAATGAGACTTGGAGGCGGCAATCTTCAAGGCTCACTTCACAAAGAATTCTTGGATATATGTCAAAAAGAAGTGAACAGGACTTGGTGGCAACCACCATTAAGACTTGATTCATGGAAGCTTGTCCAATCTTGGTCAC
Organism: Brassica napus; assembly: GCF_020379485.1. Taxonomy (NCBI): domain Eukaryota; kingdom Viridiplantae; phylum Streptophyta; class Magnoliopsida; order Brassicales; family Brassicaceae; genus Brassica; species Brassica napus. The sequence continues at coordinate 21,541,042 of NC_063447.1, forward strand.
TGATCCTGCAATGGAAGCAGACTTTGACTCAAGAGAGAAATTAGGAACTAACTTTTACCTGCAGTTCCAGATACTTGTCTGAAACCCTTGCATCCTGTGATCGATACTCCCAAGGTAAAGCATGCACTTTTTTATTTATGTTAAGAAATGAGGTTAGTAGAGGAGAATGTCAGACATGATTTGCTAAGTTGTTGATTAGTCGAATTTGGTTGCTAAGCTAGGATATTGCATAATGTGCTTTTGTGATTAGGACTTTTTAGATGTGGTTTGCGAAATTGTAGAGGAGATGATTTCAATGTTTTATATCTATAAGTCTCTACTGTTTTCAAACCTCTTTCAGAGAGACTGCCTGTTTGTTTTGCTTGAGGACAAGCAAAAGGGTAAGTCTGGGGGAGTTGATATACCATGGATTTGACCTATTTTTACTCATGGTATATAAGTATTTTACTATCTATATACTATATATTCTATCCTATTAGATATGTTTTCAGGTTCATAAGTATCTTGGAGTAAAGTGATGATTATGGAGAATTTAGGAGCCTAAAAGAGATTTCATCCGAGCTGACCATAAGAGGTCGATACGAAGAAGAGACAATCGATCGATGCACATCCACTGACGTCGATCGATACAGAAGAAAAGCCTCGACGATTGAAGATTATGAAAGATCAATGTACATCCTGTACCATCGATCGATGTCGAGACGCGGAAGCATGACTTGGTTTCAGCCGACTTTAAACCCAAGACTTCACCAAATTACAAGATTACCCCTGACGAGTTTTTAACCTAATAGTTATATACTTGCCTAAGTGTTAGGAGGCAAGAGAGCTTTTGGCCACTTTTGTATTCGTATTTTCAGCAGAGAGTTTTAGGAGAGAAGATCATAGAGAGATTTGTGATTGGAACTCCATTGATTCATCTATTCCATTCTATGCAGTTTTTATTTATATTTTGTGTCATGAATTGCTTAGCTATGTCTGAGTAGTTTACCTGTTAGATTCAGGGTTAAAATAGGTTAGAGGGATTAGCCCCAACTATTGATTGCTAAGTTGTGGTATTCATTGATTGATTGTTCTTAATGCTTGTTCTAGATTAGCTAACTGGAATACTGAACCTAGGAATCTGCATGAGTCAAGCATCCTTGTCCATCCAGTCCTGAACCTAATCTGTCATACTAGACAACTGGAAAAAGGCTTCCGCTGACTAGAAAGCTAGTGAGCATTATCAACTTACGCCTAAGGCTTAACTAGAAGCATCAATCGATATTGTCTTTTGACAATCGATCGATATTTGTGAAAGGTGTATCGATCGATATTTGTGAAAGGTGTATCTATCGATATCCCTATAGGACCATCGATCGACACTTTCTTGTGGTCAACAAACGACAGTTGAGATCCAAGATCTAGTTAGTTAACCAGTGAAATAATACCATCGCTGATTACTGTGTTCAAGGGGTTGAGCTCTAATATATCATGCATGCAACTGATAGGCATCTATAGGATTATAATCTCCAACACCTGAATAGAAACTCTGCATCTAATACCTTTCCAATAAGTTACACCCCCAAATCATCTTGTTAGTCGAGCAATAGACTTGCTCAGTTAGGATTGCTATTTACATTTAAACCATAAAACAACAAACACTTAGAATTAATAAATTACTAGATTTAATAGGTTCCCTAGCTCCTTGTGGATTTGATCCCTAAGAACTACAATTGAACCTCTTATTTGAGAGAGTAATTCACTCCTTAGGGTAATTTGAGTGGTATCAACCCCAGTCCTTGCAGAACTGCTTGAAGTTGTGGCTCGTGAACTGGGGTCCATTGTCTGTGACGATCTCTTGGTGGACCCCGAAGCGAGTGATTACGTTCGTCCACAGGAATTTGCGGATCTGGAGGTCTGTTATCCGGCTAAGTGCTTCTGCTTCGACCCATTTGGAGAAGTTGTCAGTGACAACCAGAAGGAAGACCTTCTGCCCCAGCGCCATAGGGAAGTTCCCACTATATCCATGCCCCACTTTCTGAAGGGCCATGGTGAGCTTATGAACTTGAGGTTCTCCGGAGGGAGTTTAAAAACTGGAGCGTGCCTCTGACACTGGTCATAGTGGTTAGCTTGCTTGTTGGCGTCTGCAGCCATCGTGGGCCAATAGTAGCCTGCCCTCCTGGCCCTGAGCACCAGGCTCCTGCCGCTAGAGTGGGATCCACAATCTCCTTCATGTATTTCAACGAGGATTCTAGCGGCTTCTCGAGGCGTAACACATCTCAAGTACGGGCAGGAGAAGGATCTCCAGTAGAGCTTCTCCTTGGAGATGCAATACCTTGCGGCTTGCTTCTTGATTTTTCTGGCCTCTTTGCGGTCTTCTGGGAGAATGTCTTTCTCTAGGTACCAGACTAGGGGGGGGGGGTCATCGAGGTTTCTCCCTCTTCGATAGCGGAGACTTCTTCGGATTGGGGTTCCTCCAGGGTGGCTAGCCATTGAAGCACAAGCAATGGGATGCTCATCTTGCAGTTTGTTTCGAGGTCGGACCCTAGATTAGCCAGGGCATCGGCTTGCTAGTTCTGCTCCCTGGAGATTTGAGCGAGCTTGCAACTCTTGAATTTCTTGATGAGTCGTTGGTCGACCGCCAGATACTAGATCATGCTATCGGCCTTTTCTTGGTACTCTCCCTGCACTTGGTTGATTATTAGCTGGGAGTCACCGAAGACCTGGATGTTTTCTGCCCCCATTTGATGGGCGAGTGTTAGCCCTGTGATTAAGGCCTCGTACTCGCTTTCGTTGTTGGTTTCTTTGAAGCTGCACCTCACGGCCCATGAGGCCGTGTTCTCTGTCGCCGAGGTAAGCACTATTCCTACCCCGGCTCCTCTGATGTTGGTGGATCCATCGACATGCAGGACCCATTCTCCCTCTTCCTTTGTTTCGCTTTGGAGGCGCACTTCTTGCTCCAGAGCTGGGAGCAAGGTAGGGGAGAATTCGGCAACAAAGTCTGCCAGGACCTGTGACTTTATGGCTGTGGCTGGTTGGAAAATCACATCGTATTCCCCTAGTTCCACAGCCCATTTCGCTAGGTGTCCCAAGACTTCAAGCTTGTGGAGGACCAATTTTATGGGGAAGGAGGTGACAACCACGATTGGGTGAGTCTGAAAGTAGGGCCGCAGCTTATGGACGGCGACTATCAGGGCTAAGGCCAGCTTTTCTAGATGGCTGTAGCAGGTTTCTGCATCCAGGAGAGCCTTACTTACGTAGTAGATTGGTAGCTGCTTGCTTCCTTCCTCGCGTACTAGGACGGCGTGCTCCGAAACTGCTAGATATAGCAGCATGACCTTACCGAGCAGTAGCTTGGACAGGAGAGGAGGAGTGCTGAGATATGCCTTTAGATCATGGTAGCGGACTCGCACTCTTCATCCATTGAAAATCTTTTGGATTTTTGAGGGACTCAAAGAAGGTGTGAGATTTGTCGAAGAGCCTGGAGATGAACCTGCTCAGGGCTGACATTGTTCCTGTTAGCTTTTGGACCTTTTTGACGCTCTTCGCGGAAGAGATCGAATGAATGGCCCTGATTTCCTCCGGGTTAGCTTCAATGCCCCAGTGGGTTACAATGTACCCTAGGAACTTGCCGGAACTGACCCCGAAAGAGCACTTATCTGGGTTGAGCTTCATGTTGTATTTCCGGAGAGTGAAGATGTAAGACCCGATCCTGGTCTCTCGACCCAGCTGGATACAAATGCTTACTTATTAATTTTTTTACTTGTTTGATTCATTTTAAGCCTTTTATTTACTAAGTCATATTCAAATATGAGGTTCATAAACAAACTAACAGAATGCACAGCGGAATATAAATGTGTTAACTTTGTATTACTTAGAAACATGAGATCTGATACACAACTTCTTAACAGTTTCATAGACAATCACTAGTTCATCCCTAGCATCATCTAACCACACGTTACACAGCCTCTCACTGACCGAGCCTTCATGGCTCATTGGCTTGACCAGAACAATCCTTAGTTCCTGAAACCACAACCTGATAAGCATTAATCATAACCGAGAATAGAACATATCGATTCTACAATGCTTGGCTTGGTTCCTAGAACTTAGATAAACCTCAGTCAACATAAATATAAAAAATACGAACCTATCTACCGTATCCTAAGTCATTCAACCAGCCACCCCTTGACTTAGAATCAGATAGATAGTCCAAAATAGATAAACAGAACACACGAACAGATCTGGATCGTCCCAAAGACCAATCCGTCTAACCGGATAGAATCTAGGATCGACAGGCCCATGAAGTCCAGCTCGATGGCCCAACGGACTTCCTTACCTGATCTGGCCTTGGGCCTGGATCCAATCGGCCGAGTAAGCCTCAAGCCCAATCAGGAAGGCTTTAGCAACCGGTCAGACCTTACGACTCATACCCTGGCTTAGACAAACCGTGTACTTGTCTTGACTTAACAAGTCATAGTCTGATCCATAAGGATCGGACATAGCCTGTCTTAAAAGACACCGTTTGGAACATGGACCCTCTGGTCAATCGTACCTCTTGGTCCTCATACCTTTTGATGTTCGTAACCTTTGGTATCTCGTACCTTTTGGTTACTTGCACCCCTTGGTAACTCACAACCTTTGGTAACTCATGACTCTTGATAACTCGTGCCCTTCAGGTCATTCCCAACCGTTCAATCCAACCGCCCAGCCTATGGTGTGATTCGAACCGTCCGTCTAACCGACCAGATGATGATCGGTTTGGTTATGATCGGCCAAAGCCTAGGGACTTGTACCTTGGACCCAACCATCACAACCTTTCGTGTTTAATCAGAAAGAAGAGAAAATAAACGAATTGAAACATATAAGGAGAACCAGATGAGACTTAGGAACCGAGCAGAGCCGCGGTGCGATCACATGGACCGTCCGTTCGGTCTGATGGAGCCACAGCCCATCACATACCTTTTGAACCACATCTGGCTTCTCCACATTCTTATCCTTGTCTTGATCTCCCATTCTTGATCGGAGTTAGTTCCCAAATGATCAGAATCGCCGGAACAAAACACCACCACACTCGGCCTATCTCTTGGCCGAAACTCTCTCTCTCTCTCTCTCTCTCTCTCTCTCTCTCTCTTTCTCTCTCTATGTTTTTCTGAGTATTTTACTCTGGAAATGGATAATGAAATCAACAGGAGATCCCCAAAATTTATAGAAAACGAGGGGGTAAGTCTTGCCCCACGAACTGGCAGGACTTGCTAGCGGATGGGCACCATCAGCCAAGGGTTGTGCCCTCTCGGCCACTTGCATCCCATCGCTTATTCTGATTGGGTTTGGGTCGGTTATAAGCCCAACCAATTTCCCAAGCCTTCTGGACTTAGCCCACGGCCGTGTCCAAAGACCCAACAGCCCATGGCCTCATGGCCTGACCTCACAGCCCGCCACTGACCCGGACCCGGACCATCGGCCCAAAACCCGAACAGTCCGTCGAGCTGAGATGAGCTGACTCCCAGCTGCCTCAGCTGAGTGAGCTAGTAGTCCAGCTAGTGGAGCTGACTTTGTAGTGGCTGAGCTGGAGTGACCTTAACCTAGCTTCGTTGAGCTGGTCGAGCTACTCGTTTACTTCGTCCAGCTACCGTCTTACTCGTCCTAGCTGATTCTTAACTCGTATAAGGTTAAGTCTAAGTTTCCTTATCTTCTTAACCTTCTTTCTTGACCATGGAACGCTTGCCTTAATGTCCTAAGACTAGCTGGTACGTTTCCTCGAACCATGGCCGTCCCGACAATCCTATCCAGGATTGGGGGCGTGACAAGTCTCCCCCTCCCGTGGGATGGATTCGCCCTCGAATCCGAATCGAATGTTTCCTCAGAAACAAACTGATCCAACCACTCTGGGTACTCTGCTTTCATTCTAGCTTTGGTTTCCCAAGTGATTATATCCTGACCATTACAATCCCAGACGACTTTGACCATCTGGACTGTCTTCTTACTTGTTGCTTTTTCCATCCTATCTATGAATTGAACTGGCCTCGTTTCCAAGGTTAGGTTCTTACAGATATCGTCTGGGATAGCAGGAAGGGCGATGTCTTGGTCCGTCAGACCCTCCCGGAGTTGGGAGACGTGGAACACATTATGGAATCCGTCCATCTTTGCCGGCAAGTCCAGCTTGTAGGCCACCATGCCAACTCTTTCAATGATCTTGAATGGTCCCAAGAATCTCGGATCTAATTTCCGTCTTCCGGAAATTCGGACTCCTCCCTTGAAGGTAATCATTTTGAGATACACCAAGTCACCTACCTGGAACTCGAGCTCTTTCCTTCGTCGATCTGCGTAGTTATTTTGGCGGTCTTGTGCCTGTCTCATCTTATCCCTCAAGAACTTGATCTTTTCGGTTGTCTCTTCGACAATCTCGAGACCTATCATGCTGCGTTCCCCAACTTGGGTCCATCACAAGGGTGTCCTGCATGGACGCCCATACAGAGCTGCGTATGGCGACATGCCAATACTACTATGGAAACTATTGTTGTAAGCAAACTCTACCAAAGGTAGATGTTTTCCCAGGAATCACCCCAGTTTAAAACACATGCTCGCAACATATCTTCCAACGTCTGGATCGTACGTTCAGACTGTCCATCAGTCTGTGGGTGATAGGCGGTACTTATGTTTAATCTCGTTCCTAAAGCTTTTTGGAAAGCTTTCCAGAAATAAGATGTAAACCTTGGATCCTTATCTGATACTATACTTGCCGGCACACCATGTAGTCGGACGATTTCGTCAATGTATATATGTACAATCTGATCGACCCCATCCGACTTCTTGATAGCCAGAAAGTGTGCCGATTTGGTTAGGCGATCCACCACAACCCAAACCGCATCTTTCTTATTCCTCGTGGTAGGGAACCCAGTCACAAAGTCCATTGTGATGTGATCCCATTTCCATTCCCGAATAGGCAAGCTTTGCAATAACCCACTAGGCACTTGATGTTCTGCCTTGATGAGTTGGCGAGTGGAACACTTAGCCACCCACTCAGCGACATCTGCCTTCATACGGATCCAATGATAGAACTTCTTAAGGTTCTGATACATCTTGGTAGCACCAGGATGAACCGAGAATCTGGACTTATGAGCTTCCCTCATAATCTCTTCCTTTAGACTTCTATCATTAGGAACACTGATCAGACCATTGACCAAGATGGTACCATCCTTTGCAGTCTGGTACTCTGTCCTATCATTCTGAGCAACCTTGTTCAGGTTCTCGTCTTCACCTTGAGCCAACCAAATTCGGGTAAGCAGGTCAGCCTGATTGACCGCCTCTAATCCAAGTGGTTCAGACTCTTTGGTCGATGCGTTCAACCGTAGGGCACAGACCGTACCATCTAGGTCGTTCGCTTCTCGTTCAGCTGATACGTCGGCCCTTCTCCGGCTCAAGGCGTCTGCTACCAGATTAGGCTTTCCCGGATGATAGGTGATATCCAAATCATAATCAGCCACAAACTGCATCCACCTTCTCTGCCTTAAGTTTAACTCAGGCTGGGTGAATATATACTTCAGACTCTTATGGTCCGTAAGTATCTGAACCTTGTGATACCACTCAAATTACCCTATGGAATGATTTATACTCTCTCAAATAAGAGGTCGAGTTGTAGTACTTAGGGATTGAATTCACAGGGAGCTAGGGAACCTAATAAATCTAATATGATTTGTTAAGCAAGATGGTTTTAGAGTTTTTAAATATAAATTGTTGTTTTATATTGAACAAGTATTTGTTCAATAGCTGGTTTGAGGTTTTGGTGCTTAAAAAGAAAATAGTTAGAGTTAGGGTTTTTATTCAGGAAAATTGGGATTATAATCCTATAGATGCCTAATGAGTTGCATGCATGATAATGTAAAGCTCAACTACTTGATCAAGAAGTCAATCAGCTCTCGCATTTATTGACTTGTCTATTAACTAGATTTATTGATCTCAACTGTCGTATTTTGATCAATAGAAAGTGTCGATCGATAATCCTATAGGGATCGACGAGCTCTAGTCAAGCTTTATGCGCGTGTTGAATAATAGCTTAATGTTTTCAGGATGAGAATAAAGCTCTTGCTTTTATCAATCAATCCAATGACATGTTCTAGGTAGCTAATCTAGACAATGCATTAATGAACAATCCTAAAGATGATGATTATCACAACTCAGCAATCTATAGTTGGGGCTAATCCCTCTTAACCTATTTAAACCCTAAAATCTAACAATGGAACTACTCAGACATGGCTAAGCAATTCATAACAGCAATTAAGTATGAAAACTTCATTAGAATAGTAAATAGATATTAATGGAGTTCCAATCACAAATTATAACTTTGAATCTTCTCTCCAATCTATCAAAATCCTAAAAACTTTTGCTGTGAAAATAATAAAACTAGAAAAGCACACTCTGCCTCTTACAAGGCGGCAAAGCTTATATAATTAGGGTAAAACTCGTCAGGGGTAATCTTGTAAAATGGTGAAGACTTGGGCTTCAAGTCGGCTGTGACCAAACGGCTTTCTGCGCGCTTCGCTGTCGATCGATACACAGATGTGAGTATCCATCGATTATTCCTCTCCAATATTGACCGATGGTCGAGCTCGATGGTCATCTCGGGTGCTTGCTCCAAATATCTCCAAAATGCTCCAAAATTATCACTTATCTCCAAAACACTCCTGATCATATAAATATGATATATAGACTCTATAATATAATAATTATTAGTAAAAACACCTATAAACTATGAATGAAAATGGGTCAAACCCATAGTCTATCAACTCCCCCAGACTTACCCTTTTGCTTGTCCTCAAGCAAAACAAACATGCAGTCTCTCTGAAAGAGGTTTAAAACAGCAGGGACTCACATGTTTTAAAACTTAGAATCATCACCTCTACAATATTGCAATCCACATCTAAGAAGTCCTAATCACAAAAGCACATTATACCATATCCTAGCTTAGCAACCAAATTCATCTAGCCAACAACTTAGCAAATCTTGTATGTCATTCCCCTCTACCAACTGTTGGAGTCAAAATCGGTCACGACGGAATTAATGTCTGAAAGTCCGTAAAAATCGGCCTGAACTTTTTTACGAAAAATAAATCTTCGGAAAATATTTATTCTTACGAAGAGCCCTGCGGAAGAAACACGAGACATCGGAGAAAAGCTCGAAAAAGGTCGCACGGTCGCTACGTAGAGACCGAGCGTCCGTCCCGCTCGGTCGCTACGTAGCGAACGAGCGTGTGTTCCGTTTGGTCGCTACGTAGCGACCGAGCTCTTCCGAAACGTCGATACGACACGAATCCATGCATTCTCGTCTACCCTTCGATGCTGTCTCCCGAAGACCGTAGCGAACCCATTTCATGTTTTCTGCCATTCGAAGTCATCAATCAAACTTTACGATAAAAACCGCGGAAAGTTCGTTTTTATCGAAAGAAGTCGTAATAAACGCTTCAAGTCGAAAGACGGCCCAAAGGGACCTAAGGCATGACTCGAAGCCCACCTTCTGATTTCTTAACCAGCAGCCCGTAAACCATGGGACGGTTTACGCTTGGTTCGCAAGGAAAGATAAATGTCAAGTTTCCACAGATAGATACGAAATTTTGAAGATAATTACGAAGATCGGGAAAATGGAATATCTCCATTCTTAGGCTATGACGGCTTAAGGGCAGAAGGGGAAAAGCGTAAACCGACCTAGGAGCGAGTATATAAGGAGTCCTAGGCGAGAGGCATGAGCGAGAACTTTTTAGACTCAGAACTCTCGGCACTTAGAAACTCTGAGGCATTATTCTCGATATGCTCTGTTTCCATGACTGGCACCCGATTACCAGACGAACGTGCACAAGCAGTTCGATCTCTTGGTTCACTCTTGAGCTACGTTTGGCTTGATCCTCGAAAGGGGTACGTAGGCAGCCTTTCATAAGGTTCAGTCCGAAATCAATCAAAAATCTTTTCTGTATTTTCTTCGTCTTTTGTTATCGAGCTGCGAGTCAACTAGGTTTGAGCTTTTAGGCCGCTAGAACTAGGTAACTCGCTGACAGCCTTTACGGCCAAAGCTTTTATGATCTCTTGTAATGAACACAACGCTCTCACGCGGACTCGAAATAAGATCTAATGTTTCCTCTAAACTCGTTCGTTATCTTTTCATGATTTCTGCATATATTTGATCATTTGCCGTTGGCTCTCGCAGAGATCCGGGACCTCTGGGAAATTAAGGTTTTCCTAGTTTCCAAATTTAAACGCAAATCGACAGTGCAAATTTCGGTTCCCACAGTTTGGCGCTAGAAGGAGGGGGGTTGCGGATTACTCTAACTCATAGCCGCAAAACGCTTGATCAAAACAATGTCTGGAAATACGAAAGAGAAAATCATAGTTCGCAACAACGTTGGTAAGAAAACTCCAGCCGCCACTGCACCTATGGCCAACGCCTATGCAAACGCCACAGTTCTTGAGAAAATCGAAAACCTTGCTGCGACTTTTCGCCACAGGAAGTGCAATGAAAAGAGCTCGCGATTTCACTTTTTAAACATAAAGGGAAACAATAAATCTTATCAAACCCCGTAAGTTTGGCTCATTACCGAACAAAAGAAATCTCAATGCGTAAGGGTTTTACCAAAACATGTTTTCCGAAAACATTTCGGAAGGGTAAAACTTGTTCTCCCAAAAACCGCAGAAAACCCCTAGGCTAATCGCGGAAAAAGGAAGCACAACAAATCGATTACACAGCTCGGTCACTACGTAGCGACCGAGCAAGCACACGGCTCGGTTGCAACGTAGCGACCAAGCTCAAGCCAAGCTCGGTCGCTACGTAGCGACCGAGTTCAAGCCAACTCTCCACTCGCTACGTAGCAACCAGTCAGGCCTTAAAAGGGTCCTCCTTTGCGTTCTCTTTTGCATCCTCATCGTAACGCTTTTCGTTTCGTCTCAATCGAAGTTTCCGTTGAGATTTTACGACGAAAACAAGTAGGACTCTTCTTGGCTTGCTTCCACTCACTACGTAGCGACCTGTCAGACCTCCACTCGCTACATAGCGACCTGTCAGGCCTCATAAAAGTCCTCCTTTGCGTTCTCTTTTGAATCCTCATCGAAACGCTTTTCGTTTCGTCTCAATCGGAGTTTCCGTTGAGATTTTACGTCGAAAACAAGTAGGACTCGTCTTGGCTTACTTCTACTCGCTACATAGCGACCTGTCAGACCTCCAGCTCGCTACATAGCAACCTGTCAGGCCTCAAAAAGCTCCTCCTTTGTGTTCTCTTTTGAATACCGATCGAAACGCTTTTCGTTTCGTCTCAATCAGAGTTTCCGTTGAGATTTTACGACGAAAACAAGTAAGACTCGTCTAAACTCCTTCGCTTGCCCCTACTCGCCCTTACCTCCATATTTGAGTTCTCCTTCAAATATCGATCGAAACGTCTCTTGTTTCGTCTCGATTGGAGTTACCATTGAAACTTTACGTTAAAAAAAAAACCCCGTAAAGACTAGTTATCTCGCGTGGATTTAGATTAATCGTATAATACGGCAACGGTTAACTTAACACCTTAGCCGCCTCAACTATACGATTACGTTGAACCTTTTTATTGACTTCGTATCAGTCAAGTTCGGAAGATAAATGTCAAGTTTCAAAGGAGAAACACCAATATCGAAAAAGGTGAACATACACAAGAAGAGCAAGGGGAAATGAGCAAGCAAAACTGAGAAGAGACAAAACTGCATCTTCGAGAGAACTAAGGTATTTGCGACTTGAAATTTTTGAAATCAGACTCGGAGTTTTCGTAGGAAATTACTAAGAAATAAAAACGCCTTTGAGACTGCCATAGAACTTTAGGGAACATAAAACCTAGGTGGATAGTCTAGCGAACTAAGTCTTAGGAGATTTTTCCTCTCTCGATATATTGTCCCATAACTGTTCGTCCAGATCTTGCAAACCGATCTAAACTCTCTGAAAATCGAGAAACGATCGCCACGCATATCAAGCTCGCCTCCTAAGGAGAGAAAAAACTAGAGACATGAACGTCGTCTTAAAACCGATTCGTTTCTGGCAATTCTCTCGGAACCGACATATTCCAAGTCTTCAACCTGGAAACAACCAAATCACAGTCCAAGCGTCGTCTTCAAACCGACTCGGACTGTCGATCATTCTATTCCTCGAGAAAAAAAGGACGGAGTAGGTGCGTATACTATACTCGTATACTCCCATACTTCAAAAACATATTCAAACAATGCGATGTCTCGTCAAGATCAAGAAAACGCTTTCGACAAGAAAACGCTTTCGACAAGAAAACGCTTTCGACAAAGAAAACTCTCGTAGAAATATGCGGAAAAATATTCGTGCAATGCGATGTCTCGTCAAGATCATCCTAAAAGCAAACGACAATCTGAGATTCGTCTAAACGCTAGGAACTGATCCAAACCATGTTGGAAAAATTCTCAAAGACTATAGAGCATCTATCATCGCAATCATTCGTTTAGAAAACCTCTGCCAAACTTCAGAATGAAAGTCGATGATTTGCTGAAGTCATAAAGATCTTTTCCGATTTGATAAAACGAGTTTCGTATAAGAATCATTATACGAGAAATCTTCAGGCATCAAAGCATCACTCTCATTTTCCGTTGAACCAACCGACTCACGGAAAAACATCAAAAACATTTGCGACAAAGCAAAATCAAGAACAAAAGTAACAGAAAATACGACTAAGAGAACATGTCCTCCCCGCTCGTCGACTAAGTCTATCGCTGTTTAATTGATTCATTCAAGAAACCTGCAAAAACGTTTCGCGACTAGATCTCGGTGAAATAACCTTTGGTAAAACTCCATGAGTGACTCAGAGAAACTTTCACCGAAGAATAAAAACAAAAGCGAAAACGTTTCTCAAAAATCTGCGGAAACATCATTATTTTGACATCCATATGTCGCGTCAATTTAATAAATTCGTAAAAACCGGTCGCCCGTTACTTACGCAAAAAATCCATCGTATAATCAGATCATGTCATACGAAGTAACTTTCGAAAGTAAACGTAACAGGTTTTAAGAAAAAGTACTTTCCTTATAGCAAAAAACCAAGCTGTATGATCCGACATTGGACGATCAATATAAACTTTACTTCCTCGCACCACGATCTGAAAGGTCTCATTCTTTAGCCCTGTGACTCACTGGCATCCGCTCTCATTCCGCTTGGTCACGTCAGAGCAGGAAATCACCCCGAAACTGACTCCGCATGGGCTCTGTATCGAGCTTCTTAGGCTTTATCTCCCTCGGAAACAAAGGTAACAACTTCCATACGAATAAAGGAAACATTATACGAAACTTTCATCGTATAAATTAACCCTAAAGTGGAAAAACGTTTTCTACCACCATGGGCATACTCGGCCTATCAATTTCGATAAACGCCATTCGTCACTCGCCCAATCACGCCTTTCCTTCGAAGCCGAACTAGGTTACAGAATCCCCTTTAAGGACGATTCTAACCGACTTGACCTTATTGACAGCATGAAAGTGTCAAGGGCTAATCCTTTGGCAACAACGTCCTTGGCTATAAAGCTGAGTACAACCTTCATGCAAAGCCAAAACAATTGAGCGACCACCGCTCCAATAACTTGACGGCTAAACGGTAATCCGGAATTTGTCTTGAAACGCCAAGTAACGATTACACAAACAATTATCGTACCACCCAAAAACGGGAATCATACGGTAAATTCGTCATAACAAAACTTAGTCCTAACAACCAAAAAGTTAACGGAAAGGTTCCACTTGTCAAAAATCGACCAAGTTCCATATACTGCGATTCACTTTAAGCCCGCTGTGTTTTACTCGTAAAATGCGGCATGTAAGGAAAACTCGTAACAGAGCTCCTATAGCTATACGGAACATCCTCAAATAGACACGAAAGAAATCTCGGAAGGCCAACACCACACAAAGCACGGTATAGGAGGATGCCTCTTTCCGGGGACAAATTTAAGGTTTGTATGACTGGTTTTCCAGCGAGACCGTTACGGTCTTGTTTTTATGTAGAGGTTATCAGGCGTGTTGCTGCCGATGACATTTTATATGGGTGTAGAAGGAAGACTACGAGTTGTCATCTCGTAATCTAACTCTGTGTGAACTGCTATATCCATGATCTGTTTCGAGAGTTTTCTGCAGTGTGTAAACTTGTGAACTGCTATATCCGCAGTTTTACGCGACCCCTTGGTCCTAACTCCTCGATCGCAAATCAAATCCAAACAGGAACAACAATTCTGACTGTAAATATCTGTAGTCAAACCAGAATGTTTCCCAAACGCAGGGCTAAGACTAATCCCTTGCAACATCGCGAAACATCTTCAAGCCCGCGAACATTTCAAGCACGAAATGCGGCATACGAAAGAATAACAAATCTTCAGCATCGCGAGACGTCGCAGACGCCTAAAGATTCGTTCTTCGACGAAATTTCCTTCCTCGATAAAAACACTTTCTTGGAAGACCAGACAGTCAGACGCACTAACTTCTTCTCAAAACATATCCTTCGCGAAGACTCGAAACGGTAATTTTAACCATTAAGTTTGTTGCTGATCACAACAAACTCTTAACGTCCTAAACAGACTTAGCCATCTCGTAGAGATGACTCTCGTACATCCGACACAAGGATAATAGCGCTATAAAAGAAACCCAAAATTTTTGGTCAGCACTTCCAGGAGGCTTAAAAATTGTCCTTGGAGAGATGCTCGGTTCCAACCATACAAGTCGTATAAGCCGAGACCTATCGCGGACTTTAACTCGGTATGGAATCAGGATGAAACTGAAACGGGATACGTAAGTCGAATTAGTCATCGCACCCTCTAAAACCGGGAGTAAACCTAGGTCTTGCCTTAAACCCAGCGCACTGGTCTCTAACATCTCTAGGCATAGTATCAAAAACCTTGATACGAGATCCCAAAATTTATCTCTTTGCCAATATTCGAGCGTCTTCAGAAATCCCGCAAGTTTACACACTGCGGAAAACTCTCGAAACAGATCACAGATATAGCAGTTCACACAGAGTTAGATTACGAGATGACAACTCGTAGTCTTCCTTCTACACCCATATAAAATGCCATCAGCAGAAACACGCCTGATAACCTCTACATAAAAACCAGACCGTAAAGGTCTCGCTGGAAAACTAGTCATACAAACCTTAACTCCAAGACGAACTACGAAAGGCTTGATCCTTTCAACACGGGTACGTAGGCAGCCGTCATTAGGCGCAGCCCCAATCTTATCGCGTTCTACTTTTAGAAGAGCGAGAAGACCACTTACCACAGACCTTTTAGACCATAAATTTCGCCTAACTCACCTAACTTGCCAAACTTGCCAAGCCACTCGCTAGAACCTCACGCTAGAAGCTCATGGTTCTAACAAGCTGGGGGGCTAAATGTTGGGGTCAAAATCGGTCACGACGGAATCAATGTCTGAAAGTCCGTAAAAATCGGCATGAACGTTTTTACGAAAAATAAATCTTCGGAAAAGATTTATTCTTACGAAGAGCCCTGCGGAAGAAACACGAGACATCGGAGAAAAGCCCGAAAAAGGTCGCACGGTCGCTACGTAGCGACCGAGCTTGAGCCAAGCTCGGTCGCCACGTAGCGACCGAGCACACGTCCCGCTCGGTCGCTACGTAGCGACCAAGCTCTTCCGAAACGTCGATACGACACGAATCCATGCATTATCGTCTACCCTTCGATGTTGTCTCCCGAAGACTGTAGCGCACCCATTTCATGTTTTCCGCCATTCGAAGTCATTAATCAAACTTTACGATAAAAACCGCGGAAAGTTCGTTTTGATCGAAAGAAGTCGTAATAAACGCTTCAAGTTGAAAGACGGCCCAAAGGGACCTAAGGCATGACTCGAAGCCCACCTTATGATTTCTTAACCAGCAGCCCGTAAACCGTGGTCCGCAAGGAAAGATAAATGTCAAGTTTCTGCAGATAAATACGAAATTTTGAAGATAATTACGAAGATCGGAAAAAGCGTAAACCGGCCTAGGAGCGAGTATATAAGGAGTCCTAGGCGAGAGGCATGAGCGAGAACTCTTTAGACTCAGAACTCTCGGCACTTAGAAACTCTGAGGCATTATTCTCGACATGCTCTGTTTCCATGACTGGCACCCGATTACCAGACGAACGTGCACAAGCAGTTATATCTCTTGGTTCACTCTTGAACTACGTTAGGCTTGATCCTCGAAAGGGGTACGTAGGCAGCCTTTCATAAGGTTCAGTCCGTAATCAATCAAAAACCTTTTCTGTATTTTCTTCGTCTTTTGTTATCGAGCTGCGAGTCAACTAGGTTTGAGCTTTTAGGCTGCTAGAACTAGGTAACTTGCTGACAGCCTTTGCGGCCAAAGCTTTTATGATCTCTTGTAATGATCACAACGCTCTCACGCGGACTCGAAATAAGATCTATTGTTTTCTCTAAATTCGTTCGTTATCTTTTCATGATTTTCGCATATATTTGGTCACTTGCCGTTGGCTCTCGCAGAGATCCGGGACCTTTGGGAAATTAGGGTTTTCCTAGTTTCCTAATTTAAACGTAAATCGACAGTGCAAATTTCGGTTCCCACACCAACCTCGTTTCTTAGCATAAATAAAAGTGCAGGCTTTACCTTGGGGGTATCGATCACAGGATGCAAGGATTTTCAAACAAGTATCTGGACCTGCAGGTAAACATTAGTTCCTATCCTCTCCCTCTACTAATTTTCTCTCCCAGTCAAAGTGTGCTTATATTAGCAAGATCATTGACCAAGATTGAACAGGCTTCCATGAATCAAGCCTTAATGGTGGTTGCCACTAAGTCCTGTTGACTTCTTTTTGACATATATCCTAGGATTATTTGTGAAGCAAGCCTTAATGGTTGTAGCCACCAAGTCATGTTCGAATTCCTTCCTAATAAATTTCTATATATATATATATAAATTATAATAATAATTTTTTTTTTAATTTCGAAAATAGAGAGAGAAAGGGTGATAAATTTATATACACAAGGCTTTACATTCCAGACTTGTTTGAAGAATCTGATCTCATGCATACCAAGCCCCAAGACAAGCAGTTGTGTCAAGTTTAGTATTGGAGGTCAGCTTTGGTTTCTTCAAAACAATCTCAGCAAGAGTGGATAGTTGACAGGTTGATCCACTTTAGTATCTTTAGTACTATCTGTAATTAGTAAGTCTAGAATGGTGCTGAAGAGTGGTTAGATATCTAGCAAAAACTAAAAGTTCATAATCCCTTTCTTGACTCAATAATAACTTAATTTTGAAAACATTTTTATAAGACTAATAAGTAAATAAATATCAGTAAACCTCCCCCCCAGACTTAAACTACACTGTCCCCAGTGTAAACTCAGTCGGAGTTATGGTGAGAAATAAATCATAAGGACTCAATGTAACAAGTAAGAACGATATACCAGACCTGAATGAATGTCGACCGATGTAATGATGCTGATGTCGGTCGATGCAGGTAAGGCCATGTCGATTGATGTCGACAGTTTCGCATCGGTCGATACTGATGGCAATCGTCTACTCGGTTCTCTTTTTTAAATTTTTTTTTATGACTTGCAATAATTAAAAACCAACATAAATAGTATATTAATAAAAACTTAATGAATATTACCTAATAGTGGGCTGCCTCCCACTCAGCGTTTTGTTATAGTCATTTAGCTTCACTTTAGAGGTGATTTGGTTAGTAATGTTGAGAACTGGGACTTGTTGGAAAACAAGTATCCATCTCTTCTTTGCGCTTGTTGAACCATGTACCAGTGAAGTCTCTCATAGCTTCATCCCCTCTACGCCATTTTTCTTTCATTGTTGCAGTTGTGTTTTCCATCCTCTGCAATTTTTCTTCAAGACTCTCTAGGTTGAACTGATGTCTCCTAAGTGTGGCGTAAGTGTCAGCTGAGATCTCCTCTCCATGGTAATGTGTGTCGGACATGTCTGATGTCATCTTTGGTACTAGCCGGCCTTGGTTTGTAGTTTCGTCGACCGATGTTCGATGGTGAATGTTAGTCGATATGTTGTTGCGTCTGTCGATCGATAACGGTGCTTCTGGTCAACGGGCAGTGTAACTCTGAATCTCCACAAATTCCCCTTGTATAGCTTCAATCTTGGATGTCAAAGCAGTGATGCTAAGATCCATTGGGATATAGATGTCATCACATCTCCCATCGAGCCTCTCTTTTGTAGTTTCCAGAGCTCTATCGATCCCTTCTACCAACTGATCTATCTCTTCCATGGTGTGAAAGTCATTTTAAGACTTCATCGTATGTGGTCGTGGTGGACTGTCGTCGTTCGATGCTGGCATGCGGTTGCCGATCGATGTGTGATGATGCCTGTCGATCGATGGAGGTTGTCTTCTTTCTATCGATGGTGGTCGTCTTCTGTCGATCGATGGAGGTCGAGCAACGTCGGTCGTGTGCTGAATTCTGGCTATGTCTTGCTTCGTCTCTTCCATGCAAGTAGTTAGCCAACTGATACTATCATTCAATGGATAGTAGACACCATCAAGCTTCATCTGGAAAGCTTCTTTGTTCTTCTCGTGTTCTCCACAAACTCCATAGAACATCTCATTGATCTCGTCCTTGGTGTAGATCTTTGGTACCAGCTTTGTCTGTGTGAATAGGTTAGCATGTTCAGGAAGACATATGTAGCTTGGCTCATCTCTCGAAGCTCTTTCCAGAACTCTTCTGATATCCGTGTTGCGTAGACGAATGGTGTTTCCATCTAGATCTCTGGCGTGTCTCCGATCATCTCTGTAGACTCCATTCTCACCTTTCTCTTCCCAGTAAAATTTCCTGTTACCATAGAGATCATAAGCTCTTCTGCCGAATTCTGGCTGTCTGTCGACCGATGTTGGGATGGCAACGTCGATCGATGTTTGAGTTGGATGGCGAGATTTTTGTTTGAAGCCGTTGTCTATGCCACCAGCTGTGTCATAGAACTCCTTTGTAGTCTTTTGTTCTGGATTGCTGCGTTGATGCATGAACAGATTGTCTGCTCCATTGGCCGTCTGAAGGATATTTGTATTATCTTCTCGAGATACGTGTAGTATGCGGCCGTCTATTGCTTTTGCGCAGCCATCAGGGTCCCTGAAAATACCAAATTGGTCTGGAATTAGATACTCGTCGTCAAGTTTATCTTTTTCGCTTACAGTGGTTTTTGGTTTATAGCGGATGTCGAGCGATATTGTATGAGCATCGTCGATCGATGCTGAGGGTTTGATGTCGATCGATGCACGTCTTGCTCTGTCGATCGGATGGCTGGTTCGTGTTCTTCCCCAAGTAGCGTCTCCTTGACGTGTTTCATTGTGTATTTGCATGTTAAGTCGTTTCTCATCATACAAATCATCGGGGGTTTCTGCTGATGCATCGTTTACTACCATAATTGGGTTGTAGTAGTCATTCTCCCAATCAACTGGACTGCTGTCGACCGATTCTTCATGTCGTGTGTCGGTCGATTTCTGATGGCCACCGTCGATCGATGTTGCAGTGTGAGTTTCGATCGACGCCGAGTAATCTGTCTCGTATTCCACTCCACAGTGGCAAGCTGCAATGATTCCTGGATCATTGATTCTTCTGGAGATCGTCTGTGGCGTCTTGACTGGGATAGGGTCATAGTGGGCATTAGGATCGATGAGTGTTAGACACAACTGGTTGGTTTGCAAGTTTCACACTGCTCCCACTGTTGACAAGAAAGCTCTCCCAAGTAGTAAAGAAGAGTTCCAGATTAACTGGATGTCCAAGACATGGAAATCAACTGGAACTAGGGCATTACCAATCTGCACCTCTAGGTCTCTCACAATTCCTCCTGAGTTCCTCTGGGAACAATCCACAAAAGTGAACAATTCCTGCGAAGGCTCCACCTGCAGACCCAGATGGTCTACCATAACCCATGGTAGGATGCTGACTAAAGCTCCTGTGTCGCACAAGGCATGTGGGAACTCAATACCCTTCACCATGCATGGTATTGCAAATTGCCCAGGATCACTCTTCTTCTTCAATGTAATCCTCATCCTCGTCTTTTCTCTAGCTTCACAGAACATTCTCCTGATGTTTTCTTCTTTCTCTCAAGTTTCTCTGAAGAACATCCACAATCTGTGGGTATAATAAGCATCCTCAAATGGCTTATCTATAGGAATCCTGAAGATTCTTCCGGAAACTTTCCTTTTCCTTATCATTGGCCCCCCTGTTCAGATGTTTCGCCACTTTTTTCTTTCTTCTCCTTAGAGTTCTTCTAGTAGGAACCCTATCCTCTTCCATAGGATCTTCTCCATCATCTGAAGGTGTCCTGACGGGCTTTGGTGGGTATTCTGAAGGTTTGGGTTTGGGCCTGAGTGCATTAATACGTGCGACATCTATCTTTGGCATATGCACTCGGTAGGTAATAGGTGCTCGTTGATCGATAGGCGCTGGAGGTTGTCGATCGATGGCGGCCTCTGAGTGCCGATCGATGTTGTTGTTGGCATGTCGATCGACTCGTACGTTAATAGGGCTGGGCGGATGTGGGTGTTTTGCTGCGAACTCCTCGTGAGTTAGAATCTTCTCGGCATTGCAAGACGCGGTTGACTACGTAGGCGTCGTCGATCGATGCTCTGGAGTTCCTGTCGATCGATTTGGACGGGTGTATGTCGATCGATATTCGAGGTCTAGCGTCGATCGACACCAGTGTGATCCGCCGAAACTCATCAAACTTTCTACCTCGAAATCTCCTTCTTGCAGCTTCTCTTCCTTCACCACTTGCCAAAAATCATCCTCAATGATGGCATTCACGTGGTGTTTCATCACATCATCCCCTACCCCTCTTGTGGAGGCTTCCTGCCTCTTAACAGCATCTCCTGTCTGCACAACTTGCATCTCCAGCTTCTTCACATGATTGCTCAAAGTCTCAAACCTTGTGTTCAGGTTGGTGTAGACTGAATCTATTTTCCCATTGAAGTCCACTGTCATTCGCTGTTGTGCCTCAAGAACTCTATCAAGCATCTCTTCAATCTTGCTCTCTTGAGTAGGCGGTGGTGGCTTCTGGTAGTAGGAACTTCCATAATTCTTGTTGTTGTTGTAGTTGTTGTAGAGTTTTCTGGTACTGTGAATTTTGGTTGAAGTTACTCTTATTTCCATAGGAGTTTCTGTTTCCACCCTGGTTTCCAGAACCTTGGAATCCAGTTCCACCAATGTAGTTCACCTCTTCTTCATCTGCTCTACCCTCTACTCAATAAAGCTAACCTGCTTCCTGAGAAGCTTGTGAACACTACCAAGCTTTGCCTGCACCTCATCCATCTGATCATTCCCAAGGATGGTGGCAGATCTTTGCCTCTCAAAATAAGTGTTCTTGGTGCTGTTGCTGGATGTTAGGTTTTCAATAACCTTGACTGCCTCCTCTGGATTCCTGGTGTAGAAGTTTCCATTGCTGGAAGCATCAAGAGCCATCTGGTACTGCACCGCGATGCCTCTGTAGAAAGTACTGAGCAGTTGTACTTCATTGAATCCATTGTGTGAACAGTCTCTCTGATAAGACTTGAATCTGATCCAAGAGCCCCTGAATGATTTTGCAGGCTCTTGAGTGAATGTAGCAATCTTGCTCCTCAAGTCTTCAGTACGCGCTTCATCAAAGAAATTGCATAAGAATGCATTCTTGATGTCGCTCAAGGATTTAAGAGATCCTAGTTGTAACTGCTTGAGCCAATGCAGAGCTTCTCCAGCAAGTGAGTACCTGAAGAGCTTGCATAACAGGTAGTCCTCAGAGACTCTCTCGACTCTAATAGCAGAGATCAGATCCTCGAACCTCTCCAGATGGTCCATAGGATGCTCGTGGGATAATCAATGGTAGGATAGCTGTCCCACAAGCGTATAGTACTGCGCTTTCAACTCAAAATCTCTCTCGATAGTGGGAGGCCGAATGGCTGATCTGTTGCTGTAGTATCGATCTGGACGGTTGTAGTCAGCCAACATTCTGGGTTGCGCAGCCTCATCCACAGGTAAAGTAGTACCTGTAGCATTAGCATCAGGCTCAGGGATTTCAGCCCCCTGAGCATCTATCCTCTGACCTGCTGCATTACGCACATGACCCTCCTGATCATGCAGGTCTCCATTGTTATCTCTTACAAGTATCAAAAGCGCAACCATCTCTCGCGGCTCAGTATCGATCAATGTCTGGTATGGAGTATCGATCAATGTCGGATGAAGGATGTTGGTCGACGGAAGGTGAGTGTTGTCGGTCGACAGTGGTGAGCGAGTATCGGTCGACAGAACTAGTGTATGGGTCGACGGTGGTTGAGCAGAATCGATCGACACACACGTGTTGATGTCGGTCGATGAGGAGCGCGCTTCCTTGCGGATCGAACGTTCCAAACTTGCCGGATCTGGTGAGAATAAGAGTTGAGTTTCCTTATTGCTTCTGGTACTGTTGGGCATGTACCTGAAAATCCAAGAAAAAAATTATGTCAGAAACTTAACAAAAAATAGATAAATAGGCGATCAAAGCTCCCCGGCAACGGCGCTAAATTTGATACCACTCAAATTACCCTAAGGAGTGATTTATACTCTCTCAAATAAGAGGTCGAGTTGTAGTACTTAGGGATCGAATTCACAGGGAGCTAGGGAACCTAAGAAATCTAATATGATTTGTTAAGCAAGATGGTTTTAGAGTTTGTAAATATAAATTGCAGTTTTATATTGAACAAGTATTTGTTCAATAGTTGGTTTGAGGTTTTGGTGCTTAAAAGGAAATAGTTAGACTTAGGGTTTTTTTTAGGAAAATTGGGATTATAATCCTACAGATGTCTAATGAGTTGCATGCATGATAATGTAAAGCTCAACTACTTGATTAACAAGTCAATCAGCTCTCGTATGTATTGACTTGTCTATTAACTAGATCTATTGATCTCAACTGTCGTATTTTGATCAATAGAAAGTGTCGACCGATAATCCTACAGGGATATCGATCGATACACCTTTTGCTCCGTCGATCGATTATTCAAGTGTGATATCGATCGACGCGCTCTAGTCAAGCTTTATGCGCGGGTTGATAGACTATGGATTTGACCCGTTTTCATCCCTAGCTTATAGGTGTTTTTACTAATAACTATTATATTATAGAGTCTATTTATTATATTTATAAGATCAGAAGTGTTTTGGAGATAAGTGATGATTTTGGAGCATTTTGGAGATATTTGGAGCAAGCACCCGAGATGACCATCGAGCTCGACCATCGAGCTCGACCATCGGTCGATATTGGAGAGGAATAATCGATTGATACTCACATCTGTGTATCGATCGACAGTGAAGCGCGCAGAAAGCCCGTTTGGTCACAACCGACTTGAAGCCCAAGTCTTCACCTTTTTACAAGATTACCCCTGACGAGTTTTACCCTATTTATATAAGCTTTGCCGCCATGTTAGAGGTAAAGTGTTCTTTTCTAGTTTTATTATTTTCACAGCAAAGTTTTTTAGGATTTTGATAGATTGGAGAGAAGATCCAAAGTTATAATTTGTGATTGGAACTCCATTGATATCTATTTAGTATTCTAATGAAGTTTTTATACTTAACTGCCGTTATGAATTGCTTAGCCATGTCTGAGTAGTTCCATTGTTAGATTTTAGAGTTTAAATAGGTTAGGAGGGATTAGCCCCAACTATAGATTTCTGAGTTGTGATAATCATCTTTAGGATTGTTCATTAATGCCTGTGTCTAAATTAGCTACCTAGAACCTGCCCTTGGATAGATTGATAAAAGCGAGAGCTTTATTCTCATCCTGAAAACATTCTAATAGGACTATGTTTCTTGCTATGAGCAAGGCGAGAGCTGATCTAGTGAGCTTAGTAAACTGTTATTAAACCCGCACATAAAGCTTGACTAGAGCGCGTCGATCTATATCACACTTGAATAATCGATCGATGGAGGAAAAGGTGTATCGATCGATATCCCTATAGGATTATCGATCGACACTTTCTATTGATCAAAATACGACAGTTGAGATCAATAGATCTAGTTAATAGATAAGTCCAAACATTGCGAACGCTGATGGACTTGTAGACTAAGTAGTTGAGCTTTACATTATCATGCATGCAACTCGTTAGACATCTGTAGGATTATAATCCCAAGTTTCCTGAATAAAAACTCTAAGTCTAACTATTTCCTTTTTAAGCACCAAAACCTCAAACCAGCTATTGAATAAATACCTATTCAATATAAAAACAGCTATTTAAATTTAAAAACTCTAAAGCCATCTTGCTTAACAAATCATATTAGATTTCCTAGGTTCCCTACCTCCCTGTGAATTCGATCCCTAAGTACTACAACTCGACCTCTTATATGAGAGAGTATAAATCACTCCTTAGGGTAACTTGAGTGGTATCACGGGTTGAATAATAGCTTACTAAGCTCACTAGATCAGCTCTCGCCTTGCTCATAGCAAGAAACATAGTTCTATTAGAATGTTTTCAGGATGAGAATAAAGCTCCCGTTTTTATCAATCAATCAAGGGCAGGTTCCAGGTAGCTAATCTAGACACAGACATTAATGAACAATCCTAAAGATGATTATCACATCTCAGCAATCTATAGTTGGGGCTAATCCCTCCTAACCTATTTAAACCCTAAAATCTAACAATGGAACAACTCAGACATGGCTAAGCAATTCATAACAGCAATTAAATATGAAAACTTCATTAGAATAGTAAATAGATATTAATGGAGTTACAATACAATCACAAATTATAACTTTGGATCTTCTCTCCAATCTATCAAAATCCTAAAAACCTTTGCTGTGAAAATAATAAAACTAGAAAATCACACTCTGCCTCTAACATGGCGGCAAAGCATATATAATTAGAGTAAAACTCGTCAGGGGCAATCTTGTAAAATGTGGAAGACTTGGGCTTCAAGACGGCTGTGACTAAACGGGCTTTCTGCGTGCTTCGCTATCGATCGATACACAGATGTGAGTATCGATCGATTATTCCTCTCCAATATCGACCGATGGTCGAGCTCGATGGTCATCTCGGGTGCTTGCTCCAAATATCTCCAAAATGCTGCAAAATCATCAATTATCTCCAAAACACTCCTGATCTTATAAATATAATAAATAGACTCTAATATAATAATTATTAGTAAAAACACCTATAAACTATGGATGAAAATGGGTCAAATCCATAGTCTATCACCTTGGCACCATACAAGTATGATCGCCAAATCTTTAAGGCGAATACTACCGCAGCCATTTCGAGGTCATGGGTGGGGTAGTTTCCCTCATGTTTTCTCAACTGCCTTGATGCATAGGCGATGACATTCCCATGCTGGGTTAATACGTAACCTAGTCCGGTGATGGACGCATCTGTATAAACCACATATGGTTGGTCGGCCTCCGGTAGAACCAGAATGGGTGCGCTAGTCAACATGTCCATTAGTGCGGAGAAACATTTCCCACACTCCTCAGACCATGTGAACTTAACGTCCTTCCCGATCAACCGTGTCATAGGCCGAGCCAAGCTTGTGAATCCTTTTACAAACTTTATATAGTAACCGGCCACCCCTAGGAAGCTGCTGACTTCCGTGGCACTGCGTGGTCGGGGCCTATCCTTGATTGCCCTGATCTTCTCTGGATCCACTGAGACGCCCTGGCCGGATACAATGTGGCCGAGAAACCCAATGCTCTTCTCCCAAAAACTGTATTTGCTGAGTTTAGCATAGAGGTTGTGTTCTCGTAATTGTTCCAGCACGGCCCTCAGGTGTTTCCGATGAGATTCCTCATCCTTGGAGTAAATTAGGATATCATCTATGAAGATGATCACTGATTCATCCAAGAAATCACAGAACACACTGTTCATCATTTTCATGAATGCAGGAGGCGCATTGGTCAGACCGAATAATATAACCACAAACTCGTAGTGGCCGTACCTGGTCCTAAATGCTGTCTTTCAAATATCATTTGGCTCTATAGGGATCTGATGATACCCCGAGGCCAAGTCAATCTTAGAAAACCATTTGGCTCCTTTGAGTTGATCCAACAACTCATCTATTCTGGGCAACGGGTACTTGTTCTTCACAGTAACCCTGTTCAACCCTCGATAGTCAATACACAGACGCATGCTACCATCCTTCTTTTTCACAAAGAGGACTGGTGCACTCCAAGGGGAGCTACTTGGTCGTATGAACCCTTTGTCCATAAATTCTTCTAATTGCTTCTTTAGCTCGGCCATCTCGGCCAGAGCCATTTGAAACGAACTCTTGGACAGTGGAGCTATCCCTGGTTCTAGTTCAATCGTAAATGGATCTGAACTATCAGGGGGGGGGGCACCCTGTAGCGAACATAACACATCTGGGAACTCAGACACCAACGGGTCCTCAGATAGATCTTTTAGATCAACAGACTTGCCGCGCTCCATAGTGGTAATTGTGGTCAAATATGCTTCACAACCCCGTCTAAGCATCTGTTCTGCTCGGACTTCTAACACCACTATTCTATCTAGAGCCAGGCTCAGATTCAGATTTTGGTACTGGATCGGGTGAGGTCCAGTCTCCAACCGTACACATCCTCTAGGGCAGTCGAGAGTGGCCCGATACTTTCTCAAGTAATCCATGCTTAGGATCACATCGTGATTCTGTAGGCTCAATACGATCAGATCTACAGGCAGATTTTTCCCCTGGATCATCACCGGAATATTAGTCTTGAGCCCTAGTGAGTGCATGATTTGCCCACCGGCCGCTCTCACTAGTCTCGAATTATCCCCATAACAGAGGCAGAACAGACCCTTTCCGACCAGTTCCAGACTCAGAAAACTATGTGTAGCCCCCGTGTCGAAAGGTACGTGGGTTTCAACACCACCATTCATGAGGGTCCCTATAAGAGACCCACATCAGAATCCCCTAGCCACTCTAGGTTCCAGACCAAGCATTCCATTGAATGTAAACAGATAAATTTTGAAATTATCAGAGATCGAATCAAACGATCCAGAAGCGTCGTCGTCTCGAGACAGCTCATACACCCTTGGTGTTGTGGTCGGCCTCCTCTGGGTCGACTTTCCCGTGTCTCCACGACCCTTCCCTTGTCCTCCTTGCCGCTGGGACAGTCACTTTGGAAATGTCCACTTTGGCCGCAATGGAAACAAGTCCGAGAGCCGCTTCCACTTGATTGGCCCTGAATCCGGCTTGGTCGAGTGCAGTCCCGGATCGAATGATCCATGCTGCCACAATGCACGCAAGCCCCCATGGCTTTCCAGCATTCACCTGAATGATTCTTACCACACTTGGAACATTCAGGTTGTCCACTAGAGGCTTTGCCTCCGTCAACCTGGTCCCATTTCCTCTTTCGGTCGTTAGTCTTACCCGTCGGGACAGACTGCGACTTTGTCTTAAGATTGGCTTCCTCGGCCAAGTTAGACTCCAAAAGAGCTACTCATTCAACAAGCTCTCCAACGGTGCTGAAGGTGCGGATCGAGCAGTGGGAGCCCCGGCCTTAGGCCTCAAATGAACCGACGAACCTGGACTGTCTCGTCCTCGAGTTCCGTTCCAATAAACCGTCTGAGTCGGTTGAACTCTTCCTTGTACTCTCGTACGGCCCTGAGGCCTTGGGTAAGTTATAGGAATATACCTTCCAGACAGTCCCAAGCCTCTGTAGGAAAGTATTTTCGGTTAAATTCATCTTCAAATTCCGCAAAACTCTGGAGACTTCCATTGGTGCGCTTGTCCACAGCCAGCCACCAATTATGTGTGTCCCCTTCCAGGAAGTGAACCGCAATGTCTCGCTTGTAATCCTTTGGACAGCGAGTAGAACTGAAGTTTCGGACTAGCCTACTCCTCCACTCGTCCGCCACAATGGGATCGGTGCTACCTGAGAAATGCTTCGTACCCAACCTGGATATGTGTTGGAGCAGACTCAGATAGTCAACCATTCTTACGGTCTTTTCCGGTAGATCGATCTCGATCACCTCGACCGTGTCCACAGCTGGACCTTTAGCGATAGGTGTAGCCGTAGCTACGGGGGTAGCTTGACCAACTGATGAATTCACTAAAGGAGTGAACAGCTGAGTAATAACCGCCACCTGGTTACCCATCACCTTCATGGCCTCTAACAGGTCCTCTCTGGACAGTGTTGTATGCACGTTAGCCGTTCCATCGGCCACTTTCTCACGCTGGTCACCATCACGGTTAGCATTCGAGGATTCCACTTCCTCCTCACACTCCTCATGTTGCTGACCATCTTGTTGCGTCCCCGTAAGGTTAGCCTGATCAGTCGGAAACACATCTCCGGTGTTAGTCGCAACCGGGTCGTTTGGTAACCCAGACAGATTAGCTCCGTCCGCGGCCCCTTGACTAGACTGACCGGCCGTTCTCTTACTCTTTCGGACCTTTCCCGATTTACTTTTTCCAGCCTAAGGATTTCAGACATTGTTAGTACGAAACATACTCAACATAGACGAAACAAAACAATCCCTAGACTAAGCAATCAAACCTCACCGTGAGACCTAATCAGCTGGCTGCATGTATGTGGACTACATAACCCAACTATCATAGAATCAAGCATGCTCTGATTCCAACTTGTAAGACTCGATCCTGGTCTCTCGACCCAACTGGATACAACTGCTTTCTTATTAATTTCTTTACTTGTTTGATTCATTTTAAGCCTTTTATTTACTAAGTCATATTCGAATATGAGGTTCATAAACAAACGAACAGATTGCACAGCGAAATATAAATGTGTTAACTTTGTATTACTTAGAAACATGAGATCCGATACACAACTTCTTAACAGTTTCGTAGACAATCACTAGTTCATCCCTATCATCATCTAACCACACGTTACATAGCCTCTCACTGACCGAGCCTTCACGGCTCCTTGGCTTGACCATAACCATCCTTAGTTCCTGAAACCACAACCAGATAAGCATTAATCATAACCGAGAATAGAACGGATCGATTCTACAATCCTTGGCTTGGTTCCTAGAACTTAGATAAACCTCAGTCAACATAAACATAAAAGATATGAACCTATCTACTGTATCCTAAGTCATTCAACCAACCACCCCTTGACTTAGAATCAGATAGATAATAGATAAACATAACACACGAACAGATCCGGATCGTCCCAAAGACCAATCCGTCTAACCGGATAGAATCTAGGTTCGACCGGCCCATGAAGTCCAGCTCAATGGCCCAACGGACTTCCTTACCTGATCCGGCCTTGGGCCTGGATACAATCGGCCGAGTAAGTCTCAAGCTCAATCCGGAAGGCTTTAGCAACCGGTCAGACCTTGCGACTCATAACCTGGTTTAGACAAACCGTGTACTTGTCTTAACTTAACAAGTCATAGACTGATCCATAAGGATCAGACATAGCCTGTCTTAAAAGACACCGTCTTACTCGTCCTAGCTGATTCATAACTCGTATAAGGTTAAGTCTAAGTGTCCTTATGTTCTTAACCTTCTTTCTTGACAATGGAACGCTTGCCTTAATGTCCTAAGACTAGCTGGTACGTTTCCTCGAACCATGGCCGTCCCGACAATCCTATCCAGGATTGGGGGTGTGACAGGAGAAGGCTTGTTGCAGGTGAGATATAAGGTCTTCCGCCTCTAGAGATTTGATCAGCTTGTTGTCGATGTAGACCTCCTTGGTTCGCCCTATCTGGTCTGCAAACATCATGTTCACCAGCCGTTGGTAGGTTGATCAAGCGTTCTTTAAGCCAAAGGGCATAACTTTGTAGCAATAGATCCCTCTGGATGTCATGAAGGGTGTCTTCTCCTGGTCCTCCGAATGCATGAGTATCTGATTATAGCCGGAGAACGCGTCCATGAAGCTCATCAGCTGATGCCCGGCTGTGGCATCAACCAGCTTGTCGATGTGAGGCAAAGGAAAGGGGTCCTTCGGGCAGGACATATTGAGGTATGTGAAGTCTATGCAGACTCTCCACTTCCTGTTCTTCTTTTTGACTACGACCATGTTGGCTAGCCATTCTGGGTACTGTACCTCGCGAATGAACCATGCGCCGAGCAGGCTTTTGACGTCGTCATTGATGATTGCGTCCATTTCGGGGGCAGACTTCCTCCTCTTTTGTCTGACGGGTTGATGTAGGGGATCCACCTGCAGCTTGTGCATGATGATCTCCGGATCGATCTTGGGCATGTATGTGTTGGACTAAGCAAAGCAGTCGGAGTTAGACCTGAGGAAATCTATTAACCTCCTCTTTAGTCCTTCGGTTAGCTTGGAGCCGACCTTGAGATGTCGGGTCTGGTCCCCTTCGATCAATGGCACGTCGTCCATTTCTTCGACCTCCGGTCCTCGCTGAGATGAGCCGGAGGTTTGCTCTGTAATTGCTATAAGACCTTGGTCTTTCCCTTCAAAGTAGTCTGGTAGCAAGAGCGGGAATACTCCTGATCCCCTCTGATTGCTCTTATGCCCCAGGGTGTAGGGAATTTCACCATCTGGAGAAGAGTCGAAGGGACGGCTCCCATGTCGTTCTCCAAGGCCGTTCCCAGGATCATGTTGTAGGATGAATCGCACTCAACGACAAGGAACTTGGTTGACATGTTGATCCCTTCAGCGTATACCGGGAGGGTCACCTCTCCGACAGTCTGCTTGACTTCCCCGCTGGATCCTATGAGTGGGGTTATCCTCCGAGTTAGAGCGCTTTCCTCCACCCCTAGATCCTTGTATGCGGCGTGGAAGATGATGCTGTCGGAGCTTTCATTATCTACCAGTATCCTTTTTACCAGGCAATTCGCTACAGTGAGCGATATGACCAGGGCGTGATGATGTGGGGTGAGAACCCTTTACTGTGCCTTGGCCGTGAAGATTATTTCGTCTGTACCCAGGAGCAGGCGTTTCGGCTTGGCTGCCTATAGGCTATGCTTGGCATTCCAAGTGCTCTTCTTCGCTGCTGTGTGGCTTATACCGCTGATTTCCGAACCGCCTGATATGACATGGATCACTCGGTCCTGTCGAGGTGGCGAGACGGGAGCAGCTTCAATGGGCTTCCCCATTGCCTCTTTGCTTAGATGGCTCTTGGCATTTTCAGAAAGGAACTCCCTGAGGTGTCCTTTCTTAGGCAACTCGTTGACCTCGATCTTCATTGCGACGCAGTCCTCCGTTTTTTGACCGTGGTCACAGTGGAAGTCGCACCAGAGACCAGGGTTCCGGAAAGAATCGGGTGCTCTTATCTTCTCAGGCCACTAGACCTGTTGGCCCATCTTCCTCAGAACGTTGACCATTTCCGGCCTTGAGACGGAGAGGTGAGAGATGTCTGGCCACGTGGACACTGCCATCCCTTATGCCTTCTCGATCGGCTGGTTCTGATATCTACCCCGACTTCGGTTTCCAGAATCCCTGGCTGGTCTTGGAGAGGGTTTCTCGTCTCGTTCGGTTTGGTCAGGTATGACCGCCTTGGGGTCTTGCTTTAGCTGCGCCTTAGCGCGACTGGCGACATCTTCTTCCCATTTTACATGTGCCCAGGCTCGGGACAGGGCGTCTTCCATGGTCTTGCACTGTTACTTAGTCAGCTCCTTATAGAGGTCCCCGTCGGGGAGAAAGCCTCTCTTAAAGGCAGAGATGGAAGTGGGGATGCTGCATTCGGGAATGACCATCTTCTCTTGATTGAAGCGGGCTATGTAGCTTTGCATGGGTTCTGCCCGGTGCTGGAGGATTTCGTATAAACCAGCAGAGGCTTTCTCCAGGTCTCTGCGGATGGTGAATTTTTCCACGAACTTGTCGCTGATAATAGCGAAGGAGGCTACGGACCTGGAGGGTAGGTTGATGTACCATTGCAAGGCGGGTCCGGTCAGGGTTGAGCCGAACCCCTTGCAAATGGTAGCTTCGCGCGACTCCTTTGGGAGCGCTACAGAGAGCATCATTTGCCTGTATTGGGCGACATGGTCGTCTGGATCGCTAGTGCCCTTATATGCCTTTATGCTGGGAAAGGAGAACTTGCTGGGGATCTCGATCAGGGTGATCTCATCTGTGAAAGGAGTATCGGCGTAGGAGTCGGGGTTGCTCTTCCGGATAGGGCGAGCTACCCTGGAAGCCTTTCAACCATGGACTGCATGGCGTCGAGCCTCTTGGAGAACATTTGCTCCAGGTAAGCAACCATGGGAAACTCCGTCTTTGCCGCTCCCTCAGGTGCTTCCTTGTCGGGTTCCGGCTCAGATTCGCTGTCTTCTACGTCGTAGGTCTAAGCACCATTAGTCTTTTTGCTCGTTTCTGCGTCTCCTTGCGACGTCATAGACGGGAGATTCCCGCCCGTTCCAGAGTTAGGCTTCTCCAGAGTCGGCATGGGCCGGATCTGATCCCGAAATTGACCCTTTTTGTTACTTGCCGTATTGAGGGTCTTGGTTCTCGTCTCGGAGGGTTAGATTCTACGATTCAAGCTGGTTGAGCTTCTCGGGTCTCTGCTCCAGTTGCTTGGAGTGCTCGTCGAGCTTCTCCTTCAAGCTCTGGACTTCTGAGGAGAGCTCGGGGTTCTCCGCAACCTCTATTCGAGCTCAGTTTAGCTCGGTTACTTGACTTTGTATACCGTCGAGTTTCCTTTGGAGCTCGGCTTCTCTCGGTGTAGCTTCTGGTAGCTAGTTCTGCTCATCCACCGCCATTATCACGTAATGTAGATTACTCCCCTCCTTCTAGCACCAAACTGTTAGGAGATTTTTTGTGTAGGATCTTTGTGAGTACCACGAAAGGATGGATGAGGCTAGTGTTTCGTATTGATTTGCAAGTAATAAGGTAGAAAGAAACGTTTTATTAGATCAAAGAGCTGGAACTACAATAGATTGGTGTATGAACCCTAGTTCTAGCCGCCTAGCTCTAATCTCTAAGAGCACCTCTAATGGGGGTTCTTCCCATTGGGGTTCTTAATATATGTGTTATGTATATATATTTGTATGTATATATTATATATGTATAAGTAATTGTGGGGTCCACAATGTTTGTGGAACCCCATAGGTAAGGGTTCTTAAAAGAGGGTTTTAAGAATCCTATATTATATATGTATAAGTAATTGTGGGGTCCACAATGTTTGTGGAACCCCATAGGTAAGGGTTCTTAAAAGAGGGTTTTAAGAATCCTTAAGAACCCTTATTTATCGGGTTCCACAATAATTGTGGATCCCACAATTATTTACACATATATAATATATACATATATATATATATATACATAATATGTATATTAAGAATCCCAATGGAGAGAACCCCCATTGAAGATAGTCTAAGTCTCCAAGTGTCGATCCCCTGCTTTAGGGTTTAGGCTCTCCTTATATAGTTGTTTTGAGGTCGGCCTTAGTTGGTTTAAGTAGGTTAAACTCTTACATATTCGGAAATATGGAAGGTTCACTCTATCGGAAGTTTTCTTTTTTCCCGGAGGAAGGGGGTGGTCCCTGGGACCGGACCGGGAGTACTTTCTAGCGGGGACCCGGGGCGTCTCCTAGCGGGGACCTGGGGCGTCTCCTAGCGGGGACCCAGAAGCCGGTGTCTTGCCTGGGGTCTGGAGGAATTCAATACCTGAGTATTTTTTTCCCCAACAGTATCTACATTTTATTTATTTTGTTTTACAAACTAAAATTATGGTTCTTTTTCTTTTGTAAATATTCCAATGTATGAAATTCTCATAACAGTCCTCCTTTATTGGGATTTTCTGATGTTATGTTTGAAATTGCCGCTGTCCAGTTATATGTAAAAAGGTGACATATACAAAAACGGTTACTTCTCTATGTCAACCTAGGAAGATCTCGAGAAGACTGACATATGCATTGGAGAGAAGTAGCAACAGATTCGCGTATGCAACACTGAGTGTCCTTAATATGTGGACTTATTGAAAGGTCCCGAAGGATAATTAATCCATATATAATCCGTTTATAGGTAGTGTGCACCTCATTTAAAAGAAATCGAACGTATATTAGCTACAGCGAATGAACTAAGTAATGCCAAAGAGCTCCAAATAGAGGGTTGTGGCTGCCAATAATTCAAACCATTAAATTTCTAATTTTGTGTACTTTTTGATGATAAATATTTTTATTTTAATAGAATCGAATTAAACACATATTTACAACCTATAGAATATTCAGAAACTGTTCCAAAAAAAAAAAGAATAATCAGAAACAGTTTATATTATTCTTTATTTAATTTAAATGAATATTAGAGTTTTCCTGAATATCCATGTATATTTATAACTTTCTCAATACAAAAACTTAAAATTGATTAATGATTTATATTTTCAAATCAATCAAAGTATATAAAATATTATTCAAATAAAAGTTATAATAATTTTTTTTTTAAATTATAATATAAAAAGAAAACCCGGACATAACCCGGAAAAAAGGCATAGAATTGGATGGTGCAGTGTTTCATTTAGTCAACAACAACCAAGAAGACCCGTTAAATTGGAACGCATTATCAACCAGACGGATTCTATCCTGCTACCACAGATCATACTATCACCACCAGAATCCAACCATCCATTCACCTTGGAACGACTCCAGTTTCAATCCAGGTTTGTTATGTAATGACAGTAAATAAAAGCTAAAGACAGACTTTGTTAAACGTTACTCTATACTTGCCTAAACCAGTCTTCAGCCATGGTCAGCTATACATGGCACAACACTGTCAAGATGCACTACACCTAAGGGCCTAAAGATTTTAGACATGAGCAGAAATAAGGAGATGAGTAGAACGATAGCTAACATCGTGTACAGAGAGGCCTACAATGGCCTCCCCCAATCAATCGGTTTGTTCTCTACTAACTCCAGCTAAGAGAATGGTGAAATTCTTGTGGTTTTGTACTTTATGAGAAATCAGAAACCTGCGAAGCCCGGCTCAAACCACCTAACTGCAAACAAATCATAACTCTGAAAAATAAAGTTTAAACAAAGAAACCAAGCAAATTAACAAATACAACATCAAATCATAAATCAGAAGTCACGGTTTCAGTTGACATATAATAACCGAGACTAATAATAAAACAAAACATCCAAATTAACAAATTCAAACCTTCTTTCTTGCAGGTCTATCATTCGACACCGACGAAACCGCCGAAGATCAATAACACCGTAGGCAGACGTAGCTGATGTAAGCAAATCTCTCATCAATCACGCTTTGAAAACAATTATCGTTTTTCAATCGCACAAACTAAAAACTCTAAATACCGACAGGAACCAGAGAAAATTCTGTCGACTATTAGTTATCATTGAAGAAAAGTTGATGAAAGTAACGAATACGTTGGTTTCTAAGGAAAGTATTGATGACGAGAGTAAGCTTCTTGGAACTGTTTTAGTTATCATTGAAGATTGAGAAGAAGACGGTTTTGAAGGAGTTTAGTGATCCGGTGAGGTTGAATCCGTTAGGATACTCTCAATGTCTAGTATGGATGTGATTTTCAAATTTTCTTAAGATAAAAAAGTGTTCTGAGTAGCAAATTTTTGACTTTGTTAGTCCAAGGAGATGAGGAAAGGAGTTGACAAAACTACATTTCATGGCCCACTTCTTTTGGACCTCAAACATTTTGAAACAAAATTTTAACTTAATTACTTTATTGGGCTATACAACTACACCAAATTCTATTTTTTGACCTACATGGTTCACTTTTTTTTTTCCACCACAACTCATTTTTAACAAAGTCCACTAAAAACTCTAAAAACAAATTAACTATAAAATTGTAAGAATTTCAAGAATTTTTTTTCCAAAAACTGTTTATTACAATTATATATTCTTGAAATTAGTTTTGGTTTAAAAAGAATTAAATTTATTCTTCTTATAAATTGTTAAATTTTAAAATTCGAATTTTATATCTCTTTCCTTATACTGTTTGATTTACGTACTAACAACTACCAAAGTAAACACTAACCAATCCCATAAACCTCAGCTTTTGAACATGTAAGCGCTAATAATGCTAATGGTCGATCAAATCATAACAAAGATAAGATATGAAAATATAAACACATATGAATTCACGAGTCATTCTTATATCAACTTAATCAAACTGTGTGACTTCCAATGTTCCGTTCATCACCATTATAGATAGTCGGAAAAACAATTGTCATACAAAAATAAACAAACAACAAAATCCTGTATACAAAACTACACAACACATCGCGGGGGCTATACCCCTAGTTACCTATAATAACTCACATTATACATGAAAATACTAGAATAACTCATAAACTTTTGTAATTACTAGACTAACTCATGAGACTAATGAAAGTACCAAAAACCCACCTTCCCTTTCATATTCACAAGTGCGCTATAAAATAAGTTATTAATTTTTTTTTATCACAAATTTCTTTTTTACGATCCCCCCATTTCAAAGAAGCGGAGAACCAGAGACGAGATTTAACTGCTCCGGCCAGCAGGTTTGGCTGTGCCGGAGGTGACTCCCCTTTTCCCCTTCCTTATTTTTCTTTGCTTTCCTTTCCCCAGTCCAAAATCAAGACGATATGCATGCAATTCTGACGTGGTCGTTTCAGCCGGAGCTCGTGTTGTGGCGGGAGACGATGCTCTTCGTTTGGAGTGGCGGCGAGTCTACGGCTAGGCTGGGAAACGGTGGGTCGGCTTTTAGGATTGAAGGGTATCAGATCTAATTTTCCTTTTCAGATCTAGGGTTTATCCTCCCCGGCGATGGCGCGTGAAGCGAGATTGACGACTCCTCTAGCTCGGAATCACCTCCTTACGTGACGGTGAGAATGGTGGAGGAGAGGTGGCATGAATCGAAGTTGGTATGCGCCTTTAGGTGATGATGCTGCTGGGTTACGGGCTTGATTCATATCCTATGGAATCCTCAGCTTTGAAATTGTATTGGAATCCGTTTTGATTCTTGCTTGCAGTATGTTCACAGTTCAACCGTAGTTTTGAGAGGATCGGAAGGAGATAGATGTATATCGGAGCGATTGATTCATTGTCGGTCGATTGGCGCCGTCTTGCTCGTGATTGTCATGGATTTGGAGTGGTTATTATCCAGTTACCGGCTGTGTGAATAAGACGTTTCCAGGAAACTTTTTTAGGCTTCGCTGTGGGGTGATGGTGCGTATGAGGCGCGTGGAGAGCACACTCAAGGTCCAATGGAGAGACTTAGTTGGGATTGAAGGGTGTTTACAGCGACGGTTAAGGATTCTAACCTCTCCCGATTCAGTTTATATGTTTGGTGATGTTCGTGTGCGTCTAGTCTATCTCGCTGCTCCTCTCATTTTGTGTTAATTGTCGATGAGTTCTATTTCGGTAAGTTCGTCTTTCAACGCAAGGTGGAGCACTCCTCTTCTGAAGTTCTATTTTACTCTTCTGCCTCTCAACTTCGTGTCTTTGTTAGTTTTTTATGGGTTTGTGTTGTATCCATCTTTTGGCTCCGGGTGGTACATGTTACCTCGCCGGCTTATGGCTCTGGAAGGAATGTATTCCTTGCCGGTTCTGGTTTGTAAGAATTGTTGTTTTTGTGTTTAATATAATCTACAGATGACAAAAAAAAAAGATTAATGTTTTATTTTCCCAAAAAAGTCTCTTTTTCTCTCGATACATTTCTTCTTCTATGGTGACGCCGATAAGGAAGTTGGATTCTCTTCACTTGCGTCCCCGGTGACTTCTACTCCGTTACAGCCTCCTTTCGTTTAGTCATCCCCACCCTAATTAGCCGTCGTCTCTGTCATACAAGAAGAACCCTAAATCCGATTTCACTTTATCAAATACTCCTTTCAATCGAAGAAAATTGAACATGTAAGTCCGACAACAATGCAATTCTAAGTTGTCAGTTCATGTTGTTATCATTTATTGTTTGATTGAATGTTAGATTTCGAAAACCCTAAATCCCAATTTTCTCATCCGTTCTATTTTGATATCGTGTTTCTCTAGTTCTTAGAGTCACTACAAGAAAACATCATTTTTGAAACTACATGATACGTGACAAATTAGTCACAAAACAAGTATTTACAACTAATTTGCAACTAAGCTTCGGAATTAGGAAAAGCTCGTCGCAAAATATTATAGTTGCAAAATAGTTAGAGAATAGCGACTAATATGTAACCATGACTTTAGTTATAGTTTTGTGTCTAATTTGCAACTCAAAATATAATCCCAAAATATAGTCATACTATAGTTGCAAACTTTTGTGACGAAAAGATATTTTTATTTGCCACTGATTTGAAACAAATATTTTTGATCTGATATTATTTTTTTTAAAGTCGATAGTGACAAATTAGTCCCAAATATTAGTAACTATTGAGAGACTACACATTTGTTTTTATTTTTACATAATATATAATTATTAAAATTTTAAATGTAAATATAAATTTCCAAATTATAAATTTCATTTAGAATATTTGAAATTTAAATATTTTAGAATTTGAAATTTGATAATTAAAATTACAAAAGAATGTTACATACAAAATTCTACTCATCTATCCTAATGTTCGTGATCTGATAATCGCCTCAGAGGTCGTAGTAGACAATTTGATGCATAAACGGGGAACCGTAGATCCGTTGTTGAAAGAGAGTTGAAGAGCATCTCCAAATTGGCTACCAGGTTCGAAGATTTGCAGCAAAAAGGGGGGGGGGATAAGCATCACGGTGCTTGCTCTTCAATCTTGTGTTGATCAGCATGTCACTGTCTTGCAGTTTCTCAAATGCTGAAGAAGGTGAACTACTCGGGCCTTCGTTTTTTCTCTTTTCTTCTCCATAACTCGGAGAAAGACTACCCTCCATTACGATCCAACCTGCAAAATAAATAAAACCGTTGTGCCGTTGTCATAGTAGGACGAAGTTGTTAGAGATGTGAATTAATCAAACCTAAAATATGCGCTTTCGTCCTTTAGATCCTGCAACTGAAACATAAAATAACAAAACAGAACAAGTCAGAGAAGAAAAGAGAAAACAGAGATCAATACCAAGTGCGATTGTCCTGGCACAATAATGGCTTGGTTTTGTTCAAACCACAATGAAAATTATAGCACAAACCCAAATTCCATGACTCCAAGTTCAAATCCACAAACAAAATTACAATTGAGTTCCACAAAATCAAGAAACGACACAGTTTATCACTAAAAAGTAAAGAAGTATATGAAACTAAATAGATACCCAAATCTACGATGTGAAGGAGAGAAACAGAAAGATCAATATATGATTTTTACTAAATAGATATGATTCAAAAGTTTTGTTGACACATATAGCCTCCACCGTTCCTCCAATTCGTTGACCACCTCACCACCGGCGTGTCTGCTCTGTCAGACCACCACTTCTTCTTCCCGGGTTATAGCTGCTCCTTTTTCATAGATCTGGAACAAAAACTTTTGTGTGAAACTGACAAAAGAGAAAACAGAGAAGAGGAAAAAATTCTGATTAAATCACGGCCGTTAGAGTTATTAATATCTACGGTGGATGAACTACAAAAACCAATCCTTCCCTTTGTGAACTGACCAATAGGAATCAAGCTTTCTAATTTTAAATAATTTTTTTTATAAACCAAATTATGCTACTAAAGTGCAACTATCTTAAAGCAAACTGTTACAAAATAGTGGCTAACAATACCCTAAAACTCAAATATCATTTCATTGCTCTTAAAAACTAATAAATGGGGGGGGGGGATAAGCATCACGGTGCTTGCTCTTCAATCTTGTGTTGATCAGCATGTCACTGTCTTGCAGTTTCTCAAATGCTGAAGAAGGTGAACTACTCGGGCCTTCGTTTTTTCTCTTTTCTTCTCCATAACTGGGAGAAAGACTACCCTCCATTACGATCCAACCTGCAAAATAAATAAAACCGTTGTGCCGTTGTCATAGTAGGACGAAGTTGTTAGAGATGTGAATTAATCAAACCTAAAATATGCGCTTTCGTCCTTTAGATCCTGCAACTGAAACATAAAATAACAAAACAGAACAAGTCAGAGAAGAAAAGAGAAAACAGAGATCAATACCAAGTGCGATTGTCCTGGCACAATAATGGCTTGGTTTTGTTCAAACCACAATGAAAATTATAGCACAAACCCAAATTCCATGACTCCAAGTTCAAATCCACAAACAAAATTACAATTGAGTTCCACAAAATCAAGAAACGACACAGTTTATCACTAAAAAGTAAAGAAGTATATGAAACTAAATAGATACCCAAATCTACGATGTGAAGGAGAGAAACAGAAAGATCAATATATGATTTTTACTAAATAGATATGATTCAAAAGTTTTGTTGACACATATAGCCTCCACCGTTCCTCCAATTCGTTGACCACCTCACCACCGGCGTGTCTGCTCTGTCAGACCACCACTTCTTCTTCCCGGGTTATAGCTGCTCCTTTTTCATAGATCTGGAACAAAAACTTTTGTGTGAAACTGACAAAAGAGAAAACAGAGAAGAGGAAAAAATTCTGATTAAATCACGGCCGTTAGAGTTATTAATATCTACGGTGGATGAACTACAAAAACCAATCCTTCCCTTTGTGAACTGACCAATAGGAATCAAGCTTTCTAATTTTAAATAATTTTTTTTATAAACCAAATTATGCTACTAAAGTGCAACTATCTTAAAGCAAACTGTTACAAAATAGTGGCTAACAATACCCTAAAACTCAAATATCATTTCATTGCTCTTAAAAACTAATATATGGGAAGAATACATATGATTATATATATTAAGTAAAGAGAGCATAAAATCATTAATGTAAAACAATCCAATAGAAAAAAACCCAACCCAAATCCAAATCTTTACACATGAAAGTCACATTTGGATAACATATGTCTTGTCAATATGTGCATATATCCAAATTATATCAATTATTCTTATTTTTTTAACACCAATATATCAATTATTCTATGTATACAAGATATAACCATTTAGGTTTCTTCTGTTATTTACTAATGATTCATAGTAATATAATTTAGATAATAATATATTTGGCTAGTTATTAAAACAAATTTGATTACAGTGGCGATCCAGTAACAACACTTGCAACAATTGCTATTACTTCTAACTAATTTGCAACTTTATTATGTTTTTTTTTTTAAAGACTTTATTATGTTTTACAGTTTCAAATTAGTAGCTAATGATACTCTAAACTCTATATATCATTTTCATTTTCAAAAAATATATGTAAAAGAAGATATATGATTGTATATTAAATACTTATTAGAAACCGTTAATGTAAAACAACTGAATTGATTTAAAAAAAAAAACTAAATGACTATATATGTTTTTGGAGAAGAGAAAGAGTTTCGATTAAAAGAAGGGGGTTTTAATATTATATGTGCAAACGTAGTTGTATTAGGGTGCTTAAACTATAATTCTGAAAACATAAAGCATGTCTTTCCAAAACTTTTTGGTGCCAAATTTTGCGACTAAAGACCAACTAGATCGAGTATGTAGTTGCCAATCCGTTACAACTTATTTATAAATATATAACTAATTTGCAACTCTGATAATGTAATAGTGGATTTAGTGTCTTTTCCTGTCAAACTGTGGATTTAGTGTCTAACGATACCTTATACTGAAATTGAAATTGTTGGTGACTTAATAGTAGTAACTTAACCTTAAACCCTAAAGTAACTTAGAACCATTTTATAACGGTATAGACTGGAAGTAACTTCTTTAAATACCAAATATATACTAAAACACGCAAGACATTAAAATTTTGTTATGCTTGTAATCTACAATACAAATTGAAAATGAATACCCATGAAATCAATACAAAATATGTTGGTTGTGTCAACTTAACCCTAAATTTCTAGGTTACTTATAATCATTTTAGAAATGGTCTTTTATACACATTAAATATATAATTCGAAATTTTATTTGTAAGTGTTTTAGAATTTATCCATAGAAAATGTCACGATGGTAGTGATAATTGGGTTGCAAAATTCTTGCAACAATTTGCAATTACAATTTTTGTTATATTTTGCAACTTATTTGTAACTACAACTTTGCAATTACAATTTTTATTATATTTTGCAACTTATTTGTAACTACAACTTTGCAATTACGTTAATAGTCGCAAGATAGTTATAATATTGTTAATGTGTTAGCAACCAACCTAACCAGTTGCAAAAACGTTCCAAGTGGGTCTGAAAACAGCAACTAACTTGCAATCACTGATATGAGTCACAAATTTGCAACTAATTTATGACATATTTATGGTAATTTCAAAAGAGTGGCAAAATAGTTTGAAATTAGTTGCAAAATTTTGCAACCACTAATGATAGTTGCAATTGGAGTCTCTAAATTGATGTTTTCTAGTAGTGAGTTTGTTTATGAGTCATATTGTGTTTTTCACTGTTTGAATTAATTAACTATAATTTTTGAGTTTCAATACACAAGATCGGTTTTGTGTTTTTCAAAAATGTGAGCGAATTTATAGTCTTGATGTTTTTTTAACTTCTGTAACTCTGTGGCTGAGTATTTTGTGCAGATTTTAACTCAGGCCTTATTTTCTGATGGCATTTAAAAGATGGCATTTATGCTACTGCAGCTTAAAGGGGAATGTAAGAAGCAATTAAAAATAGCGATTTCCGTTTTACGATTTGTTTTATGGAAAGCTTTATGTAAATAGTAGTAGGTAAACCATATTCAACATGGAGATCATTCAAGACCTTTTCCTAAGCTTGAGGATACAATAGAAATGTTTGAGAGAAACGAAACTCCGTCATGGAATTTTGATGTAAGTTCAATTTTAGCATCCTCAGAGTGTGATCAGATATCAATTTTTTTACATGTACTTGAGGATACACTTAGTTGTAATCTAATCCATAACAATTCATACTTAGCCTCAATAGTTCCTCATATGCATCTGTATAAATGGTTATATAAAATATCACCATATATGTGTTGTGTGCAGTGTCATTGGGGAAAAGAAAATGAGGATTCAACTAGAGCTGTAGCAGGCTCCGAGAAGTCACAGTTGTTGGTTAACACACACCATAGAAGATGAAGCCTCATCATTAAGATGTGCGTGATGCAAGTGGAGTACTTTTCAATGGATATGGAGCCTGTAGGAACCGAAATTCGCACTGTCGATTTCCGTTTAAATTAGGAAACTAGGAAAACCCTAATTTCCCAGAGGTCCCGGAGATCTGTTAATACCACACGCTAAGCAATCAGAACACGAGATAACAACGACAAAGTATAAAAATCGTAAAAAGAGAGCAAAGAGAAGTCTTATTACGAGTTTGCGTATGAGCGTTTACAACAAGATATAAGCCTGGGCTCGAAAGCTGTCGGCGAGATTCCTAGTTCTAGCAACCCTAAGACGGCTAAACCTAATTGAGTCGGAGCTCGAAATAACAAAAACGGAAAGTTGCCTAATTGCTCTAAGTGCTAAGTTTTCTCTGAGAAAGTCCCTCCCATGCTTCTCGCCTAGGACTCCTTATATACTGGCTCCTAGGTCGGTTTGCGCTTTTCCTCTTCTGCCCTTAAGCCGTCATAGCGTAAAAATGGAGATATTCCATTTTTTCCGATCTTCGTAATTATATTCAAAATTTCGTATTTATCCGCGGAAACTTGACATTTATCTTTCCTTGCGAACCAAGCGTAAACCGTCATGCGGCTTACGGGCTGTTAGTTAAGAAATCGTAAGTTGGACCTCGAGTCATGTTTTAGGTCCCTTTGGGCCGTCTTCTGACTCGAAGCGTTTATTACGGCTTCTTTCGATAAAGAACGAACTTTCCGTGGTTTTTACGGTAAAGTTTGATCGATGACTTAGAATGGCGGGAAACATGAAATGGGTTCGCTACGATCTTCGGGAGATAGCATCGAAAGGTAGACGAGAATGCATGGACTAATGTCGTATCGACGTTTCGGAAGAGCTCGGTCGCTACGTAGCGACCAAGCGTTGGCTCGAGCTCGGTCGCTATGTAGCGGAACGGACGCTTGGTCGCTACGTAGCGACCGAGCTCTGGCTCGAGCTTGGTCGCTACGTAGCGACCGAGCGGAACGGACGTAGCGACCGAGCGGAATAGACGCTCGGTCGCTACGTACCGACCAAGCTTTGGCTCGAGCTCGGTCGCTACGTACCGACCGAGCGGAACGAATGCTCGGTCGCTACGTAGCGACCGGACAGCGTGCATGTGCGGTAGTTGCGTAATGACCGAGCTTGGTTCATCCGTGTTCCGATCGTCATACTCGGACCTATCCGTAACTGGTCTGGGCATGTTTCCAATGGCTTATGTTTGATCTAAATTGAATTCGAATGAAGCTTTATCTCGGGAACATACGTTGCGATGTTCTCTTGACCGAGCATGATTTGTTGCGGAAAGACATACTCGTATTTTGCGAAGATTTGGATATTAACTTCGTCGTAACCGTTTTTGACCCCAACAGTTAGCCCCCCAGCTCGTTAGGATCGTGGATTTCTAGTGAGATTCCAACGTGCGGTATGGCGAGTTCGGACGAGATTGGTGTATTTGGGCGAAGTTTGTGTCCGAAAATCCGAAAGTAAATAGTAATTTCTCATGCCTATAAGAAGGGAGGTAACTTCTTCACAACCTTTACACTTACTCATTTTCATAGAGAGGTTTCTTGAAAAATTCCTTCTTCTTTTTTCTTTCTCTCTATCATTTCCTTCTTGATTCTTAAAAAGAAAACACGAAATGTCGAATAAGAAAAGGAGTTCGAAGAAAGGGTTCCTTGCCCGCGAACGTTTCCGAAGAGCTCCTTGTGCCAAAGATAGAATTCGTTCCTCATTCGGTAGACCCGGCCGAGAACGAGGCATGGTGGGTGGCGTGTTATGGTTCGATCACGCCTCCCAAAGAGAAGTCGTTCTCGGTCATGAACCGTCGCCCGGTCGAGGAAGGTGCACCAAGTAGGAGTACTAGCGAATTCCTCGAGATCATGCGGTCGTTCTATCAGATTTCGGATGCGGGGGAGTTCCGGGTTCCTTGTCAAGGAGAGCGCGCTAGTAGTCCCTCGGAGGGTTACTTTATTTGCTACGAAGCATTCGTAGTGCGCTGTCGCTTGTGGTTCCCGATTCCCAAAATTATCGTCCGTGTGTTGGATCGTTTCGAGGTGGCGATAAGCCAACTGAATCCCCTTGGCATCCAGCACCTCA
This sequence comes from Brassica napus, assembly GCF_020379485.1. Taxonomy (NCBI): domain Eukaryota; kingdom Viridiplantae; phylum Streptophyta; class Magnoliopsida; order Brassicales; family Brassicaceae; genus Brassica; species Brassica napus. Next base: position 21,585,994 of record NC_063447.1, read on the forward strand.
TTGGAGACCTGATCCTGAGCTACGAGCATGGTCTCTCCCTTACCGTCGATCACTTTGAAGCGCTTCTTAGGTTACAGATTATCAAGGATACGGACAAGTATAGGCTGGTCCCTCAGGACTTTATGTCAGTGGTTAAGGGGTTTATTTCTAACTTCAACTCGTGGAAGAAATTTTTCTTCTTCGTTCGTGTAGACGCTGCGTCTGTTGAAAAGAGTTGTATCCCATTGTTCCAGAGGATGCCGAACGATCGTCCCTTCATCAATCCTCTTGCTCCGTTTCCTGAGGACTTTATCGCGGTGAGGGATCTGCTCAGGAACGGTCCTTTTTTCTGGACTTCCTTTACGCCGAAGAGAGTTCGAAAGGCGTTGAGGTTTGTGCATCCTAGTCCTGCTTTGGGCGGGGAAAAATGGAGTGATTCCGAGCCTGATGACCAAGGTCCCGACGCTGATCCCACGGTTGCGACGGGGCTGAACTCTTCGAAGGGGAAAGATATCGACCTTGGTGACATAGAGTTTTCGGTGGGCGATTCTATGCTTCCCGGATGGGATCCAGACCTTGCTTTCGGCGATGGAAGTGGTACGAGCGAGGTCCCTATTCCGGACTTCGATGATTTCTTTGCTGGTCTTCCCTCGGGCTTCGATGCTCCTCCGGCTACGAACGAGTCGGGGAGGCCGAAAGTCATCGCGTAAGGATCTCGTATCATCAACGGGGTATAGGCTTTAAGAATTTTGACGATCGTTTCAAGTATATTTTTTTTTATAACGTGTTAATCGGTTTTGCAGGGCTTGGATCGACCATTGAGGCGAGCCATAGAGAAGCCATGATCTATCGCTTTAAAGCGGAGAAAGCGGAAAGGGATCTTGCTCGCATGCAAGGCGAGATGTTGGAGCGAGATGCGCAACTTGCTCGTGGTCATGCGAGGGCTGTTCGCAAGGCAGAACAGAAGGGCAAGAGGGAGATTGTCGAGGTGATGAAGACTCCCGCCTCTCAATTCCAGGTCGAGTACGGGAACCTCATGGATGCTTTCAACTCGCTAGGCGATTTCCGTGAGTGTTGCGGTTCAGTCGGGAGCCTTTGGAAGACGCGGGCGGACGATTTCTTTTTCGAGAAGGAGATGGAGTTAATGAAGGGTGGCATGAAGGATCATGCTCGCGCTGAGGCGCTCATTCCTCGGATTGACGGGAGGATCCAGGGATTTTGGGATCCCATCCCGGTTTCTCCTGATACTGTAGAGACCATGACCGAGTTTGCCGGTGACGATGAGGAAGTGAACTATCTCGCGGATGCATTCGGAGCTTCCTTGTCCGGGAATTTTAACTGAGATCTGTGAGAGGTGAGTGTTTGACGGGAAGAAGTTTTTCCCTTATCTAGTCTTTTGCGGCCGAGTGTGGCTTTGAATCCCTACCGCTATGCGGTTTATATATATATAATAGATGTTTGTTTGAGTTACTTTGTTTCGAGTGGGTTTTAAATAAACATGAGTTGTCTTCTCATATTTGAGGCGTTCAATCTGTTGGTTTGTTCGAGACGTGAGTTTTCGTAAAAATTATTTATTCTTCGAACTTTCGGGAACGTTAAGATATGAACGGAGAGACATGTGTTAGGATCTCGTATCGTTTAGATATCATGTCTTGAGACGTCTGAGACCAATGCGATGGGTTTAGGGCAAGACCTAGGTTTACTCTCTGTTTTAAGGTTTGTGCGGTGACTAGCCGGCTATCGATTTTCTTGTTGCGATTTCTACCCGATTCGTACCGATTTAAAGTTCGCGATAGGTTCTCGGCTTATATGACTTGTATGGTATGAATCAAGCATCTTTCCAGAGACAATTTTTAAGCCAACTGGAAGTGCTAGACCAAAATTTCAGATTTTTTTTTGTAGCGCGCTTTCGTCCTTGTGTTGGACGTTCAAAGATCAAAAGAGTGATCAAGTTGCGTTTGTTTAAGACGGCTGATGTGTTCGTCGAGGCCAATTGACGAACGGGGTGTAAGGTTTTTGTGGTCGCGTTCGGACAATTTGTTCGCATCGTCTCAACTTTTAACTTGGCGACGTCTCGCAGTTATTTCGAAGAGTATACGTATATTTTTGGTGCTGAAGAGAGATTGTTTTGCGATTTTGGGCCGTATGAGGCTGCTGACAAGAGTCCTAACGTTTGTAGATTTTCTAAGCGTGTTCCGAGACTTTTGCGTTAATTGAAGCGCAAGTGTTTTAATAAAAAGGAGCGACGCATATTGTAGTAAAAATTTTCAAAATCTCTAAAAAACTCGATTACAATAACACATCTTTTCCTATGTGGGAGTATACGAGTATACGCACCCACTCCCCCTCCCTTTTTAGAGAGGGGGATAGCTGAACTCGTCTTTCGACGAGCTGCCTACGTACCTCTTTCGAGGATCAAGCCATCTCGTAGTTCTATTTTACGCCGCGAGCGTTTTTACTCGGCGGTTGTCGCCGTGCTGACCGCCTTGATCGTGATGACCGTGGCCGGGTCAGCGTTCTCTTCCGGATGTTCCGGTGGAGTTGTAGTGTCGGCTTCGGACTCGTGTTGAGTTTCGACGCCCGAAGCGTTTGCGTCAGCAGACGATGTTAAATCGTCTTTTCTTGAAACGTTTTTGGCCGAAGATTGACCTATCTTCGTGCGATTGCGATTTGCCGTTGCAGAAGTCATCATTTGCCTTAACTTGTGCTCCGCGAGGAAGCATAGTCGCGACTGTTTCTGACATCCCCAGATAGGTGCGACTCCGTTTGGGGTCAGGAATTTGACACCCAGGTGGTACATCGATGGAACGACTTGCATGGCGTTGAGCGACAGGGTTCCCATGATCACGTTGTAGATGGCAGGATGATCGACTACCGCGAATTCGACGATTTTTGTGATCTCCTTGGCCATGACTGGTAGCTGAATCGACACGAGGGTCATCGATACTTCGCCTGAAAAACCTGTGAGCGGTTTCAGCGTTGGAGTTACTTCTCCGAGTTTGATGCTCATCCGATTGAGAGTGTCGCGGAAGATTACATTGACTGTGCTTCCCGTGTCAATGAGTACTCTTCCGACTTCCAGATCTCGTATGACGAGATCTATGACGAGCGGATCGCAGTGAGGTTGATCGATCCCGCCGGCTTCCTCCTTCATGAAGGTGATTGAGCAATTTAGATCATCTCGGGTAGGAGACCATGTAGGCCAGTTTGCGCTTGGCTCCACCTTCCGCTGGTAAGCCTTGATGGCCGAAACCATATCATTGGAGAATTGCGATCCTCCAATGATCATGTTGACTCTGCGATGATTGTTATCGTTCCCCTTGTCGTCCGGCCTACTGCCGCGTTTATCCTCAGATTGGTTTCTTTGAGGAGATTTCTCCTCGGGAGAATTTCTGTCCACCTTCGGGGGGCGATCGGTCTTGAGGATGAGATCTTTCACGCTGGTCACTTCCGAGAGCTCTCCAGCTAGAAGCTTCGCGGCTAGCCTTGCTCCCAAGACTTTGTAGTTAGTCGTGGAGTGTCCTCGGGACTGGTGGAACTCGCAGAAGGTGTTTTCATCATATCCTTGATTGTGAGTCCGCGTATTACCCGTGGTTCAGCCTTGGTCCGAGTTGATCGCGTAATTGTGCGCTCCTTGGAGATCTTTCCCCTCGTGATGGACATACTTGTCGTTACGAGGGTTCTTCTTCTTCGTTTTTGGATCTACATCTTTCGAGGATGGTCTTGCCGACTTATGTTTTTGCGATAAGACTTTCGTTTCTTCCTCGATTATGATGTTGTCCGTCGCCTTGTGGAGGGCGTCCTGGATCGTCCGCGGTTTGTCGAGGGTTATCCATTTTCTGAATTTCGACTTGTACCAGAGCATCTTTCTGAGCGCATAATTGGCCACCTTGTCGCTTATCCCGCTGACCATGGACATTACCAACTTGAATCGGCTGATGAACTCGCGGAGGGGTTCGTCTTCCCTCTGGGACAGACTCCAGAGATCGACATCGGAAGTTTCTCTATCTATGAACATAAAGTATTGCTTGAGAAATTCCGATACGAGCTGTCGGAAACTTCTGATAGAGTTTCGCTTAAGGCGTGTGAACCATTCGAGGGCTGCCCCTTCCAGATTCTCGACGAACAAGCGGCAGTAGCCGGCGTCTTTTTCGCCGTCCTTCAGTCTCGCTCTTCCCATCGTGATGTGGAAAGCCTGAAGGTGCGCCTTCGGATCGGTCGTACCATCATACTTCGGTACTTTGATTTTTCCTGGATCGGATACCCTCATATCTGAGATGCGAGTGGTGAAGGGGGTCTTCCGAGCCCCTTCCAGCAGCCTGTCGATCTCGGGGGCCGCGCTGGTAGCTTGATGGATTTGGGATTTTACGGCTCTTACTTCTGCCGCAGTCTTGGTGATATAGTCACGAAGATCGCGGATATCCAACGTCTCGCCAGCAGATTTTTGAGCCTGTCGGCGTTTACTACGAGTGAGCTCGATTTGCTTTTCAGCCAGCTCTTCTTGTTCGTTCCAATAGAGGATTTCCTCCTCTTCTGTCATTGGTTTGTCGAACGGAGAGCATTCCCGAGCGAATCGGCTTCTGGTCCTCCTTGGATGTCTGTCAACGTCCTCATCAGTATCGTTAGAGACATCGCTAGGATCCAGGTCAACGTGCTCGATTTCGTTATCCTCAGAATCCTTCGTGGGAGGTGGAGGACTTTCAGGGTTTCATTTTTCGATGGGAGATTTCTCGCTAGGGTTTTGACCCGAAGGTCGTTCCCGCGCGGCTCCAGGCCTGTCGAGTGGGGTTGCGAAGTCGAGTCTTTTCCCGTGGACTTTAGTGATTCCGCGGGGACGGATTGCTCGAATTCTTGTCGTTAAAGTTTCAACTTGTTTGGTCAAGGTGCTCACGAGCTTATCCTGTTCTTCCGACCTTTTTTCGTAGGTGGCGAACATCTTTTTAAACTCCTCGAGCGCCATGGCGTTGGCTGGTGCATTGGCCGCGGATACGTCCGCTGCGGGAGTGTGGAGATCAGTGCCACTGCTTCCGTTAAGAGGAGTCTGCACGTTATCCGCGTCGTCAGTTGACATGTCTGGTTGAGCGTGATGAGGTTGAGAGTTAGATTGATCCGTATCCCCCTCCTTCTAGCGCCAAACTGTGGAAACGAAATTCGCACTGTTGATTTCCGTTTAAATTAGGAAACTAGGAAAACCTTAATTTCCCAGAGGTCCCGGAGATCTGTTAATACCACACGCTAAGCAATCAGAACACGAGATAACAACGACAAAGTATAAAAATTGTAAAAAGAAAGCAAAGAGAAGTCTTATTCCGAGTTTGCGTATGAGCGTTTACAACAAGATATAAGCCTGGGGTCGAGAGCTGTCGGCGAGATTCCTAGTTCTAGCAACCCTAAGACGGCTATACCTAATTGAGTCGCAGCTCGAAATAACAAAAACGGAAAGTTGCCTAATTGCTCTAAGTGCTAAGTTTTCTTTGAGAAAGTCTCTCCCATGCTTCTCGCCTAGGACTCCTTATATACTGGCTCCTAGGTCGGTTTGCGCTTTTCCTCTTCTGCCCTTAAGCCGTCATAGCGTAAAAATGGAGATATTCCATTTTTTCCGATCTTCGTAATTATCTTCAAAATTTCGTATTTATCCGCGGAAACTTGACATTTATCTTTCCTTGCGAACCAAGCGTAAACCGTCATGCGGCTTACGGGCTGTTGGTTAAGAAATCGTAAGTTGGGCCTCAAGTCATGTCTTAGGTCCCTTTGGGCCGTCTTCTGACTCGAAGCGTTTATTACGGCTTCTTTCGATAAAGAATCAATTTTCCGCGGTTTTTATGGTAAAGTTTGATCGATGACTTAGAATGGCGGGAAACATGAAATGGGTTCGCTACGGTCTTCGGGAGATAGCATCGAAGGGTAGACGAGAATGCATGGACTAATGTCGTATCGACATTTCGGAAGAGCTCGGTCGCTACGTAGCGACCGAGCTTTGACTCGAGCTCGGTCGCTACGTAGCGACCGAGCAGAACAAATGCTCGGTCGCTACGTAGCGACCGGACAGAGTGCATGTGCGGTAGTTGCGTAATGACCGAGCTTGGTTCGTCCGTGTTCCGATCGTCATACTCGGACCTATCCGTAACTGGTCTGGGTATGTTTCCGATGGCTTATGTTTGATCTAAATAGAATTCGAACGAAGCTTTATCTCGGGAACATACGTTGCGACGTTCTCTTGACCGAGTATGATTTGTTGCGGAAAGACATACTCGTATTTTGCGGGGATTTGGATATTAACTTCATCGTAACCGTATTTGACCCCAACAGAGCCATTAAAAGATATGGTCCCCAATATTTCTTACATATATATGTTTTTTTTTTGTCAATTACATATATATGTATTTAGTACATTGTTTTTTTAAGTTGTAGCATCATTTAGTACATCAATACTTTGTAAAGAAGCTCTGCAACATAAGCTAAAATCATTAGCATTATAGTGTATATATCTTGTTCCCTTGTTATTGTTCTTTATAATATACCCTGAATAAATAAGCAAAACCTTCTTTTACAACTTATGTGCAATGCTAAGCTTAGCAGCCGCTAGTATGCTATATGAAAATATCGACTTGAATTCATTGAAGCATAATCCGAGAATTTCACTCGCTACAGTCATATATTGGTGAGGCATGAAACCTTATAACTCAGTTTGAGTACTGACTCTTACCTTAGCTCAAGCTCAACATTGTTTCTTTGATACATCATTGTGATCATGTGTCTCCGAGCATTAAGGATTGCAACTAGTGATTAAACCACCATATAAAAGGACTACGTGATAAGGAAGAAAAAAGGAATGAAAGAGGCGATGACAACTACCAAAATTTACATAATTCTAATCTTAATTAACCTAAAAATAAACCAGATTGGAAATTAATGTAAATCGGGTCGAATTTAAACATTAAATTAAGTTTGGTTTACATAAACCAAGATTTTCGGTTTACATAAACCAAGATTTCCGTCAATAAACATAAACCAAGATTTCCGTCAATAAATCTGCCACAACATAAATTAAATAGTCTACCATCACATAAACAAAAAATCTACCAAAATATTTTAAGTCGGCTATATAAATCTGTCGTAAGAAAATAAGTCGAACATAATAAAATAAATCAGTACATTAAAAAAATAAGTTGATCACAAAAATCTACCATTTATAACAAATCTGCTACTTCATTCGACAGACATATTTTAGAAAATTTGTTTTCTATTCAAATTAGACAATTAACTCAGCCGTGGAAAAAAATCTGACATTTCTAAGAAAGTCTGATACCACTTTAGCGGTAGATTTTTTTTTATACAGATTTTATAAACAAACTTATAATTCGACAGATTTATTTTTTTGAAAATAAATATGCTATCGATCAAATATTATGGATATTTTAGTAATGTTATTTTTTGTTATAACTATGGATAAAGAAATTTTTTACCAGAAAAACATTCTAATTATTTAAAAAAAAACATTCTAATTATTTTAAAAAAAATGAGTTATTATAGTAATAACACAATTAATTTGTGTCATTTGAGAAAACTTCCCTTGTATTTATCCAGGTGAACTTTTAATTGTTGAGTACTAATCAATGTTTTAAGTAAATATAATTCATACTTATGAGAGATCGTTGGAAAGAGAGAGGTCATCAATAAAACAAAAAAATTAGATGAGAAGACTCAGAACAGCTGAAATGTCTCACAATCAGGCTCAAGTTACATGATCAGTTGAGGTTGCCTCTTCTTTGTCCTAGAAACTTCATCATTAACTTCAGAGGAACTCACCTCACGACTTCTTTTCTTGGCTTTCGTATTTGAGTTAAATAGTCTCTGTCTCTTTCTCCATTTTGTTTTCCATGTTTGATGATGAAAACAAGGGTGGTTCTAGCCCACATAGACGACAAAAGACGTGTTCTACTGTTTCATTTATCTCTTTACCCAACCCGTCCTCCTCAAGAACCAGTTCCCAAACTGATTTTTATGCCTTTCTAGCATTGGACCAAGAAGAAACATGTCAAATACCTTTATTGTCACTTTCTTTGAATAATATGACAACAAGTGTAAACCTGACGAGCAAGATCCATAAGGAACTGTTAACTTGACCTATGTTATTTCATCAGATCTAAAACTAGCTAAGAATGTAATGTCGAAGTAAGACAAATGAGAAGAATATAACTCGAGTTCTTGGCGAAGAGCATCAAAGAGTTTTTGTTCAGTCTGTTTGTCAGCACCAGGTGTGTTAAGTACTTTACTCTCCTCTGCCATTTTAACGGTTGTGCTCTTCAACACTTCCTGTCACAATCACAACAACAAACACTCACTCAAACGCATTGCTTCTAGTAACAAGTTCCAATGCCATAGCTTATGATCTGCATCACTGATTTGCATCACAACCCGAAATGCCACACAAAAAATGTCTTTTTGCTCACAACAACAGTTATTCACGCAACTGCATTGGTTTTATTAACAAGTTCTTATAATGATAATCAAGTGCGTTAGTGCAAAGATAACACCACAATAGGACTACAGAAGATAAATCAAAGAGACAAAACAACAACAAGCAACATTTATGCTTTATTAGAAATTGCCTTGTACACTCTATTACAAAATATGCTTAATCAGCTTTACACAGCCATTACACCCTAACAACTGTTACTGAAAGATTCCTAAGCTACCTGCTTATGTCTCTCTTCCGTCAAGTACAGGTATACCATGGATTTTACCCATTTTTATCCATGGTATATAGGTGTTTTCAAATACATTATAGTTGTTTTTGAGTCTTTCTAGTATGTTTTCAGGTTTTGGAGTGATTTGGAGGAAAATGGTAATTTTGGTGCATTTTAGTGATAAAATGATAAGACCCGAAGTTGGCCATCGACCACAACTATTGATCGATGGGCGAAGGCAACAGTCGATCGACACACACTCTGTGGTATAAATCGACAGCGAAGCGCGCATAAACCATATTGGGTTGCAGCCGACTTAAAGCTCAAGTCCCACTAGAATTACCAGATTACCCCTGACGAGTTTAAACCTAATATTTATGTGTTCTGCCATTGTTCTAGACATCACACGTTTTCATACTCTCTACTTTTCATACAACAAAATACTTAGAGTCTTAGGTTTGGAGAGAAGATCCAAGAACTCCTTCAGAGCTTTGTGATTGGAACTCCAGTTTCTTTACTTTATTCTATTTATGCAACTTATTTTATTGTCATGAATTGCTTAGCCATGTCTGAGTAGTTCATCTTGTTAGATTTAGGGTTCAGATATTCATGAGGGATTAGCCCAAAATATAGAATTTCTAAGTGTCAGGATATTAATCAACTAGACTTTTCTTAATGCATGTGTTCTAGAATAGCTAACTAGGATCTTGCCTATAGACATTAGGGCGCATTCAGAAGATTGGTTCTTTGTCTGAAATAGTTTAGGTTGTGCTAGGATTGCTAGAAACAAGAGGAAGCTAATTTAGTTAACCTAGTGAACAAGTTCAAACCCGTTCGTAACGCTCCCTGGAAGGAACGTCGATCGACAACTCACTAGTTGCATCGATCGATGGGCTGAAAGGTGTATCGATAGACACCCCATTGTTGGAATCGATCGACACTTTCTCAGGACCAACAAGCGACAACTGAGGTCCTAGATCCGTTGATAGGTAGTCTAAATATGCGGAAGTTGATCGACTGTTCTAATTGTTTGAGTTCTAGAATATCTATATATACTTAGTAGTCTATATCTCAATAATCCTGATTGACTGAATAGAAACCCTAATCCTAACGTCTCCCATATCAATCCTTAAAACCCAATCAATCAAACAACTACTTGTTCACCCCTTCTTATTTACTGCTTTAAAACCTTTCAATCTAGCTTAACTACATAACTATATAGATGTACTGTGTGCCTTAGCTCCCTGTGAATTTGATCCCTAAATACTCCAAATGAACCTCTTATTTGAGAGAGTACAAATAACTTATAGGGTAATTTGAGTGATATCAAGTACTTCAGCCACTACTTCAGCACGACCCAAAACACTTCCAAGAGCTTTTCTATCTCTCTCTCTCTCTCTCTATACGATCAGCCTCTGTGTGTCTCTCTCTCTACAGACGACCCATAATTATATTATATTATTCTCCACGTTTTTGAAACCCTAGTCTCCAAGGCAACATGGATATGAACATCTTCCATAACATTATGTACAACTTCCCTTTTCTTGGAATCCACCTATTCCTCTTCGCTTAAATTATAAACTTCCTCCTCAAGTTTATTCATCTTTCCTTATCTCCAAGATACACCCTTGCTTTCCAAGTCTACACGACTCCAACTCAGCACCTTGACTTCACATGGTCTTCACCACTCAACACGACGTCTGCTTCAGCAACTACGTCCGCGACTACTTCAGGGCAGACATCTTACATCTTCAATCTCCCCCTTTTAGCTTTGTGTGCCGATCAAGCACAACAATCTTCTGGTTCAACAACCATGTTCCCCACTTGGAACCTTTCACACCAAATGTGTTTTTCTACCCCACGAGATGTGCACCACACATGTTTTTCTCCCCCATGAGATATGCATTCTCTGGACAAGAACGTCACCATTCTCCCCCTGCTCGATTGCATACTAAGTTAAAACACAAATGCTTAGATGTCAAGCCTTATAGACATACACGTCTGCTTCTCCATGCGTAATCATGATACAACCCATGCTGCAGCAGAATAGATTACAAGTATTGCATCACGATCTGACGCAACTGTCGAACTACCCTTCGACCATCTTCTGTTGAGGACCTGGCTTCTTTCATGTGTCTTCTTCTTAGCCATGAGCCCTTCCCCATCTACACTGAGTGCACTCTGCACTCGTTGCTATAGTCTTGGAGTGATTTCACTATCACCCTCCTGAAGATCATCTCGCATCACTTCCAAACGCACTTCGATCTCCTTCCCCTTTGTGCCACAAATAACTCTGTGTCCTGGCTCCAGACTTGATGCTTCTTGATCTTCCTCAAGATCCCTCCTAACAGAAATGCATCCATTTTCTGATGTTTCATCCTTGATCTCATCCAGCAAGAAAATCTTGGCTAAGGACACCTCTTCCACCCTCTTGGGTTTAGTGAACTTCTTGTTCACCTTCCTGGCCATGTTTCTGCTCTGCTCACGAGAAAAACACTCCACCTTCTTGTGTCCAATCTTCCCACAGAACCAACATCACATCTGATGTTGCTTCTTGTTTGGCCGGACACAGTTGCTAATGCACCGATCAGTCTCTTTCCTTGTACCAGATACACAATCATGCTTCAGAACCTCCTGTCTGACCTTCATGTTGTTGCACTTATGTACTACCTTCGGCTTGTTACTCAACAGCTGCGCGCTGTAGAACTTCCTGCTGTACTTCTTGTCGTATGTCCCGACGTACCTCCTGACGAACTTCTTTGGCTTCACTTTTTGATGTGCTTCCCTGCACGAAGTATGATAGCCCCTTCTGATGTACGCTAGTACTCTCAGCTCCTCGGTATCCCAATCCCCAATTCTCCTTGGCTGGTTGTCCCATCGAGAGTATCTTATCTAAGTCCTTGGTTCCACTATTGAGCATTCTGACCGCTTGTGATTCTCAGCTAAATCACGTTCCAGCATTATTGCTCTCTCCTGTTCATTAGTAGCAACTTTTTTCAGCTTGCTAATCTTCTGCTCCAGAGACTCATTGTTCTCTTTTTTACAGCCGCAAGTTCTTCAAGCACTTCTTCAAGTATCTTGATTTTCTTCCAAGCCACATCTTCCCATCGCATATTCTCTTCCTTGAGCTTCAACCACTTGTTAAGCATCACGTGATACTCCTCATCATCAGTACCAACATCTGAATCCGAGGATTCACTAGATTCCTCCTTGAGTGCACCAAATCCAACAAGGTTCTTTATCATCATTCCTTCATAATCTGACTCTGAATCATCAGACGATTGCAATGAAATTCCTTTTCCCTTTTTTGAATTTGGACATTCACGCCGTGTGTGTCCAACACCTCTACACTCAGAACACTTAAGTTCTCTTCGTTGTGGTACAGGACAGTCAGCCCTTATATGCCCAACACCTTCACACTATAACACCTGAGACCTTCTCTTCTTCTGCTATTGCCACGATCACCTCCCTGGTGACCATACTGATTCCTCCCACCAGAGGGATTCATCATCTTACCAATATTCCTAGCCAACATACCCATGGCATCTTCAAGATTCAAAGATCTATCTCCATCTTTGTCAGTAACAAGCGCTATACTCCTTGATGCACCAGCTGACGTAGAGACCGAGCTAGTGTCTGTCTCCATCTCTTATGCCTTCAGCATACCTGTTAGGGGATTTTTGTGTAGGATCTTTGTGAGTACCACAGAACGATGAATAAGACTGGTATTCGTATTGATTTTGAGAGATACAATAGAGATAAAGACTTGAAGAGACGTTTTATTGAGTAGACAAACTAGAATTACAATGATTTGAGTAAGAACCCTAATTCTAGCCGTCTAGCCCTAGTCTCTAAGCCTTGAAGTGTCGATCCCTTGCTTTAGGGTTTAGGTTTCCCTTATATAGTCTTCCTAAGGCGGGCCTTAGTCGGTTGGAGTAGGTCAAACTCTTCCATATTCGGAAATATGGAAGGTTCTCCTTATTGGAAGTTTTCCATTTCCCGGAGGAAGGGGAGCGATCCTGAGACCGAACCCAGAAAACTCCATAGCGGGGAACCGGGGTTCCTTCCAGCGGAGATCCTGGGAACCGGGGTTCCTTTCAGCGGGGATCCAGAGGCCGGTGGCCTGCCTGGGGTCTGGAGGTATTCAATACCTGGTATTTTTCCCCAACAATACCCACAAGTTTGTCAAACTTGAGCTAATTCGTGTTTGTGGTCATATTTAAGACCATCTTGTGAGCTCCAAACTTTGTTGGAAGACATCGCAGTAACTTCTTTACCATCTTCTTCTCCTTGTACTTCTTCCATGTACACATGCTTCATGCGCCATAGCACTGAGTTTGGCGCTGAAGCTTGCCACATAATCACTATCAGACCACCTGAGATTCTCAAATTGTGACCCAAGATGATCCAGACGTGTCCTCTTGACACTCTCATCTCCTTCAAATGAAATCAGCAGGATCTCCAACACCTCTTTAGCAGAAGTACTCCCCTGAATCAGCTAGAATTGTTCTGCTTCAACGGCTCCAAAGATCACCGAAAGCGCCTTTGCATTAAACTTTAGTGCATTGTGCTCTGCCTCTAACCATTCCTCTTTTGCTTAGGATTCTTCCCATCTCCTGTGACTATGTTGGGCTCCTCCCAACCAATTTCCACAGCTGTCCAAGCATCTTCATTGATTCCTCGAATCATCTGCTTAATGCGAGCCTTCCAATGAACATACTGGTTGTTAGGGGATTTTTGTGTAGGATCTTTGTGAGTACCACAGAATGATGGATGAGGCTAGTGTTTCGTATTGATTTGCAAGTAATAAGGTAGAAAGAGTCGTTTTATTAGATCAAAGAGCTGGAACTACCATAGACAGGAACGACGCCGTTTCAGGGGTGCCATCGGGACCCCCTCACTGTCAGCCTCTGGAACATCTCCCCAAGAAGGAATAGGAGATGAGAAAGGATCGGTGAAAAGACGAAGTGGTCTTGGACGGCCACCCATGAGTGAGGATGGAAACGCAAGCAGTTCGGGATTCATCTTTCTCAACCGGAAGTCAGCGCTGGAATTGGATTGAGGCCAATTAGAGGATATCGCGAGCCCTTATATACATCCGGATCACCCCTCTTCGCAGAGCCAGAAAAAGAAATAGGGATGTTTCTGTTGGAGAAAAATACTCAGGTATTATTTTCCTCCGGACCCCAGGCAGGACCCTGACCTCCGGGTCCCCGTTTAAGGAATGCTCCAGGTCCCCGTTACCGGGTACCCATGGATCGGTCCCAGGGACCACCCCCTTCTTCACGAAATGGCAAATTTCCGATAAGGAGAACCTTACATATTTCCGAATATGGAAGACTTCCACCTACCCCAACCGACAAGAACCGACCTAAAGACAACTATATAAGGGGAACCCAAACCCTAGAACAGGGGATCGCCACTTTTAGACTTAGAGACTAGGCTTAGACGGCTAGGGTTAGGGTTCTTACCCAATATCTTGTAGTCCTTGCTTGTTCTATTCAGTAAAGATCTCTTCAAGTCTCTTTCTCTTTTACTACTCTAAAACCCTTACGAAATACCTATAAATCTTCTAATAAAATCATCTTATCCACCGTTCAGTAATACTCACAAAGATCCTACACAAAAATCCCCTAACAGTTTGGCGCTAGAAGGAGGGGAGTAATCTAAACTACGTGATGATGGCGGTGGATGAGAAAGACAATCTACCAGAATCTACCCCAAGAGAAGCAGAGCTTCAAAGGAAACTCGACGGGTTACAAAGTTAGGTAACCGACTTACACAAGGCTAGGGAAGCTATCGAAAACCCTGAGCTTTCCTCCGAAGTCCAGAGCTTGAAAGAAAAGCTAGACGAACACTCGAAGCAACTGGAGCAGAGTGTTGAGAAGCTTACTCAGCTCGAATCTGAAAACCTTGCCCTCCGAGACAAGAATCAAGCCCTCAACACTGCAAGCAACAAGAAGCGCCGCTTCCGTATGCAAGTTCGATCCATGCCGAGCTTAGACACACCTAACTCCGTAGGAGACACCGCTCGACAGCCATCAAGGGAAGCCGGAGCATCAGGAGAAAAAGCTGGAGACACGCAAATCCACGAAACGATATCCAGCGACTCTGAGCCGGTGAGAAGGAATCATCTAGAGAGGTCGCAGAGATGAAGTCCTCTATGACCGCCTATCTAGAACATGTGTTCTCCCAAAAGCTCGACGCTATGCAGTCCCTGGTAGAAAGGCTCCCAGGGGTAGCGCCTCCGATTCGGATGAGCAATCCCGGCTCTTACGCCGACACCCCCCTTTGTGGATGAAATCGCCCTAATCGAGATGCCGAGGAAGTTCTCTTTCCCCAACATAAAGATGTACGACGGTACCGGCGACCCAGATGATCACATCGCTCAATACAAGCAGAGGATGCTCGTTGTGGCGCACCCAAGGGAGTCCCGGGAAGCTACTATGTGCAGGGGTTTTGGTTCGACCCTGATCGGACCCGCTCTGCCACGGTATATCAACCTACCCACCTGGTCTATATCTTCATTCGCAACCCTCAGCGATAGGTTCGTGGAACAGTTCGCAAGCAGCCAGAACTTGGAGAAAACCTCGGACAGCCTCTACGAAATCCTCCAGCATCGGGTCGAACCCCTTCGCGACTACATAGCCCGCTTCAATCAGGAGAAGGTGTCGATCCCCGAGTGCAATATCACCAGGGCAATCTCAGCCTTCAAGAGAGGCTTGCTCCCAGACGGGGATCTCTATAAGGAATTGACCAAGTATCAATGCAAGACTATGG
Organism: Brassica napus; assembly: GCF_020379485.1. Taxonomy (NCBI): domain Eukaryota; kingdom Viridiplantae; phylum Streptophyta; class Magnoliopsida; order Brassicales; family Brassicaceae; genus Brassica; species Brassica napus. The sequence goes on from NC_063447.1 coordinate 21,601,443, forward strand.
AAGACGTACTGTCCCGAGCTTGGGCCCAGGTGAAATGGGAAGAAGACGTCGCAAGCCGCGCCAAGGAGGCAGGAACCGGGGCAGGTAGATGAGCTGTCCACTCGAGAGAGCAGAAGGGATGTCAGTGTCTACCTGGCCAGACATCTCACACTTATCTATATCTAAACCGGAACTCATCAACGCCTTGAGGCAGATGGGCCAACAGGTTAAGTGGCCCCAGAAGATGAGGGCACCCGACTCCTTCCGGAAACCCGATCTCTGGTGCGATTTCCATCGCGACCATGGTCACAAGACAGAGGATTGCAATGCACTGAAGATCGAAGTCAATAAACTACTCCAGAACGGGTATCTCCGGGAATTCCTCTCAGAAAAGGCTAAAAATCTCCTAAGCAAGGAGACACCCAAGAAATCTACTGAGACCAAGCCCGCGTCACCACCTCGACATGATGGAGTGATCCACGTCATATCTGGAGGCTCAGAGATAAGCGGTATAAGTCATGCGGCCTCGAAGAAGAGCACTCGTAATGCCAAGCTTGGCCTGGAGACATCAAACCAAAATGACTACTCCTGGGAACAGACGAAATAAGCTTCACGGCGAAGGAGCAAGAGAAGGTCCTCGCTCCCCATCACGACGCATTGGTGGTATCGCTCACCGTAGCAAATTGCCTGGTAAGGAGGATCCTAGTGGATAATGGAAACTCCAGCAACATCATCTTCCGAAATTCGCACTGTCGATTTCCGTTTAAATAAGGAAACTAGGAAAACCCTAATTTCCCAGAGGTCCCGGATATCTGTTAATACCACACGCCAAGCAATGAGAACACAATAATGACAACGATAAAGTATAAGAAATCGAAAAGAGAGCAAAGTAGATCTTATTCCGAATTCGCGTTTGAGCGTTACAACAAGGTAAGAGCCTGGGCTACGAGAGCTGTCGACGAGATTCCTAGTTCTAAAACCCTAAGACGGCAATAACCTAGTTGAGTCGCAGCTCGAATAACAAAACCGGAAATATGCCTAAATCGCTCTAAGTGCTAAGTTTGCTCTCAAAAAGTTCTCCTCATGCCTCTCGCCTAGGACTCCTTATATACTGGCTCCTAGGTCTGTTTACGCTTTTCCTCTTCTGCCCTTAAGCCACCATAGCATAAAAATGGAGATATTCCATTTTTTCTGATCTTCGTAATTATCTTCAAAATTTTCGTATTTATCCGCGGAAACTTGACATTTTATCTTTCCTTGCGAACCAAGCGTACACCGTCATGCGGCTTACGGGCTGTTGGTTAAGAAATCGTAAGTTGGGCCTCGAGTCATGTCTTAGGTCCCTTTGGGCCGTCTTCTGACTCGAAGCATTTATAACGGCTTCTTTAGATAAAGAACAAACTTTCTGCAGTTTGTACGGTAAAGTTTGATCGATAACTTAGAATGGCGGGGAACGTGAAATGGGTTCGCTACGGTCTTCGGGAGGTAGCATCGAAGGGTAGACGAAAATGCATGGACTAATTTCGTATCGACGTTTCGGAAGAGCTCGGTCGCTGCATAGCGACCGAGCGGAACGGACGCAGCTTCGGCTTGGACTCGGTCGCTACGTAGCGATAACACGGAACGAACGCTTGGTCGCTACGTAGCGACCGAGCTTCGGCTTGGACTCGGCTTTGGCTCGAGCTCGGTTGCTACGTAGCGACTGAGCGGAATGAACGCTCGGTCGCTACGTAGCGACCAAGCTTGGCTTGAGCTCGGTCGCTACGTAGCGACCAAGCTTGGCTTGAGCTCGGTCGCTACGTAGCGACCGAGCGGAACGGACGCTCTGTCTTTATGTAGCGACCGAGCTTTGGCTCGAGCTCAGTCGCTACGTAGCGACCGGGCGGAACACGCGTTCGGTCGTTGCGTAGCGATGCTTTTCGAGCTCTTGTCCGATGTCTCTTGTTTCCTCCGCAAAGCTTTTCATAAGGAAGAATCAATTTCGAAAAAGTATTTGTCGAAGAAGGTTTTTCGTTTTCTTCTTCGGACCTTTTGAATGTTAACTTCATCGTAACCGTTTTTGACCCCAACAGTTAGCCCCCCAGCTCATTAGAGTCGAGACTCTAGCACGCGGTTTGACGATTTTGGCAAAGTTAGGCATTTTGAACGAAGTTTACTTCAAACTCCGCGGAAGAGAATTCTCGAGAAAGTGTTTATTAAAAAATATAAAATTCCGAGCTCATACTTCTATAAGTAGTGAGCTCTTGTCATTCATTTGCTTCACACCTTCCCTTCTTCAAACCTTCAAAACCTCTCTAGCTCCAAATCTCTTGCCTTTAACATGTCTTCTTCCCATGGTGACAAGAGAAGTTCCGATGTGGAGATGGGCGAGGCCACCTCTCCGGCGCCGATTCTGACTTCTCCGGTCGAAGCGCCGGCTTGCGTTGCCGACCATCTCTACTTTCGAGGGAGGCTAGTTCGTCGCCAAGCCGAGAAAGAACAGGTTCGAGCCGGCGCCAAGTTCCTGTCCTCTTCTGCACTGGCCATTGCTCCGAGTCATGGGACCGAGGGCGTAACTCCGCGAGATACGGGAACTCTCGCAGGCTCGGTTATTCCGGATGCTTCGGCTTTACCTGCTGGATCGTCCACGACTCCGATTCTCGTCGAAGATAAGGAGAGGGCCGCTGACTCTATGCCTCCTCCTCCGGCCAGGAAAGAGATCGTTCTAGCGCTGCGCGCTCCTAGTGTTGTTCCGGTTGCTAAGCCTAATGGCCGAAAGAGGAAGTATACCAAGGGCGGTGACGGGGAATCTTCGCAGCAAGGAGACTCGAGCATAGCGTCGGGGCTTCGCGGAAAGGTTTGTCGCTCGCTTACTCTCTTGATTGTTACATATTTCTCTGAAAGACAACGGATTCCTAACTTTCTTCTCGTTTCGCAGTTCAGTTGATCGATGGGATGATCAGTGAGTGCGGTTCTGAGACTAGTCGTCTCGCCGGGGAGTTGTTGGAGCTGCAAGGTAGATGGTCTGAAACTGAGGCCATGCTGACGGCTGTCAAGGATTCTCACTCCGTGAAAGCGTCGAAACTCGAGGTCGCGATAGGGGAGCTCGAGAGGGACCTCGGGAAGACGGTGAGTTCATTGCTTAAGGAAAAGAAAACCAGGAAGGCCAAATCTTCGGAGGTGCGTCATCTTCAGCGTCAGATCGAGGGCGATGCAGGGTTAGCGAGCCGTGGGATTTGAGAGGCCAAGGACGCTCTTCGTTCTGAGTTTCAGGTTCGCTTGGCGAAGATATCCGCTTTTCTGGGCTCCCTCGAGTGCATCCGGAATAGGGATTTAGCCTTGGCGACGATTGAGGGCGGGATGGCCGTGGTTCAGTCGTTCCAGAGTGAGACTCCTCCGACCTTAGAGGCCGAAGAGGCCCGACTGTCTGGCTGCAAGGGAGATTTGGCAGTCGTGGATGGAGATTTTGATCTCATCCTAGCTGACCTGAAATCCGCGTGCTTTCTTCCGACGTTTTCAGAAGGCCTAGAAGGGAAAGATCCGGTGCTCGGAGAAAGCGGAGGTGATGCGGCTCCAGGCTTGGACGAAGCGACGGGTGAAGAGGGAGCGTGAGTTCTTAGGATGACTTTAGTTAGACCTCTTGCGGAAGATTTGTTTTTTTTTTTTTTTTTTTTATGTTTGATGTTTCGGCTTTAAATGGCCTCATTTCGTGTTTCGGGACTGGCCGCATGTGGCTTTGAATCCCTGCCGCTCTGCGGCTTTCTTTTTATGACAAGATGATCGAGTTGCATTTTTTATAAGTTTACGTATGGCATGGAAGAAGGGTGATGAGTTATCGTCTCATATTCTTCTTCGATGTGAAATGTTTCGTTCGAGATCTGTTTCGAGAGTTTTTCCGCGAGATATCGACTTCGCGGGATATCTGAAGATGTCGAATATAAACATAGAGGCATGGTTTTGGGATCTCGTATCTTTTGGATATCATGCCTTGAGATGTCAAAGACCAGTGCGCTGGGTTAAAGGCAAGACCTAGGTTTACTTTCGGTTTTAAGATTTTATGCGGTGACTAGCCGGCTATCGATTTATCTGTCGCGATTTTAACCTGATTCGTACCGATTTAAAGTCTGCGGTATGTTCTCGGCTTATATGACTTGTTAGATATGAATCGAGCATCTCTCCGGAGACAATTTTTAAGCCAACCGGAAGTGCTGGACCAAAATTTCGGGTTTCTTTTATAGCGCTATTATCCTTGTGTCGGATGTACGAGAGTCATCTTCGTGAGATGGCTATGTCTGTTTAGGACGTTCAAGAGTTCGATATGATCAGCACCGAACTTGGCGGCAGATGCCGTCGTTTAGAGTTTTTTTTGCGCAAGATATGTGTTAAAATGTTCGTCATTTTTTTACGGAGTGTCCGTTTTCGTCGTTCGGAAGAAGTAACCCTCGAGGCATCTCTCGCGACGTCTCGCGATGCCAAAGGCTGCTTCTCCTAACGGCCGATTTATTTTCGCATATCGAAAATGTTTTGCGGGTGAAAGATAATTTGCTTGGTTAAGATATGTCAGAAACATCGAAGGCGTGGTCGGATGTTTCCGAGTTTGAGAGTATACGAGTATACGTATCCACCCCCCCCCCCTGTAACACCCCCGAACCGTTCTAGGCATAGGTCGAACCACCGGCTAACAATCAAACAAGAACATGACCGACGGGCCGACCGTCTACCAAGGATCAGGAGCGCTAAATGACGGGTTAACGGCTGATCCGGCCAAGGTCACGAAAAGTGCAATTCGTGACTAGGCCAGTCCGCCCGCTAACACGTCCCGTCAGACCGAAACCTAAGGCTTCTCAACCCGTACCCCAATCTGACGTTGTGTTAGCCTGGACAAGCTAATATCAGAAACAACAAGGCATTTACACAAAACATCGCTTTATTTATCTTATATAATATCTGGTTTTCGACACACAAAATATTACACAAGTAGTGGCATGCCAAGAAAGCGAAAATACATACTTATAGTCTAAAAGCGTCTTAAGCAAAAAGATGCAAATCTACACCAGCCAGCCTAGCCTCCCGCGACCTCTACAAGCTCGCTACTGGTCACCTGAAACAACAACGAGTGAGGAGTGAGTAATCTAGCATTACTCAGCGAGTTACAATCTCCAACTAACAAATACAACCCCTCGCTATCCCACCCCAAACAATCTAAAGCGAGAGGTTCACCTAACAACACAACTCCATAACAATAAGCAATATCAGAAATACGCAGCGGAAAACGATAGCAAGATAACTAGCATTATGCTAATTACAACTCATCACCAAACTCAAACTCGACTTAAACCAGGGTTTAACAACCCGAAACACGATATAATATAAATAACCAACTCGGGCCTTGGTGACGTTATGTTCCTCCTTCACTATCGGCAATATCCTATCTTCCTACCACAAAAGCCAGAAGAAGGAACTTTCAACCGACCGCGGCCCACAGTCCTTCGGGTCACCGCGCGACAGCCCACAGTCCTTCGGATCACTGCCACATTACACCGTCGTGTAATACTCAGCCATAGGACATGACCCCGTTCGTTTGAATTTTCCCGATCCAGAGAATAAGGGGTTTCCTTAAACCCGCCGGGTACGAGGTCTGAAGGAACACTAACTCACCCCAATATGCCTAGCATTGTGGGTTACACAATTGCTGTCGGTCAATATACGATTAATACTAAACCCGGTAAAAATAACACAAGGTTCCTAGTATTAATCATCACACAATAAACACATTCTACCTCAAACATGCCTAGCATTGTGGGTTACACAAATGCTATATGGCCAAAATATGATTAATACTAAACCCGGTAAAAATAACACAAGGTTCCTAGTATTAATCGCAAATTTACACAATCAATCATATTCCAGAATCTAGCATAAAGACTAATTCTAGAATACCTAACTATCCACAACTTAGCGATATCATCTAAGCATTCCGCATTCGCTAACTAACCAATCAACCTAACCATTAGCATGCTACTACGGTTCTCAAACAACAACAAGCATGCCATCAATTCAATCAACATAACCTCAATTATTCAAACCGTTACTCTGTTAGACCCGGTCACCTGCCATGATCCAACTTCCAAGTAACGGGACCCTGCATGAAAACAACTCAGCAATCAATTGATTATAACTCACAGTTTTTGGTTGACCGTGGCCTTGACCCCAAACCCGACTTCTGCGATTCGAACCCTTTCTCGACCTTCTCAAGTAGACCCACGTCCAGACTGGTCTTGAACTGTTCTCCAATAGAACTGATCTCTCTTCACTTGAACAGAACCTTCTCCAGGTGCTGACTCGAAATCGGCAGAGTAACTGTTCTCGAAAACTGCCTAACTCGCTCGAAAACTATCGAAACTGGATCTTTCTTTCTTTGCTTTCTCTCTCACGTTTTGAACTGACGTTCAAGTGTTCTGAATGTGTTCAAATGAGAGGGGGTCGTGGGCTATTTACAGGAAACATCAACCAATCAGGAACAAGCCGTGTGGCAGCCCGTGTGTCGCTTCGCATGGCTCCGGACGCATGCGCGGCGACACCTCGTGCTCCACATGGCTGGCTGCATGTCTCAGTCTCATACAGGATGACACCACTCCCTCTACTGGTCTGGATGCATGGCCTGCTCATATGAAATGTGACACCACGTCCTCCACATGTCTGGACGCATGGCCCGGTCGCATGCATCGCAACACCTCGTGCTTGGCCGTTCCACCTCGTGCTTCTATGTGTCACTCCGAATGCTGTGATCATTTTTACTGCAACACCTCATGCTTCTCATGCCACATACCATGCCAGGCAGTTGCCACCACGTCCTGATCTCATAGATCGAGCCAACTCGAGCTTCTTGGTCCATTCGTCCAATTTTAGCCTTTCCGGTGAATTTTTCGTCCCGCGATCAATCCCAATATTTTTCGACGCCCGTTCTGATGATCTGATTATTTTTAATAAACTCCAAATGAATCCTGACTTGATGGAAAATATTTCCCGAGTTTCCGGCTTCTTCGAAAAATTTCATAATACCGAAATTAGGGTTTTTCGCCCAATTTCCGATCTTCCTGTTGTGCTTCCAAATTTGTTTATGCTTCAAACGTCCTTTGAGTAAATATACTACATTGTCTAACCATTGTCTAGTGGGATACTTGACTCATGGTTCAGGCAAAAAAAATCTGATCGTCCGCGACTCGACCGCCTAAAAGATACTCGACCATTCTTTTTTTTTTTTTTTTAATGGGTTTCTACATTCTCCCCCCTTAACAGAATTCGTCCTCGAATTCTAAGGTTCTGAGGGGCCTCCTTCTTCCATCACAACATCCTCTCGGAAGAACTCCTGGTGATCGGTTTTAAATCACGCTTCATCTTCCCAAGTAACATGAATCATGTTTTGTCTTCCCCAGAACACTTGTACTTGAGCAATCTCACGATTCTTCAACTTTCGAATACGCCGTTCTCCCAATCTGATTGGTCCTTCCAGATACGTAAGGTTTGTCCTCAACTCCTCTAGTCTCTCGGGTTCAACGGTACTTGGATCCCGTATATGTTTCCGAAGTATGGAAACATGAAATACAGGATGTAGATGCATATCCGCTGGCAGATCCAAACGGTAAGCTATCTCACCAACTTTCCCGATGATCTTGTACGGACCAATGAACCTGACCGCAAGTTTCCCGACCTTGCCAAATCTGTCCTTCCCTTTCTGTGCAGTAACTTTCAAATAGACCCAATCTCCTATTTCAAAAGTTACCTCTCTTCTTGACTTGTCTGCGTACTTCTTCTGGCGGTCCTGAGCCTTCTTCATGTTGGCCTGAATCGTCTCCAGCTTAATCATGGTCTCCTGAACGATAGGTGACCCAAACATTCTTCTTTCGCCCACTTCCGTTCAACAAATAGGCGTTTTGCATGGCCTTCCGTATAACACTTCATAAGGTGACATCCCTATGCTCGAATGATGACTGTTGTTATACAAGAACTCGAGCAACGGTAAATGCTTCTCCCAAGTTCCTGCCCAATCGAGAATACACATCTGAGGCATGTCCTCGATGGTCCGAATGGTTCTCTCCGTTTGGCCATCTGTTTCTGGATGGAACGCTGTACTTCTAAATAGTTTAGTTCCCAAGGCTTTTTGCAGTGCTTCCCAGAATGATGCCGTGAACCTTGGATCGCGATCTGAGACGATGTCTGAGGGTACACCATGTAACTTCACAATTTGGTCGATGTACAGCTCGGCCAACACTTCAACTTTATCAGTGTCCCGCTTAGGCAACAAGTGTGTAACCTTGGTTAACTTATCCACAAACACCCATATCGAGTTGTTCGATCTACCTGGAGCAGTGGGTAATCCAGTGATGAAATCCATGGAAATAGAGTCCCATTTCCATTGAGGTATCGGAAGACTCTGCAATAATCCGCCTGAAACTTGATGTTCGACCTTGACTTGTTGACAAGTTGCACACTACGCGACCCATTGCGCTACTGATCTCTTCATTCCCGGCCAATGATAGTATCTTCTCATGTCTCGGTACATCTTCGAACTTCCAGATGGATAAAAAGTAAAGAATGATGAGCAATCCTTAGTATCTCATCTCTCAGCCCTTGTCCTTTAGGAACCGTGATCCTCCCATTAATTAGCAAGGTTCCATCCTCCGCCAAGTAGTATCCAGCACTATTTGGCCAACCTTGTCCTTTGAGTTCCTCAGCAATCTTCAATAGCTTCTCATCCTTAAGTTGTTCTTCTCGAATTCTCTGAATCAAGCTGGCCTGGTTCACCGCTTGAAGTCCCAATGGCTCGCTCGCTTGCCCTTCCAAAACGACCAATTTTACTTGGTTCAAATGCGCCACTTCTTTCTCTAAATCTGCGTCCAACTTTCTTCGACTTAAGGCGTCCGCAACAACATTCGCTTTACCAGGATGGTAGCGAATCCTTATATCGTAGTCTGCCACAAACTCCATCCACCTACGCTGGTGCAGGTTGAGATCTGGCTGAGTGAAGAGGTATTTAAGACTTTGGTGGTCCGTGTATACCTCCACTTCTTCTCCATACAAGTACGATCTCCAAATTCGCAAAGCGAACACCACGGCCGCTAACTCCAAGTCATGTGTACTGTAGTTATCCTCATGCTTCCGTAGTTGTCGTGAAGCATATGCAATGACTTGTCCATCTTGCATAAGAACACAACCTAACCCAACTCGTGAAGCATCCGTGTAAACCGTGTAAGGTTTACCTTGCTCGGGCAAAGCTAACACAGGTGCGGTCGTGAGAGCTTCCTTCAACTTCTTGAAAGCCGTTTCGGTTTCTTCCACCCATAAGAAAGGAACTCCTTTACCGGTAAGTTTAGTTAAAGGCTTTGCAATGGAGGAAAAGTCCTTAACAAACTTCCGATAATAGCCCGCAAGTCCGAGAAAACTCCTTACTTCCGTCACAGTGGTAGGTCGAGGCCATTCCCGTATGGCTTGGACCTTTTCTGGATCAGCAGCCACGCCCTCTCCTGATACTATGTGACCCAGAAATCCTATCTCTCTCTTCCAAAACGAGCACTTGCTGAACTTGGAAAATAGCTTCTGATTATGTAACCTCTCCATAACCAGTCTCAGATGCTCTTTGTGCTCCTCCTTACTTCTCGAATATACCAGGATGTCATCAATGAAAATGATCACGAACTTGTCAAGGTAGTCGTGAAACACTTCATTCATCAAACGCATGAAAGCCGCAGGTGCGTTGGTGAGACCAAAGGGCATAACGACAAACTCGTACTGCCCATACCTCGTCCAAAACGCCGTCTTCATAATATCTGACTTGGAAATAGGAATTTGGTGATACCCAGATGCCAAATCAATCTTCGAAAACCAACTAGCTCCCTTTAGTTGGTCTAACAACTCGTCTATCCTCAGAAGAGGATACTTATCTTTTATCGTGATGTTGTTGATACCACGTAATCGATACACAACCTCATGCTTCCGTCCTTCTTCTTCACAAATAGCACAGGAGCTCCCCAAGGTGAAGAGCTCAATCGGATGAATCCCTTTTCCAATTGATCTTCCAATTGCTTCTTTAGCTCAGCCAACTCCGCTGGTGCCATCCGATATGGTGCCTTAGCTATAGGTTTTGCTTCAGGCTCCAAAGTAATGGTAAAGGGATTACTCCGAGGTGGAGGTAATTCCTTTAGTGGTGCAAAGATATCCTCAAACTCTTGGACCACTTTTATGTCTTCGACCTTAACTTCATCATTAGTGGCTCCTCCACTAACCGATAAGGTCACCAAATATACTTCCCCATCTTGAAACAAATCTTGTACTCTCATTGCTGCTACCAAAGACACGGTCATACTAGGACTGATTCCATAGTATACCATCTCTGGTCGTTTACCTCTGCCAAACAACAACCTTCCTTTTCCACAGTCGATCTGAACTCTGTAGCTCGATAACCAATCCATTCCAAGGATTACTTCGTACCCTTCCAAAGGCACGAACGAATCTGCCACAAATTCTTTCTCTTGAATGACCAATTGAACATTCTTGATACACTGATCTGCTTGAAGGGTTCGGTCTGCGGGGGTCAAGACGGCCACGTTTATCCTGTCAACCACAAAACAATCCCAAAACCGGGCAGCTACTTCACGGGTCACAAAACTATGTGTTGCCCCCGAGTCGAACAATACATGTGTGGGTTTACCAGCAACATGTATGGTTCCTGCCACAGTAACCCAATCAACAATATCTCAATCACAAAAACTAATCAAAATTCGCACAACCATCAATCATCAATCCAAAATTTCTAAACGCGCAACCTAGCGATCAAGCAATCTATAATTAACCAGCATACTAACTAGGTTCCAACAACTAAATTCCATTCAATAAACAGAGGAGGTTAAGCACCCAATACATGTGATGGGACCGCTTGACGGTCCTGCATTGTCTGGGTTTTCTACCCCTAAGGCATAAACTCTACCTCCTAGGTTTTGCTTCTTTGGTGCTGGCTCAATAGCTGGACGGCTAGGAGGAGCTCGGATCGCGAGAGGGGTCGCGGAGATTGGCTTGTTTGGACATGACGATGCATAATGGCCCTTCCTTCCACAGAAGAAACAAGTGACATCTTCCATCCTCAGCGGTGAATAACCTTGCTGGTTACTCCGCTGTCTGTTGGGACAAAACTTGGAAATGTGTCCCGGTTGATCACATATGTAACATACTCCGGTGTTACTGCGATAATTGGTTTGGCCTCCAAATTTTTGCCCTTTGCCTTTGTTAAACCTTGGACCCTTGTTGAAATTTGGTCTTCCTCCTTGGCTAAACTTGGTATGTCCACCAGAATGCGGTATGGTCTTCCTTTCAGCCTCCAATACAGTCTCAACATTAACAGCTTTTTCCAGCTAAACGACTTCCAAGCTCCGGCTTCAATCCATACATAAAGTTACGGATCATAGTTGCTTCATCTTCACGCCCATCAAAAACGTGTTGCCTCAACCTTGTGAACTCAGATTCGTAACTCCTCACTAGCCTATCTCCTTGAACAAGGTTCATGAATTGGCGCTCCAACCGATGCTTCGCTTCTGGAGGAAAATACTTCCTCTCAAACTATCCCTTGAACGATTCCCATGATGTGACGGTGTGTCCACGCTGCCTGTCTATACTGTCCAACCATCCTGATGCTTCGCCTTCCAAATAGTACACCGCGATCTTCTTCTGATACTCCTCCGGACACTCCATAGCCTCAAAGTTCTTCTCCATCATAGTAATCCACTTGCCGGCTTCAATAGGATCGGATCCTCCTTTGAACTTGTAGGATCCAATGTTCTTCATGGTAGATAATAGCTTGGAAACTTCAGGGGGTTGAGTACGCCTGCCTTGGTTACCAACTGCCTCGGTCATCACGTCATGTAAAAGCTTCAGGGTGTTTTCCGCTCCTTGATCTTGTGGTCCTTCAGTGGCACGGTTCTGATGTGGCCTTGGGTTTGATTGAACGGATTGATCATGTTGATGTCTCCGGTGCCAAATACGACTTGGGCCAATACTCACCAAACTGTCTTCCCTCACTCTAGTCCTGTTACCGTACACATGAAAAGATCTTGTTCTCTGCAGAGGGGTCCTATCGTGTCCAAACATCTCACTGATGCCATTTCCATCCTCTTGATCAGATCTGTAACCCAATCTTCCACCTGTCCAATCCATACCCTCTCCCCATATCCGACCTCGTCCATCATCACGTGTCCTGCGATTAGCCATCTGCACACAATCAAAAGGGTAAGTCATATTCTTAATACGGGAAGCGGCTAGTTTCCTAATCATCTTTTTGCGACTCCTTTGACTCGATAAAATCATTAAAAAAGCACTTGTATCACGCATGGACGAAACCATGCTCTGATACCACCTCTGGAACACCCCCGAACCGTTCTAGGCATAGGTCGAACCACCGGCCAACAATCAAACAAGAACATGACTGAAGGGCCGACCGTCTACCAAGGATCGGGAGCGCTACATGACGGGTTAACGGCCGATCCGGCCAAGGTCACGAAAAGTGCAATTCGCGACTAGGCCAGTCCGCCCGCTAACACGTCCCGTCAGACCAAAGCCTAAGGCTTCTCAACCCGTACCCCAATCTGACGTTGTGTTAGCTTGGACAAGCTAATATCAGAAATAACAAGGCATTTACACAAAACATCGCTTTATTTATCTTATATAATATCTGGTTTTCAACACACAAAAACTTACACAAGTAGTGGCATGCCAAGAAAGCAAAAATACATACTTATAGTCTAAAAGCGTCTTAAGCAAAAAGATGCAAATCTACACCAGCCAGCCTAGCCTCCCGCGACCTCTACAAGCTCGCTACTGGTCACCTGAAACAACAACGAGTGAGGAGTGAGTAATCTAGCATTACTCAGCGAGTTACAATCCCCAACTAACAAATACATCCCCTCGCTATCCCACCCCAAACAATCTAAAGCGAGAGGTTCACCTAACAACAAAACTCAATAACAATAAGCAATATCAGGAATACGCAGCGGTAAACGATAGCAAGATAACTAGCATTATGCTAATTAACAAGCTCATCACCAAACTCAAACTCGACTTAAACCAGGGTTTAACAACCCGAAACACGATATAATATATATAACCAACTCGGTCCCTGGTGGCATTATGTTCCTCCTTCACTATCGGCAATATCCTATCTTCCTACCACAGCGGCCCACAGTACTTCGGGTCACCGCGCGACAGCCCACAGTCCTTCGGGTCAGTGCCACATTACACCGTCGTGTAATACTCAGCCATAGGACTTGACCCCGTTCGTCTGAGTCTTCCCGATCCAGCGAATAAGGGGTTTCCTTAAACCCGCCGGGTACGAGGTCTGAAGGAACACTAACCCACCCCAATATGCCTAGCATTGTGGGTTACACAAATGCTGTCGGCCAATATACGATTAATACTAAACCCGGTAAAAATAACACAAGGTTCCTAGTATTAATCATCACACATTCAACACATTCCACCTCAAACATGCCTAGCATTGTGGGTTACACAAATGCTATATGGCAAAAATATGATTAATACTAAACCCGGTAAAAATAACACAAGGTTCCTAGTATTAATCGCAAATTAACACAATCAATCATATTCCAGAATCTAGCATAAAGACTAATTCCAGAATACCTAACTATCCACAACTTAGCTATGTCATCTAAGCATTCCGCATTCGCTAACTAACCAATCAACCTAACCATTAGCATGCTACTACGGTTCTCAAACAATAACAAGCATGCCATCAACTCAATCAACATAACCTCAATTATTCAAACCGTTACTCAGTTAGACCCGGTCACCTGCCATGATCCAACTTCCAAGTAACGGGACCCTGCATGAAAACAATTCAGCAATCAATCGATTATAACTCATAGTTTTTGGTTGACCGTGGCCTTGACCTCAAACCCGACTTCTGCGATCCGAACCCTTTCTCGACCTTCTCAAGGAGACCCACGTCCAGACTGGTCTTGAACTGGTCTCCACTAGAACTGATCTCTCTTCACTTGAACAGAACCTTCTCCAGGTGCTGACTCGAAATCGGCAGAGTAACTGTTCTCGAAAACTGCCTAAATCGCTCGAAAACTATCGAAACTCGATCTTTCTTTCTTTGCTTTCTCTCTCACGTTTTGAACTGACGCATGCGCGGCGACACCTCGTGCTCCACATGGCTGGCTGCATGTCTCAGTCTCATGCAGGATGACACCACTCCCTCTACCTGTCTGGATGCATGGCCTGCTCACATGCTAGGTGACACCACGTCCTCCACATGTCTGGCCGCATGGCCCGGTCGCATGCATCGCAACACCTCGTGCTTGGCCGTTCCACCTCGTGCTTCTATGTGTCACTCCGCATGCTGTGATCATTTTTACTGCAACACCTCATGCTTCTCTTGCCACATACCATGCCAGGCAGTTGCCACCACGTCCTGATCTCATAGATCGAGCCACTTCGAGCTTCTCGGTCCATTCGTCCAATTTTGGCCTTTCTGGTGAATTTTTCGTCCCACGATCAATCCCAATATTTTTCGACGCCCGTTCTGATGATCTGATTATTTTTAATAAACTCCAATTGAATCCTGACTTGATGGAAAATATTTCCCGAGTTTCCGGCTTCTTCGAAAAATTCCATAATACCGAAATTAGGGTTTTTCGCGCAATTTCCGATCTTCCTGTTGTGCTTCCAAAAGTGTCATGCTTCAAACGTCCTTTGAGTAAATATACCACATTGTCTAACCATTGTCTAGTGGGATACTTGACTCATGGTTCAGACAAAAACAATCTGATCGTCCGCGACTAGACCACCTAAAAGATACTCGACCATTCTTTTTTTTTTTTTTTTAATGAGTTTCTACACCCCCCCCCCCCCTTTTAATGAGGGGGGGGCGGCTGAATTTGCCTTTCGACAAACTGCCTACGTACTCCTTATGGAGATCAAGCCGTCTCGTAGTTCGGTCATTGTGAGTCGGTTTGTTTAGTGATAGTATTTTTTGAGATGCATCGCGTTCCAGGTCCTTGGAATTTTTATGCCTTGCATGATGGCTATTTCGTAGGAGCCCGGTCGGACGAATTTTTCGATTTAATAGGGTCCTTCCCAGTTTGCTCCGAGTTTTCCCGCGTTTCGTTCAGCGGTGTTTTGGAAGACTTTGCGAAGGACCAGATCTCCCTGATTAAATCTGCGATTCCGTACGTTGGAATTGTAGTACTTTGCGGCTGCGTGTTGGTAATTTTGGATTCGGATGAGCGCTCGATCTCGGCGCTCGTTGATGAGATCGAGATAGTCGAGGAGCATTGCGTTGTTGAGCTCCTCTCGTTCGGGAAGTAATCTTCTTCGAACACCGGGGAACTCTACTTCTGTGGGAATCATGCATTCCGTTCCGTACACCAGAGCGAAAGGGGTTTCTCCTGTTGCTCGCCTCGGGGTGGTACGCTGGGACCAGAGGACTCCCTCGAGTTCGTCGGCCCACCTGCCTTTTTTGGCCTCTAAGCGTTTCTTCAGTCCGTCGAGAATAGTTTTATTAATCGTTTCAGCTTGTCCGTTACACTGCAGATACCTGGGCGTTGATTTGTTAAGTCGTATCTTCCATTTTTCGCAGAACGCCTCGAACCGGGTGGAGATAAACTGAGATTCGCTATCGGTTACGATTTCGTAAGGAACTCCATGCCTACAGATGATGTTTCTCCATACGAAACTTTCGACTTGGACATCTTTTATACTTGCGTACGAATCTGCCTCTACCCATTTTGAAAAGAAATCGGTGAGGACTAAAAGGAAACGCTTTTGCTTTGAATTATGAAGGGGACCGACGATGTCCATGGCCCAGCGCATAAAAGGATAGGGCGATGTGATGGAGGAGAGAACTTCGGCTGGTTGTCGGATGGTTGGAGCATGCCTCTGGCATTTTTTGCATTTTCGTGCGAACTTCTCGCAATCTCCGATCATCGTTGGCCAGTAGTATCCATGGCGCTTGATATTCACTGCCAGTGATCTTCCGCCGGAATGATTGCCGCAGGACCCAGAATGTACTTCTTCCATCACTTTTCTCGCTTTTTCCCCTTCCAGGCACGTCATGAGTGGTCCGGAGAATCTCCATTTGTAAATTTTGCCGTCCACTGTTACGTAGCGCGCGGCCTGTGTTCGGACTTTGCGGACTGGCCATTTCTCGGTGGGCAGGTGTCCGTTGATAATGTAGTCTCGAATTGTCTGCAGCCATGGGGTATCGCAGCCGTAATCAGATTGCTCTGATTGCGGTCGTATCATAACTTCTTCTTCTTCGTCATCTTGACCTTCTATGAGGTTGACGACGATTGGTGGTCCGATGCTCGGATGTTCGATGAACTCGACCGGAATTACCCTTTTAAGTCCTGGGTCAGAACTTGATGCTAAGGCCGCGAGAGCATCTGCCTGGACGTTTTCGGAACAGGGAATTCGCGTAAGGACAAAACAGTCAAACTTTTGAGCTAGTTTTTGGACCAGTTTGAGGTACGTGTCCATCCGTTCGTCCCTGGCTTCATACTCTCTGCTGAACTGACTTGCCACTAACTGGGAGTCGCAGTAAGCGTGGATGTTTCGTATCTTCAAGCCGTGGGCCAAACGCAGCCCTGCGACGAGTGCTTCGTATTCGGCTTCGTTGTTTGAGGCGTAGAATTCCAGCCTGAATGATTGCTCTAAGATCTCGCTCGTCGGAGATGTGAGGCGAATTTCGATGCCTGATCCCTGCTTGGACGAGGATCCGTCGACGTGAAGGAGCCAAGTGGAATTTGGTTCCTCGTTGGTTATGGTCTCTGTCGGTAGTTCGACCAAGAAGTCCGCAAGCACTTGTGACTTTGCGCTTGTTCTCGTTCGGTACTCGATATCGTACTCGCTCAATTCGACCGCCCATTTGGCCAACCAGCCCGATTGACTCGGGCTATGCAGAATCGTCCGTAGGGGAAAAGTCGTGAGGACGACGATCGTGTGGGATTGGAAATATGGTCTTAGTTTTCGGGCCGATGTTACGACCGCGCATGCTAATTTTTCCATTAGCGGGTATCTAGATTCGGCATCCAGCAAGGTTTTGCTTATATAGAAAATAGGTTTCTGTTTGCCGCGTTCTTCCCTGATCAGCACGCCGCTCACAGCTGTTGCCGATACAGCGATGTACAAGAACAAAGGTTCCCCCTCCATGGGTTTTGCGAGGACTGGAGGGGAAGCTAAATACCGCTTCAGCTGTTGGAAAGCGTTTTCGCATTCTTCCGACCATTCGAATTTTTTATTTCCCCGTAAGACATCGTAGAAGGGCAGGCACTTGTCTGTTGATCGTGAAATAAACCGGTTAAGTGCCGCGACTCTACCGGTCAGCCTTTGGACTTCCCGCTTATTCTTCGGCGAAGCCATCTCGATCAATGCGTTGATCTGTTTTGGATTAGCATTGATGCCGCGGAATGTGACTAGGTAGCTGAGGAATTCCCCTGATGCCACGGCAAACCTGCATTTTGTCGGGTTAAGCTTCATGTTATGGGAATTTAACTGCGCGAAACATTCCTCGAGATGTGATACGTGATCCTTTGCTTGGAGGGATTAGACGAGCATGTCGTCGATATAAACCTCCATCGTTTTACCGAGTTGTTTAGAGAACATACGGTTCACGAGTCATTGGTAAGTTGCGCAAGCGTTTTTGAGGCCGAAGGGCATTACCCTGTAGCAATAGGTTACCCTGTAGCAATAGGTTCCGCGATCGGTAATGAACGCAGTCTTCTCGCGATCGTCAGGGTTCATCATAATTTGGTTGTAACCTGAGAAGGCGTCCATGAAAGTCAGAAGTTCGTTTCCCGCCGTTGCTTCTACTAATCGATCGATGTGTGGCAGGGGGAAACTATCTTTTGGACAGGCCTTGTTTAGGTCGGTAAAATCCACGCAAACTCGCCATTTTCCGTTTTTCTTTTTGACTACTACAGGGTTAGCGATCCAGTCTGGATACCTCACTTCCGTTATTGACCCGACTTTAAGCAATTTTTCGACCTCGTCGTTGACCGCGGAAGCCCGTTCAGGTCCTAGCTTCCGCCTTTTTTGTTTGACGGGTTTGAAGGTCGGATCGATATTTAATTCGTGACACGTTATGTTAATGTCAATCCTTGGCATATCTTCCACGGCCCATGCGAAAGTATTGAGGTTCTTTTTTAGACAGGTTATGAGCTCTGTCCTCAAAGCCTCGCGGAGATTGGCTCCGATCTCGACGCACCGTTCCAGAGATGCTTCTTCGAGACAGACTGTGACCACAGGTTCGCAAATTGGTTCGCGTTTTTCCTCTAGGGCCGTGATGTTACGAGACTGCCAGAAGAGTTCAGCCGAATCTTGACTTCGCGAATCCTGGTCGGAGACCTTTTTCTCCATTTTTCTAGGAGTGGTCTCGAGGTCTGGTCTTTTTCGTTTTTGTTCTGCGGCGTAACACACCTGTGATACTCTTGGGTTTCCCCATATTACCTAAACTCCGTTAGGGGTTGGAAACTTGAGGCAAAGATGGTACGTTGATGGGATGGCACGCATGGTGTTCAACCATGGCGTTCCCATGATAACATTGTAAGATGCGGGACGGTCAACGACTAGAAACTCTGTGACTCTTGTCACGGTTCTGGCTTTGACTGCGAGATTAATCGACCCGTAGGCCATGGTCGTTTCTCCCGAAAGTCCCAGTAGTGGGCTAGGGTATTTCACGATTTCAGATTGATCGATCCCCATTTTCTCGAGAGTATCTTTGAAGATGATATCGGCCGAACTTCCGGTGTCGATTAGCACCCTAGCGACGTCGATATCTCAGATCGTCAGTTCGATAACAAGGAGATCGTTTCGAGATTTGGCTCGATCGACCGTTGCTCCCCCCCTCGAACGAGATGACGTTCGCGCACGTTGAGTCTTGCATATCGTTACTGATCGTTGAGTGGCTTTTGCGGGTTAGATTGATCCGTACCCCCCCTCCTTCTAGCGCCAAACTGTGGGAACCGAAATTCGCACTGTCGATTTCCATTTAAATAAGGAAACTAGGAAAACCCTAATTTCCCAGAGGTCCCGGATATCTGCTAATACCACACGCCAAGCAATCAGAACACAATAATGACAACGATAAAGTATAAGAAATCGAAAAGAGAGCAAAGTAGATCTTATTCCGAATTCGCGTTTGAGCGTTACAACAAGGTAAGAGCCTGGGCTACGAGAGCTGTCGGCGAGATTCCTATTTTCCGATCTTCGTAATTATCTTCAAAATTTCGTATTTATCGGCGGAAACTTGACATTTTATCTTTCTTTGCGAACCAAGCGTAAACTGTCATGCGGCTTACGGGCTGTTGGTTAAGAAATCGTAAGTTGGGCCTCGAGTCATGTCTTAGGTCCCTTTGGGCCATCTTCTGACTCGAAGCGTTTATTACGGCTTCTTTCGATAAAGAACGAACTTTCCGCGATTTGTACGGTAAAGTTTGATCGATAACTTCGAATGGCGGCGAACGTGAAATGGGTTCGCTACGGTCTTCGGGAGATAGCATCGAAGGGTAGACGAGAATGCATGGACTAATGTCGTATCGACGTTTCGGAAGAGCTCGGTCGCTGCGTAGCGATCGAGCGGAACGGATGCTCGGTCGCTACGTAGCGACCGAGCTTCGGCTTGGACTCGGTTGCTACGTAGCGACCGAGCAGGACGAATGCTCGGTCGCTACATAGCGACCGAGCAGGACGAACGCTCGGTCGCTACGTAGCGACTGAGCTTCGGCTTGGACTCGGTCGCTACGTAACGACCGAGCGGGATGAACGCTCGGTCGCTACGTAGCGACCGAGCGGAACGAACGCTCGGTCGCTACGTAGCGAGCGATCTTGGCCTGAGCTCGGTCGCTACATAGCGACCGAGCAGAACGGCGCTCGGTCGCTACGTAGCGACCGAGCTTAACACGCGTTCGGTCGCTGCGTAGCGACCCTTTTTGAGCTCTTGTCCGATGTCTCGTGCTTCCTCCGCAAAGCTTTTCGTAAGGAAGAATCTATTTCGAAAAAGTATTTGTCGAATATGGTTTTTCGTTTTCTTCTTCGGACGTTTTGAATGTTAACTTCGTCGTAACCGTTTTGTTGACCCCAACACCTATCAGGACCTGGGATTGGACGAGACCGCCCTAACTAGAAGAATAACCCCGCTCGTTAAATTCAGTGGAGAGGTGAAGCAGACCGCAGGGGAAGTTGTCCTCCCGGTTTATGCCAATCTTACTACAACATGATCTTGGGAAGGCCATAGATTCATGATATGGGAGATGTCCCCTCAACGCTCCATCAGATGGTGAAGTTCCCTACCCCCTGGGGCATTAAAGACATCCAGGGAGATCAAGAGAATTCCTGGTCCTGCTATCAAACCACCCTGAAGGGGAAGACCAAGGTCTTATAGCAATTACAATATGGGTCCCGAACCCCACGCGTATTGGGACCAGAGATCAACAAAAGGAAAGGCGTGCGACAGGTCGGAAGCGAGAGGAGGTATAGTCATACATCGCGCTTAACCAGAAGGCCGAAAATTTCTCCTCGATTCAACATCGACCGCTTCGAATGGTCTCTTTCGGACCCGAGGGAAAATCCCAGGCCAAGGACCCTTACAGAATTTACGAACTCCAGTAGGCTCGGCCCAGAGAAGCATCATCCCCCAGCTAGGATGAGACGATGGCCTATAGGCACTATCTCCATGCGTTGCCAGGTGCCTCGACACCTAGAAGACTCCAGCCAAAGAGGGAGAATCGAGAAGCAAGTTGAGATACCTCGCTTCCCCCACGGAGGACTGTTTGGGAGACCAATCTTCTGTATACACCCGGAACGGATCAGGCCCCAAGAAGCCCTCGAAATCTCCAGCTAACCACACGAAGAAGATTGTGGACCCCATCTAAGGAGTTCCAGGTTCACGGTCTCATCTTGGCCCTTCCAAAAGCGGGGCATGAGCCTCGAAGCAGAATCACCTATGACACCGGGGCAGAAGATTTCTAGATTCCTCAAGGTCCCGAAGAAAATTGTTACCAGCATGGAATCCCTGGGGCAAGCTCAATCTGAAAGCGACACGAGGACCAGTGTGTCAGGGGAAAACCAGAAGAGCCCCGGAGGAAAACCGATATAGAAACCATATGGAGTGCTCGGTCCCCGACGGACCACCCCCCAGACGATGAAAAGAGGAACCCTCTACGCATTGATCACAACTCCGAGACTCATCACCCAAGGAAACGCTGAGCTGTCGGCCCTGGGACCGGATCAGAAAGAGAGTACCACTCGACCTAGGGACCAGTCCAGCTGTTTGGACATAACCACGAGCCACGATAAGCAAGCTGAAACGGGGACCTTCCAGCAAGGGGACGAGGTTCTAGGAGAGGAGATAACCTACAAGCTACCAGAAAACAAAGGTAAAGCATAGTCTACCTATTGGAATGCCTTGCAACTTACTATTCTATAATATGATCCCTAGATCTTGATTTATATTACTTTATTACCTACTATTTAAGCATTGTTTTCCTACTCATATGTATGCTAAAAGTCTCCAGACAAAGCTTATATAATAAAATAGTTCCGACTATAAAAGTAGTAGGAAAACCACAATCCTTAAAGGGGCATATAAGGCTGAATCAGGTCCCACGAAACCTTCGATCCCAGCTGAGCCTCACCAATATGTGGCCCGTCCACACAAAACATACGGGTATGAGACATAAAGCAGGAATGGGTCTGCGCAAACCTGAGTATGCTGTCAAAACTACTTAAAACCCCTGTATAGCCTAAGGCATATCGGGGTCCCCAAAAACCATACGCGAAAGTACATGTATTAAAACACTACGTGCTATACAATACAGGGGACGCTAGATAAAAGTGCAAAAGTATTGTAACATACAAGGAGCACATGACTGCTTGACCAGACGTGGAGAGCAGTAAAGTCGGGCACTCGGGTTTTCATCCACACCAGCAAACCTTTAAAAGTCTGATAGTGGCTTCTGCAGAAAGAGCATGCAGCACAGGAACTCGATAGTGACCAGATTTCGAGTAGTAGAATGCGAGATCCTAACAGGTACCGGTAGTAGCCTCTCCTAGGGAGGCGGAATACGGTCTCTGCGAAACCATAAAATCCGGGTTCCCACGAATCCCGGATCCAGGGCCACAGGCCCTCTGACAAACTCTCAGTCTCGCGGGAAATCCCGGGAAATCTCAAAATCTTGAAAGACCCCAAGGTCCAACACCTATAAAACTACGGACCCAAGGTCCATAGGTCTCCCAATAACGCTAGGATCCCAGAAGGAGCATCGGGAACCCATAAACTTCAGGGTCCAAGGCCGACTAGGTCCTCAAGTAATCCAAGACCCTTCTGAAAGACTTACGGGTCCCCTGCTAGCGCATTCAGGACGACTTCCGGATCCCCAACATCCATAAGCATTGGAGATACGCGCATCTAAATTTTAGGACCTAAAATCATCCCTTCTCATTCAAGCTTCTAGCCCTCGGAATACAAAGCAAGCCTGGAAGCTAAAGGCAGGCCCCTGAGTCTCAATGGAACCAAGTCCCCGAATAGAAGATCACCTTCCTTCACTACGGACTCGATTTCAAAACAGTAAAAGCAGGGATGCAAAGGGTATAAAGAAAAACACAAGGGAAAAAACCCAAAGTTATCCTTATTAAGAGCCACAACAGGGCAGCCACGAAAAAACAAGGAGTAGCAAACATAAAAAGAGAACAGCATCGTTCAGAGCAAAAGAAATTCAAAAGAAATCAGGCCCTCAAGGCTTCACGGACGAATCCACATCCATCTCCGAAGCTGGCGGGATAGCAGGCTCATCTTCAAAGGAAGGAGGCGGAATCCCATTGTATTTAGCTTCCTCCAAGATCACTATCTTGTAATGGTCAAGCGCCCTGATCAGATCCCATTGGCCGCTCTGTTTATTTAGCCATTCCCTCATCAGTTCCCACCGAGTAACGATCCTCGCTCCATTCACGGCCATCACCATCTCTCGCTTGAGAGTCTCCATTTCTTCCTCTAATTCCTGGTTCTTCCGGCTCGCTGCTAGTGTGTCAGCAGAAGATGTCTCGGCCACCTTCTCCAGTTCCCTCACTTTATCCTTGAGGTCGCAAATCTCCAGCTCCCGGGCCGTGCGCTGCTCTCTCTCTTCCGACACTTGGCGCTTCAAACTCTCGAGCACTTCACGATCGATCACCAGGTTCTCGTTGGATAATCACTCTCTCAGGTGATAAAGCTGAGAAGTAACCTGTTCGAAACGGATAACCCATACCAGAAATACGAAGGGAGAAAAGAAAGAAGCAGAATGCAAGGTCTTACCTGGAGAAGTCCACCTTGGAGAACCTGAATGGCTTCCAAAGGATCCCCTGCCGGAAGAACAACGCCATCCTGGGGGAAGACCTTTGAATTCAGATTAGCTAAGGCCGCATATAAACCCCATGCAGAATGGGCAGCACCAGCCGATTAATGCGCAGATCTGGTTGTCACGCCCCCACCTTTAGACTTCTTTCCCTGAGACGAGAAAGATGGCTCTACCTTCACCATTGTCTTACGGCGACTACCCGTAATTACCACCTCATCTCCAGACGTGGTCCTACTGGCGGAACCCTTTATGGCGGACATCACCTTCGCCGCCTCCTGATGTGCTGCGAAAGGATCGTTGACAATGCTCCCAGACATATTCCCTGTACAAAAGCTACCGTCAGGCACCAGGAACAAGCAAAGAATATGCGAAGATACATACTTACTCCAGAGACTGCTGCGCAACAATGCCGTCTCACTAACTAGGAAGTTCACTTGACGACGGTCTAAAGGAAGCTGTCGCGCCCGAAGAACGGTACTCTCGCCTTCCGCAGGAGCAGGATTAGTTCCAGCTGCAAAAAAAAGAAGAGAACAATCAGAAAAGTGGCTAAGCGATAAAGGACGATCAGTGCCCTATGACCACCTATTATATTCCACCGATAAGTGAATCCGGGGAGCGCCATAAAAGCGTATCTCTTCGCCCACTTTTTGTTAAAAACCGGCCCTTTCCGGTCACTCTTTGGGAGCTCTTCCACAATTGGCAAGCCGCTACGAGGACGCAGATAAAATCATCCCTCCCCTCCTTTGAGAGGAACCAAATTGGTAAGCAAATAAGACTTCGTTGAGGCCAAAAGAGAGATATTCCAAGTCACCCAGATTCTGGATGGCTATAAGGATCCTCCAGGCAGGAGGGTTCAGCTAGGAAGGCGAGATGTCAAAGAGGCTGCACAGACTAACAATGAGCGCTGGGATTACCCCCCTAAAGCCGGAATCAAAGAAAGCCTCGTAGACGGTAACCTCCCCCGGAATGCAGCTGGAAGCCCTTTCTTCAGAAGTAGGCGCTCGGAGAACGACGTGAGAAGGAAGACAGTATCTCCTTCGCCATTCCGTCAGGTCATCGTCGACGACCGATGAAGCGGGGCCTATCAATATAGGAGCCGCCGGGGCATAAGTTAGTGGCAGAGGGGCCATCAGGTTGAAATCAGATTCTTCGCATGGGTCAGAAGAACTGTCAGAGTGACATACAGAGGAGTCCATCTTCCTCTTCGATCTAGCCTTATCAACAGCAGAAGGGTCGGAAGGAGCAGAGCGCTTGGATATAGTTCGACTCGGTCCTATTCAACAAGCCGCGAGGATCATAAGGAAGTCAATCTCTAACCCTAACTGACTAGATGACTCGATCTATCTAGAGAATTCTCAGTAGCAAGGAAATAGAGGGATAAGAGGTAATACCTGAAGCAGAGATGTCGTCGTCTTAGATGAAAAGCAAATAGGAAAAAGCCGAAGCATATAAAGGCCGAGATCGCGTGCTCCGGAAAACTCAGATCTCGAGAAGATTTTGAAATTCAAATAGCCCCCCTTCGGCGCGTGAGATATCAACGAATCTCCTATATTTATGAGGAAATCTTTCGAAAAGGGAAAGAATTCATGCTCCTTCCTGGCAAGTATTCGGAATCCAGAGGTCCTTCTCTATGAAGCCCCGCACCAAGCCAGCGAACTCAAAAACCTCCCAAAAAAGATCATCAAAACTCCAAACCCCGTCATCTCCAGCAAATTTAAGGGTCCAAGAAAGCATAGCTAAGACCAAGTCCGCCACATAAAAGCCAACTCCCGCTCGGGTCCGAAGTACGACTCCGGTCTATAAAGGATCTGAGATACAAATCCTTAGAACGTTGTCCTGCCTGAGGGGGTACCTGCTGAGAATGAGCAACTCCGGTTGACTCGAGTGCACTACTTGGGGAAGAACACGAACAAGCCATCCGATCGACAGAGCAATCCTCCCATCGATCGACAATCATCACCAACAATCGATCGACAACAACAATGCAACATCGATCGACAACCGTCCAATACCAAACACCACTGTAAGCGAAAAAAGATAAATTCGATAACCAGTTTCTAACTCCAGACGAATTTGGTATTTTCAAGGAACTTGATGGCTACGCAAAAGCAATAGACGGCCGCACACTACACGTATCTCGAGAAGATATCGCAGATATCCTTCAGACAGCCAATGGAGCAGGCAATTTGTTCATGCATCACCGCAACAATCCAGAACAGAAAGCTACGAAGGAGTTCTATGACACAGCTGGTGGCATAGACAACAGCTTCATACAAAAATCTCGCCATCCAACTCAAACATCGATCGACGTTGCCGTCCCAACATCGGTCGACAGACAGCCATAATTCGGTAGAAGAGGTTATGATATCTATGGTAACAGGAAATTTTACTGGGAAGAGAAAGATGAGTATGGAGTCTACAGACTTGATCGGAGATACGCCAGAGATCTAGATGGAAACACCATTCGTGTTCACAACACGGATATCAGAAGAGTTCTGGAAAGAGCTTCAAGAGATGAGCCAAGCTACATATGTCTTCTTGAACATGCTAACCTATTCACACAGACAAAGCTGGCACCAAAGATCTACACCAAGGACGAGATCAATGAGATGTTCTATGGAGTCTGTGGAGAACACGAGAAGAACAAAGAAGCTTTCCAGATGAAGCTTGATGGTGTCTACTATCCATTGAATGATAGTATCAGTTTGCTAACTACTTGCATGAGCAGATGAAGCAAGACATAGCCAGAATTCAGCACGCGACCGACGTTGCTCGCCCTTCATCGATCGACCGAAGACAACCTCCATCGATTGACAGAAAACAACCTCCATCGATCGACAGGCATCATCACACATCGATCGACAACCACATGCCAGCATCGATCGACGACAGTCCACCACGCCCACATACAATGAAGTCTCAAAAAGATTTTCACACCAGGGAAGAGATAGATCAGTTGGTAGAAGAGATCTATAGAGCTCTGGAAACTACAGAAGAGAGGCTCGATGGGAGATGTGATGACATCTATTTCCCAATGGATCTTAGCATCAGTGCTTTGACTTCCAAGATTGAAGCTATACAAAGGGAATTGGTGGAGATTCAGAGTTACATTGCCCGTCGACCAGAAGCATCATTATCGATCGACAGAGGCAACAACATATTGACTGACATTCACCATCGAACATCGGTCGACGACACTACAAACCGAGGTGGGTTAGTACCAAAGATGACATCAGATATGTCCGACACACATTACCATGGAGAGGAGATCTCAGCTGACACTTACGCCACACTTAGGAGACATCAGTTCAACCTGGAGAGTCTTGAAGAAAGATTGCAGAGGATGGAAAACACAACTGCAACAATGAAAGAAAAATGGCGTAGAGGGGATGAAGCTATGAGAGACTTCACTGGTACATGGTTCAACAAACGCAAAGAAGAGATGGATACTTGTTTTCCAACAAGTCTCAGTTCTCAACATTACTAGCCAAATCACCTCCAAAGTCAAGCTAAATGACTATAACAAAGCGCTGAGTGGGAGGCAACCCACTATTAGGTAATATTCATTAAGTTTTTATTAATATACTATTTATGTTGGTTTTTAATTATTGCAGGTCATAAAAAAAAAAGAACCGAGTAGACGATTGCCATCAGTATCGACCGACGCGAAACTACGATTGCCATCAGTATCGACCGACGCGAAACTGTCGACATCAATCGACATGGCCTTACCTGCATCGACCGACATCAACATCATTACATCAGTCGACATTCATTCCGGTCTGGTATATCGTTCTTACTTGTTACATTGAGTCCTTATGATTTATTTCTCACCATAACTCCGACTGAGTTTACACTTGGGACAGTGTAGTTTAAGTCTGGGGGGTGGTTTACTGATATTTATTTACTTATTAGTCTTATTAAAATGTTTTCAAAATTAAGTTATTATTGAGTCAAGAAGGGGATTATGAACTTTTAGATTTTGCTAGATATCTAACCACTCTTTAGCACCTTTCTAGACTTACTGATTGCAGATAGTACTAAAGATACTAAAGGGGATCAACCTGTCAACTATTCACTCTTGCTGAGATTGTTTTGAAGAAACCAAAGCTGACCTCCAACACTAAACTTGACACAATTGCTTATCTTGAGGCTTGGTATGCATGTGATCGGATTTTTCAAACAAGTCTGGAAGGTAAAGCCTTGTGTATATAGATTTATCACCCTTTCTCTCTCTATTTTCGAAATAAAAAAATATTATTATTATTATAATAATATATATATATATATATATATATATATATAGAATTATTAGGAAGGAATTCGAACAGGACTTGATGGCAATAACCATTAAGGCTTGCTTCATAAGAATTACCTAGGTAAAGGATTAGAACATGACTTGGTGGCTACAACCATTAAGGCTTGCTTCAAAAATAATCCTAGGATATAGGTCAAAAAGAGGTGAACATGACTTAGTGGCAACCACCATTAAGGCTTGATTCATGGAAGTCTGTCTAATCTTGGTCAATGATCTTGCTAATATAAGCAGACTTTGACTAGGAGAGAAAAATAGTAGAGAGAGAGGATAGGAACTAATGTTTACCTGCAGGTCCAGATACTTGTTTGAAAGTCCTTGCATCCTGTGATCGATACTCCCAAGGTAAAGCCTGCACTTTTATTTATGCTAAGAAATGAGGTTGGTAGAGGGGAATGACAGACAAGATTTGCTAAGTTGTTGGCTAGATGAATTTGGTTGCTAAGCTAGGATATGGTATAATGTGCTTTTGTGATTAGGACTTCTTAGATGTGGATTGCAATATTGTAGAGGTGATGATTCTAAGTTTTAAATCATGTGAGTCCCTGCTATTTTAAACCTCTTTTAGAGAGACTGTTTGTTTGTTTTGCTTGAGGACAAGCAAAAAGGTAAGTCTGAGGGAGTTGATAGACTATGGATTTGACCCATTTTCATCCATAGTTTATAGGTGTTTTTACTAATAATTATTATATTATCGAGTCTATTTATTATATTTATAAGATCTGGAGTGTTTTGGAGATAAGTGATGATTTTGGAGCATTTTGGAGATATTTGGAGTAAGCACCCAAGATGACCATCGAGCTCGACATCGGTCGATATTGGAGAGGAATAATCGATTGATACTCACATCTGTGTATCGATCGACAGCGAAGCGCGCAGAAAGCATGTTTGGTCACAGCCGACTTGAAGCCCAAGTCTTCACCATTTTACAAGATTACCCCAAACGAGTTTTACCCTAATTATATAAGCTCTGCCGTCATGTTAGAGGCAGAGTGTGCTTTTCTAGTTTTATTATTTTCATAGCAAAGGTTTTTAGGATTTAGATAGATTGGAGAGAAGATCTAAACTTATAATTTGTGATTGGAACTCCATTAATATCTATTTACTATTCTAATGAAGTTTTTATACTTAATGGCTGTTATGAATTGCTTAGCCATGTCTGAGTAGTTCCATTGTTAGATTTTAGGGTTTAAATAGGTTAGGAGGGATTAGCCCCAACTATAGATTGCTGAGTTGTGGTAATCATCTTTAGGATTGTTCATTAATGTTTGTGTCTAGATTAGCTACATAGAACATGCCCTTGGATTGATTGATAAAAGCAAGAGCTTTATTCTCATCCTGAAAACATTCTAATAGAACTATGTTTCTTGCTATGAGCAAGGCGAGAGCTGATCTAGTGAGCTTAGTAAGCTATTATTCAACCCGCGCATAAAGCTTGACTAGAGCGCGTCAATCGATATCACACTTGAATAATCGATCGACGGAACAAAAGGTGTATCGATCGATATCCCTATAGGATTATCAATCGACACTTTCTATTGATCAAAATACGACAGTTGAGATCAATAGATCTAGTTAATAGATAAGTCCAAACATTGCGAACGCTGATGGACTTGTTGATCAAGTAGTTGAGCTTTACATTATCATGCATGCAACTCATTAGGCATCTGTAGGATTATAATCCCAAATTTCCTGAATAAAAACCCTAAGTCTAACTATTTCCTTTTTAAGCACCAAAACCTCAAACCAGCTATTGAACAAATACTTGTTCAATATAAAACTGCAACTTATATTTAAAAACTCTAAAACCATCTTGCGTAACAAATCATATTAGATTTCTTAGGTTCCCTAGTTCCCTGTGAATTCGATCTCTAAGTACTACAACTCCACCTCTTATTTGAGAGAGTATAAATCACTCTTTAGGGTAATTTGAGTGGTATCACAGTGTACGACTTACAGAGACCTACACTCGGAGATAAAGTTCCCGTTAAATTTTATCTGACAATAACACACACATTCCAACTCAATTTCGTGTCGAATCGGGATAAAACATCGTACCTTCGCTGATGCTGTTACTGATTTCCTTCCCTTTACCAAAAGAACTTTCACCGCATCTCCGAACTCCGTTAGTAGTGTCCATCAATTTCAGATTTGGTGGATGCATCTCGGTGAAATCAGAGGCACAAAAGTTCTTCTGCTATTAGGGTTCCTCTTTATCATCCACCTGTCTTTATTATGTCTCACCATTAACGATTAAGCAGACCCAAATCTTTATTATTATTATAATAACCCAAAAAATCAACACAATTTTGGCGGAAAAAAGCAAGAAAAGGTCGAGTTACCCAGGTAAAACCGGTTACCAGTCACATAAAGTAACTCCGAGGGGTTGCGAAAAAAAAAAATTTCCTCCTGCAGAAGGTGGGGTCGGGCTCGCACGTGAGTGGAGCTGCTTTTCGTTGGATCCAAAAGTGTTTGGGTCGTTTTTAAATTGTTACAAAATTAAGTTATGTGGGTCACAAGTTGAAAGTTATTGGGTCGAAAGGCCAAAACCCGGAATCGATTATTTCTCTCTCCCTTAAGTATGCAAAACACAAATAAAATTTGGGCCGACCCGATATCACAATTAAAACTTTTGCGCCACCCACTTTCATAAGCGACTCTTTGAAAAAGCCAACGATGAATCACAGAGAAGACGCAAGATCAATGAATCTCCTATATACTAAATCACAAGTCAATACACCAATAATATTTTGCCACATAGATCAAGAAATAAAAGAGTTTGAAATACAAAAACAAAAATGAAAAAATGCAAAACAAAAATATTTACTCAAGAGACAAAAATCAAAAATATTATCATTCCATTTTACGGAGCAGTTCCTCTTTCTAAACTCCATGCTCACCACTCACTCTCCTAATAACTATCTCTATTTCCTTTATTCTAGCTACTCATATCGTTAAATATTTTTTGAAGTTATCCAATGACCGATTGTTAACTGACACATTTTGTCTCTTTCTCTAATCACAAATCTGATGTGGGCATGGATTGATTCTTCCCAGAGGTAAATAGTTAATTTGTGTCATTTTTTTGCTCTTGCTTCATCTATTTTCTTCTACGGTCTTTAATCAAGCGTCACTGTTCTCATTCAAGGTTTTCTTCAAAAGATCAAGCTTATATTCTGAAAATATGAAAAAAAAAATTATTTCTATTTTGCTCCCTTTCCAAAATCTCTATTCTGTTTTTTTCTAACATTTATATGTTTGAAGAAATCGTATCCCATTACTAATTAGTAATGATTGATTGATGCAGAAACTGAAAAATGTAAAAAGAGCGAAACTCCAACGCTTTATTGAGAAAACTATCAGCAAACTAAAATTACAGGTATATTATAGTATTTACTAACTTTTTTTATCCTAATAAATGATCATATTTTGCATGGTTTCCATGACACTGATATACGACAACTTCTTAGATTTGTTGAAAGGCCATTTGAATAGGAAGTATATATTTCTTGGTTTTTTTACTAGAAATGTTGAGAAAAAAATGAGAGCAGATTATAATTCATATAACTTTTAAAGTAAAAAACAATCATGTTGATATTGACTTATATAAGTGAGATTTTATATTTCTTGGTTTATCTATTACAGTGAATAGGTAACTAAAATAATAATTTGTTTTGATGTTTTATAGTTATTAAGTTTTGATCAGATAATTTAGAAAACAATGAAATTGACATGGGAGGTAATACTAGTAAGAATATAAGCAAGCTTATCAAGTTGTCCACGTTTAAAACATAAGTAAACTTGAGCCGATAAGAAATTGGTAGACATTTAGTTTCGCTCCATCTGAGCTCTACTGGTGTTTTTTACTCATTTGTAGATTTGTTTGTACCCGTTACTGGTTTGAGTTTATCCCTTATCCATTGAATCAAAAAAGAATTTTTCATTACCCGAAAGTCCATGTAATTTGAATCGGGCAAAGTTTGAGTCAAATGACCCGACCCGAAATGAACATGCATAGTTCAAGCTGCATAAGCAAAACTTCAAAGGGAAACTCTCCTACGTGCAACCATACATTGGATGAAATCAAAACAGAATAGATTTTCTCTGAGATATAGTATAAGACAACATATCCTGGTCTTAATTTTCTACCGGTAAATATATGAGCAAACCAGAGTCGGACCAGACAGCAAGTAAAAACTACTTCAGGACGATTGGAAAATGTTTACTGATCCTGCAAAAAGGTTCACCATGCATGAAGCTAAGAATATCAATCTCGTGCGTTACTGTTTCAGGCAATATCTTGATCTCAGTTTGTCTAAGACCTCTGCATATTCCATTGGAGTTGCTTTATTGCAGAAAACATCCTCCCAAATCTTTCTAAGCTCTGATCAAAAAAGAAATCAGTCAAATCACAACTACACGCCGAGGAAAGCTATTATTTTACACAATCAGATTAATGATCACTGACTTGGCATGAAACTGATTAAGGGCGTACCGTTTTTCTCCGTTGAGGTAAGACACATGACGATCATGTCAAATCTAGGAACCTTTGTTAAGTTGTCAATGTATTTAACAGCCAAATCCATGTCTTCACTGCACCATACAAGAAACCATAAGCATCAGATTTTTTACCGGAGTTTTGGTGAACCAAGCATAACGGTCGGTTTGCTCACTTGAAAAATGAGGCTACACATTTGATTATGTCAAACAAAACAGGAGAAGTTAAAGCGTTCTTGAAAATCTGAGGTAAACAGCTCGGTTTTGTAACCTGATACATTTACAAACCGGATGAGTGGCGCTGTTGTTTAAGGATCGAATAAATAAAAGTTTGTAAGTGGTATTTCAAACCTTTAACAGTTGGTTTTGTAATGCAAGGTCGCCAGAGAAACTCCGCCAAGAGTTCTCAAATTCGTAAGCAGATTTTGGGGCTTGGATGTTTTTAGAAACTTCAGCCATTGCAAGTGACGCTGCATGAGCAGCAAGCTCTTGCACTGATGGTTTTAGTTCCACCTTTCTAGTAACCCGGTTTCCCTATGAAATAACAAGCTTTGCAGCTTCAGATAGGATTCTGTTGTGTACTAAATCAACCTTTATAACCCCACTTAGATTGCATATACTCACCGCTCCAGAGGGATGAGTACCATTTACGTCAGAAGACTTCGCCTCCATTTCATAAGTTTGAACCCTAGGCGTCACTTTCTTGCTGTCTACAGTTTCCGTGATAGCTGGAACTTTCTTGGAACCTTTTTCAGGTTTCTCCTGAATATTCCACAAAAAGAGTTTACAGACAAACTCTCAAAAACTTCCATGAGGGTTACTTAAAAGATAAAACATTTTCGAACTTGAGACATATTTAGCTTTGGTATATACCCCAGGTTGAACACTTTCAATAAGCTTCTTCCCCAAACATTCTATTTTATCCTCGTTTGTTTTTGCCGCCTTCAACTTCATTTCTGTATTTGGCACTTTTGTTTTATTTTCTAAACCGGCTGTCATGAGCATCTCTTTTGCAGTGCTTTGCATTGCTCCAGTGGCTCTTTTAATGATTTCCTACTCAGATAACATAAAGTTAACTTCTGATAAGTGGTAAAGATACAGCAACTGAGTGAGTGTATCACAAAATAGTACTTTCTCGAGCAAAGATTTGATGTGGGCATACTGCTTCTTGAGTTCCTGGCTCTCAGGCTCTAATCTTAAAGCAAACTCAGCATCTGCGATTCAACTTAAAATTTAAAGGAAAAAAAAATGTAATAAAGAAATAGTATGAATCTTAATGGGAGTGTGAGATACCTTCCTTGGCTTCTTTGATCATGCCTAGTTGTTTTCTAGCTGTTGCTCGGCGTGAGTATGCCTTAATGTAACGATCATCTAGATTTAAGGCTTCTGTGCAGTCTACCTCAGCCTCTCGATACCTATTGCAAAGAAACATTTAAATGTTGATTTTGAGATAAGCCATAGCCCGACGACGACGGAAGAGAAGCAAATAAAAAAAAGAACTAGCCTTTTGATTTTGAGATAAGCCATAGCCCGATTTGCAAAAGCCACAGCATTTGGTGATAAAGCAATACTCCGAGAGTAACAATCGATGGCCTCATTGAACTTCTTCTGCTTGAAATATCCATTCCCCTGTAATATTTGAAGGAAGATGAGAGGAATATCAAATATATAGCCATGAGAGGAATATCAAATATATAGCCAATCATAATAAGCTTGATGAATAACTACCTGTTCCTTTTCTGAATTAGCATCGAGCTGACTATCCTCATCCACGAAACTATTTGAGGCATACTTTTTCACAACGTCAAATTGCCCTGAGCCACTCGGTATGAACTTCTCACTGCTCTAAAAAAGTTTCAAAAGCAAGAAATCTCAGAAAGACTTTTTTTTTTAAATGACAGAGTGACTCTGAAGAGAGAAAAGAACGAACTAGCTTGGAAGAAGTAGATGGTTGCTGTTTCATTTTCTTGTCTTTATCCTTCAACGAACGTTCCCAGTCCTGCAAGTCATTAAAAAATCCCTGGAAATCCTGGAAAACAACAATTTTCACAGCCCTGATTTCTTCTACTCAATCGTCAAGTGAACAAATAATTTAGCAACAGAGAGAGACTTAGTAACCTCAGCATGATCGCGGCCGTGTTTGTTCGGTGACCTAGCCATTATTACTCTGATTCTCCGGCGAGAGGATTATTCTGGAACAAGACTTACTTTCTTTTTAAAATTTAACTTAAACCCAACTTATTGAACTTGGGCCTTATTATTATTGGGCTTATTTTAAGCGGTATCGGGTTTACAACTGGGTTAAACCGGTCAATTAGCGGGTCAGACCCGAATCAGTTTGTTCTTGAGGAAAAGGAAATTGCAGAAGTGAGGTAAACCAAAATCAAAAGCTTTCAGATCTTGAAGAACCTAACCTCTCTCGCTTCGCTTTCTACGAAAAACATGACTGTAAGTCTCACCGATCCTAAATCTTCAACGTTCTTTAATGTAATTGCTTCTGATTCGTATGGGTTTTTTTTTTCTCCTCGATTAACGGTGATTTTCTTCTCCGATTTTGGCTTTTTCTTTTTCTCTCAGTTTACTATTCCGATTGACAATGGAGATTCCGTGAAGAACGCAGAAGCTGATTCACAAAGAACACTGTAAAATACTTTCTCGTTTTTCTGTAAGGTTAGAACATGTAGGATTGGGCTTTAGGGTTTTGTGTTTTACTTTTTTTGTGTTAGGTACCCATATGTTACTGGCACTTCGATTGTTGCTATCAAGTACAAAGATGGGGTTTTGATGGCTTCCGACATGGGAGGTATGTTTCCTTTCCTCATTGTTGCATATCACTGTCTTTTTGCCTCTCTTCTCTTGGTGTCTTTATTTAGTTAAAAGCTGTTTCTTTTGGATGAATCTGCTTTGTGGTGATTGTATGAATTCTTAATGAAGTTCAGAAGCTTGTTTGTAGTATGATTAGTATGTTCATGACTTCTTGTTATTCGTGTTTGTAGTATGATTAGTTTTTTCTTTTTTGTTACAGTTCTTCAGCGGTTACTTTATTTTCCTAACTCCTTGCAAGATTTATGTATGATAGTGATAGTGAAGATGGTACATTTATGGTCAAGATAGATTTTTTTTCTCTCAAGTGGGTTTGAGATGCGTCATGGAGTAATGTTTTAACCTTGATATGCAGAAAAGGTGTTTTCTTTAATGGTTATTTCGCTATTTGGTAGATAAGAAAAATGTATTTTGCGTAAAACATATAGGCATGCAATTGCTTCCTTGTTTCAGTAAACATCTCGTTTTTGTTTTGAGTGGAACTTTCATTATAACCATCAACCGCTGCTTAGCTATATTCACTGCAAGTGCTATGATTTGTCCATAGGCTCATGATATTATGATGATATATCTTTGTGTGAACCGGCAGGTTCATATGGATCCACCTTAAGATACAAGAACATTGAGAGAATGAAGGCTATTGGTAAGCATTCTCTTCTAGGTGCCAGTGGAGAAATCAGCGACTTTCAGGAGATTCTTCGTTATCTTGATGAGCTCGTGTAAGAATCCGCTTGATTCAGCTTCCTTTTTTCTTCTTGTCAACTCTCATGCCTGACGAACCCTTGCCTTTACACAGTTTGAATGATAACATGTGGGATGATGGTAACTCTTTGGGACCAAAAGAGGTCCACAACTATCTAACCCGTGTCATGTACAACCGTCGCAACAAGTTTAACCCTCTGTGGAACACTCTCGTCCTTGGAGGTGTCAAAAATGGGGAAAGTTACCTTGGAATGGTATGCCTCCAAGACTTTCCATTCGCATATAGTAGTCTTATGAATGCGACTATTGATTTAGATATCTTTGATTCTCTCTAGGTGTCAATGATTGGTGTTAGTTTCGAGGACAATCATGTTGCCACCGGATTTGGCAACCATCTTGCTAGGCCAATTCTTCGTGATGAGTGGCATGCGGACCTGAGTTTTGAAGATGGTGTCAAACTCCTTGAGAAATGTATGCGTGTGCTTTTGTACCGTGACAGATCTGCTATTAACAAGCTTCAGGTTTATCATTAATATCAAGTTTTGACCTTTATTAAGTTGTGGTCATTGTTTTGAAATATAATAATGGAAATTGCTTTGAAACCTTATGCAGATAGCGAAGATCACAGAAGAAGGCGTTACGGTTTCTCAGCCATACTCACTTAACACATTCTGGGAATTCAAGGCGTTCCACAACCCGACTGCTGGTGCTGAAGGCTCCTGGTAAGAAGCCTAATCAAACCACATATTGTCTGGAGATCTTTACGTACTCTAGTGGATGTACGAGCAACAATGGTTGTTATTCATGAAATTTCGAAGTTAGATGATTGAAAATTTATGGATATTTCTGAACTTTTTGACAATTGAATCTTAAAAAAAACATTCTTCATATTTTATGTATCAATCATGGGCATTCGCACGTATATTGGATGAGTCTAGTCTAAGCCCTAATTGGCACTTGCATAAAAAATATTGCGGTGTAATGACTAATTTGGTTCTGTTGGATATTTCTGAGAAGAACAAAAAACGACAAACCAGAACTGTGCAACTCCTGATGATTTTCATGTAACATCACGTGAGTCTTCATTGAATGTGGCACATCATATCTAAAATTCTTGATGTCTTTTTCAGCTATATAAACTTTCTGGTATATTTGAAACAAATATTAAAAACTCCATCAAACTAATTTTCTCCAGCATCATTCGGACATTGACCAGTCTTTTTATCTACGAATTCGGCATTGTATGCCTTTCACACTGATGACCCTGCTCATGATGCAAGTGAGATAATTTGACATATCCTGAGTAAATCCTTACAAGTACAGTTTGATGTTATGCATTCTCAATCTTTCTTGGATGAATCTTTTTGAAAACCATCAAGTCCAATACATTTGGACATTTAGAACACGAATAATCATCTTTGGCATGATTGAATTGGTCGTTGGTTCATCGGAAAGAAGGTTAGCCATTTCCAGTGTCTCGGGTGGTCGAACCAACTCGGAAGATCGAACCAGCTCGCTCAGCTTGTCCAAGTGAGTGTCAGTTCTGCTCAGCTCGTCCAGGATAGTGTCAGTCCAGCACACTTGAATATTCAGCTCATCCGAGATAGTGTCAGTCCAGTTCACTTGAGTATTCAGCTATCTGTTGGGGTCAAAATCAGTCACGACGGAATCGATGTCCGAAAGTCCTCAGAAAAACCGAATCTCGTTCAAAACTTCAAAAGCCGAGCAGACGAATAGCAGAAACGGATCGCCCGGCGAGCTCGACCATGACACGAGCCAGCTCGCCCGGCGAGCACAACCGTGTTGCCGGTCGACTCGCCGGCGAGCTCTGCCGCGAGACGAGCCAGCTCGCCCGACGAGCACGACCGTGTCGCCGGTCGACTCGCCGGCGAGCTCGGCCGCGACACGAGCCAGCTCGCCCGGCGAGCACGACCGTGTCGCCGGTCGACTCGCCGGCGAGCTCGGCCGTGACACGAGCCATCTCGCCCGGCGAGCACGACCGTGTTGCCGGTCGGAGCCGGCGAGCTCGACCGTGGCACGGATCAGCTCGCCCGGCGAAGGCGTCCAATTCTCCGTGGGTCATTCTGAACCCGGTCCCATCCCATAACCATGCATCTTCGTCCAAAGTTTCCGTAACTCAGTCTTCGGGTCCTTGGATACGACACCAATATTCTGTCTAAAAAACATCGTCGAAAGTATTCGGGAAGTTGGAAAGGTTATGTCTCTCGAACGGTTTCCTATTCTTCGTAGTAGAGCGGGTTACGGTTAACTTAACACCAACTGCCTCGGCTATGCGAAGAAACATGGTTCCATTGGAAGAACCATTCCTATGCCAACGGCTACTTCGCGAGTAAAATCGTAAAAAACGCTTAAGTCTTGATACGGCCTGAAGAGTGTCCGAATTGCGGACAACGGTTCATCTATGGTCCCAAAAGACTTGAGCCCGAAGATTGGTATGACGGTTTATCTCATCCGCGGGAAGAGATAAATGTCAAATTTCCGAAGATAATCACAAAGAAGAATGAAATATGGAAAAGCCCGTTTCGCGACAAATCCGGCCCAAGAAGAGGTAAACCGACCTAAGGAGGAGTATATAAGGAGGACCTACGACGAAGAGGAAAAGGGAGAGACAGAAGAGCACATCAGAGCAAACTTAATACTTAGAGCAATTTAGGCATTTTTCCGTTTTTACTATCGAGCTGCGACTCGACTAGGTTAGAACTTAGGTGGCTAGACTAGCGAACATACCGACAGCTCTCGTGGCCTAGGATCTTACATGTTGTTCACGCTCAAACGCGAATTCGAAAATAAGACTTCTTTGTTCTCTTTTCTCTCTTTTACGATTTATTACTTTTGAATCTTTCATATTGATTGTGTTGTGCGTGGCCCAGCAGATAACCGGGACCTTCAGGGAAGGCTAGGTTAGCTTGGCTTTCCTCCGATTAAAAAAACTCGACGGTGTGAATTTCGGTTCCCACACTATCTAGCTCAGATATGTAAGTGTTACTTTGATTCAGCTCGACCAGCTCGCCCAAGTAAGTGTCACTTTGATTCAGCTCGCCCAAGTAAGTGTCACTTCGTCCAGCTCCATGATATCTTCAAGGTCAATTGATTGTTGCTTCCTCTCAGTTCCTTCCATAAGGTGTGGCATCCACAAAAATGCATCCACGGGTTCCATCCATAGGGTTGCATCCACGAGGTTCTGCACCCACATAGTTGCATCCACGGGGTTGCATCCACTCACTTAGTCCTTCCTTTTCCAAGTTAGCTTCTGGCTCGACCATGATTGCATTATCCTGGCTCGATCCGAGGCGCATCACTTGGTTTCTTTAATCGGGTATTGCAATGAGAAGAAAAAGATAATCGTTGTGAATGAATATATGGAGAAGGGCTGCACTATCTCCATATAGATTTCGCAAGAGCTATCATCCACCGGGATGGGAAGTTTTCTAACATTCTATTAAATGAAAATTGCATGGAAAAAGTTTCAAGAATTCGGATTGTTTACGATGTCCGGACATTGACCGGACCTTGACCGGACCTTGACCAGGTACATGTGAGTACCACGGTAAAAGGAAGCTTCACTATCTTGATACTTGACCAGATAACAGCTGACTGAAAAATCTGATGCTTACTCTTTTGGTGTAGTGATGCTTAAAGTACTTAGCGGGAGTCATTGATCATCTATTCCAAAAGAAGAGTATCTAAGTTACTATATTGTTGTTTGTACATGAGGGATGAGACCACAGTACTTTTTTATACCCATTGCATACAAAATTATTGATAGACTTTCTAGATATTTATTTTCATACCTATTGCATACGATCTCTTTGGTGTTTTGTCTAAAAAGATTAAACTTCACTTCAATGAGGAAACTAGGTCTATGCATGTAAACCGAAAACCAAAAACCAATCTGGAACCGAACACAAAAATCGAACCCGAAAATCTAAAATACAGTTTATATACATAAAAGTATTAATTATATTTAGTTTTAAAATTATGAAATATTCTAAAAATACTACTTATAAACCTAACTACTTGAAAAAAGTAAATAACTGAATACTTTTTATCGGTATTTAAAAATATCTAAATAATTCGAAAGAACTAAGAATAATTTTATCTGAAATGTTTAAATATATCTGAATTATCCAATATTTCATCTGAAATTTTTTTTTTTCTGATTTTTTGAAATCCGAAAAACCCAAACCGAACCGGAACCGAAGTGGACCCATAATTTTATCAGATACTAGCCAGTTTCTACCATTGTTTCTAAACCGAAACAAAAACTGAAATAGCCCAACAGAAATTCATAAATAACTGAATGGCTCATATGTCTAGAACCGAAAAACAAAAAAAATCCAAAAAAGCAAATCGAAACCGAACTGAAAACTGAAAACTGAACACCCATTCGTAGAGGCAACCAAGGTGGTTTTTAGAATATATATATATATATAGCTACAGTGGTGTAACTTAAGGCATGTATTGGAGGAAGAAGGAGAGAGCAAGGATGTATAGCTACAATTTTGTCAATTAGTGTGAATGGAATGTTAGATATGCAGAGGTCTCAATGAGCAAAGTGTTCACATAAATGATCAAAAGAAAATAAATGAGATAAAAGTTTGATACGAAGAAGACTATCTAATCTTATATTATAATGGGATTGTTTCCTTACTTCTGAGGATTTCCACGTGTGCATCTGTGGTCCCACATTTTTTTTTAATTTGTTATTGAGCTGCCGTTCGTTTGTGAAAAATTGCATCGTCAATGGGTCTTTGACACCTAATATGATTTTTGGCCCAGTATACATCTGCTCGAAACCTGTTTGTCCATGGAATCTAGGGTTTGATTAATTTAGAGAGTACACTCAGAATTTGTGATTCCATGAATCGATTTCTAATTCTCTACCTCTACGTCTCCCATTTTTACTCAATCAATGATGGACCAGGTTCGTTACACCTCCTCCATTCCGCGTTATATATACTCCATCTTTAAACTCACTGCACTTCACATGAGTCAGCGTCTCTTTTCTTCTTCATCACAGTTAACCACAAATCATCTCCTCCTCCACCAACATGCGCAACGGTGAATCTCCAACCTCGCAGGACCTCACTCACTTCCACCAACCG
Source organism: Brassica napus (assembly GCF_020379485.1). Lineage (NCBI taxonomy): Eukaryota > Viridiplantae > Streptophyta > Magnoliopsida > Brassicales > Brassicaceae > Brassica > Brassica napus. Next base: position 21,642,260 of record NC_063447.1, read on the forward strand.
TCGCAGCTCAGAAACTCTCGCTTAATTTCCATAATCCTCCTCCTCCGCCTCGCCTCTTTCTCCTTCTCACTCGCCTCCGCCGTCTTCATGCTCACCAATTTCCAAGGCTCCGGTTCACCTCACTGGTACTACTTCGACGCTTTCAGGTTTGATTTCTCCTTTCATCCGCTACCCAATTTCAAAAAGAGAATCAAACGCAAATTTTGTAACTTAGATCAGAATCCCGTTTTGGTTAACAGATTCATGTTCGTGGCGAACGCGATCGTGGCGTTATATTCGGTGTTCGAAATGGGAAGTTGCGTTTGGGAATTTTTTAAGAGAAACAACGTTATGGCTTGAAGCGTTTCAAGTTTGGTTCGACTGACTTTAGCCATGACCAGGTGTGTGATTAATTAAAAATCTCCTATTTAATTGCAAACATGTTTCAATCATTGCTTCTAATTGCAAACATGATTTTTGAAGTGACTTCGATGATAACAAGTTTTGGTAATTCCTCTTCTCATTTTTCAGGTCATGATCCTTCGTTCGCTAAAGCATCGAAAATATTCGAGCCTAGCTTGGTAAATACCAACGGCGAACCCATAATTTTTTTTTATGTGGGGTTATACACTACAAGAAAACAGCGATATTCTGACGGACATTCCGACGGAAAATGAAATCCTCGGAATATACCGAGGAATTTCCGAGGAAATTCAGAGGAAACACAAAATTGGGTTTCCTCGGAATTTCCTCGGAATATACCGACGGAATTCCGAGGAAACTACAGTCCGTCGGAATATTCCGAGGAAATTCCGAGGAAAACTGTGTTCCTCGGAAAAAACCGATGAATTCCGAGGAAATATTATAGCCGTTGGAGAGCCGTTGGGGGATTTTACAAAATTCCGAGGAAATTCCGACAAACTAGTTTTGTCCGTCGGAATTCCGTCGGAATTTCCTCGGTATGTCGGCAGGATTTAAACTATAAATACAAGCACTCCTCTTCCTCTTCATTCACTTCATATCTTCATCCTCCCTCTTACTCTATTTACACACGAATTTGATTCATAAAAAATATGTCTTCTTCAAATTATTTTCGTTCTTGGATCGATCGACCTCATTTGGATCCGAACACGAGATTGCTTACGGAAGAATACCAACGAGGTATAACTGAATTCATGGGGTTAGTTCACCGACAACCGGAAGCAAAAACAGGTATGTTAAGATGTCCTTGCTCTAATTGTAAAAATAGAAAGGTTATTAAAGAGTGGGATGTTTGGACTCATCTATATTTGAGTGGGTTTACACGAAGTTACAAAATTTGGTATCATCATGGGGAAACTGATTATGAACATGGTAGTACTAGTGAACCTCAGCCAGCGGTTAGATTAGAAGAACCAATTAGAACGGATGTAGATTATGGTGTAGGTACTGAGCAGATGGTAAATGATCATTTTAGAGGGGAAGATTTACCCAATGCAGAAGCTAGGAGATTTTATGATATGTTGGATGCTGGAAAGCAACCATTGTACGAAGGTTGCAGAGATGGTCATTCAGCTTTATCATCTGCTACAAGATTGATGGGCATTAAAACAGATTATAATTTGGCTGAAGACTGTGTGGATGCGATTGCTGATTTTGTAAAAGGTATTCTACCCGAGGATAATGTAGCTCCTGGTTCATACTACGAGGTTCAGAAACTCGTAGCTGGTCTTGGTTTATCGTATCAGGTAATAGATGTATGCAGCGACAACTGCATGATTTATTGGAGGGCGGATGAACAGCGGGTTACATGCAAATTTTGTGGAAAGCCTCGTTATAAAGATACGAGTGGAAGAGTTCCAGTGCCATATAAAAGGATGTGGTATTTACCTTTGACGGAAAGGTTGCAGAGGTTGTATCTGTCTGAACGCACAGCGCAACCAATGAGATGGCATGCGGAGCACTCAACAGATGGTGAGATCAGACATCCTTCAGATGCAAAAGCGTGGAAGCATTTCCAATCAAAGTATCCCGACTTTGCGTATGAGAGAAGAAATGTCTACCTTGGATTATGTACTGATGGTTTCAGTCCGTTTGGCAAGAGTGGAAGACAGTATTCTCTATGGCCCGTCATTCTTACACCATACAACCTCCCCCCAAACTTGTGCTTGCGACGAGAGTTTTTGTTTCTCTCGATTCTCGTTCCCGGACCAGAGCATCCTAAGAGATCACTTGATGTGTTTCTTCAGCCACTAATATATGAGTTGCAACAACTATGGGCTCAAGGTGCTGAAACATACGATGTTTCGTGTAAAGAAAACTTTCAAATGCGGGCAGTACTAATGTGGACAATAAGTGATTTTCCAGCATATGGTATGTTGTCTGGATGGACAACGCATGGAAGGCTATCATGTCCATATTGTCAAGATAACACTGATGCTTTCCAACTAAAGCACGGAAGGAAAACGTGTTGGTTTGACTGTCACAGGAGATTCCTACCACCTGATCATCCATATCGTAGGAGTAGGAATTTGTTTACGAAGAACAAGAGGGTGTTTGACAGTCCACCTCCGGAAATTTGTGGGAAAGATTTGAAGATACAACTAAGAGATTTTGGTGCAGAAAGGACGCCAGAAGTCGGTGGACATGAGCGTTTTCCGGTAGATGCTGTTGGAGAACTACATAACTGGCACAAAAAAAGTATTTTCTGGGATCTGCCATACTGGGAGGATCATCTGCTAAGGCATAATTTAGATGTCATGCATATTGAGAAGAACTTTTTTGACAATCTCATGAACACGATCCTTAATGTTCAAGGTAAAACAAAGGATAATTTGAAGTCAAGACTGGATTTAGTCGATATATGTGCTCGTTCAGAACTTCATGTTGATGAGAATGGTAGGGCTCCTTTTCCCATATACCGACTTGATGCAGCGGGAAAAGATGCGTTCTTTGATTGGATTTCAAACGATGTGGAATTTCCAGACGGTTACGCATCAAATTTGCGTAACTGTATCGACAGAAAGGAAGGAAAGTTTACTGGCTTGAAAAGCCACGATTGCCATGTAATGATGCAGCGCCTCCTTCCGTTCGCCTTCAAGGAACTATTACCACGAAATGTTCATGAAGCAATTGCAGGGATAAGTGGTTTCTTCCGCGATTTATGCACGAGATCAGTGACTCTTGAAGGTATTGAAAATTTGAAGACTAACATAGCCGTGATTCAGTGCAACCTTGAGAAGATATTTCCTCCCTCATTTTTTGATGTTATGGAGCATCTTGTTATTCACCTGGCAAGAGAATTGGAACTTGGTGGTCCTGTGCAGTATAGATGGATGTATCTGTATGAGCGGTATATGTTCCATTTGAAGAAGATGGTGAAAAATTTAAGTAGGGTGGAAGGTTCTATAGTCGCACAGATGATCAATGAAGAAACTTCAAACTTTGCCGAGTACTACTTTCCAGCAGAAGTTCAGACCAAAAACAGAAGACCTGCTCGGCATGATGATAGAGGCGAACGGGCAACATATCATGTTACGGTTCCAGACATTTTCACAGACGTTGGACGACTTAGCGGAAAACCAAAGGACCGTCGACTTACTGAGCAGGAGCGCAGTCATTTGCAAACATATTTGCTCACCAACTGCGAAGACGTTCTTCAATATGAGAGGTAAATAAATGAGCTTACAAATTTTTATTTTAACAAGTTGAAATTTAAATCTTAATTAATTACATTATTGTCATCATATACAGGATTTTCATGGCAGAAAAGCGGTTCGAGTATAGATACGCCACAGAGGACGAACTAGAAGAAATGAAGCAGAGAGAATTTACTGGATGGATGTTTACTTATGTGAGTGCTTTAAACAAATTAAAATATATTTTATCACATATTTATACTAATTCACATTTATTGATATAATATATATATATATGTGCTATTAATAGGTGTCTGCTGGTTTGGCCAGAGGTGAAACATTTGACGATTGGATACGTGAGATGGTCGTTGGACCAAACTTTGTTGTGAAGTCATATCCGAGATTTTGTACTCGAGGATATGCATTCACAACTCAGAAGAGGAGACGTTCGAGTACGACTTATGATGCTGGCGTTTGTTCTGCATCAGGAGATGATGTATACTACGGACACATACATGAGATTTTGGAAATCAAGTATTTGGGCATGGTTGGATTGCGCTGTACTGTTTTCTATTGTGATTGGCACGACAACACCCCAGATCGAGGTGTGAGAACAGATGCATTTGGTGTTACATCAGTAAATTCGAGGCGAAAGCTGCAATATTATGATCCTTTCATTCTTGCTTCCCAGGCCGATCAGGTAATTAAATGTTAATTATTCAGAATGATTCATCATCATGTGTATTAATTTATAATTTTTCTAAATGTTACAGGTTTGTTATATCAAGTACCCCCGGGTAAGGAACAGAGATGATCCATGGGTTACTGTTACAAGACTCAACCCGAGAGGCCGAGTTCAGGGAAGTTCTGAGCTGGAAGACCCACTACAACCAAGCACATCCGGCAACTGTAGTGCAGCAGAAGATTTAGCTGGAGTTGGCCTTGTAGTCGATTTAACCGACTTTGGAGAGGAAGCCGTCGTTCACGTAGAGGATGAACCAGTGATTGGAGAGTTTCACCAAGATCCAGATTCAGATTCATCTGGTGATGATGACTCGGAAACAGACTACCATTGAACTTATTTTTTTTTTTTTTAAGAAATACCGAGGAAATTCCGAGGAACACTTGATATAACCTCTTTCCTCGGATAATAGTTATTTGGTTTATCTAGCAAGGCAAAGCTGAATACGAATTAAAAGCTACACAAAACACAACCAAATAAAACAAAGAAACCATGTAAAAGAAATACGAACTCATAATTAAGAAACCTAAAAAAAAACTCAGTTCAAAATTAACAGAAAATAAGACCATAAAACGTTAGAATAGAAAAGAAAATAAAATAGCCGGTGATAGCTCCTACTCCTCGTCTCCTGCTCCAGATGTTCCTGCATCGTTGGGTCTCTTGGACCTCTTTCTTACCCTGTGTGTACCACTCGAACCCGAACCAGAGCTGGATGGAGAGTTGTCCCGATGAACTACATCATCCTTTTGGCAACGACACGGCCTGATACGTGAAATGGCAGCCCAGATCTTGTGTAGCATGTCGTTGTTTGTCTTTATGCTCTGATCTCTCCAATGTTGTTGCTGGCGCGAAGTGGCGTTCGGTGGAAGCTCTTGCAGCTTGTACTGGCTGGAGTCTGATGGGAGTAGCTGATGGGGTTGTGAATCATCTGGAATGGCTTGTGCAGCCTCATCTTGTCCTTCTTCATCAACCACGCCCTTGCCTTTGGTCTGATATTTTGGCGTGAAGAAGGATGGCTTGTCTACTAGTGCGGTAGCAGGGGGTAGGAACTCAACTGCAGCCTCTGAAAGTAGAGCAGTCAGGCCGATCTGAGGCAGGTGGCAGTAGAGTGTTTTCTTCGCTCGGTCCTGGAATACGTAGACGTAAGGACCATCCCGATCGATCCTCGAGTGGGGACCAGCTATGAACTCCTTACTTACTAGAGAAATGACATCCAGGTAGTTCCAAGCAATGTTGTTCGATCTGTCCAGTGCTACCTGCTGGTTCTCGCAGTCTACACCCACATGTCTAAGGATCCGAGTAATCACTGCACCAAATCCACATGCATTGCTCTTGGATTTGGTTACTTTCCCCTTGTATCCTGCTAAGTTTGCGGCCAGCACCGCTCCCATGTTGAAGGCAGTAGCAGGTGGGAATGTAGAGTTTCCAAATGCCGGTAGCAAATGCCTCACACCTTGGTACAGGAGGCACAACTCCCATTGCGTGACTGATGCGGCTGTGGTTGTCCCGTATAGCAATGAGCCAATGAGGCGTGTCGCATATCTCAGTACTGGGCTCCGGATAAGTGACTCCTTTGCCTGAGAAGATCTATAAACCCCTGTGCCAATCGTTTCCCAGAAGTTCAACAGCTCTGAAGTCCAATAAAGACCATATGTCCTCTCCCCCGCACTCAATCCAAATAGTCCGCAGAGGTCTGTGAAAGATACCTCATAGTATACTTTCTGCACTACGAATGCCAGAAAACCTTCCTGATGGCTATCATCGGGACGGGTGACGTATGCGGATGCTATGAACTGGCGTACCAACTCCGGATAAGTGGGTTCCTTGAGGTTGCATAGTTGGCCTAGACCCATGTTCTGGAACAGTCCTTCAATGTCTGCTTTGATTCCCAATATTGTCATCGTCTCAGGACATGCTAGTTGTGTAGCCGGAACGGCTACCTTCTTCATGTTGTTGTAGTGGGTGGTATCAGACTTATCCCACTTCTTTGGCCTTTGCTTCTCCAGCTGTGACGAACCCTCTTCTTGTGTGTTTTTCTTTGCTGATGTTTTCGTGCGCTTCATTCTCTACAAAATAGAATCATTGCTCTCAACATGGTTATAATCAATTAAGAACTCAAAGCAACATGAAAATGAAAAGCGAAATCGAGTTGTGATAAAAAAAAACGAAATTGAAAAAAATTCTCTATCCCTAAATCATCTCAAATCATGTTCCAAACTCGTTGATCACAGACAATTGTGTTCTATTCCATGTTTAAACATCTGTTTCATGCATATTTGATCAAGGAATCAACACGGAAATAAGAAATTCACAAAACCCAAAAAATTGCTCAAGAACACGATTTCAGAATGTGGAGATTCGCGGAGTATACCTGTCTTAGGGTGAAGACGAGTGTAGGAATCAGGTAGAGCTCGAAAAATCAAGTGGAATAGAGCCCAAAATTGTTCAAATCGGATGATTATAGAGAGAGAAAGGGGGGCGAATTATAGGGGAAATCGGAGGGGATGAGAGTTCTAAGGTTTAGATCCAAAAAAGGTCGGGTTTTGCCTTATAATTCTGTTTTCCGAACACGCATCGATCGATGTGTTTTTTTCTATAACGCATCGATCGATCACATTCTTACGGCCCGGGCCATCTTGGTAATCGATCGATGCGTTTTTGTTCTATAACGCATCGATCGATGCGTTTTTAAAAAAACATACAAGATTTTCCGAGGAAATTCCGAGGAACAATTCAGATTGTTGATAGATCGATGGGATACTCTCATCGATCGATCACAATCTTACGGCCCGGGCCATCTTAGTAATCGATCGATTTGTTTTTGTTCAAAAACGCATCGATCGATGCGTTTTTTTTTAAAAAATTACGTTTTGAAACCCCAAACACTAGTTCGTCGGAATTTCCTCGGAATATTCCGAGGAAATTTCGAGGAAATTTCGAGGAAGAAGAGGGTTTCCTCGGAGTTCCCTCGGAATAATCCGAGGAAATTCCGAGGAAATAGGGTTTTTAAACCGAAAACAACGTTTTGCCGTTTGAATAACACCTATATAACCCTTATTAAGTGTCTTACGTTCATTATGAAGTCAAAAATTTGTTCCTTACCGTATAATTAACACTTTTCCGATTGTATGAACGAAATCTCGCAACATAAGAGAAACACTTATACCTTTTAATGAACGGTAAAGGGAATACTTTCAATTAGTTTTGAAATTTGTTATTTCATGGTTTATGCTCATGTATACAAAGAATCCTCAATGGTATGCATTACAATTGTATAAGAAATGAAATACGGCAAAAAAAATTGATGTTTTGAAACCCCAAACACTAGTTCCTCGGTATTTCCTCGGAATATTCCGAGGAAATTCCGACGGATATTTTACTATCTGTCGGAATTTCCTCGGAATATTTTCATTTTACCGGGCAAATATTTCGCGAAAATTGAAATTAGAATTCCGACGGAATTCCGACGGATAATGTCCGTCGGACCCTAGGTTTTATAACCACGAGCCCCTTCTTCTTCCCCATTTCTCTCTTCTTCCTCTGCGCGACTCCTCTCTTTCTCTCCGGCGATTTCCCCCTGAAATCCGACGATATCTCCGGCGATCTCCCTCTTCTCTTACACAAATCATGTAAGGACCCTATCCCACTCTCTTAGGTTCTATTTGTTAGGTTTTTGTGTAGTTTTGATAGATTTTTGTTAGGGTGATTGGTTAGGATTGTGATTTGGTTGTATAATAGGTTTAGAATTGTGATTTGGTTGAATAATTTGTTTTGTTGAATTGATTTAGAATTTTTTTATAATTTTTTTATTTTTTGTATTTATAAAATCGATTTTTGTATATAAAATCGATTTTTGTATTTTACAAAACGATTTTTCTATATAAATTCGATTTTTTGGATTTTACAAAAAAAAATTTCTATATAAATTCGATTTTTTGGATTTTACAAAACATTTTAAATATCTATAAAACTTTTTTTGTGATTAAATACTATTATTTGGGATTTAAAAATATTTTTCATATATATATATTATTAAAACTATTTTTTGTAATTATTAAACAATTTTTATTTATTAAAACTATTTTTTGTTTATTAGAACTATTTTTATATATTTATTAAAAAAATTTAATATATATAAATCTTTTTCTGTGATTAAATTATTTGGGATTTTTTTTTAATAAAAAAAATTAATTTATATATTTCTGTATTTATTAAATATATTTTTTTAATTTACAGGTCTCATGATGATCAGACCCGGCCTCGACAGCGTCGTGGTCGTGGTGGTACGGGGAGCCAGTCTCGGGATTCCAGCCATTTTCAGGATTCCCCTTCGCCCCACAGCTCCAACCATACATCTCCCTCTGCTGCACCCGCTCATGCTCCTCTCGCTCCCGCTGCTGCATCCGCTCCTGTTCCTCCGGGTCCTCCGGGAGTGATGAGGGTTGCGGAGTTGGTTCAACAGCCCGGTCGTGACCATCTTCCGTATCTCACTCCGTATCCACATGGACGGGGTCAAACATGGTAATTAAACATTTTTTTTTCTTTAAATTTGGATTCATTATTAACCGTTTGTTCTTTTAATAAGGTTCAACCGATCCGGGAACGGGATCAGCGCATGGATCAACCGTATGATGTACTCGGCCCTCGACAGTGGACATCCGACTTTCACTCACTTCCCAACCGACAAGCAGGTTCTGTGGTTTCGTCAGTTTGCGGTAAGTATTCTAATTTTTTACTTATATTTTTAATCTTTAATATAAATTTTCTACTAATTGTGTTTTTTTTTCAGCAAGAGTTCAACTGGAATTCCGATGAGACGCTCTTTATCTATCACCACTTCGTCCATAAAGTAATGGACAACTATGGGAAGCAGATCCACGAGTGGAAGAAGAAGTGGGAAATCAATAAGGTTCGATTTAATTTATTAAACAATTTTTTAATTTATTAAACTATTTTTTAATTTATTAAATTTTTCTTTTTTTTTTAATTAAAAGGTCCCAAAGTCGATGAACGACACGGTCTGGAAGGAGTTGTGTGCGCATTGGGATAAGGAGGAGACGAAAGAAACTTCTTCCACCAACTCCACCAACCGCAGGAGCGACCGTAAAGGGAAGGGCATCTACAAGCATAACTTGGGTGCTCAATCTATTGCCACTCTCGGAGATCGCATGGTAAGTTCAACCGCTTTTTCTTCAATTATTTGAGTTTCAGAATTTAAATTTATTGTGCATTTCTTCTAATTTCTAATGTTTCTTTAATTTTATGTTTTTTTTCAAGGCGGAAGAAAATGATGGCGAGCCGGTCGATGATCTCGCCCTAATGAGGAGGGCGTATACCAACAAGAAGACCGGCCAGATTGATGACGGTCTTGTGAGGGACGTGGTCGACCTGGTCCAAACTCAGGTGGTAGACGAAGTGTCTCAGCTTCAAACCGAGGATGACGCTTCGACGGCTTCGACCAACTTGTCCCGGTTTCGAATCAACGAAATCGTTGAATCCGTAAGTTCTTTTTTTTTTAAAGTTCAATTCATTTATTTCTTGGTTTAAATTTCTAAATTTGGCTTTTTTCTATTCAGTCGGTTCCAAAGAAGAAGGGACGTTTGTTCGGTTTGGGTCGTCGCACCCGGTCGGTTCCTCCTTCTTCTGCACCACCGCCCTTTGTTGATCCAGAAGTACTTACGGCTCAGTTGAAGGACAAAGATGATCGAATATCTTTGTTGGAGACCCAGATGGCGGCTCAACAGGCGGGCTATGAGGCACAGAGGAGGCTGAACCAGCAAATGATGGAGATGATGCAGAGGATGTACCCGAACGAGGTGTTCCCGGACGTGCCAGACCCGTAGTTTTTTTTTTCCCCAATCTCGGAATGTTTTATTTTTATTTGTGAAACTTTGAATATTAATTAATATGATTTCAATTTTACTTTTAATTTCATATTTTCGAATTTAAATTTCAGAAATTTTATTTTTTCAAAAAAATTAATATTTTTTACATTCCGAGGAAATTAATTATATTTTTCACTAGATCGATCGATGCGTTTTTGAACAAAAACGCATCGATCGATCCGTTTTTTTTAAAAAATATAGCGAGGGACATTTCCCTCGGAATTTTCCGAGGGACAACTCCCTCGGAAAATTCCGAGGAACGGATCCCTCGGAATATACCGAGGGAACAGTTCCTCGGAATAAACCGAGGAAAAAGTCCGTCGGTATACTTCTATCGATCGATGTATATATGTCCAAACACGCATCGATCGATGAACTTCCGAGGAATTATCCCGACGAAGTTCTACCTCGGTATATTCCGAGGACTTTTCCGACAAACAAGGGATCCTCGGAATTTCCTCGGAAATTTATTTCCTCGGAATTCCGTCGGAAAATTCCGAGGGATTTCAGAGGAAAAAAGAAATTCCGAGGAATTATTTCCGACGACGTGTTTCGTCGGAATTTCGTCGGAATAACGATATTCCGATGAAATTCCGACGATTTTTTTCCTCAGAATCCTTGATGTTTTCTTGTAGTGATAGATATAAAAAATAGAAAAATAAAGGTCATTAAGGGAGTTGAACCCGGGTTTGTGGGTTCATTTACTACTTTTTCAACAAAAACTGCCAGTGTCAACTAATGTACATAGCTTAAAATTTTAGGTTTTATTGTTTTTGTGGTGTCAAGTGACCCCACATCACTACACGTGGGTCCGTCCCCGGTAAATACTTAGCGATTATCTGGCTGTTTATATTTCTGATTATCGTCTTCTTTCGGTCTCAGATACAAAACTTATTCTCACATGTGGTTAGTTATGAAATATTGCATTGGGGGTAATCTCAGCACATTATTACACTATTACAGCATATATTGATTGTCAACTTTTTTCTTTTGTTTAAAGGGTTTTCATTGATATAAATAACTTCCAAGGAAGCAAATAAGCACCACTTCAGAAAAGAGAAGGGAAAGAAGGATCAAGTTACATCACAAGATCAAGACAAACAAGCGTAAGGGAGCTAAGGCGGATTGTAACATAATGATGCAAGCCTCGGCCCCATAGGAAGACCAAGAGAAGATGTAGCAGAGCATTTGTCTCTCAGGAATGAAATAATTTTCTGAAATTGTTATCTTTCTTATTGGTAGGGAACAGATTTTCTGAAATTCACTTATTATGCATGATTGTAAGCTGACAAAAAGTTCAGTCTATGGTCTTGCCTTTCGTGTTGTCATACCCTTGTTCTAATATCCTAGCGATTTTGTACTAAATTCAAAACAACAGAAGCAAAGTTTTAAACTGAGAAGTATTTATTTTGTTTGTCAGAAAAAAAATGTTAAAACATTTATTATTTCAGTATTTGGCAAATGATTAAGTCATGTAGAGAAAGAGAAAGGAGAACAAAGGAGCAGAACACATGACAGAAGAATGGAGATGGTGAACAAAACACACAAACACCATCCATGATAATAAGGAGAGAAAGGTTAAAGAAGTGAGAGTGGAGCGTTGGAACCTTCAGAAGAAGACAACATTGGAAAATCATGCGGCAAGATTCCTTTCACTATGAAGATTCTCCATCCCAAGCATTTAAGAGAATCAATAATCGCAGGAAGGTAGAGTTTCGATAGGTGGTGTGGTGCTGCGAGGAGACTGTCTATGTTTCACCATTCGACAGAGCACTTCCGAAACGGCGTCGATTCCGAAGAAGGTTCGAATTTCTAGTATAGTGGAGGCCGTTCGAGGTGTTTAGTTAACCGTTGCCGTTTTATACGATCAATTTGAACTTCATACGAGAAAACAAGTTCTTGCGGTTGTTAAATAGTAAAGTTCCAACGGTGACTCTGATCGAGATGAAACAAGAGCAAGTTCGATCCGATCTTGAAGGAGGGAGCTACAAAGACGGGATGAAGGCAGGCTAGTTGATCAAACTAGCCGAATGGGGGTCCAACTCGCTGAACGGGCGAGTTGGACGACCTTCTCGATCCAACTCGCCGAACGGGCGAGTTGGATGACATGCTCAATCCAAATCACCGAACGGGCGAGTTGGACTGCGTTCGGTCCATAAAGCTTTATGGTTGTTTCGTTGTTTGGGATCCGTTTGATACGAAACTCGACTTAGGTTTTCCCGCTTTTCTCTTCTTTGGAATTTTATCTTTCTTTCTCAAAGGGAGACGTTTTTCATGAGAACATTCCGACATTGATTTCGTCGTGACCGATTTTGACCCCAACAGTTAGCCCCCCAGCTCGCTAGAATATTTGCGATGTTCTTGCGAGCGGTTAGGCTGGTCAGGTAAGTTAGGGGGAATTAATTGTTGGAAGTGGTCTGTTTACTCTACTAAAAGTGGAGTGCAATAAGATTAGGTCTGCGCCTTGTGAAGGCTGCCTACGTACTTTGTCGAAGGGATCAATCCTTTCGTAGGTCGTCTTGGAGTTGAAATTCTTACGACATGTTTTCCAGTGAGACCTTTACGGTCCAGTTTATATGTCGTGTAGAGGTTATCAGACATGTTGCTGCCGATGGCATTTTAAATTGGTGTAGAGGGAAGACTACTAGTTGTCATCTCGTAATCTAACTCTGTGTGACCTGCTATATCCATGATCTGTTTCGAGAGTTTTCCGCAGTGCGTCAACTTGCAGGATTTCCGAAGACGCTCGAATATTTGCCAAAAGACAAATTTTAGGATCTCGTATCAGGGTGTTTGATACTATGCCTAGAGATGTTAGAGACCAATGTGTTGGGTTTAGGGCAAGACCTATGTGTAATCACGGCTTCAGGGGGTGCGATGACTACTTTGACTTACATTTCCCGTATCGTTTTCGACCTGATTCCGTCCCGCTTTAAAGTCTGCGATATGTTCTCGGCATACGTGACTTGTATCGTAGGAATCGAGCATCTCTTCGAGGACAATTTTTAAGTCTCCCGAATGTGCTGACCAAAATTTTGGATTTTTTATATAGCGCTATTACCCTTGTGTCGGGTGTACGAGAGCTATGTGATCAGCAACAAACTTGTTGGTAGATATTACCGTTTTTGACACTTCGCGAAGGATACGTGTTTGAGAGGATATTAGTGCGTATGACTGTTTCGTCTTCCAAGAAGGTGTTTTTATCGAGGATGTTCCGTATAGCTCTAGGAGCTTTGTTACGAATTTTTACTTACATGCCGCATGTTAGGGGTTAAACGTAGCGGGCTTAAAGTGAATTATGGAACGTATCGAACTTGGTCGATTGTCGACAAGTTTAGGTTTTTCGTTAACCGTTTGGTTGTTAGGATTGAGTTTCGTTAAGAAGAATTTATCATATGATTTCCGACTGTGGGTTGTACGATGATTATTTTCTTAATAGTCATACAACTTTTTTAGACAAATCGCAGATTGTCGTTTATCCGTTAAGTGATGGAGCGATGGTTTCTCAAATACTTTGGCTTGGCGTGAAGGATGTGTTCACTCTGATAGCCAAGGACGTTGTAGGTCAAGGATTAGACCATAATTTCGTGTTAACATTAAGGTCATGTTAGTTTACGATTGTCCTTAAAAGGGATTTCGAATTCTGGTTCAGACTTTTACTGAAAGGCGTAATTAACCGAGGGCCAAAGAGCGCTTGGCGAGATTGATAGGCCAAGTTTGTCGCGGTTGTCCATGTTAAGATGGCCGATAGTCATAGAAAATGATTCTCCGCTTTTATGTTTCAGTTATACGATAAATGTTTCGTATACTGTTACCTATAGTCTTATAAAAATTGATTTGTTTTTGTCTGAGGAAGACGAAGCCTAAGAGGTTTGGTACATAACGAGTGCGGAGTCAGTTGCGGGATGATTGCCTGCTCGGATGTGACCGAGGGGAATAAAAGGCAGAAGCCAGCGAGCCGAAAAGAGCTTTGTATATGCTATAAGAAAATCTGTTATGTCTACTTTTGAAATTTTCTTTGTATGACTTGATCTGATTGTACGAAGGATTTTTCGCGTAAGTAATGGGCGACCGATTTTACGAAGGTTGTAAATCGGTGATATGTATACACGTGTCAAAGTAGCATTGTTTTGCGGGTTTTACGAGAAACATTTCTGCTTTGATTTCGAACTTTGGTGAAAGTTGCTTGGAGTGTTACAGAAGTTTATTTCACCACGATCTAGTCGCATAACGTTTTTCATAGGCTTATGAGAGGATTCTCATGACATATTCATTTCTGGAACGAATTGGTCAACCAACGATAGATCTAGCCAACGATTGGGAAGAAAGTGTTCCCTTTAATGTGCTCGCTGCTACTTTTATTCTCGAGTTTTCTTCGTCGCAAATGTTTTCGTTGCTTTTCCGTGACTCACTTGGTTCAATGGAAACCGAAAGAAATGCTTTGATGCTTGAAGATTTTTCGTAAAATATTTTATACGAAACTGGCTTTATAAAGCTGGAAAGGGCTTCAAGACTTTGGCTAATCGTCGAGTTTCAGTTTGACATTGGTACGTGTTTTTCTATACGCATGATTGCGACGAGAAATGCTGTATAGTCTTTGAGATTATGTTCATGACCGTCTTGGTATGTTGCTAGCGTTTAGCCGAAATTTAGATTGTTGTTTGTTTTTTTGGGACGATTTTAGTGAGGCATCGTATTGCCTAAATGTTTTTCTGCCTATTGCTGCGAGAGCTTGCTTTGACGAAAGTGTTTTCTTGATGATGAGGCAAAAGTTTTTGATGTTTGGGAGTATACGAGTATAGTATACATACCTACTCCCTTTTTTTATGAAAGATAACAGTTGAACCGATACTTTGAAGGGCTGTGTACGTTTCTTCCTCCGAGGATTGGAATGATTGACAATCTGGGTCGATTTAAAGACGATGCTGGGGCTTTGATTTTGTTATTGACGATTTGGAATATGTTGGTTTTAAGAAAATCGCTAGAAGCGAATTGGTTTTAAGACGACGTTCGTGTCTCCAGTTCTTTCTTTCTTTAGGAAGCGAGCTGAATATGCGTGGCGATCGTTTCTCGATTTTCAGAGAGTTTAGATCGGTTTGCATGATCTGGCTGAACAGTTATGGAACAATATATCGAGACAGGAAAAATCCTCTAAGACTTAGTTCGCTAGACTATCCACCTAGGTTTTAAGTTCCCTAAAGTTCTATGGCAGTCTCAAAAGCGTTTTATTTCTTAGTAATTTCCTACAAAAATTCCAAGTCTGATTTCAAAAATTTCAAGTCGGACATACCTTAGTTCTCTCGAAGATTCGGGTTTCCCTCTTCTCCGTTGTGCTTGCTCACTTGCCCTTACTCTTTTCGTATCTGTCTGCCCAATTCGAATAGCAAGAATATTGATTCTTCCTGGATTTCTCTCCTTTCCTGGCCGCATTTAGGCTGATGCCAATCTTGCGGTTTTCGTGATCCATGTTTCAGTCTTAGTAACATTGGATTTACGAAAATGAATAAGCATCTCGTCGAAACCTTTTTAGCGTTTAGGAATAGCCAGGGACGACCAAGAGATGCCGAGGATGATCAGGAAGACTCGCCGGGTGATGTGGTTTTGACGATAGTTCATCGCAGGAGAGGAAGGATGGTGAGACCGTGGAGAGAGGCGGATGGGCGAATTTTGATTTTCGGATTTCGCTCCATCTCTCTCCTTATCCGAGATTCTTTTTCTACGATCGTTGTTAGATTTTCGAAGGTTGTCGATTAGGTTTGATTTTTATTTACGAGAGTCGTTTCGTAAACGTTGTCAAACTTATTCTTCGAAAATAATATATTAAAATACAACCATGTTTACATCTACGGATAATGTCTCGTAAAATAATGTCGAGTTTAATTTTACGAAAGATGCTTCGTTAAATGTTATCGATTTTAATTTTACGAAAGTTGTTTTGTAAAATATTTTTGAGCTTAATTTTGTGAAGGTTATTTCCCACGATGTTGTCGAGCATAATTTTTACGAGATTTGTTCCATAGAGATGTTTTCAAGTTTTTGCTGTACGAGACCCGTGACGAGGTTAATTATTGAGACCAAACTTAATCAGAAGTTGTTCTCTTATCAATGGGATTGATCCGTGGAAGTTTCGAGTAGTTTTTTTCCGAAGTATGATTTAGGTGAAAAACATCGACAACTCGCGGAATTTGTTACTGTAGAAGTGATACTTGAATTCTTACGAAATCTTAGGTTTCAGGGAACGTTTTAGCGGTGGGGATACGATCCCCCGTTTTGCTTTGTTTAGTCTTCGTGAGCCGTTTTAGGTTTCGAGTGATTCTATAGAAATCAACTTTGTTTCTCCGTAAGTTATTTGGAAGTACAGCCGTGGGGGATTGTGTAACCGATTTGTTGTGCTTCCTTTTTCCGTGAGTAAACTAGGGTTTTCCGAAAGATATTCGGAAGAAGTATAGCGGTGAGTTATGTGTCCATTTTGCTGTGCTTCCTTTTTATGCGATTAATATAGGATTTTCTGCGGTTTTGGGGAGAGCAAGTTTTATTTTTCCAAAAAATTTCGGAAAACTTCTTTCGGTAAAACCCTTACGCGTTGAGACTTCTTTAGCTCGGTAATGGGCAAAATCTTACGGGGTTTGATAAAATTTATCGTTTCCCTTTATGTTTAGAGATAGAAAATGCGACCTCGTTTCGTTGCTCTTCCTGTGGCGAAAAGTCGGGACTAGGTTTTCGATTTACTCAAGAACTGTGGCGTTTGCGTAAGCGTTTGCCATAGGCGCAATGGCTGCTGGAGTTGTTTTACCAGCGTTGTTGTGAAGATTTTTTCTTTCGTATTTCCAGACATCGTTTTGATCAAGCGTTTTGCGGCTATGAGTTAGAGTAATCCGTACCCCCCCCCCTCCTTCTAGCGCCAAACTGTGGGAACCGAAATTCACACCGTCGATTTCCGTAATTGGAGGAAAGTAAAGAAATCCTAACTTTCCCTGGGATCGCGGATTCTCTGCGAGAGCTAACGACAAGTGACCAAACAAACGCGGAAAATACAAAAGGTAACAAAATGAACTCATAGAAAAAGGTAGATCTTATTTCGAATCCGCGTAAGAGCGTTGCGATCGTTACAAGAGATTATAAAAGCTTCGGTCGCAAGAGCTGTCAGCGAATTACTTAGTTTTTGCAACCTAAAAACTTAAACCTAATTGACTCGCAGCTCGATAACAGAAGACGAAAAAGGTTTTGATTGATATCAGACTGAACCTTATGTAAGACTGCATGTACCCCTTTCGAGGATCAAGCCGAACGTAGTTCGATTGAAAGAGTAGAACAAGAGATCGAACCGCCTGTGCTAGTTCGTCTAGTAATCGAGTGCTAGTCATAGAAACAGAACATGTAGAGAATAATGCCAACAGTTTCTAAGTGCAGAGAGTTCTAAGAGTAAAAAGAATTCTCCTTTGCGTCTTCAACCTCGACGTCATTATATACTCCTCCTAGAGGCGGTTTGCTCTTTCCCTTTCTGCCCTCGGTCGAGTTTATCGCTTCGCGGAAATATTCCATTTTTCCTTCGATCTTCGTGTTTATCATTGGAAACTTCACATTTATCCTCCGAACTTGACATTTATCTTCTCCTGTAGAATAAAAGATAAACCGTCATAACGATTGTGATCGATTTCGTATAAAATCGTGAGTGGGCTTCTAGCCGCGTTATGGACCCTTTCGGGCCGTTTTCCGCAAGCGTTTTTACGATTTATCGAAAGAGAGCTTTCGAAACGGCGTCGATTCCGAAGAAAGTTCGAATTTCTCGTATAGTGGAGGCAGTTCGAGGTGTTTAGTTAATCGTTGCCGTTTTATACGATCAATTCAAACTTCATACGTGAGAACGAGTTCTTGCAGTTTTTAAATCGTAAAGTTCCAACGGTAACCCCAATCGAGATGAAACAAGACCAGGTTCGATCCGATCTCGAAGGAGGGAGCTACAATGATGGGATGAAGGTAGGCTAGTTGTTACAACTCGCCGAATGTGCGAGTTGGACTGCTCGTTCGATCTAACTCGTTGAACGGGCGAGTTGGACGGTGCATTCGGTCCAACTCGCCCGGTTGGCGAGTTGGACGGTGCGTTCGGTCCATAAAGGTTTATGGTTGTTTCGTTGTTTGGGATCCATTTGTCCGGGGCCTGGAGTAACCTTTCTCGAAGACTTAACGTGTGAATCCTTTTCGGAGTTGATATGAAACTCGACTTAGTTTTCCCACTTTTCTCTTCTTTTGAATTTAATCTTTCTTTTTCACTGAGAAACGTTTTTCTTGAGAACTTTTCGACATTGATTCTGTCGTGACCGATTTTGACCCCAACATATAGTGAAATATTTTGGGCTGGATTTCAAATATTATGTGATTGACTTAAGTTATGTATTGTTCAACATGTGTAATCATATGTTACGTTATGAATAATTGTCCATGGCTGAAACCGGAATTGAATATAGAAATACGTCAATAGTTACCTAAGGCCATCTATTTATTCAAATAAAGAATCTGGTTTTAGTAGGTAAGTTTTAATGTTCAATATATTTAAATATTCACTTTTATAATCCCAAAGATTATAAGCATAATTTAAATTTAGGCTGTCATCTTCGTAATTATCTACTATACACTAAACCACAGGCCCCAAACCCTAAATATTTATTTGATAACCAAAAAGTCGCAATTAATTATTACATATGTTAAATATAAACTACTCAACACTGATATGTAAATCTATCAATAAAACAAAAAAAAAATTTAAATCTAAAATCTATCCCTGAGAATCTAACCACAAAAGTACGCCCATGTTTAAACCTATTGTTTTCAAACCATAAGCATTGTGTAATTCATGGTTACCAAATCAATGTATGTTCATTAAATTGTTCAGTTGCATTAAATTTTAATTTCTATATCTCATATTAGTTTTTATATTGATGATTTATAAGGATTCAGTTGCTGGCTAATGATGTCCTTCTTGGAATCCAACGCTGAGATGTTGGATTTTGATTCTTCTGACTAATAGGAAAACCTAGCCAACTCTTAAATTCACGACTAGAGATCTCCAGACTCCTTGTACCTCCTTTCTCGCTGATATCTGGCCAATTTTGATGACTCAAACCTCTCAGGGTGATCGAGTTCAAAGAGGAAATATTAATGAATTCGAAGAAAATATCATAAAAATGCAAACGTTTTTTTTTTGGTCAAATGCAAACGTTTGTAGTGAATTCGGAGGGAGGGAGGGAGGGAGGGAGGGGGAGAGAGAGAGAGAGAGGAGAGAGAGAGAGAGAGAGAGAGAGAGAGAGAGAGAGAGATAGAGATAGAGAGATAGAGATAGAGATAGAGAGAGAGGACCCATATATATAAGAAAAGCGGCCCTAAGCTAATTTACTTGTTATTCTCCTTGCAATCAATCGAATATCTTATAATAAATGTGTTTCAAATAACTCATCATCGAATTCATGTTTTCATCTTGAAGATGTCAAATTTAGATTTAATAAAAAGGTGAAAGAAGCTCTATATAATTAAAAAAATGAAGAAAAAAAACGTGTCTGGAAAAGAGAAAGAAGGAGAAATGATAATTTTATCTTCAAGGCATATTATACTGTATAATTTTTGCATTGAATATCTTAACTGCGAACTAGCTATGTTTATACTTATTTTTGGGTTAACCTCTAAATTCACCAACCAATAGGATTGGGTTATTTCATATTCGTTATCTTTTAAAAAAGTAAACAAAATATTTTCAAATTATATTATCTTTTTAAAATTAAAAGGTAAAAAAAAAATAGTAGTAATTACAAAAAAAAAATATTTTTAACGTCGTCAGCAAAACATTAAACCCTAAATCCTAATTCCTAAACCCTAAATCCTAAACCCTAAACCCTTGGGTAAACCCTAAATTCTAGGATAAATCTTAAACTCTAAATCAAAATCACTAAACACTAAAACACTCAAGGGTTTAGGGTTTAGAGTATTAGGGTTTAGTGTTTTTATTTAGAGTTTATGATTTATCCAAGGCTTTAGGGTTTACCCAAGGGTTTAGAGTTTACCCAATGATTTAAGATTTACCCAAGGGTTTAGGGTTTACCCAAGGGTTTAGGGTTTAAGATTTAGGGTTTAGGGATTAGGATTTAGGGTTTAGGGATTAGGATTTAGGGTTTAGTGTTTCGGTGACGACGTTAAAAATATTTTTTTTTTAATTGTTTTTCAGTAACTACTATTTTTTTTTTTTTTAAACATAATATAATTTAATAATATTTTATTTCCTTTTTTAAAAGATATCGAATTTGAAATAATGAAATCTTATTGGTTGGTGAACCTACCATAGGGAGTGAACCCAAGAATAACTCATATGTTTATACATTTATTTGTAAAATTGTTTAAAAGTTATTGCTGCTGGTTTCTCTATAAAAAGGCATAGTGTATGACTATAAATATATTATAATACACAGTGTCATTCCCGGTACTTTCTTTTACATATCAGTCATACTCACGACTCATATTTATTTCTACGTTACGTTAACAGATATTTCGTACTACAAATCCAGTAATATGTGGTCATATGTTGTTTTTCCCTTCTGAATCCTTCCTCAGAATTGATTTCAATGGTTTTAGAGACATAACCTCATGCTGGAAGGATTCAAAACTTCCTTTGGATGTCTTCTTCTTAATTCTCCTTGAACTTATTCGTATCTCATCGACTTCTTCCTTTATACTTACAATTTTTTTTGGAGCCTTTTCTTTTGGTTGACGTAACTCTAGTTGTTCTCCGTTGAGTGATAACATTTCATTTTTCTTCATGATGTTTTCAACACCACAGATGATGTTAGAGCCAATATCAGAATTTTTCTCCGGTCGTTCGATTGCACCAAGTATTAATGGATAGCCAAGAGTTACTTTCTTAAAAGCCTGCGTGGCTAATAACTTCACCAATAAATCATAGAATCGTTCGCACATACTGAGTGGGGATTGAAGTTCTTGCTCTTTGCTTTCCATTTTTTTACAGAGTAAAAAGAAAAGTATGTGTCTCTTCTAATTTGGGATTAGATGTTTGGCTGAAAATGCCATAGAAACAAATTTAAAACAAAGAAAGCAATAGTCCATAGTCAATTATCAAGGTATCTTTAACGTGTAAGAGTGGACGAGTTTGGGGAGGAGAAGGAGATCAAGAATCAGCGAAGAATCAAGTTTGGGGTTAAGAAAAGTAGTAATCTGATTCTTTGTTCTCACATGAAGATAAGATTTAGTAAAACTTAACAAGTGATGTCTTTTTTTTCTTATCAACATAGACAAACTCAAAAAATAAGATTCTGCTGACCAAATTGGTAACTCTGTTAATTGACGAAATACGGTTGTTTCCTTTCGTGCCAGACTGTCTGTCCTTCAATTCTGCATCCAGGGTACATGTGTGAACTCTGAGTGATTGAAATTCTCCTTGAGAAGCTGAATATCTTCCAAATAAGTATCAAAGGCAATCTATTCTTCTGGTTACGAAACCATCTTCACTAGTCGAGGAAACTGTCTTAAGTTCCTCATGCTTTTCATTGCCCAGACGAGGCTTCTAATTCCGAATGATGGGGTGAAAGGCGGGCTCTCATGTTCCTTGCACCCATCAGCCCATAAAAGCCTTCCGATGTACTATACCAACCTTTTCACGAGTAATTGTCCTAATCATTCCACGACCCATCTGTAAAAACCATGGCCCCGGTATGTGATGTAAAGTTTCTGACTCCACCTCTCTAGTTTGGGTGACCCGTTGTGTTAGTGATGTGTGTGCCTCAATCCAAAGTGTTGATATAGTTTCTGCCAATTGGAGAGTATCTCTAGGGTTGGTATCGATGTTGGTGAAAACCATGTTGTTTCGTCCTTTTCTGGTACATAAAATATATGCAAATTGATAATTATCCACTTGCGGTGAAACCTGCAAAACAAATGATCCATATTTGGAAAAATTGATTTAGTAGTAAAACAAGCTAGATTTTCGATGGGATTTTTGAGAGAGCCCATACCTGGACAACCGGGGGACATTCAAAAATAAATGATTTATTGATTCCTCTTCTGCTTGATACCACTCAAATTACCCTAAGGAGTAATTTATACTCTCTCAAATAAAAGGTCGAGTTGCAGTACTTAGGGATCGAATTCACAGGGAGCTAGGGAACCTAGGAAATCTAATATGATTTGTTAAGCTAGATGGTTTTAGAGATTTAAATGTAAATTGCAGTTTTATATTGACAAATGTTTGTTCAATTGATTGGTTGAGGTTTTGGGCTTAAAAAGAAAATAGTTAGACTTAGGGTTTTTATTCAGGAAACTCGGGATTATAATCCTACAGATGCCTAATGAGTTGCATGCATGATAATGTAAAGCTCAACTACTTAGTCAACAAGTCTATCAGCTTTCGCTTGTTTAGACTTGTCTATTAACTATATCTAATGATCTCAACTATCGTATGTCGACCAATAGAAAGTGTCGATCGATGATCCTATAGGGATATCGATCGATACGCCTTTTACTCCGTCGATCGATTATTCAATAATGATATCGATCGACGCGCTTCTAGTTAAGCTTTATGCGCGGGTTGAATGATAGCTTACTAAGCTCACTAGATGAGCTCTCACCTTACTCATAGCAAGAAACTTAGCTCAGTTAAAATGTTTTCAGGAAGAGAATGAAGTTCTCGCTTTTATCTATCAATCCTAGGGAAAGTTCTAGGTAGCTAATCTAGAGACATGCATTAATGAACAATCCTAATGACAATTACCACAACTCAGCAATCTATAGTTGGGGCTAATCCCTCCTAACCTATTTAAACCCTAAAATCTAACAATGGAACTACTCAGACATGGCTAAGCAATTCATAACAGCAATTAGGTAAGAAAACTTCATTAGAATAGTAAATAGATATTAATGGAGTTCCAATCACAAATTATAACTTTGGATCTTCTCTCCAATCTATCAAAATCCTAGAAAACCTTGCTGTGAAAATAATAAAACAAGAAAAGCACTATCTGCCTCTAACATGGTGGCAATGCTTATATAATTAGGTTAAACTCGTCAGGGGTAATCTTGTAAATTGGTGAAGACTTGGGCTTCAAGTTGGCTGTGACCAAACGGGATTTCTGCGCGCTCCGCTGTCGATCGATCGATATCAAGATATGAACATCGATCGATTATTCCTCTCCAATATCGACCGATGGTCGAGCTCGATGGTCATCTCGGGTGCTTGTTCCAAATATCTCCAAAATGCTCCAAAATCATCACTTATCTCCAAATCACTCATGATCTTATAAATATAATTAATAGACTCTATAATATAATAATTATTAGTAAAAACACCTATAAGCCATGGATGAAAATGGGTCAAATCCATGGTCTATCAACTCCCTCAGACATACCCTTTTGCTTGTCCTCAAGCAAAACAAACAGGTAGTCTCTCTGAAAGAGGTTTTAGAACAGCAGGGACTCACATGATTTAAAACTTAGAATCACAACCTCTGCAATATTGCAATCCACATCTAAGAAGTCCTAATCACAAAAGCACATTATACCATATCCTAGTTTAGCAACCAAATTCATCTAGCCAACAACTTAGCAAATCTTGTCTGACATTCCCCTCTACCAACCTCATTTCTTAGCATAAAATAAAAGTGTATGCTTTACCTTGGGGGTATCGATCACAGGATGCAAGGAATTTCAAACAAGTATCTGGACCTGCAGGTAAACATTAGTTCCTATCCTCTCTCTCTACTAATTTTCTCTCTTAGTCAAAATCTGCTTATTTAGCAAGATCATTGACCAAGATTGGACAGGCTTCCATGAATCAAGCCTTAATGGTGGTTGCCACCAAGTCCTGTCCACTTCTTTTTGACCTATATCCTAGGATTATTTGTGAAGCAAACCTTAATGGTTGTAGCCATCAAGTCCTGTTCTAATCCTTTACCTATAGAATTCTTATGAAGCAAGCCTTAATGGTTGTAGCCACCAAGTCCTGTTCGAATTCCTTCCTAATATATCTCTAATAGATATACATAAAAAATTATTATTATTACTTTTTTTAATTATCTATATTTCAAAAATAGAGAGAGAAATGGTGATTAATCTATCTACACAAGGCTTTACCTTCCAGACTTTTTTGAAGAATCCGATCCCATGCATACCAATCCCCAAGACAAGCAGTTGTGTCAAGTTTAGTGTTGGAGGTCAGCTTTGGTTCCTTCAAACAATCTCAGCAAGTGTGAATAGTTGACAAGTTGATCCTCTTTAGTATCTGTAGTACTATCTGCAATCAGTAACACTACAAGAAAACACAGTTTTAGCAAGGAAATTTAATGAGGAAAACTAATCCTCGTGAAATTACGTTGACTTAACGATGAAATTACAAGGAAATAAAGTTTCCTCGTAACGGCCTTGTAAAATACCGAGTAAAGCGATTCCTCGTAAAATCGTCGTAAGTTGACGTGGTTATTCCGAGAAAAATGTGTTTCGTCGCAAATTCGTCGTAAGATTAGCATGATTTTTACGAGGAAATAACTTACGAGGAAAGAACGAGAAATCCACCAACTTAACACGTTTTTTTTGCAACCAACCTAATATTTCGTCGTAAATTCCTAGCAAAATTCAACTACCAGATTCGAAAATTTTCTATAAATATGGAGGTTTGAACATAATTTTAAGCACACCAACAAGAAAAATAAACGTGAAAATAATGTCGGGCTTGGGAAATATTTTCGAGTTGCGGAGGTGGATGTATATGCATAGAGATGCTAACGGGAGAGTGACGAAAGAATATCTTGCTGGGTTGGAGCGTTTTATGCATCAAGCAGATTCTACACCGCTCGCCCAAGAAAGCGGTAAAATATTCTGTCCTTGTAGGAAATGTAACAATTCAAAGTTGGCAAATCGTGAAAATGTTTGGAAGCATTTAGTAAATAGAGGTTTCACGCCAAATTATTATATCTGGTTTCAACATGGAGAAGGTTATAGTTATGATCAGAATGAAGCTAGTAGTAGTAATAGCAACTTTCAAGAAGAACCGGTTGATCATCAATTGCATAATGCACATAGTTACCATCAGGAGGATCAGCCGATGGTAGATTATGATAGGGTTCATGATATGGTAACTGATGCATTCGTAGCTCATGATGATGAAGATGAAGAACCTAACATAGATTCAAAAAAGTTTTATGAAATGTTAGATGCGGCAAATCAACCACTTTACAGTGGTTGTAGAGAAGGTCTCTCTAAATTGTCATTGGCTGCTAGAATGATGAATATTAAAACTGATCACAATCTACCTGAAAGTTGCATGAACGAATGGGCAGATTTATTTAAAGAGTATTTGCCGGAAGACAATGAGTCTGCTGATTCTTATTATGAGATTCAGAAACTGGTTTATAGTCTTGGGTTGCCTTCGGAGATGATAGATGTTTGCATCGACAACTGCATGATCTACTGGGGAGATGATGAGAAGTTGGAAGAATGTCGATTCTGCAAGAAACCACGATTCAAGCCGCAAGGAAGGGGACGTAATAGGGTACCGTACCAAAGGATGTGGTACCTACCAATTACAGATAGATTGAAAAGATTGTACCAATCGGAGCAGACTGCTGGAAAGATGAGGTGGCATGCCGAGCATACTCAGACGGATGGTGAGATGACTCATCCATCAGATGCAAGAGCCTGGAAACATTTTAACAAAGTACATCCGAATTTCGCTAGCAATAGCCGGAATGTGTACCTCGGATTATGCACAGATGGATTTAGTCCATTTGGAATGTCAGGGAGACAATATTCATTGTGGCCAGTCTTTCTTACGCCATACAACCTGCCACCGGAGATGTGCATGCAACGGGAGTTTTTATTCTTGACCATATTAATACCCGGTCCGAAGCATCCAAAAAGGTCACTTGATGTTTTCCTACAACCACTGATAAAAGAGTTGAAGGATTTGTGGTCAACAGGGGTGAGGACGTATGACTGCTCAACGAAGAAGAATTTTACGATGCGAGCTATGCTTTTGTGGACCATAAGTGACTTTCCTGCCTATGGGATGTTGTCTGGATGGACTACACATGGGAGATTAGCTTGTCCATATTGTAATGGAACGACAGATGCATTTCAACTGAAGAATGGTAGAAAGACAAGTTGGTTCGATTGTCACCGTCGATTTCTTCCAGTTGGCCATCCGTACCGAAGAAACAAGAATTTGTTTAGGCACAAAAAGGTTGTGAGAGACACTCCTCCTCCATATCTAACTGGAGAACAAATTGAAGCGCAAATCGACTATCACGGAGCTAACGAAACAGTTCGCTGGGGTGGTAATTGGCATGTCCCTCGTAATATGCCTGATTCTTACGGTGTTCATCACAACTGGCACAAGAAGAGTATATTTTGGGAGTTACCATATTGGAAGGATCTTCTTCTGCGCCACAACCTTGATGTGATGCATATAGAGAAGAATTTCTTTGAGAACATCATGAATACAATATTGAATGTCCCAGGGAAGACAAAAGACAACATAAAATCGAGGTTGGACTTGCCGGATATTTGCTCAAGAAGTGAGTTACATATAAAAAGCAATGGCCAAGTTCCCGTTCCAATTTTTAGATTGTCTTCAGAAAAAAAGTCGGTTTTGTTCAATTGGGTGGCATCAGAAGTGAAGTTCCCTGATGGGTATGTTTCAAATCTTTCAAGATGTGTTGAAAAGGGTCAAAAGTTCTCCGGGATGAAGAGTCATGATTGTCATGTCTTTATGCAACGACTTCTGCCATTTGCATTTGCGGAGCTACTTCCAACAAACGTACATGAAGCACTTGCAGGTAGTTTACAATAGGACAATAATATTAAATTGGTTTAGTTTACAATAATAGTATTTGACTAACAATGTGTTTAATTGTTTTTGGAATAGGCATTGGAGCATTTTTCAGGGATTTGAGCACACGCACTCTTAAAGAAGAAGTCGTAGAACAGCTTCAGGAGAACATTCCTATCTTATTGTGCAACTTGGAGAAGATATTTCCTCCAGGCTTTTTTGACGTGATGGAGCATCTAGCTATCCACCTCCCATATGAGGCATTGCTTCGTGGACCGGTACATTACGGATGGATGTATCAGTACGAGCGAGCCATGAAATATTTGAAGGGAAAAGCAAAGAACCTCGCCAAAGTTGAAGGTTCTATAATTGCTGGAAGTTTGACAGAAGAAGTTTCTCACTTCACATCGTACTACTTTGCGTCAAAAGTACGTACCCGAAGAAGAGCTCCAAGAAGATATGATGATGGTGGCGTTGCGCCCACATATGCAGTTGTTGGTGTTCCAGAAATCTTTAGCCAGATTGGACGACTTGGTGGGAAATCAAAACAGGTTTGGTGGTCGAGTGAAGAAGACGCTCATAGTGCACACACCTATATTCTACTCAATTGCGAGGATCCATTGATGCGTTATTTTGAAAGGTAACTTAAATTGAGTATACATTATATAATTGAGAGAGATTAATTCATGTAAAATGTGATTTTACAGCATGTTTGTTTCACAAGTCGAAGAAACATTTCCTGGTATATCCACAAGTGACGTAGACAAAAGAAAAGATCAACACTTTGTTAAGTGGTTGAAGAATCAGGTATTAATCAAATACTTTTAAAATTTTCATACATGAATGATTTGTATTTCAACGTTCTTTTTATTTTTAAATAGGTTGATTATGACGACGATGCAGATTATCCTAAGTGGTTACACGAAGTAATTCAATCTCCACTTGTAAAGGTCACCACATCACAGATGTATTTCACACGAGGCTATACTTTTCACACATATGAGTATGGTAAACAGCGGGCAACCAGTAACTATGGAATTTGTGTGAAAGGAGAAACAGATTTCTACGGAATCTTGACGGAGATTATTGAAGTCGAATTCCCAGGGATATTGAAGCTAAAATGCGTCCTCTTCAAGTGTGAATGGTTCGACCCCGTCGTCAATAGAGGTGTTCGGTTGAACAAATTCGGTGTAGTAGATGTCAACGGTGGCCGGAGGTACAACAAATTCGAGCCCTTCATCTTAGCTTCACAAGCAGACCAAGTTAGCTTCCTTCCATACCCTCGGATGAGAGAGTCGGGTATAAATTGGTTAGCCGTGATCAAAGTTACACCTCGAGGACGAATCATCATAGGAGAAGAACCACCATTGCAAGAAGAACAAATAAATGAAGTTCATGAACCTGAACAAAAAATTGATGACATCCTTCTCATTGATCCGCATAATCACGAGTATGAAGATCTTACCGAAGATCCCACGGAGGAAGCTGTTGAAGACGAGTTTCATGAAAATGATGATGTTTCAAGTGATGACGAGAATGTCGATGAATCCGATTAATGTATTTGATATTTGTATGAGTTTGATTTATTATATATAATTAAAGATAATGGGAGTTTATTTATAAATAAGATATCGACATTAATTATAAGTAAAGGAATTGTGTTTTTATAATTTTCGGTTTGGATTAGAATGAATTGCTTGAGGTTAAAGGATAGAAGTGTTTGATATATGAAGTAGAAGATAAAGAAGATGTGGTTTGGGGTTTGGGGTTTCGTTTTAGGGGTTTAGAGACAGTCGTCGTACTTTCCACGTTACCTCACGGGAATTTTACGACGATTTATAATACATTACCTCGCATATTCCACGGTAACAGTAAACGTCGTAATAGCCTCGTGAACTTACGTGGAATAAGAGACGCTTTATAATTAAAAAAGCGGACCTCGCTTATTCCACGTAAGATCAAAACGTCGTAATAGCCTCGTGAACTTACGTGGAATAAGAGACGCTTTATAATTAAAAAAGCGGACCTCGCTTATTCCACGTAAGATCAAAACGTCGTAAGAGCCTCGTGAACTTACGTGGAATGAGCGAGGTCCGCTTTTTTATTTTACTTTTCGTCGTTAATTCGTCGGTAAATATAAACCCTAAACTAAAATGAAACCCAAATCCCTAAACCCCAAATGTGCAAACCCTAAAACTCCCCATCCTACTTCATATAAACTAAAAAAAAATTATTTTCTATTTTATATAAACTTAAAAAAAAAAGAGAAGAAAGATATTGGAAACACATATGACGAGATACGTAAGTGTAGCCCACATAAATCTACATCATTTGTATTCAAATATCTTCTTCTCTTTTTTTTTTGTTTTTAAACCTTTCATATTTGATTTGTAGAGTGTGTTTGATTTGTTGTGTGATATGTCAAATTCAAAATTTGTAAAATAGTTTTTAACGTATTAAACCTTTCAAATTCAAAAAAATATATATATTGAAGTTAAAGGGTTAGAAATATAAGAAAGATAGGGTTTGAGGTTTGGAGATAAGAAAGATAGGGTTTGAGGTTTGGGGTTTAAGATTTTAGGGGTTAGCAAAAAAAGCCTCGCTATTTGCACGTAATGTCGATGATAAAAACAAAAATCGTCGCAAGAACGACGTAAAATAAAACACGGGCCTCTGTATTTCCTCGCAAAAAAAACACGGGCCTCTGTATTTCCTCACAAAAAAAACACGGGCCTCTGTATTTCCTCGTTAATTTGCGTGGGCCTTGCGACGAAACGAAAGACGGGCCTCTGTCTTTCCTCGTCATTTTGCGACGAATCTTCGACGAAACCTAATCCTATATATAGGCGAAACCGCAGCCCTCTTCATTTCCTCTCTATTTCCTCTCTACAGCCTCTCTATTTCCTCTCGCCATGGTAAGTCTCTCATTCCTCTCTAAGTAGTTTAGGGAATTTAGATTAGGTGGTTAGTTTAGGGAATTTAGTTTAGGAAATTAGTTTAGAAAATTTAGGTTTCGTAATTTTATTAATTACGTAGTTAATACTGTTCATAATTTTTTTTTTTACTCTTGATTTTAATTTAGAAATTTAAATTTTGCAGACTATTCGCAAGCACCAGCGTACTGCTCACTACTCGCAGATGTTCGGTCAACCGGGTAGTCGGTTAGACCCGCCTTCACTTCCCGGTTCTTCTTCAGCTCCCGGTTCTTCGGGTCAGCAGGAGACCGTCCCCGAGACTCAATCTTCTCAGAGAGTCTCGCCTTCTTCTACGGCATCGCCATCAGTTCCTCATGTGCCTCCTCCGATAGCTCCTCCTCCGATGCCAGCTCCTCATGTGCCTCCTCAGATGCCCGCCAATCAGGTTCATGCTGATTTGATGGTGCCACCGAGTTGTCCTTACTCTCAGTACACTGTTGAGGACATTCTCGGTTTGCCAGGCAGAGAAGGCTTACCGATCATAGACCCCGACCGACCTGACGGAACTCTCTGGTATGTATGTTACATTAATTTTTTAAAATTCATTTGTGACTTTAATAAATATTTAAAACTTTAAATTTGTTTTTTTTTCCAGGTTTGGGGTTGATAACTGCCTTGCAACAGAAGTAACCGAGACGATTAAAGGTTACTTCTCCATGCAACATCCCAACTGGAAATCCACTCCGATCTACATCAGAAGGACGTGGTTCAAGATTTACGCTGTAAGTTTTTACAATTTATTCCTAATTTATATTTTTTAAAATTTTATTTTTCTAAACTAATTATTAATATTTTTTTTTTTTTGCAGTAAAAATTTAATTGGTCCATGGGGGTCAATGAGAAGGTGCGGAAAGAGTTTATCGACAAGGCGAAGAAACGTTTGTTGGACACGGTCTCCAACTGGAAGGGTGACTGGATCGTGAAGGGCTATGAGCGGGGCAAACCCGTAACCATCACCACGGACGTGTGGGATGGCCTCATCCGTTATTGGAGGGATCCTGATGCCATGAGAGTCGCCCAGTCTTGCTCCGCCTCCCGTAACTCGGTAGATGAGCACGGCCACAGGGCGATGCAACATAGTACGGGCCAAAAGCCACACGCCCGCGTCCGTTTGGAAATGGTACGTAATTTAAATATTTAACTTTTTAATTTTAAATATATATATATATATATATAATAAAAACTTTCTTAACTGTTTTTAGGCCAAGGAGTTGGGACGTTTACCGACTCTTATGGAACTTTTCGATCGGACCCACAAGAACAAGGCGGGCGAATTTGTAGATGAGAAGTCTGAGAAGATCTACAACGATGTGGCAGCTCGTATTGACGAGCGTGAGACCCAGCTGGCGCAGGAGTCCGCCGATGGATCACCCGTCGTCTTATCCACAATAGAAGTGGATAGAATTTACGAGGAGGTAAATTTTATATAAATTTTTTATTAATTCCATTTTACTTTAAAATTTAAAATTTAAAATATATTTTATTGTTTTTTAAGGTCGCTCCTAGGAAAAAGGGACGTGTGTTGGGGATTGGTTCCGTCAACGATGTTCCGAGAGCGACTTCCTCTTATGGCCAGAGACGGGATGATGAAGTCTCTGAGCTGCGCGACGTGTTGGAGACGACACAACATCAGCTGTCGTCGACACAAAACGAGTTGGCCTCGACAAAAACGTCGTTCACAGCTCATATGAGTGGTCTCGAGAACTTCTTGGACGTCATAGCGGCCACAAATCCGGAATGGGAGGCCATGTTCAGGACCATGAAACAACAAAACCCCATTCCAGGCGAGGCATCCGTGCAAGTCAACGAGGCAGATCTCTCGAGAAGGAGCGAGGAATTCTACGACGCGGCAATGCAGCATTAGTTTTTTTTTTTGTTATTGTATTTTAAAATTAAAAACTTATTTATATATTATATAATTTCATTTTGATTCGACCAAAAAAAATTTTCTATTCGATTTAATTTCAATTAAAATTTTATTAATAAATTAAATAAATATAATTTTTATTTTATTTTTATTTATAAATTCAGTAAATAGAAAACAAAGTAATTTCGTAGCTAATTCCCGATGTATTAACGAGGAAAATTAACGACAAAATCTCGAGGAACTATTAACGAGGATTTTACGTGGATTCGTTTTCGTATACTTTACGATTCTATTACGACGAATTACTTTCGTGTTATTTACGTTTTTATTACGACGAATACATTTAGAGGTTTTTGCGGGTCTTTTACGACGAATCCTTTTCGAGTTACTTACGACGAAACGCAACGACCGCATTACGTGGAAACCCCACGTGGTCTTTACGACGAAACCTTAATTCTTCTTTACGAGGAAAATATAACCTCGCTAATGAACGAGGAAATGGCGATGAATCTTCTCTTACGACAAACATATTACGACGAAACGCCTTTCATCGCCATTTCCTCGTAACCCTTCTTTTACGAGGAAATAACGAGGATTTTGGCCATCGCTATACTTGTATTTTCTTGTAGTGTAAATCTAGAACGGTGCTAAAGAGCGGTTAGATAACAAGCAAAAATCTATTTGTTCATTATCTCTTTCTTGACTTAAGACCCCTTTTTTTTTGGAAAAATGTTTTAATAAGACTCATAAATAAATTACTATCAGTAAACCTCCCCGCAGACTTAAACTACACTGTCCCCAGTGTAAATTCAGTCGGAGTTATGGTGAGAACTAAATCATAAGGATTCAATGTAACAAGTTAGAACGATATACCAGACCGGAATGGATGTCGACCGATGTAGGGATGTTGATATCGGTCGCGGTAGGTTAGACAATGCTGATCGATGTTGACAGCTTCTCGTCGGTCGATACTTACGGCAATCGTCTACTCGGATCTCTTTTTGTGTTTTTATTTTTTTGACTTGCAATAATTAAAAACCAACATAAATAGTATATCAATAAAAATTAAATAAATATTACCTAATAGTGGGTTGCCTCCCACTGAGCGCTTTGTTATAGTCATTTAGCTTGACTTTGGAGGTGATTGGGCTAGTAATTTTGAGCACTGGGACTTGTTGGAAAACAAGTATCCATCTCTTCTTTGCGTTTGTTGAACCATGTACCAGTGAAGTCTCTCATAGCTTCATCCCCTCTACGCCATTTTTCTTTCATTGTTCCATCCTCTGCAATCTTTCTTCAAGACTCTCAAGGTTGAACTGATGTCTTCTAAGTGTGGCGTAAGACCATCTCCATCCATTAGGACCCATTAGAAGTCCTAATGATTAAATTAAGAATATATAATGTGATTTGGCAAGTTTAGGACCTTAGTTAGTTGAGATAATTTTTGCCTACTCCAATGGGAGAACCCCTATGCGGTCCTTCAATTTTTTTTTTTTAAGTAGAATGATTTAAAATAAAAGTATACATAAAAATTTTAATAAAAATTACATAAAAGCATATTAAAAATACAAATACAAATCGTAAACGAGATAAAGCCGATTAGTTGTAATCTTGATTTGTTCCCAATTTTTGCCAGATATTCTCAACCAAATCAGCTTTCAATTGTTGATATATTTTGTTATCACGTATTTGATTCCAAATGTTCATCATATTCATCACATTCCCGAGATTTGAAGGCATATCTGTTGAAAACGCGAAATCCACTTGTGAACTTCGGTTTGATTCCGGTTGTGCGAAGGCTGATACATCGAACTGAGTGTACCCATCTCGTTCGTCTTCTACTATCATATTATGCAGAATGATACATGCTCTCATTATCTTTTCAATTTTTATTTTATCCCACAAAAGAGCTGGATTTTTGACTATGGCAAATCGAGCTTGCAAGACCCCAAAAGCACGCTCGACATCTTTACGTACAGCTTCTTGTTGTGTAGTGAATAAGGATGCTTTGGACCTTGCGGAAGTGGAATAGATTGGACAAAAGTAGCCCATTTTGGATAAATACCATTTGTGAGATAGTAAGCCAAATGGTACTCGTGTCCGTTGACAATGTAATTAACCTTTGGAGCTCGACCTTGTAATATATCATCAAAAACTGGTGATCGATCAAGAACATTGATATCGTTTAATGTACCTGGAGGTCCGAAAAACGCGTGCCATATCAAAAGATCTGCTGAAGCTACAACCTCTAAAATAATTGTTGGCTTTCCTGATCCACGTGTATATTGACCTTTCCATGCGGTCGGACAATTCTTCCACTCCCAATGCACACAATCGATGCTTCCTACCATCCCGGGAAATCCGCGTATCTCGCCAATATCGAGTAGTCGTTGAAGATCTTCTGGCGTGGGTCTTCTTAGATACTCTTCTCCAAATAAATTTATGATTCCTTGAACAAAATGTTCCAAGCATAAAAGCGCCGTGGTCTCACCAAGTCGGAGGTATTCGTCGACGACATCAGCTGGGCAACCATATGCCATCATACGAATTGCTGTCGTTGCCTTTTGTAATGGAGAGTGGCTGAACCTTCTAGTAGCATCTCTTCTTTGTTGAAAGTATGGGATTTCAGCGGAGAGTCGATCAACAATACGCATGAAAAAGGGCTTGTTCATTCTAAAACGGCGTCGGAACATGTGAGAAGGATACGTTGCATCTTCACTAAAATAATCGTTCCATAACTGCATGTGTCCTTATTCTCGTTGTCTTTCAATGTAGGCTCTCTTTTTTTTTTGGACTTTGATGCATTTTGACGTTCTTGGTAGTGGATGGAAAGTTTTTCGAATTGTTGCTCGAAAAGTTGATCAAATGCTTCATCCATCATGTCATCAAGATCATGAGAAGAAAAAGAAGCCATTTTGAAGAGAAATTATAAAAGATAAATGGTAAGAGAGAAATGATTAGAGAGAAATGGTAAGAGAGAAATTGATAAGAGAGAAGTTGTTTGAGAATGATGTTTTGAGAAGTTACAAAGCATGAATACGTGAGAAATACGTTTGATAAGTTACAAACGTTTGAGAAAGCGTTAAACGTGAAAAGCATGAATACGTGAGAAAGCATGAATACATGAGAATACGTTTGAGAATGATGTTTTGAGAAGTTACAAAGCATGAATCTACTCTTTGTAAAGAGAAACAAAGTAGGACAATATGATTTACAAAACATGAATCTATGGTTTATAAAGGAAGAAGAGGAAACGTATGGCACTTGGGCGTCACATGCTCTGCCTCCTTCTTTTTCTTTTGGTGTTTGTTTGTGTCACATGCCACTGCAAGCTTTCTTTTTCTTTTGGTGTTTGTTTCTGTCACATGGCACTGCAAGCTTTCTTTTTCTTTTGGTGTTTGTTTCTGTCACATGCCACTGTCTTCTTCTTTTTCTTTTGTTGTTTGTTTCTGTCACAATTCTCAAAACGTTTAGTTACTATCCTAACCATCAGTTACAATCCTAACCATCAGTTACAATCCTAACAAGGCTCCAGTTAGTGAAAATGTATTGAGTAACTGAAACATACTATAAGCCAATGTTTGTATCTGTCTCCCACGCCAAGTCCTGCAACAACAAAAAGCGAGTATGTATACAATATTATACATTGAAATAGCATAAGTCAATTCTATCTAGGATAAGAAAAACAAAATAAAAAAGATACCAATATTATAAATTGCAATAGCTAATATTATACATAATACATACTCCAGAGAAACAAATACAGACTTGACCAAAAGCATTAACTGAAACTCATACATAAAATAAGAGAAGGTAAAGATCCATAAACTCAAACTAAGCAACCAACATATCATTAATGAGCTTGTGTTTCAAAGCAATCTCTGGTTCAGTTAATGGCTCTGTCTTGGTAATTAGGGAGTCAAGCAATTTGTGCTTGTTAAGCTTCTCTTTCAATTCAAAATCCTTTTGCTTGATCTCCCACATGTTCTGAAAGTCAACACACAGCTTCCCTTCTGCTTCAGAAGTCTTACCATTGCTCACAGCCGGTTTACTTTTGCCCTTCGCAGCTTTGACACCAGCCGGCCGTGCCATGCCTTCATCTCCTCCAAGGCTCCATGACACTGACGTTGATGACTGTGGTGATTGATCATCAAGCTTTCTTCTCTTAGAGTTCACATTACTCGTCAGACCTCCACACCACTTTTGATCATGCCTCAACTCCAACCATGCATGCTCAAGTGTGAATTTGCTCTTATGATCATTGAAGAAAATGTCATGAGCCATCTTTAAAACATCATCCTCACTCTGGCCACTCGATTTTTGTTTGGTTGCAGCATCATAGCAACCAACAAACTTGCACACGCCCTCATTAATCTTCCCCCACCTCGATTTACAGGAAGTTGTGTCTCTCTTTTCGTAACCGCCAAGCTGTGGACTTGAACCAAAATAAGCAGCAATGCGTTTCCAAAACGCCATTGCTTTCTGCTCATTTCCCACGACAGGATCTTTGGACATGTTTAACCAAGCAGAAATGAGCATCTTGTCTTCAGTTGGTGACCATTTCCACCTTTCTTTACGGTCAGACGAGATGACTTCATCTTCATTTGCATCTTCAGGGCATCCAGTACCAAATGCACGCGCATCCGACGCAGAGACTTGAATACTTGGTTCACGAATGACATAGGAGAAGGAGGGATTTGGTTGTTGACTGTTTAGGAGATTTTGAAAGCCATAAGGTTCACTAAATGGATCCATAGCGAAGGAGAAGAAATTAAAAAAGGAGAAAGAGAGCTTCTTCTGATGAGAGAAGATATATGAATTCCACAGAGATGAAAGAAATGTGAATTGAGAAAGGGATAGTTGGTCGGTTATTAAAGAAAACTTAATGAGAGTATGGGATTTGTTATCTGTAAATGCCCATCAATTTATCTACCTAATTATAAAACAACCAAAACACCTCAAAAGTCCATTTAATTCTAACGTAAACAAGGCCAATCAATGTATCTACCTAATTATAAATCAACCATAACACCTTAAAAATACATTTAGGGGGGGGGGGGGGGTTATTGGAACATGAATTTCTGTGGAATTTGATGATTTTAATAGTTGACAGGATTTTACAAGTTAACTAGATTTAACAAATTTTATCAAATACTTTTACATAGATTTTCATTACTTGTGTATAGAATTCTATTGATTGTTATTAACTTTTAAAGTAAAAACTTAATGGTGGTAGAAAAAAAAGGAAAGAAAATCATTTCAATTAAGGCAATTCTTAAACAACTTTTAAAAAAGTTTTTGTCACAAAAAAGATTTCAAGAAATAAAATGACAAAAAAATTTAATTTCTACTTCTTACTTTATAGATATATAAATAATAAAAAATAAAAAATATTTTTTATATAATTTCGAAATATATGTTTTAAATTTGAATTTTTGTAAAAAAAAATTGAATTATTATTTTGAAATGTTTTTTTTTTAAATTTGAAAGTGCTTTTTAAAACTATTTTTACAATTTTTATTTTAAATTTTTTATATTTTTTTCTATTTTTTTAAGTTGTGAATTGTATTATGTTAAAGTTGTGATTTGTATATTATTTCATTCTTCAATTTGAGTTTTTGTATGTGAGTGTATTTTATTACATTGACTTCAAAAATCTTATGGGTATAGATGATATTCTCAAAGTTGAATACTATGAATAAAAACAAAGAAAATTTACATCCCAATAACAACAGATTTTAATAGAATCTTAAAATCAATGAAAACTAAACTTTTCCAATAACAAATGATTTTGAGTGGAATTTAAAAATCATCACCCCAATAACAATGGATTCTATTTAGATTTTAAAAATTCACAAACCAATAACAAAGGAATCTCAAAATTTAATAACTCCTCTAAAATTCTTTGCCCAATAACCCCCCCTTAATTCTAACGTTCACAATGCCCATCAATGTATCTACTCCTAAAGACCATTTAATTCCAACCTAAACAATTTCTAACACTCATTAAATGATTGTCTCTACTTACCTCTGAACTTAAAGATAGATGGTTTGACGTCTATGTGTGACCTCTGTATCTTACTGCTCCCTGCAAGACCTTTGTCTTCTTTATGTGTCTTCTCATTTACTGTCTCCCACGCTCCAACTGTTTTTCAAATCAAAACACAAGACATTTCTCACTTCAAAATTAATACAAGAAACTTGGAACAGATAAAGACAATGAAGATTTAATCAAAACACAAGATACTTGGAACAGATTAAGACAATGAACCGATTTAATCAATCAACTTGGAACAGATAAAGACAATGAAGATTTAATCAAACACACAAGAAACTTGGAACAGATTAAGACAATGAAGATTTAATCAATCAACTGTTTTGAATCAAAACCAAAGTCTACTCAAACTTCTAACTCAAGACAAAGAAGGACAACTTTGAATCCGCAAAGGTCGGAGTAACCTACTCCACTCCCGACTTCAGCTCTGGATCCGTCGAAGTTTCTCCAGAAAGAATCGTAGCAAATATCGTTTCTATGGAGATCGAGGCGGTGAGGCTACTCGATCTGAATCCGGAGATGATTGGCGCCTTCGCCTCCACGACGGTATCTCTGTTCCTCTCTGTTCCCAGTCCACTGGTTCCGATGCTGGCTTCAGATCATTCGCATGCGTTCGAGTGGGTAAAGCTCCATGTCCTTCCCTTCCAGAATCGCACAAAGATCTCCATGATATCCGTCGGAGACGACGTGGTTTCCTCGCTGATGGGAAAGAAGATGAACAAATGGATCGAACATCATCAAGGAGATTTCGACAGAGAGAGGAGGAAGAGATGTCGTCGCTGAGATCGAAGATGAAAAAAAATGAAAAAGACCAACCGGCCATGAGACCTTTCGCCTCAAATGACCCATCCAATCCACTGCTGCCACGTCAGGGTCCTTTACCACTCCTTAAATTACCAAATCAAGGAGCGCTCCTGCCTAATAAAACCATTTATGATTTAATTTTTTGCCTTAATTACTTTAGTACCTCCTCTGAGATCTACTGATGGAGGTGCTCTAAGTGTCAGCTGAGATCTTCTCTCCATGGTAATGTGTGTCGGACATGTCTGATGTCATCTTTGGTACTAGCCGGCCTCAGTTTGTAGCGTCGTCGACCGATGTTCGATGATGAATGTCGGTCGATTTGTTGTTGTGTCTGTCGATCGATGACGATGCTTCTGGTCGACGGGCAATGTAACTCTGTATCTCCAACAATTCCCCTTGCATAGCTTCAATCTTGGAAGTCAAAGCACTGATGCTAAGATCCATTGGGAAATAGATGTCATCACATCTCCCATCAAGCCTCTCTTCTGTAGTTTCCAGAGCTCTATAGATCCCTTCTACCAACTGCTCTATCTCTTCCCTGGCGTGAAAGTTTTTTTGAGACTTCATCGTATGTGGGCGTGGTGATCGTTGTCGACCGATGTTGGCATCTGATTGTCGATCGATGTGCGTTGACGAACGTTGATCGATGTATGTTGATCTCTGTCGATTAATGACGATCGAGCAACGTCGGTAGCATGTTGAATTCTGGCTATGTCTTGCTTCATCTCCTCCATGCAAGTAGTTAGCCAACTGATACTATCATTCAATGGATAATAGACACCATCAAGCTTCATCTGGAAAGCTTCTTTGTTCTTATCTTGTTCGCCACAGAATCCATAGAACATCTCATTGATCTCGTCCTTGGTGTAGATATCTGGTACCAGCTTGGTCTGTGTGAATAAGTTAGCATGTTCAGGAAGACATATGTAGCTTGGCTCATCTCTCGAAGCTCTTTGTAGAACTCTTCTGATATCCATATTGTGAAGACGAATGGTGTTTCCATCTAGATCTCTGGTGTATCCATGTTCATCTCTATAGACTCCATACTGATCCTTCTCTTCACAGTAGAATTTCCTGGTACCGTGGGAATCAAAAGCTCTTCTGCAGAATTCTGGTTGTCTGTCGACCGATGTTGGACGTCAACGTCGATCGATGGTCGAGTTGGATGGCGAGACCTTAGTTTGAAGCTTTGTCTATGCCACCAGCTGCGTCATAGAACTCTTTTGTATCCTTCTGTTGGTATTCTGGAATGTTGCGTTGATGTACGAACAAATTTTCTGCTCCATTGGCTGTCTGAAGGATGTCTGCAATATCTTTTCGAGATACATTCAGTATACGTCCGTCTATTGCTCTTGCGTGGCCATCTGGGTCCCTGAAAATACCAAATTCGTCTGGAGTTAGATACTCGTTATTAAATTTATCTCTTTCGCTTACAGTGGTTTGTGGTTTGGAGCGGTTGTCGATCGATGTTTAAGGATTTATGTCGATCGATGGTGAAGGATTTATGTCGATCGATGGACGGTGTGCTCTGTCGATCGGATGCGGGTATTGTGTTCTTCCCCAAGCAGTTTCTGATCGATGTTGATCTGTTTCATCGTGTCTTTGCATGTTGAGAAGTTCCTCATATGTGAAACCTTCATGTAGTTCATCTGCTCCTGGCTCATATATTGCTGTTTCTACTGCATAGCTTTTGTGATGGTGATCATCTGCCCTACTGCCAATCGAGTAGTCTCCCTCTCTCACTCGGTTCACTTCCACGTCGAGCGATGAGTAGTTGGCGATGTCGGTCGATGCTCGTTTCCGGTTTCTCCGAGGAGGTTGAGTATCGATCGATGGTGAGCCAAGTATGTCGATCGATGGTGCATTCCTTATTTGAGAGAGTAATTCACTCCTTAGGGTAATCTGACTGATATCAAATTTGGCGCCACTGCCGGGGACTCTTTCTTATTACCATTAGATTACGTTTAGAATTTAATCTAGATTTTGTTACTAAATTTGCTTAAAGTTTTCTCTCTTTTCCTGCTGACACAGGAGCTTCAAGATGGAAAACATGGATTTCGGCCGGACATCGATCGACGAAGTGAGAGCAATATCGAGTGACAAGTCGACAGAAATATCGGTCGACGACGCACATCAAACATTGATCGACAACACCCCACCGGAAGCAGGTAAGTACTCTCTTACCGATGATGCTATGAGAGAGTAGTCTTAGGAGAACCTAAAGGTCAACTAAGCAACGCAAATAACCAAATTATGAATGAACAGGGGACTGAAATCCCTGTTCAAATTAAGTCTATCTCAGAAAGAGATAATGAATGGAAATTGCCTTTGCAAGACTACTTAAACCCTGGAAGGACCTATTCCAATAGATCCGCAATTAGACTACCAAAAGATGATACAAAGAAATTCGAGATCAGTCCCGAATACTTAATTATGGTACGTCAAAACCCTTTCCGTGGGACCGTCTCAGAGCGACCGCACGATCACATCGAGTATCTAGAAGAATTAATCGATGATGAATACAATCGTTGTAAACTCTTCCCATTTTCCTTAGAAGGCGACGCCAGAAAATGGCTTGACCAAATACCAATAGGATCTTTAACCTGTTGGGAGGAGATAAGGAGTGCCTTTATCAATTAATTCTTCGATGAGGCGCACTACTGGGATGTAAGGAAGAAAATCTCCACATTCCATCATGGTCCACGGGAATCATTCAGAAACGCTTGGGAGAGATTCAATAGCTACCAACTTGAATGCCCCCCACCATGGCTATTCAGAGCCACAGCTCATTAATACCTTTTACGGAGGTATTAATCTTCATTACCAAATTACGCTTGACACAGCCAGTGAAGGGAACTTCAGTAGCAGGAACCCTGAAGAAGCAAAGCGTTTGATCAAAAATACAGCTATGGGTAGATCCTACGAAATGGTGGACGTAGAGTTAGGAAGGAAAGCTGACCCAGTTGATGAGTCACCTTTACCCGAAGTTAAAGAACATCTGGACTCACCCCATCCTGCTTTTGAAGGATAGAACCAACTTGGAATTTACCAAATTGATGATGA
The DNA here is from genome assembly GCF_020379485.1 of Brassica napus. Taxonomy (NCBI): domain Eukaryota; kingdom Viridiplantae; phylum Streptophyta; class Magnoliopsida; order Brassicales; family Brassicaceae; genus Brassica; species Brassica napus. The sequence continues at coordinate 21,684,063 of NC_063447.1, forward strand.
TACCCTATCTGAGCTAGAACAACAAATAAATTTCGTAGATAGCTAATCCTTGGAAAATAAGTATCCTAACCCCGATAGCTTTACCCAAAATTATGATGCTACGGTTGGATCACGTCGAGGCAGAGCGAAATTTAGGCTAAACCAAGCTTTCACAGGAAATCGCAAATTAGCCACTGACCTGAACGGAAAGATAGACTTAATCTTCAGTGAGCTGACTAGGAAGTTCGATACTTTGAGTGAACAGATTAAGAGACTGGACAGTCGGGTCGCGGAAAACGCAACCACCATCAAAAGAGAGACAAGACGTCTCCCTGGGCGGACTGACGCGAACCCGAAACGTCAAGTTAATGCTGTGTTATTGAGAAGCGGAAAACGCCTCATTCTAAGCACAATATAAATCTACAACACAGAGAAACATGCCGTAGTTGAGAAAGCTGGTGAAAATAGGTCACGCCCTATAATCCTCGATGATCCCAACACCGAGTCAGAAATACCTCGAGAGAGAGAGAGAGCGACCCAACACTGAGAAAGAGGCCATCGACCTCGCGGAGGAAGAAGGAGAATTGGAAGAAGATGTCAAAATCGATCGACAAGAAAGAACAAACATCGATCGACAAACTACGGTGAATATCGATCGACGCTCTGGAAACAATGTCGACCGACTCTCGACTCCTGCTGAACCAGCCATAGAAAGAGTGTATAGGACTCTACCACCTTTCCCTCCTAACAAAACGCAGACTAAGCGAGAGCTAGATAAAGCGATCTGCAAGAAAGCATTCGATAAGATCATGTTGGAAATGCCATTGAGTGATGCAATAAAAGTATCACGTTCAATAAAAAAAATATGTAAAAGATATGGTATCCAACAGTTTTCCAGCCACTGAGCGCAGCGTCATGATGGTTTCAGAGGAAGTAAGTGCAATAATCCAAGGCGAGATCCCGATCAAGAGACCCGATCCGGGCAGTTTTGTTTTCGATTACAATATACGAAACTAAAATTTTCCTCGATCCCGATCAAGAGACCCGATCCGGGCAGTTTTGTTTTCGATTACAATATACGAAACAAAAATTTTCCTCAATCCCTTTGTGACCTAGGTTCCAGCGTGAACCTCATGCCACATTCTGTTGCAATATCCCTTGGATACGACAAGTTCAAACCTACCAAAATAACTTTGGTTATGGCCGATAGATCCGTTAGATTACCTGAGGGAGTGCTTGACGACGTGCCAATAAGAATTAATGGCTGTCACGTTCCAACGGATTTCGTGGAACTGAAATAACAGAATGAACCTAAGGACCCCCTTATTTTGGGTAGGATATGTCTAGCTACTGCAGGTGCGATAATCGATGTCAAAGAAGGTAGGATATGTCTAAACATTGGAAACATTCCGATGAATTTCGACATGGATAACCTGATAAGACGACCCTTGATCGATAAACAGACTTCCTACATGGACGATATCTGTAAATTGGCTGAAGAATCTTTCATAAACTTGTGCTCAGACGATCTCCTGGAGAAAATACTCACAGCTAGTGAAGAAGAAACACTTAGTGTCGACAGTAGAGCTGAAGAATACACACGATTAATGGACGCGAGCATGGATGCATCAAGCGTTGATGACATAGAGGATGACGCTTCGGAAATCAACGTCGATCGATATTTACTAAAATTTATCGATCGACAACCATCCCCCTTGAAGGAATGGAATCCCGAAAAGGCACCACAGATTGAGTTAAAACAGCTGCCCACTGGACTCAAATATGCTTTTCTCTATAAAGATTCATACCTAGTAATCGTGAACGCCAACCTCACAAAAGGAGAACTTGCGTTGTTATTAAATAAACTACGCAAATATAGGAAAGCCCTCTGGTACTCCATCGAAGATATTCCTGGTATTTCTCCAGATCTGTGCATGCACCGGATTGACCTAGAAGATGGTTCGAAATCGTCAGTGGAACACCAAAGGCGACTGAACCCGAACTTGAAAGAAGTTGTTAAAAAGGAAATAATTAAACTTCTAGATGTCGGAGTCATTCACCCAATTTCGGATAGTAATTGGGTTAGCCCCATGCATGTTGTACCAAAAAAGGGCGGAATCACCGTGGTGAAGAATGACAAAGACGAACTCATTCCCACGCGAACCGTCACTGGACATCGAATGTGTATCGATTATAGAAAGCTAAACGCTGCTACTAGAAAAGATCACTTCCCTTTACCTTTCATTGATCAAATGTTGGAAAGATTGGCAAATCACCAATACTACTGTTTTCTTGACGGATACTCTGGATTTTTCCAAATCCCTATACATCCTGACGATCAAGAAAATACCACCTTTACATGCCCTTAAGGAACATTCGCATACCACAAATTGCCATTCGGTCTTTGTAATACCCCTGCCACTTTCCAACGGTGCATGATGTCAATTTTTACTGATATGATAGAAGACTTCCATGAAGTCTTCATGGACGATTTCTCAGTATATGGATCCAGTTTCAAAAACTGTCTCGATAACCTATGTAAAGTTTTGGCATGATGCGAAGAAAATAATCTCGTTCTAAATTAGGAAAAATGCCACTTTATGGTTAACGATGGAATCGTCTTAGGACATAAAGTGTCTGCTGCTGGTATAGAAGTAGATCGGGCAAAGATTGAAGTAATGACCGGCCTGCCGGCACCCACAAACGTAAAAGATGTGAGAAGTTTTCTCGGACATGCTGAATTTTACAGGAGGTTCATACAAGATTTTAGCAAAATCGCTAGACCTCTCACCTCCTTCCTCTGTAAAGAAGTTAAATTCGACTTCACACCAGAATGCGTAAAGTCTTTTGAGGAAATAAAGAAAGCCTTGATAACCGCCCCCATCGTACAAGCGCCTGACTAGAATATTCCTTCCGAAATCATGTGCGATGCGAGCGATTTTGCTGTAGGAGCAGTTCTGGGCCAAAGGAAAGACAAAAAGCTACATGCAGTCTATTATGCCAGTCGAACTCTAGACGAAGCACAAAGAAATTACGCAACAACATAAAAAGAATTGCTAGCCGTGGTTTATGCATTCGAAAAATTCCGTCAATACCTGGTCGGTTCGCGAGTCATCGTCCACACTGACCACGCTGCAATTAAATACTTGATGGAAAAGAAAGACGCAAAACCACGACTCCTGCGATGGATCCTTCTACTTCAAGAATTCGACGTCGAGATCAAAGATAAAAGAGGAGTAGAAAACAGAGTTGCAGATCATCTTTACCTGATAAGAATAGAAAACTATTTAGCGGCCGACATAGAATACGAAGAGTTGAGACGGTACACAAGGAAGACATTTTTACGAGAAGTTAGGAGATATCACTGGGACGAACCATATCTCTACAAACATTTCTCTGACGGGATGTATAGACGCTGTGTCGCTGAAACTGAAATACACGATATTTTATTCCAATGCCATGGATCCTATTATGCTGGCATTTTGCAACCTTTAAAACGGTATCAAAAATTCTTCAAGCAGGATTCTGGTGGCCAACCATGTTTCGCGATACTCATGCATTCATAGCACATTGCGACAGATGCCAACGAAGAGGAAAAATTAGTAAAAGACACGAAATGGAATAGAGATCTATTCAAGAGGTAAGAAGTCTTTGACTGTTGGGGAATAGATTTCATGGGACCTTTCCCTTCTTCGAACGGAAATAAATACATCCTAGTCGCTGTTGACTATATGTCAAAGTGGGTCGAAGCGGTAGCTTCACCAACGAATGATGCATCTGTAGTTATTAAGATTTTCATAAGCATTATCTTCCCGAGATTCGGAATACCCCGAATAGTCATAAGTGACGGTGGTTCCCATTTCATCAACAAAGTTTTTGAAGGACTACTCCGTAAGAACGAAGTATATCATAGAGTTGCTACACCCTACCACCCGCAGACGAGTGGGCAGGTAGAAGTCTAAAATCGACAGATCAAAGAAATCTTAGAAAAGACCGTAGGAACATCCAGAAAAGATTGGTCTAGAAAATTGGACAATGCACTCTGGGCCTACCGGACTGCCTTCAAAACCCCTTTTGGAACCACCCCATTTCACCTGCTATATGGAAAATCATGTCACTTACCAGTTGAACTGGAACACAAAGCAGCCTGGGCCATTAAATTATTAAATTTCGACATCAAACCAGCTGCCGAAAGAAGGCTCATACAGCTTAACGAACTGAACGAGATTAGACATTTAGCCTATGAGTTCAAAGATATACAAAGAGAAAACGAAAGCATATCATAATAAAAAGATCATTTTCAGACACTTCGAACCAAATGATCAAGTATTACTGTATAACTCTCGGCTAACGTTGTTCCCGGAAAACTCTGATCTCGTTGGTCTGGTCTTTTTACTGTTATGAATGCCAATCCCTATGGAGCCATTACGCTCACAAATAATGAAGGAGACGAATTCACGGTAAATGGCCAACGAGTAAAGCACTATTGGGCTAAACCGCCAAATATTGAGCCCATAAACTTAGGCCCCCTTCCCGATAATTAGAAAATCCGAATATCGAGTCAAGCTAAAGACTTAAAATAAGCGTTGAATGAGAGGCAACCCATATTTAATTTTAGGATTTTTAGAAATTTTTAGGATTTAAAACTAAAAAAAAAAATTAAAAAAAAAATCAAAAAAAAAAAAAAAATTTAATTATCGGAAAACAAAGCGTCTGTCGATCGACAACGACGACTCATCGTCGATCGACATCGAATGAACAGACACAGGGTCACTTAAGTCGACACTTAAATCAACATTCACACAAACCCGAAAACCCTATGAAAACATTCCCATCTATTTTCTCTCTCGTTTTTACCCAAATCCGACGATCCTTGCGCTCTATCCACTCAAATTTCAACCCTTTCTCCGTTTAGATCACTTAACTCACGCATCATCATGGTATGAACACGAAATTTTCTAAATTTTCGTTCTTCCTAGGGTTGAATTAGAAATCAGATTTGCACTGATATTTTAGAGTTTATATCGATCGATTTGTGTTTAAGGAACAATATTATAAGGACTACCGATCGATTTAACGGATTTTGTGTACCATGCAAATCGAATTGCATAATTGGGTTTTCGCAGGTTTCCGCGAAGGCGAAATCGATCGATGATTCACACGTTTCATCGATCGATTGTCGCACCACAATATCGATCGACATACAATGGGTCCATCGATCGATATTGCACCAACCGTTAAACCGAACTAAACTCCTATTTTCGTTTATGATTTTTGGTTGCAGATGTATGAAAGGAGGACGAAGAGAAGGTTCGACGTATGATATACCATGAATTTTACCCACTTTCAGCTATGGTATATAAGTGTTTTAATATATATTTACTACTATATAGAGTCTATTTAGAGTATTTACAGGTTCAAGCACGTTCTGGAGAAATATGGTGATTTTGGAGTCTTTTGAGGTGCAGAACTGCACAAACACATCAGATGTTTAGCTATGGATGAAGACCTTACCACCGTTAGATTGATCCCATCTTTTGACACAAGATATAGCTTGGAGTTAGATTTCCAACGCCACCCGTTTGAGGTCAATCCGCATCCTGTAGCAGAAGTTATGCATGTTTTACTAAAGGGTGGTCAGTCTGCCTCGCGAGAGGAAGCTGTCGAGGAAATGAAGGACTGTCGATCGATATTGCATCATTGGTGTTGGTCGAAAGTGATCCCAGAAAACAGGAAAAGCCTGTTTCGTGACCAATTTAGGCCCAGAAGTCACCACATATTACCAATATACCCCTAGACGAACTGAAACCCTATTTTACTGTTTTCTAAGCCATTGTTGACGGCTATGCTTCATACTATTCTAGAGAGAGAGAGAGAGCTGAGGGTTGGAGAGAGAGATCTGTACACCTTGAGAGAGGGAAGATCTTGAACTCCCTTTGTTTCTTTACTCTATCCTGTTTTTATTATTTTATTTAAGTATTATTCAGACCATCATAACTATGTGTTTCATGAATATGTCTGAGTAGTCCTTGCTGTTAGGTTTAGGTTTCTCAATAGGTTGATAAATGTATTACTAACACAAAAAATTGTTAGGGTGTTGAGAAATATAGTTCAATCATCTAGTTGTGATTAAAGCTAAGTTTAGGGTTGATCACCCTTTAAACCTAGATCTTAGGGTTAATTGGGATCAAGCCATTCCTTGACCCAATATCTGAAAATAAACTAGTATGATCTAACTGACTAGATACAGACGAGAGTTGATCTAGTGAGTTAGAGAATATAAATCAAACCTGTCCGTAAAGCTTTCTGGAAGAAGTATCGATCGACGCAGCGATAGCCCTGTCGATCGATATTCTGAAAGGTGTATCGATCGATATTCATAAAGAATTATCGATCGACACTTTCTCGTGATTAACATACGAGAGTTGAAATCCGAGATCCATATTAGATAATCAGATTGATTATATCTTAAGTTTGAATTCAAAAATAATTAATATCAATAAACCCTTAAAAACCCAAATTAAGTTTTACTTATCATACCTGAGAATATACCTGAATCTAGCCATTTCTCCCAACTATTAACAACCTGAAAACAAATAAATCGAGCAATAAACTTGCTCATCAATCCATTTACTGCTTTAAAACTTATAAACCATTTAATCTAGATTTATTTCAAGACCATAATCTATTGTGTAATCCTAGAGTCTCTGTGGATTCGATCCCTAAGTTCTACATCCGAACCTCTTATTTGAGAGAGTAATTCACTTCTTAGGGTAATTTGAGTGATATCAACGTAGGCGGAAGTAGCGCAGCTCCGCCACCACAAACGGCTCGCGACCAATACCCTTGGCCACGCGAGCACGGAGATGAACCTATCCCGCTCTTTGACCACTTCGACGACACACGTAAAGTGGGAAAGAGCGCGGCATGTAGAAATCGAGCAATCGGGGAAGCCTGGGACGACTATGACAGCATATTCTACAATGCATGGCTGAAGGTTTCTATTGAACTGACATGGTTCGTCGATCCAGACGTGGTCTGAGCATTGGGCATCCGATCAGACCTCGAGGACTTGTTCGTAGAGTTGAATATGGGAAACTTTGCTACTCACCCACAGGTTCTCTACCCGGAGCTGGTCCGTCAGTTCATGGCCACCGTGAATGTCTACTAAGCCAACGAGAGGGCAAAGAAGGCTAGCGAGGGTGTCCTGGCCTTCTTCATCTGTGGCATTCGCTACAGTCCCTCTTTTGACTCTTTGCACTATCTACGGGTTCTAGACTGAGCGCCAGCACGCCATCGTACCCGACTTTCCAGGGATAGGGACATTTTGGAGCCACATAGCCACCGGTTTCTTCGACGCTGCCAAGACCGTTCAGTCAGACATTCGTCACCCGACTCTGCGCTACTTCATGAATGCCCTTGCCAACACCTTGTTGTGCAAGATGGAACCTAGTAAGGTTCGAGTCCAGGAGCTCACTCTGGTTTACTAAGCGGTGAGGTGTTTGGTTCACATGGAGGACATCGAGGAGCCCGCGGACGACACTTGGCCCAACCTTGGAGCCATATTTGCTGAGCATCTAGCCAAACTCAAGATGAAGCCTTTCCAGTCAAAGGGAAAGAAGAGGGAGACTGTTGGGAGCCTTCTTACTCCGATCTTTATCCACTGCAGAGTCCCTCTAGACGACGTTGAGATGGATGACAGGATCGTCTACATTGACGCAGCACACCTCACGATGCTAACCTAGCTGACTGATGCTAATTCTATGATGAGTTAGACACATGGATACGTTGCAGGTAGCAGATGTTTTCTGTCTCTGCGCTGTCGATCGATAACGAGACGGTTACGTCGATCGACAGAGATGCGGTGATATCGATCGATTATGCGGTGTACATGTCGATCGATCCTCGAGACAGAGGGTAACACATTCTTTTCTCTTGTCTAAAATTTTAACTTAGTAGTTATTGTTAACTTTCTAACCAACCAACCTTAGACTGAATATCATTGGGGACAGTGAAGTTTAAGTCTGGGGGAGGTACTTACTGATATTAGTTTATTCATGAATTTTTAAATATTTTCAAACAAAACTTTTTTGATTGAGTCAAGAAGGGAATAATGATCTTATTAGATTTTTGCTTGTTATCTAACCACTCTTTTAGCACCATTTTAACCTTTCTGATTGCACATAGTACTAAAGATACTAAAGTGGATCAACCTGTCAACTGTCCACACTTGCTGAGATTGTTTGAAGGAACCAAAGCTGACCTCCAACACTAAACTTGACACAACTGCTTGTCTTGGGGCTTGGTATACATGGGATCAGATTCTTCAAACAAGTCTGGAAGGTAAACCTTGTGTAGATTTATCACCTTTTCTCTCTCTATTTTGACCCTAGATTAATAGGTAGATTGAAAATAATAATAATAATAATAATATATGTATATATATATATATTTATTTAATTAATTAGGCGTTAGTTAGGTGGAATCAGCACATGACTTGGTGGCTACAACCATTAAGGCTTACTTCATAAGGATTCCAACTAAAAGAATTTGAACGGGACTTGGTGGCGGCAATCATCAAGGTTCGATTCATATGAATTCTTGGATATAGGTCAAAAAAAAAGTGAACAAGACTTAGTGGCAACAACCATTAAGGCTTGATTCATGGAAGCATGTCCAATCTTGGTCAATGAACCTGCAATAAGCAGACTTTGACTAAAGAGAGAAACTAGAAGAGAGAAAAGATAGGAACTAACTTTTACCTACAGATCCAGATACTTGTTTTAGAATTCTTGCATTCTGTGATCTATACTCCCAAGGTAAAGTTTACACTTTTATTTATGCAAAGAAATGAGGTTGGTAGAGGGGAATGTCAGACAAGATTTGTTTAAGTTGCGGGCTAGATGAATTTGGTTGCTAAGCTAGGATATTGTATAAAGTGCTTTTGTGATTATGACTTTTTAGATATGGGTTGCAATATTGTAGAGGTGATGATTCTGAGTTTTAGATCATGTCAGTTCCTGATGTTTTCAAACCTCTCTCAGAGAGACTGCTCTGTTGTGTTTTGCTTGAGGACAACCAAAAGAGTAAGTCTGGGGGAGTTGATAGACCATGGATTTTACCCATTTTCAACCATGGTTTATGAATGTTTTAAGATATATTATTACTATATAGAGTCTATTTAGAGTAATTACAGGTCCATGTACAATTTGCAAATAAATGATGTATTTGGAGCTTTTTGGAGATCTTTTGAGCTTCGCCGGAAGCAAGAGATGGTCGACGGTCGCAATTCACTATCGACCGACAGTTACCACCAAATATCGATCGATTATGGGATCCTCACATCGATAGATTATGAAGCCATCTGAGAATTAATGACAAATTAGAAGATTTCAAGTTTCACAAAAGTCTTAATAATTACATCATTAGTCCCTGGCCGTCTGTTAGACTATTTATTAGGGTTTTGTATCATTTTAGAGGCAGAATTGCCTAGAGACCTTTTAGACCTAGTTTGGAGGAGGCAAGAAGCCACCATTGAAAGAGGAGAGCTAAGTTGGAGAGATAGATCATCTACTGCAAAATAGAGAAGATCTTGAACTCCCTTGTTTTCATATTTCTGTTTACTTTTACTATTATTTATCTAAGTATTATTCAGACCATCATAACTATGAGTTTCATGAATATGTCAGAGTAGTCCTTACTGTTAGATTTAGGTTTCTCATATGGGTTGATAAATGTAATACTGACACAACAATTGTTAGGGTGTTTAGAAATATGGTTCATTCATCTAGTTGTGCTTAAAGCTAAGTTTAGGATTGATCACCCTTTAAACTTAGATCTTAGGATTAATTGAGATCAAGCCATTGTTTGACCCAATACCTGAAAATAACTAGTATGATCTAACTGACTAGATACAGACGATAGTTGGTCTAGTGGGTTGGAGAATACAAATCAAACTTGTCCGTAAAGCTTTCTGGAAGAAGTATCAGTCGACGCAACGATAGCCCTGTCGATCGATATTTCGAAAGGTGTATCGGTCGATATTCACAAAGAATTATCGATCAACACTTTCTCATGATTAAAATACGAGAGTTGGGATCCGAGATCCAGATTAGGCAATCAAATAGATTGTATCTTAGTTTGAATTCAAGAACAATTAATATTAATAAACTCCTAATTTACCAAATTAAGTTTTATTTATCATACCTGAGAATATACTTGAATCTAGCTACTTCAACCAACTGTTAACAACTTCAAAAACAATCAATCGAGCAATAAACTTGCTCACCAATCCGTTTACTGCTTTAAAACTTATAAACCAATTAATTTAGATTTATTTCAAGAACATAGTCTACTGTGTAATCCTAGAGTCTCTTATTTACGAGAGTAATTCACTCCTTAGGGTAATTTGAGTGATATCATCCGTCGATCGATTATTCAATAATGATATCGATCGACGCGCTTCTAGTTAAGCTTTATGCTCGGGTTAAATGATAGCTTGCTAAGCTTACTAGATCAGCTCTCGCCTTACTCATAGCAAGAAACTTAGCTCAATTAGAATGTTTTCAGGATGAGAATGAAGCTCTTGCTTTTATCTATCAATCCTAGGGCAAGTTCTAGGTAGCTATTCTAGAGACATGCATTAATGAACAATCCTAATGACAATTACCACAACTCAGCAATCTATAGTTGGGGCTAATCCCTCCTAACCTATTTAAACCCAAAATCCTAACAAATGAACTACTCAGACATGGCTAAGCAATTCATAACAACAATTATGTAAGAAAACTTCATTAGAATAGTAAATAGATATTAATGGAGTTCCAATCACAAATTATAACTTTGGATCTTCTTTCCAATCTATCAAAATCCTAGAAAACCTTGCTGTCAAAATAATAAAACAAGAAAGCACACTTTGCCTCTAAGAAGGTGGCAAAGCTTATATAACTTGGTTAAAACTCGTTAGGGGTAATCTTGTAAATTGGTGAAGACTTGGGCTTCAAGTCGACTGTGACCAAATGGGCTTTTTGCGCGCTTTGCTGTCGATCGATGTCAAGATATGAATATCGATCGATTATTCCTCTTCATTATCGATCGATGGTTGAGCTCGATGGTCATCTCGGGTGTTTACTCCAAATATCTCTAAAATGCTCCAAAATCATCACTTATCTCCAAATCAGTCCTGATTCTATAGATATTCTAAATAGACTCTATAATATAATAATTAGTAGTTAAAACACTTATAAACCATGGATAAAAGTGGTCATATCAATGGTCTATCAACTCCCCCAGACTTACCCTTTTGCTTGTCCTCAAGCAAAACAAACAGGAAGTCTCTCTGAAAGAGGTTTGAAAACAGCAGGGACTCACATGATTTAAAACTTAGATTCATAACCTCTACAATATTGCAATCCACACCTAAAAAGTCCTAATAACAAAAGCACATTATACCATATCCTAGCTTAGCAACCAAATTCATCTAGCCAACAACTTAGCAAATCTTGTCTGACATTCCCCTCTACCAACCTCATTTCTTAGCATAAATAAAAGTGTAGGCTTTACCTTTGGGGTATCGATCACAGGATGCAAGGACCTTCAAACAAGTATCTGGACCTGCAGGTAAACATTAGTTCTTATCCTCTCTCTCTACTACTTTTCTCTCTTAGTCAAAATCTGCTTATATTAGCAAGATCATTGACCAAGATTGGATAGGCTTCCATGAATCAAGCCTTAATGGTGGTTGCCACCAAGTCTTGTTCACTTCTTTTTGACCTATATCCTAGGATTATTTGTGAAGCAAGACTTAATGGTTGTAGCCACCAAGTCCCGTTCTAATCCTTTACCTATAGAATTCTTATGAAGCAAGTCTTAATGGTTGTAGCCACCAAGTCATGTTCGAATTCCTTCCTAATAAATCTCTAATAAATATATATAATAAAACTCTTTTTTTATAATTCGAAAATAGAGAGAAAGGGTGATTAATCTATCTACACAAGGCTTTACCTTCCAGACTTGTTTGATGAATCCGATCCCATGCATACCAAGCCCCAAGACAAGCAGTTGTGTCAAGTTTAGTGTTGGAGGTCAGCTTTGGTTCCTTCAAACAATTTCAGCAAGTGTGAATAGTTGACAGATTGATCCACTTTAGTATCTTTAGTAAGTCTAGAATGGTGCTAAAGAGTGGTTAGATAACAAGCAAAAATCTATAAGTTCATTATCCCCTTCTTGACTCAATAAAACTTTTTGAAAAACGTTTTAATAAGACTCATAAATAAATTACCATCAGTAAACCTCCCCCCAGACTTAAACTACACTGTCCCGAGTGTAAATTCAGTCGGAGTTAGGGTGATAACTAAATCATAAGGACTCAATGTAACAAGTTAGAACGATATAACAAACCGTAATGGATGTCGACCGATGTAAGGAAGGTGATATCGGTCGCGGCAGGTTAGGCAATGTCGATCGATGTCGACAACTTCTCGTCGGTCGATACTCACGACAATCGTCTACTCGGATCTCTTTTTGTGTTTTATTTTATGACCTGCAATAATTAAAAACCAACATAAATAGTATATCAATAAAAACTAAATAAATATTACCTGATAGTGGGTTGCCTCCCACTCAGCGCTTTGTTATAGTCATTTAGCTTGACTTTGGAGTTGAGTGGGCTAGTAGTGTTGAAAGCTGGAACTTGTTGGAAAACAAGTGTCCATCTCTTCTCTGCGCTTGTTGAACCATGTACCAGTGAAGTCTCTCATTGCTTCATCCCCTCTGCGCCATTTTTCCTTCATTGTTGCAGTTGTGTTTTCTATTCTCTGCAATCTATCTTCACAACTGTCAAGGTTGAACTGATGTCTTCCAAGTGTGGCGTAAGTGTCAGCTGAGATCTCCTCTCCATGATGATGTGTGTCAGACATGTCTGATGTCACCTTTGGTACTAGCCGGCCTTAGTTTGTAGCGTCGTCGACCGATGTCTGTTGACTAATGTCGGTCGATATGTTTGTTGGGGTCAAAAACGAACACCACGAAATTAACTTCCAAATATCCGTAAAAATCAGCATAAACGTTTTTACGAAAAGTAACCTTCGTAAATATTACTTTTACGGAGAATCGTGCGGTGAAATATTGCACTAATCTTGGTTAATTCATAGAAACTAAACACTCGTAGCCCAAGAACACGTTCATGGAACATCAGAAAAGGATCCAAACAAGGTCGCCACGTAGCGACCGACCCGCAAACGAGCCGGTCGCTACGAAGCGACCGACCAAGCCATCTGGTCGGTTGCTACGTAGCGACCGACCCGCGAACGAGTCGGTTGTTATGTAGCGACCGACCAAGCCACTCGGTCGGTCCCTACGTAGTGACCGACCCGCGAACGAGTCGGTCGCTACTTAGCGACCGACCAAGCCACAAGCCACTCGGTCGGTCGCTACGTAGCGACCGACCTATCCGCGAACGAGTCGGTCCCTACGTAGCGACCGACCAAGCCATTCGTTTGGTCGCTATGTAGAGACCGATCCATCGTGGACTCGGTCGCTACGTAGCGACCAAACTGTTTCGGACATCGATCAACGGGTGCGACCCAAAACCTTGCATTCTCGTATGTTCCTCAATACTAGTTCCCGAGTACCGCAGCCATATCATTCCTCACATCACTCCGATCAAAGTTACCGTTGAAACTTTGCGATAAGAAGCGCGAGAGCTTAATTTTATGAAAAAGAAAATCATAACAAACGTTTCATGTCGAAAGACGGCCCAACGAGGTCTAAAACGCGACCACAAGCCCACTTACGATTCTTTAAGAATGAGCCCGTAGATACTATGGTTGTTTATGTTTTTATTTTATAAAATAAAATAAAAGATAAGTTTCCGCAGAAAAAATGTTAAGTTTCCGCGGATAAACATGACGATCGGAAAAAATAGAATATCTCCATTTTTCACTTAAGACGGCTTAAGGGCAGGAAGGGAAAAAGCTAAAACCGACCTTGGAGGATTATATAAGGAGTCCTAGGCGAGAGGCACAAAGGAGAACCTTTTCAGAGTAAACTTAGCACTTAGAGCAATTTTAGACAACTTTCCGTTTTTGTTATTCGATCTGCGACTAAATTAGGTCTTGTAGTCTTAGGGTTTTAGAACTAGGAATCTCGCCGACAGCCCTCGTAGCCCAGGCTCTTACCTTTTTGTAACGCTCAAACGCGTATTCGGAATAAGATCTATTTTGCTCTCTTTACGATTTCTTATTTTTCTCGTCTTTATTTCGTGTTCTGATTGCTTGGCGTGTGGTTTAGCAGATATCCGAGACCTCTGGGAAATTAGGGTTTTCCTAACTTTCCTTATTTAAAAGGAAATCGACAGTGCAAATTTTGGTTCCCACAGTTTGGCGCTAGAAGGAGGGGGGGGGGGTACGGATCAATCTAACTCTCAGCCACAACACTCTCAGCCACAACACGCTCAACTGACGACACAAATAACATGCAGACTCCTCTCAATGGAGGAAGCAACGACAATCAAAACACTCCAGAAGCAGCCGTGTCTGCGACCAACGCAACATCTAACGCCACGACGCTCGAGGAGTTCAAAAAGATGTTCTCTGCCTTCGAAAAGAGGTCAGAAGAACAGGACAAGCTCGTGGGTACCTTGACGAAAAAGGTCGAAACCTTAACAGCAAGAACCCATGCAGTCCTCCCTCGCGGATCTACGAAAATCCGTGGAAGAAAACTCGACTTCACGACTCCGCTCGACAGGCCTGGGACATCGCGGGAACGTCCTTTGAGTCAAAATCCCAGCCAAACATCCCCTGCTGAGAAACGGAACTCTAAAAACCCTCTACCCCCCCGCAAAGGACACATAGGTCGATGAAGTCGAGCATGTCGACTTGGATCCCAGCGACGTTTCCAACGATACGGAAGAGGACGCTGACATACATCTAAGAAGAGCCAGAAGCCGATCGGCTCGGGAAGACTCTCCGTTTGATAAACCTATGACGGAAGAAGAGAAAAATCTCTACTGGGTCGAATAGGAAAAGTTAGCCGAAAAACAAACCGAGATCACTCGCAGCAAACGCCGACAAGCTCAGAAATCTGCTGGCGAAAAATCAGACATACGCGACCTTCGCGATTACATAACTGAAACTGCAGCAGAAGTAAGGGCCATGAAATTGCAGAACCATCATGCTACCAGCGCTGCCCCGGAGATCGATAGATTACTTGAGTGAGCTCGAAAAACACCATTCACTGCTCGCATCTTGGATACCAAGGTATCTGACCCGGGAAAAATCAAAGTACCAAAATACGATGGTACGGCTGATACTAAAGCGCATCTTCAAGCCTTCCATATCACGATGGGAAGGGCAAAACTGAAGGAGAGAGAAAAAGACGTCAGTTACTGCCGTCTGTTCGTCGAAAATCTGGAAGGAGCGGCGCTCGAATGATTCGCACGCCTTAAGCGAAACTCCATCGGAAGTTTCCGCAAGCTCGCATCAGAATTTCTCAAACAGTATTCTATGTTCATAGATAGAGAAACATCTGATGTCGATCTCTGGAGTCTATCCTAGAGGGAGGACGAACCTCTCTGTGAGTTCATAAGCCGAAACAAGCTGGTCATGTCAAGGGTTAGCGGAATAAGCGACAAGGTGGCCATAGACGCGCTCAGAAAAACGCTCTGGTACAAGTCAAAATTCAGAAAATGGATAACCCTCGACAAACCGCAAACGATCCAGGACGCCCTTCACAAGGCAATGGACTACATCATAATCGAAGAAGAAACGAAAGTTTTGTCGCAAAAACATAAGCTGACAAAGACGTCCTCGAAAGATGCAGACCAAAAGACTAAGAAGAAAAACTCTCGTAACGACAAATACGTCCATCACGAGGAGGAAGAACTTCAAGGTGCGCATAACTACGCAATCAACTCGGAACAGGGCAGAACCTCCGGCAATACGTGGACTCGCAATCCAGGATACGACGAAAACACCTTTTCCGAGTTCCACCAGACCCGAGGACACTTGACGACTAACTGCAAATTCTTGGGACCGAGGCTGGAGAGCTCTCCGAATTAACCAGCGTTAAAGATCTCATCCTTGAGACCGATCGTCCTCCAAAGACCGACAAAATCCACCCGCGGAAAATTCTCCTCGTATAAATCAAGCGGGGGATAAACGCGGAAGAAGATCAGACGACAAAGGAAACGATAACAATCGTCGCAGAGTGAATATGATCATCGGAGGATCACAGTACTGCAACGACATGGTCTCAGCAATCAAGACCTACTAGGGAAAGGCCGAGTCAAGCACAAATTGGCCTACATGGTCTCCTCCCCGAGATGGACAAAGCGACTCGATAACTTTCACGGAAGAGGAAGCCGGCGGAATCGATCAACCCCACTGTGATCCACTCATCATAGATCTCATCGTACGAGATCTGGGGGACGCAAGAGTCCTCTCAAGAGGATGAACATTAAACTCGGGGAAGTTACCCCAACACCGAAACCATTGACGAGTTTTTCAGGCGAAACGTCAATGACTCTCGGTTCGATACGGCTACCGGTCATGGCCAAGGAAGTCACCAAGATCGTCGACTTCGCGGTGGTCGTACACTTCCACGTTTTAGAATCAAGACTATACGAAAAGGGGGGGGAGTGGGTACGTATACTCGTACACTTCCACATTTTAAAACATGCATTATTGTACTCGAGCTTTTTAAAAATTTTACTACAACACGCATTTTATGAACTCTTACGCTTCAGGTACGCAAAAAGTCTCAGGACACGCTCAAAAAATCTCTACAAACATTAAATTCTTGTCAACGGCCGTATTTCGTCCAAATCGGAAAACATCCGCGAACCTTTCAGAACTAAAAACGTATGTATAGTCTTCAAAACAACAGCAAGACGTCGCTAAAGTTAGAATCAAGACTATACGAACAACTGACCAAACGCGACCATAAAATTCTCAACGAATATTTACATCATGCTCGTCGATTGGCCCAGACGAACGCATCTGCCGTATTAAACAAACACACCCTAATCATTCTTCCCAAAAAGAGATGATCCTCAAACATTCGAGACAAGGATAAAAGCGCGCTATAAAAAAAAATCCGAAATTTTGGTCTAGCACTCTTTGTTGGCTTAAAAATTATCTCTGGAGAGATGCTCGATTCATGCCATACAAGTCAAATAACCCGAGAACCTATCGCGGACTTTAAATCGGTACGAACCAGGTTAAAATCGCAACAGGAAAATCGATAGCCGGCTAGTCATTGCATAAACCTTAAAACCGAAAGTAAACCTAGGTCTTGCCCTAAACCCAGCATACTGGTCTCAAACATCTCAAGACATGATATCTAAAAAATGATACGAGATCTTAAACCTTGTCTCACCGTCCATATCTTAACATTCATGAAAACTTCGTAAAAGTAAATAAGTAATTTTTACGAAAATTCACATCTCGAGCAAACTAACAGATTGAACGTCTCGTTAGAAGTAAATATGAGACGAGAGCTCATATTTATTTCAGACATACTCAGAACAAAGTAGTTCGACAAATATTCATCATATATAAAACCGCAGAGCGGTAGGGATTCGAAGCCACCAACGGCTAGTCCCGATAAAAATAAAGCGGCCAAACAGGCCCACACAAAGTCTCAACATAAAGGCCACACTCGGCCAGATACAAATAATAAAGGCCACACTCGGCCATAAACACAAGATAAGGGGGAAATCGCTTCCCGACAAATACTAACTTCGATTCTCACAGATCAAAGTTAAAATTCCCGGACATGGAAGCTCTGAATGCATCCGCGGGATAGTCCACTTCCTCGTCATCACCAACAACCTCGGTCGCGACCTCCTCCGTATCGGGATAAACCAGGATGGGATCCCAGAATCCCAAAATCCTCCTGTCGATCGGGGGAATAAGCGCCTCAGCATGGGCATGATCATTCATGCCACCTTTCATGGTAGCCATCTCATCCTCGAAAACAAAG
This sequence comes from Brassica napus, assembly GCF_020379485.1. Lineage (NCBI taxonomy): Eukaryota > Viridiplantae > Streptophyta > Magnoliopsida > Brassicales > Brassicaceae > Brassica > Brassica napus. The sequence goes on from NC_063447.1 coordinate 21,702,024, forward strand.
TCGTCCGTCTGCGTCTTCCAGAGGGTACCAACTGAACCACGACATTCGCGAAAATCGGCCACCAAGGAATAAGCCTCCTTAAGGTTGCCATACTCGGCCTTGAACTGAGAAGCACGGCTTCTCATCACCTCGACAATCTCTCTCCTACCTTTCCTCTCCGCTCGACAGACGGCACTGTTGTAATCCTTGGAAAGCTTCGAATCTCGCTATAAAATTTCGTTTTGCATACGTGCATGGTCCTTTTCAGCTTTCTCCGCCTTGAAGCGATAAACCATGGCATCCTTGTGGCTCGCCTCAAGGGCTGAGCCAAGCATGTTTAGACCCTGCAAAAATGACTAACATGTTTAAAAAAAAAAGAAAAGCGCATGATCCTATCCGCAAAATTCCTAAAGAAGAGAAAAACTAACCCCGTTGATTATGCGAGATCTTTCCGCGACTACCTTGGACCTTCCCATTTCATCCACGGACGAAGGAGGATCAAAACTCGAGGGTAAACTGTGGGAAGCGAAATTCACACCGTTGAGTTTTGTTAATCGGAGGAAAGCCAAGCTAACCTAGCCTTCCCTGAAGGTCCCGGTTATCTGCTAGGCCACGCACAACACAATCAATATGAAAGATTCGAAAGTAATAAATCGTAAAAGAGCGAAAAGAGAACAAAGAGGTCTTATTTACGAATTCACGTTTGAGCGTGAACAACAGATAAGATCCTAGGCCACGAGAGCTGTCGGTATGTTTGCTAGTTTAGCCACCTAAGTTATAACCTAGTTGAGTCGCAGCTCGATAGTAAAAACGGAAAAATGCCTAAATTGCTCAAAGTATTAAGTTTGCTCTGATGTGCTCTTCTTTCTCTCCCTTTTCCTCTTCGTCCTAGGTCCTCCTTATATACTCCTCCTTAGGTCGGTTTAACTCTTCTTGGGCCGGATTTGTCGTGAAGCGGGCTTTTCCATATTTCCTTATTCTTTGTGATTATCTTCGGAAATTTGACATTTATCTCTTCCCGCGGATGAGATAAACCGTCATACCAGTCTTCGGGTTCAAGTATTTTGGGACCATAGATGGGCCGTTGTCCGCAATTCGGACCCTCTTTAGGCTGTATCGAGACTTAAGCGTTTTTTACGATTTTACTCGCGAAGTAGCCGTTGGCATAGGCATGGTTCTTCCAACGGAACCCTGTTTCTTCACATAGCCGAGACAGTTGGTGTTAAGTTAACCGTAACCCGCTCTACTACGAAGAATAGGAAACCGTTCGAGCGACATAACCTTCCCAACTTCCCAAATACTTTCGACGATGTTTTTTAGACGGAATATTGGTGTCGTATCCATGGACCCGAAGACTGAGTTACGGAAAATTCGGACGAAGATGCATGGTTATGGGATGGGACCGGGTTCGGAATGACCCACGGAGAATTGGCCGGCTCGCCGGCCGAGCTGAAACCGTGCCACGGTCGAGCTCGCCGGCGAGCTGACCGGCAACACGGTCGTGCTCGCCGGGCGAGCTGGCTCGTGTCACATCTGAGCTCGCCGGCTAGTCAACCGGCGACACGGTCGTGCTCGCCGGGCGAGCTGGCTCGTGTCACGGCCGAACTCGCCGGCGAGTTGACCGGGGACACGGTCGTGCTCGCCGGGCGAGCTGGCTCGTGTCACGGCCGAGCTCGCCGGGCGATCCATTTTGGCTATTCGTCTGCTTGGCTGTCCGGAGCCATTGCCTGGGCGAGTTCTTCTGAATCGCTCTTTGTGGAATCGTCGGGAGTACTCTGAGTTTTCTTGACTCGCTTCGGGCTAATCGCAGGGGTGTTCCGAGTTTGTCGTAGCTTATGCTCGGCCATAAAGCAGAGCCTAGATTGTTTCTGGCATCCCCAGAATACTGCTGTTCCGTTTGGTGTTGGGAACTTGATGCTAAGGTGGTAAGTCGACGGTACCGCCTTCATTGCGTTGGTCCATGGGGTTCCCATGATAACATTATAGATGGCCGGGTTATCGACTACGGTGAAGTCAAAGATTTTTGTGACTTTCCTTGCCATGTTCGGAAGTTTGATCGATCTGAGGGTCATTGATGTTGTGCCCGAAAAACCGGTCAGTGGTTTTGGTTCCGGGATGACTTCCACGAGTTCGATGTTCATTATCCGGAGTGTGTCACGGAAAATGACGTTGACAGTGCTGCCTGTGTCGATGAGGATTCTTCCCACTTCGAGGTCTCGAATCACCAAGTCGATGACCAGCGGGTCACAGTGAGGTTTATCGAGTCCGATTGTTTCCTCCTCCTCGAAAACAATCGCATCGTTTGGAGCGTTGTCGGTCAGGGACCGAGTCATCCAGTTAGAACTTGTTTCCGCCTTTCTTCTGTAGGCCTTTATGGATGAAACATAGTCTCGGTAGAATTGCGATTCTCCGATGATCATGTTTATCCTCCGGCGGGTACTATTGTCTCCAAGGTCATCCTGCCTTCTTCCGCGTTTCTTGCCAGACTGGTTTGCGCATGCATCCCTCTCAGGAGACTCTTTTTCAGTCCTGGGAGGGCGGTCGGAATCCAGGATGAGGTCTCTTATGCTAGTGACCTTCGAGAGGTCGCCAGCGAGGAGTTTTGCGGCTAGCCTTGCGCCGAGAACTGTGCAGTTCGTAGTGGAATGACCTTTGGTCTGGTGGTGGAACTTGTAGTAGGAGTTATCCTTGTACTGGTTCCTGGTCCAGGTGTTTCCGGAGGTCTTTCCTTGTTCGGAATTGATAGTGTAGTTGTGCTCGCCCTGGACGTCTTCTTCCTCGTGGTGGACATACTTGTGGTATCGAGAGCTTTTCTTTTTCGTGGGCGTCTTCTGCGGGTTGTACTTCTGGGAGAGGATTTTCATCTCCTCTTCCATTACGATGAAGTCTGTTGCCTTATGAAGAGCGTCCTGAATCGTTCCCGGTTTTTCGAGGGATATCCATTGTCGGTACCAGAGAGTTTTCTTCAGAGCATCGATTGCCACTTTGTCGCTGATCCCGGTGACTCTTGCCATTACTAGCTTGAATCTGTTCATGAACTCGCGAAGTGGCTCGTCTTCTCTTTGAGTCAGGCTCCAGAGATCGACGTCCGAGGTTTCTCTGTCCATGAACATGGAATACTGTTTGAGAAACTCTGAAGAAAGTTGGCGGAAACTTCCGATGGAAATTCGTTTCAAGCGAGAAAACCATTCGAGCGCGACTCCTTTGAGGTTTTCGACGAAGAGAAGGCAGTAGCCAGCGTCTCGTTCGGGTTCCTTGAGTTTTCACCTCCCCATCGGGATCTGGAAAGACTGCAGATGCGCTTTCGGGTCAGTGGTACCATCGTAGATGGGAATTTTGATCTTCCCTGGGTCCGAGACTTAAGCATTTTTTACGATTTTACTCGCGAAGTAGCCGTTGGCATAGGCATGGTTCTTCCAACGGAACCCTGTTTCTTCGCATAGCCGGACAGTTGGTGTTAAGTTAACCGTAACCCGCTCTACTACGAAGAATAGGAAACCATTCGAGAGACATAACCTTCCCAACTTCCCGAATACTTTCGACGATGTTTTTAGACGGAATATTGGTGTCGTATCCACGGACCCGCAGACTGAGTTACGGAAACTTCGGACGAAGATGCATAGTTATGGGATGGGACCGGGTTCGGAATGACCCACGGAGAATTGGCCGCGCTCACCGGGCGAGCTGATCCGTGCCACGGTCGAGCTCGCCGGCGAGCCGACCGGCAACACGGTCGTGCTCGCCGGGCGAGCTGGCTCGTGTCACGGCCGAGCTCGCCGGTGAGTCGACCGGCGACACGGTCGTGCTCGCCGGGCGAGCTGGCTTGTGTCACGGCCGAACTCGCCGGCGAGCCGATCGGCAACACAGTCGTGCTCGCCGGGCGAGCTGGCTCGGGTCATGGCCGAGCTCGCCGGCGAGTCGTCCGGCGACACGGTCGTGCTCGCCGGGTGAGCTGGCTTGTGTCACGGCCGAGCTCGCCGGCGAGTCGACTGGCGACACAGTCGTGCTCACCGGGCTAGCTGGCTCGTGTCGCGGCCGAGCTCGCTGGCGAGTCGACCGGCAACACGGTTGTGCTCGCCGGGCGAGCTGGCTCGTGTCATGGTCGAGCTCGCAAGGCGATCCGTTTCGGCTATTCGTCTGCTCGGCTTTTGAAGTTTTGAACGAGATTCGGTTTTTCTGAGGACTTTCGGACATCGATTCCGTCGTGACCGATTTTGACCCCAACCTAAACCAGCAAAGAAACTGTCAAAATCTGGGATAGGCGCCTCGCTCGAACCACTACCGTCACCAAAAGCAAGGTCCAGGTCCCATCCTGGAAGAATAGAGTCATGAACGGAAAACTTTATATCCCCAAGATCAATGCCTTTACTTACTCTTATAGGACCTCACGTTCGTCTCCTCCGCGGGAACATCGAAAGGAGCAGGATCATCGGACTCAAAATCACTATCCGCTTGAGCACCCACTCCAAGATTGGGATCTACGAGTCTCAGCGCCCTGCAGACTCTCCTTGGCATAAAGAAAGTCCAGAAGAACGGACCATTCCTGAGGAGATCCCTCACTTCGATCACGTCTTCGGGAAATGGTGGAAGCGGGTTGATGAAGGGACTGTTATTCGGCTTGCTCCGGAACAATAGGATGCAATTCTCTTCGACAGATGCAGCGTTTATACGGACAAAAAAGAAGAACTTCAACCACGAGTTAGAGTTGGAAATAAGCCCCTTAATCACCGCCATATATGTCCGAGGGACCAACCGGTAGAGGTGCGGCTTCGAGAAAAGTTGCAGCCTAAAGATCGCTTACTAGTAGTCAGCGGTAAGTGATAGACCATGGATTTGACCCATTTTCATCCATTGTTTATAGGTGTTTTTACTAATAATTATGATGTTATAGAGTCTATTTATTATATTTATAAGATCAGGAGTGATTTGGAGATAAGTGATGATTTTGGAGCATTTTGGAGATATTTGGAGCAAGCACCCAAGATGACCATCGAGCTCGACCATCGGTTGATATTGGAGAGGAATAATCGATCGATGTTCATATCTTGACATCGATCGACAGCGAAACGCGCAGAAGGCCCGTTTGGTCACAGCCGACTTGAAGCCCAAGTCTTCACCAATTTACAAGATTGCCCCTGACAAGTTTTAACCTAATTATATAAGCTTTGCCACCATGTTAGAGGCAGAGTGTGTTTTTTTTGTTTTATTATTTTCACAGCAAGGTTTTCTAGGATTTTGATAGATTCGAGAGAAGATCCAAAGTTATAATTTGTGATTGGAACTCCATTAAAAATCTATTTACTATTCTAATGAAGTTTTCTTACCTAATTGATGTTATGAATTGCTTAGCCATGTCTGAGTAGTTCCACTGTTAGATTTTAGGGTTTAAATAGGTTAGGAAGGATTAGCCCCAACTATAGATTGCTAAGTTGTGGTAATTGTCATTAGGATTGTTCAATAATGTCTGTCTCTAGATTAGCCACCTAGAACTTGCCCTAGGATTGATAGATAAAAGCAAGAGCTTCATTCTCATCTTGAAAACATTCTAACTAAGCTACGTTTCTTGCTATGAGTAAGGCGAGAGCTAATCTAGTGAGCTTAGTAAGCTATCATTCAACCCGCGCATAAAGCTTAACTAGAAGCGCGTCGATCGATATCATTATTGAATAATCGATCGACGGAGTGAAAAGTGTATCGATCGATATCCCTATAGGATCATCGACCGACACTTTCTATTGGTCGACATACGATAGTTGAGATCATTAGATTTAGTTAATTGACAAGTCTAAACATGCGAAAGCTGATAGACTTGTTGACTAAGTAGTTGAGCTTTACATTATCATGCATGCAACTCATTAGGTATCTGTAGGATTATAATCCCAAGTTTCCTGAATAAAATCCTAAGTCTAACTAGTTCCTTTTTAAGCACAAAAACCTCAACCAATCAATTGAACAAACACTTGTTCAATATTAAACTGCAATTTACATTTAAATCTCTAAAACCATCTAACTTAATAAATCATATTAGATTTCTTAGGTTCCCTAGCTCCCTGTGAATCCGATCCATAAGTACTACAACTCGACATCTTATTTGATAGAGTATAAATCACTCCTTAGGGTAATTTGAGTGGTATCAAATTTGGCGCCGTTGCCGGGGAGCTTTGATCGCCTATTCGATCTATTATTGTTAAGTTTCTGACACTAATTTTTTTTTCTTGGATTTTCAGGTACATGCCCAGCAGTACTAGAAGGAAAAAGGAAACCCAACTACTATTCTCACCAGATCCTGCAAGTTTGGAGCGTTCAATCCGCAAAGAAGCGCGCTCCTCATCGATCCACAACAACACCTGTTCGTCGCTCAATTTCGTTCAACCACCGTCGACCCAGACACTAGTCCCGTCGACCGATACTCGCTCATCACCGTTGAACGAAGACACTCATTTTCCATCGACCGACATCATCCATCCGACATCGATCGATACTCCATTCCAGACATCGATCGATACTGAACCGCGAGACATGGTTGCGACTTTGGTACTTGTACGAGATAATAATGGTGACCTGCATGACCAGGAGGGTCATCTGCGTAATGCAGCAGGTCAAAGGATATATGCTCAGGGGGCTACAATCCCTGAGTCTGATGCTAATGCTAAAGGTACTACTTTACATGTAGATGAGGCTGCGCGACCCAAGACGTTGGCTGACTACAACCGTCCAGATCAGTTCTAACAGATCAGCCATTCGTCCTCGCACTATTCAGAGGGATTTTGAGTTGAAGGCGCAGTACTACACACTCGTGGGATAGATACCCTACCATGGATTGTCTCACGAGCATCCTATGGACTATCTGGAGAGGTTCGAGGATCTGATATCTGCTATTAAAGTCAAAGGAGTCCCTGAGGATTATCTCCAATGCAAGCTCTTCAAGTTCTGTCTTGTTGGAGAAGCTTCGCATTGGCTTAAGCAGCTACCACCAGGATCTCTCACATCCTGGAGCGACATCAAGAATGCATTCTTATGCACTTTCTTTTATGAAGCACGCACTGAAGATTTGAGGAGTAAGATCGCTACCTTCTCTCAGGGGCCTGCAGAATCATTCAGAGGCTCTTGGATAAGATTAAAGTCTTATTAGAGAGACTGTCCACACCATGTGATGAAACACCACGTGAATGCCATCATTGAGGATGATTTTTTGCAAGTGGTGAAGGAAGAGAAGCTGCAAGAAGGAGATTTCGAAGTAGAAAGTTTGATGAGTTTCGGCGGATCGCATTGGTGTTGATCAACGCCAGACTTCGAACATCGATCAACGTCGGCCAGTCCAAATCGATTGACATGATCTCCAGAGCATCGACCGATGACACCAACGGAGTCAACCGCATCTTGCAAAGCCGTGAGGATTCTGACTCACGAGGAGTTCGCAGCGAAACCTAAGAATCGGTCGACGAGCTGATACCTCCATTGATCGACATGGAGAATCTACTATCGCTCGACAAACAGAGGCCGCCATCGACCGACAACCTCTAGCGCCTATCGATCGACAAGCACCTATTACCTACCGAGTGCAGATCCCAAAGATAGATGTTGCACGTCTTAATGCACTCAGGCCCAAACCCAAACCTTCAGAAAACCCACCTGAGACCGTCAGGACACCTTCAGATGATGGAGAAGATCCTATGGAAGAGGATAGGGTTCCTACTGGAAAAACCCTAAGGAGAAGAAAGGAAAAAGTGGCGAAACATCTGAAGAGGGGGGCTAATGAAAAGGAAAAGGAAAATTTCCGAAAGCGAGTCTTCAGGATTCCTCAAGATAAGCCATTCGAAGAGGCCTATTATACACACAGATTGTGGATGTTCTTCAGAGAAACTAGAGAGAAAGAAGAAGACATCAAGAGAACGTTCTATGAAGCTAGAGAGAAGATGAGGATGAGGATTACATTGAAGAAGAAGAGTGATCCTGGGCAATTTCCAAAAACATGCACGGTGAAGGGTATTGAATTTCCCCATGCCTTGTGCGACATAGGAGCTTCAGTCAGCATCCTACCTAGGGTTATGGCAGACCCAGATGGGTCTGCAGGTGGAGCCTTCGCAGGAACTGTTCACTTTTGTGGATTGTTCCCAGAGAAACTCAGGAGGAATTGTGAGAGACCTAGAGGTGCAGATTGGTAATGCCCTAGTTCCAGTTGATTTCCATGTCCTGGACATCAATCTAAATAGGAACTCTTCTCTACTACTTGGGAGAGCCTTCTTGTCAATAGTGGGAGCAGTGTGCAATGTGCAAACCAACCAATTGTGTCTAACACTTATAGATTCTAATGCCCACTACGACCCCATTCCAGTAAAGAAGCCACATATGTCCTCCAGAAGAATCAACGATCCCAGAATCATTGCAGCTTGCCATTGTGGAGCCGAGTACGAGACAGACTACTCAGCGTCAATCGATACTCACACAGAAACATCAATCGATAGTGGCCATCGGAAATCGACTGACACACCACATGAAGAATCGGTCGATAGTCGTCCAGATGATTGGGAGAACGACTACTACAACCCCACTATTGCCGCATACACCAGACAACACATGCATACAGAAGAGTATGATGAAGACTATGAGGATGAACGAGCTACTGAGTACAAAGCCATCCTTGATGAGGAGGATACACTTCTACATCTTTCTTCTTGGAAAAGTAATGCACCATCGATCGACATACTTGGCTCACCATCGATCGATACTCAACCTCCTCAAAGAAACCGGAAACGAGCATCGACCAACATCGCCAACTACTCATCGCTTGACATGTAAGTGAACCGAGTGAGAGAGGGAGAATACTCGATTGGCAGTTGGGCAGATGATCACCATCACAAAAGCTATGCAGTAGAAACGGCAATATATGAGCCAGGAGCAGATGAACTACATGAAGGTTTCACATATGAGGAACTTCTCAACAAGCAAAGACGCGATGAGACAGATCAACATCGACCAGAAACTGCTTGGGGAAGAACTCAATACACGCATCCGATCGACAGGGCACACCGTCCATCGATCGACATAAACCCTTCAACATCAATCGACAACCAGTCCAAACCAAAAACCACTGTAAGCGAAAGAGATAATTTTAATAATGAGTATCCAACTCCAGACGAATTTGGTATTTTCAGGGATCCAGATGGCCACGCAAGAGCAATAGACGGACGAATACTGAATGTATCTCGAAAAGATATTGCAGCCATCCTTCAGACATCCAATGGAGCAGAAAACTTGTTCGTACATCAACGCAACACTCCAGAATACCAACAGAAGGATACAAAAGAGTTCTATGACGCAGCTGGTGGCATAGACAAAAGCTTCAAACTAAGGTCTCACAATCCCACTCGACCATCGATCGACGTTGACGTCCCAACATCGGTCGACAAACAGCCAGAATTCTGCAGAAGAGCCTTAGATTTCCACGGTACCAGGAAATTCTACTGGGAAGAGAAGGATCAGTATGGAGTCTACAGAGATGAACATGGGTACGCCAGAGATCTAGATCGAAATACCATTCGTCTTCACAACATGGATATCAGAAGAGTTCTGGAGAGAGCTTCGAGAGATGAGCCAAGCTACATATGTCTTCCTGAACATGCTAACTTATTCACACAGACCAAGCTGGTACCAGAGATCTACACCAAGGACGAGATCAATGAGATGTTCTATGGAGTCTGTGGAGAACAAGAGAGGAACAAAGAAGCTTTCCAGATGAAACTTGATGGTGTCTACTATCCATTGAATGATAGTATCAGTTGGCTAACTACTTGCATGGAGGAGATGATGCAAGACATAGCCAGAATTCAACATGCTACCGACGTTGCTCGATCGTCATCGATCGACATAGATCAACATACATCGATCAACGTTCGTCAGCGCACATCGATCGACAATCAGATGCCAACATCGGTCGACAACGATCCACCATGCCCACATACGATGAAGTCTCAACAAAACTTTCACACCAGGGAAGAGATATATCAGTTGGTAGAAGATATCTATAGAGCTCTGGAAACTACAGAAGAGAGGCTTGATGGGAGATGTGATGACATCTATTTCCCAATGGATCTTAGCATCAGTGCTTTGACTTCCAAGATTGAAGCTATGCAAGGGGAATTGGTGGAGATTCAGAGCTACATTGCCCGTCGACAAGAAGCATCGTCATCGATCGACAGACGTAACAACAAATCGACCGACTTTCATCATCGAACATCGGTCGACGACACTACAAACTGAGGCCGGCTAGTACCAAAGATGAAATCAGACATGTCTGACACACATTACCATGGAGAGGAGATCTCAGCTGACACTTACGCCACACTTAGAAGGCATCAGTTCAACCTTGAGAGTCTTGAAGAAAGATTGCAGAGGATGGACAACACAACTGTAACAATGAAAGAAAAATGGTGTAGAGGGGATGAAGCTATGAGAGACTTCAGTGGTACATGGTTCAACAAGCGCAAAGAAGAGATGGATACTTGTTTTCCAACAAGTTCCAGCTTTCAACACTACTAGCCTAATCACCTCCAAAGTCAAGCTAAATGACTATAACAAAACGCTGAGTGGGAGGCAACCACCCACTATTAGGTAATATTTATTTAGTTTTTGTTGATATACTATTTATGTTTGTTTTTAATTATTCTAGGTCATAAAAATAAAAAACACAAAAAGAGATCCGAGTAGACGATTGCCGTGAGTATCGACCGACGAGAAGCTGTCGACATCGATCGACATTGTCTAACCTGCGTGACCGATATCAACATCCCTACATCGGTCGACATCCATTATGGTCTGGTATATCGTTCTAACTTGTTACATTGAGTCCTAATGATTTAGTTCTCACCATAACTCCGACTGAATTTGCACTGGGGACAATGTAGTTTAAGTCTGGGGGGAGGTTTACTGATAGTAATTTATTTATGAGTCTTATTAAAACGTTTTTCAAAAAAGTCTTATTGAGTCAAGAAAGGGATAATGAACTAATAGATTTTTGCATGTTATCTAACCACTCTTTAGCACCATTCTAGATTTACTGATTGCATATAGTACTAAAGATACTAAAGTGGATCAACCTGTCAACTATTCACACTTGCTGAGATTGTTTGAAGGAACCAAAGCTGACCTCCAACACTAAACTTGACACAACTGCTTGTCTTGGGGCTTGGTATGCATGAGATCGGATTGTTCAAACAAGTCTGGAAGGTAAAGCCTTGTGTAGATAGATTAATCACCTTTTCTCTCTTTATTTTCGAAATATAGATAGATAAATAATTATATATATATATATATATATTTATATATATTAGAGATTTATTAGGAAAGGATTAGAACAGGACTTGGTGGCTACAACCATTAAGGCTTGCTTCACAAATAATCCTAAGATATAGGTCAAAAAGAAGTGAACAGGACTTGGTGGCAACCACCATTAAGGCTTGTTTCATGGAAGTCTGTCCACTCTTGGTCAATGATCTTGCTAATATAAGCAGACTTTGACTAAGAGAGAAAATTAGTAGAGAGAGAGGATAGGAACTAGTGTTTACCTGCAGGTCCAGATACTTGTTTGAAAGTCCTTGCATCATGTGATCGATACCCCCAAGGTAAAGCCTGCACTTTTATTTTATGCTAAGAAATGAGGTTGGTAGAGGGGAATGTCAGACAAGATTTGCTAAGTTGTTGGCTAGATGAATTTGGTTGCTAAGCTAGGATATGGTATAATGTGCTTTTGTGATTAGTACTTCTTAGATGTGGATTGCAATATTGCAGAGGTTATGATTCTAAGTTTTAAATCATGTGAGTCACTACTGTTTTAAAACATCTTTCAGAGAGACTGCCTGTTTGTTTTGCTTGAGGACAAGCAAAAGGGTAAGTCTGAGGGAGTTGATAGACCATGGATTTGACCCATTTTCATCCATGGTTTATAGGTCTTTTTACCAATAATTATTATGTTATAGAGTCTATTTATTATATTTATAAGATCATGAGTGATTTAGAGATAAATGATGATTTTGGAGCATTTTGGAGATATTTGGAGCAAGCACCCGAGATGACCATCGAGCTCGACCATCGGTCGATATTGGAGAGGAATAATCGATCGATGTTCATATCTTGACATCGATCTACAGCGAAGCGCGCAGAAAGCCCGTTTGGTCACAGCCGACTTGAAGCCCAAGTCTTCACCAATTTACAAGATTGCCCCTGACGAGTTTTAACCTAATTATATAAGCTTTGCCAACAGAGTGTGCTTTTCTTATTTTATTTGTTTTACAGCAAGGTTTTCTAGGATTTTGATAGATTGGAGAGAAGATCCAAAATTATAATTTGTGATTGGAACTCCATTAAATATCTATTTATTATTCTAATGAAGTTTTCTTACCTAATTGCTGTTATGAATTGCTTAGCCATGTCTGAGTAGTTCCATGGTTAGATTTTAGGGTTTAAATAGGTTAGGAGGGATTAGCCCCAACTATAGATCGCTGAGCTGTGGTAATTGTCATTAGGATTGTTCATTAATGTGTGTCTCTAGATTAGCTACCTAGAAGTTGCTCTAGGATTGATAGATAAAAGCGAGATCTTCATTCTCATCTTGAAAACATTTCAAACTGAGCTAAGTAAGCTATCATTCAGCCCGCGCATAAAGCTTAACTAGAAGCGAGTCGATCGATATCATTATTGAATAATCAAACGACGGAGCGAAAGGTGTATCGATCGATAACCCTATAGGATCATCGACCGACACTTTCTATTGGTCGACATACGATAGTTGAGATCATTAGATCTTGTTAATAGACAAGTCTAAACATGCGAAAGCTGATAGACTTTTTGACTAAGTAGTTGAGCTTTACATTATCATGCATGCAACTCATTAGGCATCTCTGTAGGATTATAATCCCCAGTTTCCGGAATAAAAACCTGATATCACTCAAATTACCCTAAGGAGTGAATTACTCTCTCAAATAAGAGGTTAAGATGTAGTACTTAGGGATCAAATCCACAGAGACTCTAGGATTACTCAATAGATTATGGTTTTTGAACTTATTACTAGATTGAAATGTTTATCGGTTTTAAAGCTGAAAATTGGTTGGTGAGCAAGTTTATTGCTCGATTGATTGTTTTGAGTTTGTTAACAGTTGGTTGGAGTAGGTAGATTCAGGTATATTCCCAAGTATGATAAATAATTCTTAATTTGGGAAATTAGGAATTTATTAATATTAATTGTTCTTGAATTCAAACTAAGGTTTAATCTTTATGATTATCTAATCAGGATCTCGGACCTCAACTGTCGTTATTTTGGTCGCGAGAAAGTGTCGATCGATAAAACCTTGAGAAATATTCAGGGAACACATGGTTATGATGATCTGAATGATACTTAAATAGATAATACTAACAATAAACAGAAATATGAAAACAAGGGAGTTCAAGATCTTCTCTGTTTTGCAGTAGATGATCTATCTCTCCAACTAAGCTCTCTCTTTCAATGGTGGCTTCTTGCCTCCTCCAAACTAGGTCTTCTTAGGTCTCTAGGAAAGTCTGCCAATAAAACAATACAAAACCCTAATAAATAGCCTAACAGGCGGCCAGAGACTAATGATGTAATTATTGAGACTTTTGTGAAACTTGAAATCTTCTAATTTGTCATTAACTCTCGGATAGCTTCATAATCGATCGATACAAGGGACTTGACATCGATCGATACAAGGGACTTGACATCGATCGATATTTGGTGGTGCTTATCGGTTGATATTGAGCCGCGACCGTCGACCATCTCTTGCTTCCAGCGAAGCTCAAAAGATCTCTAAATAGCTCCAAATACATCATTTTCTTCCATATAGTTCTTGAACCTGTAATTACTCTAAATAGACTCTATATAGTAATAATATATCTTAAAATACTCATAAACCATGAATAAAAATGGGTAAAATCCATAGTCTATCCACTCCTCCAGACTTACTCTTTTGTTTGTCCTCAAGCAAAACACAACAGAGCAGTCTCTCTGAAAGAGGTTTGAAAACATCGGGAACTCTCATGATTTAAAAACTCATAATCATCGCCATTTTATCATTGCAATCCATATCTAAAAGGTCTTAGTCACAAAAGCACTTTATACCATATCCTAGCTTAGCAACCAAATTCATCTAGCCAACAACCTAACATAATCTTGTCTTTCATTCCCCTTTACCAACCTCATTTCTTAGCATAAAATTATAGTGAAGGCATTTTATGTGGAGGCTTTACCTTGGGAGTATCGATCACAGGATTCTAGGACTTTCAAAAAAGTATCTGGACCTGCAGGTAAACATTAGTTCATATCCTCTCTCTCTACTAATTTTCTCTCTTGGTCAAAATCTGCTTATATGCAAGATTATTAACCAAGATTGGACAGACTTCCATGAATCAAGCCTTAATGGTGTTTGCCACCAAGTCCTGTTCACTTCTTTTTGACCTATTTCCAAGAATTCATATGAATCGAGCCTTGAAGATTGCCGCCACCAAGTCCCGTTCGAATTCTTTTTTTTGTTGGAATCCTTATGAAGCAAGCTTTAATGGTTGTAGCCACCAAGTCATGTTCGAATTTCACCTAATAAATCTCTAATAGATTTAACTTGTAATTTTTTTTATATATATTAAATTTCGAAAATAGAGAGAGAAAGGGTGATAAATCTATATACACAAGGCTTTACCTTCCAGACTTGTTTGAAGAATCTGATCCCATGTATACCAATCCCCTAGATAAGCAGTTGTGTCGGGTTTAGTGTTGGAGGTCAGCTTTGGTTCCTTCAAAACAATCTTAGCAAGAGTGGATAGTTGACAGGTTGATCCACTTTAGTATCTTTAGTACTATGTGCAATCAGAAAGTTTTAAAATGGTGATAATAAAATTGTTAGATAACAAGCAAAAATCTACTAAGATCATTATCCCCTTCTTGACTCAATAAAAACTTTTTGTTTGGAAATATATATATATATATATATATATATATATATATATATATATATATATATATATATATATATATATATATATATATATATATATTTTTTTTTTTTTTTTTTTTTTAGAAATTTATGAATAAACTAATATTAGTAAGTACCTCCCCGAGACTTAAATTTCACTGTCCCCAGTGAAAGTCAGTCTAAGGATGGTGAGGGTAAAAATAAGTAATAACTATAAGTTAGATGCTAGACAAGAGAAAAGAATTTGTTACCCACTGCCTCGAGGATCAATCGACATGTACACCGTGTAATCGATCGATATTATCGCATCTATGTCGATCGATATAACCGTCTTGTTATCGATCGATAGTGCAGAGACAGAAAACGTCTGGGCTATCTGCAACGTATCCATGTGTCTAACTCATCATATAATTAGCATCAGTCAGCTAGGTTAGCTCTGTTAGACAATCAAAACACATGCAAGATTAGCGAAATAAGAAAACTCAAGTCATAACATAGAATAATAAGTTCGAAAGTAAATCCTAAAAGTTCGAAAATAAGGAAAAGCATAAGTAGATAGGGATAGAGATATGAGGACTAGTCCTCATCAGTGGTCTCGTCGCTGGAGGTGTGTCTGCGCTGGCGGGACGGTCCTGCTGACGGTGAGCTGGCTCGCACACTCCGCCTGCTCGAGCAGCGACATCTCGACACTCTAGCCCAGATGCCAGTGAGAGCATCGATGACGACGCGCTGGAAGTCTCCATCAGGGCGTGTAGACATGTCTGGCATGGGAGGGAAAGGCGGTAGTGCTTCCTCGGGCTGATGCGGCTGTGGTCCTGCAGTGCGCTGGATCGTGTAGCAGCGCGGCTTGGCTACTGGGGCTCGGACTAGGCGAGGGTCAGGTCAGAACTGAATGATGCTAAGGCCATGGGAGAAGTCCGTAAGTGACCGAAGTTGAAGCCTCACCAAACGTATGCCGTCCCCAACTTTGAAGGACCAGTCGTGGTCGTTCTTGAACCACTGTGCGCTCGTGAGATGTGCTGCGTCCATGTAGAGGATCCGATCATCCATATCGGCGTTGTCCAGGGGAACTCCGCAATGGATGAAGATCGGAGTGAGTAGGCTCTCAACCGTCTCCTTCTTCTTTCCCGTTGACTGGAAAGGCTTCATCTTGAGCTTGGTCAGATGCTCAACAAATATTGCACCAAGGTTTGGCCATGCGTCGTCCTCGGGCTCCTCGATGCCCTCCTCACTGCGTAGCAGACCAGAGTGAGCTCCTGAACCCGAACCTTACTAGGTTCCATCTTGCACAACAGGGTGTTTGCAATGGTCTTCATGAAGTAACGCAGGGTCGGATGACGAATGTCCGTCTGAACGGTCTTGGTGGGGTCGAAAAAGCCGGTAGCAATGAGGCTCCAAAATGTCCCAATCCCTGGGAAGTCGGGTACGGTGGCATGCTGGCGCTCGGTCTCAAACCCGTAGATAGTGCAGAGAGTCAGAAGAGGCACTCTGTAGCGAATGCTGCAGATGAAGAAGGTCAGGACGCCTTCGCTAGCCTTCTTCGCCCTCTCGTTGGTGTAGTAGACGTTCACGGTAGCCATGAACTGACGGACCAGCTCCGTGTAGAGAACCTGCGGGTGAGTAGCAAAGTTCCCCATACCCAACTCGAGGAACAAGTCCTCGAGGTCTGATCAGATGCCTAAAGCTCGGACCACGTCTAGATCGACGAACCTCGTGGGTTCGATGGAAAATTCCCGCCACGCATTGTAGAATATGTTGTCGTAGTCGTCCCAGGCGTCCTGGATCGCACGGTTGCGGCATTCCAAGCTCTTCCCCGCTTTCCGCGTGTTGGGGAAGTTCTCAAATAGTGGAATAGGTCCATCCTCGGGTTGTCTCGGCCAGGGGTCTCTGTCACGGATAGGAGATGGGCTGTTGGTGTCGAACCTCCTCTTTTTTCTCCTCTCATCAGCCATGATGATGCGTGAGTTTAGTGATCTAAACGGAGAGAAGGGTGAATTTCGAGCGGAATGAGTGAAGGAATCGTCGGATTTGGGTGAAAAACTAGAGAGAAAAGAGATGGGAAAGGTTTCGTAGGGTTTTCGGGTTTATGCGAATGTCGACTTAAGTGTCGACTTAAATGAGCCCGTGTCTGTTCATTTGATGTCGATCGACAACGATTTGTTGTTGTCGATCGACGTAGGCCTTTTGTTTCGATAACTCGTCTTCTTTTTTTTTTTTTTTTTTTTTTTAAATAAATTCTAAAAGATTCTAAAATGTTAAAGTTTAAATTTTAAAATAATGGGTGCCTCCCATTCAGCGCTTATTTTAAGTCCTCAGCTTGACTTGATATTCAAATTTTCTAATCATCGGGAAGTGGGCTTAAGTTAATGGCCTTGATATTTGGCGGTTTAGCCCAATAATGCTTTACTCGTTGGCCATTTACCGTGAATTCGTCTCCTTTATTATTTGTAAGCGTAATGGCTCCAAATGGATTGGCGTTTACAACAGTAAAAGGACCAGGCCAACGAGATCGAAGTTTTCCGGGAAACAACGTTAGCCGAGAGTTATACAGTAATACTTGATCATTAGGTTCGAAGTGTCTGGAAATGATCTTTTTGTCATGATATGCTTTCGTTTTCTTTTTGTATATTTTTGAACTCTCATAAGCTAAATGTCTAATCTCGTCCAGTTCGTTAAGCTGTATGAACCTTTTTTCGGCAGTCGGTTTGATGTCGAAATTCAATAAATTAATGGCCCAGGCTGCTTTGTGTTCCAGCTCGACTGGTAAGTGACATGATTTCCCGTATAGGAGATGAAATGGGGTGGTTCCTAAAGGAGTTTTGAAGGAAGTCTGGTAGGCCCAGAGTGCATTGTCCAGTTTTCTAGACCAGTCTTTTCTCGATTTGCCCACGGTCTTTGATCTGTCTATTGGAGACTTCTACTAGCCCACTCGTCTGGATGGTAGGGTGTAGCAACTCTATGGTGTACTCTGTTCTTTCGGAGTAGTCCTTCAAAAACTTTGTAGATGAAATGGGAACCACCGTCACTTATGACGATTCGTGGTATTCCGAATCTCGGGAAGATAATGCTTTTGAAAAGCTTAATAACTACAGATGCGTCGTTTGTGGGGGAAGCTACCGCTTCGACCCATTTTGACACATAGTCAACAGCGACTAGGATGTATTTATTTCCGTACGAAGAGGGGAAAGGTCCCATGAAATCTATTCCCCAACAGTCAAAGACTTCTACTTCTTGAATAGATTTTTGTTCCATTTCATGTCTTTTACTGATTTTTCCCCTTCGTTGGCATCTATCGCATTGTACTATGAATGCATGAGCATCGCGAAACATGGTTGTCCACCAGAATCCTGCTTGTAGAATTTTTGATACTGTCTTAAAGGTTGCAAAGTGCCCACCATAATCGGATCCATGGCATTGGAATAATATGTCGCGTATTTCAGTATCTCCGATGCAACGTCTATACATCCCGTCAAAGCAGTGTTTGTAGAGATATGGTTCGTCCCAGTGATATCTCCTAACTTCTCTTAAAAATTTCTTTCTCGTGTATCCTCTCAACTCTTCGGGTTCTATGTCGGTAGCTAAATAGTTTATTATATCGGCGTACCATGGTCTGTCCTTTGATCCTTGTCCGACTGCATGTACTTCTCGACATTGACTTCCTTTCACAGTTGAATCATCGCCAGGGCATAGCTTGTTGTGCGCGGCATTAACCTTTATATCGAAGGTGATGTCTTGGGATTACTCTCGTCGCTAAAAATATTTGTATTGTCGATCGACATACTATCGCTGTTGTCGATCGACTCGGTACTACCGCAATCGATCGACATTGGATCGTCGTCATCGATCGTTAGGTCATCGGAGGTGAGACTTACATTCCCGATGAATGATTCCGTTCGGTCAACGTTGTCAGTTGGTAAGAAATCATCGATAGGGACGTCATTTTCAATTCTTATCCGGGAAAGATGGTCTGCAACTCTGTTTTCTACTCCTCCTTTATCTTTTATCTCGATGTCAAATTCTTGGAGTAAAAGGATCCATCGCAGGAATCGCGGTTTTGCGTCTTTCTTTTTCATTAAGTATTTAATTGCAGCATGATCAGTGTGGACGATGACTCGCGAACCGACCAGGTATTGACAAAATTTTTCGAACGCATAAACCACAGCTAGCAGTTCTTTTTCTGTTGTTGCGTAATTTCTTTGTGCTTCGTCGAGAGTTCGACTGGCATAATAAACTGCATGTAGTTTTTTTTGTCTTTTCTCTGGCCTAGAACTGCTCCTACAGCGAAGTCGCTCGCATCGCACATGATTTCGAAAGGAAGAGTCCAGTCTGGTGCTTGTACGATGGGGGCAGTTATCAAGGCTTTCTTTATTTCTTCGAAAGACTTTACGCATTCTGGTGAGAAGTCGAATTTAACTTCTTTACAGAGGAGGGAAGTGAGAGGTCGAGGGAAGTGAGAGGTCGAGGGAAGTGAGAGGTCGAGGGAAGTGAGAGGTCGAGCGATTTTGCTAAAATCTTGTATGAATCTCCTGTAAAATCCGGCATGCCCGAGAAAACTTCTCACATCTTTTACGTTTGTGGGGGCTGGCGGGCCAGTCATTACCTCAATTTT
This sequence comes from Brassica napus, assembly GCF_020379485.1. Taxonomy (NCBI): domain Eukaryota; kingdom Viridiplantae; phylum Streptophyta; class Magnoliopsida; order Brassicales; family Brassicaceae; genus Brassica; species Brassica napus. The sequence goes on from NC_063447.1 coordinate 21,721,587, forward strand.
CGCTCAATCTACCTCTATACCAGCAGCAGATACTTTGTGTCCTAGGACGATTCCATCGTTAACCATAAAGTGGCATTTTTCCCAATTTAGAACGAGATTCTTTTCTTCGCATCTTGCCAAAACTTTACATAGGTTATCGAGACAGTTTTTGAAACTGGATCCATACACTGAGAAATCATCCATGAAGACTTCCATGAAGTCTTCTATCATATCAGTAAAGATCGACATCATGCATCGTTGGAAAGTGGCAGGAGCATTACAAAGATCGAATGGCATTCTGCTATATGTGAATGTTCCGTTGGGGCATGTAAAGGTTGTCTTTTCTTGATCGTCAGGATGTATAGGGATTTGAAAAAATCCGGAGTATCCGTCAAGAAAACAATAGTATTGGTGATTTGCCAATCTTTCCAACATTTGATCAATGAAAGGTAAAGGGAAGTGATCTTTTCTTGTAGCAGCGTTTAGCTTTCTATAATCGATACACATTCGATGTCCAATACCGGTTCTGGTGGGAATGAGTTCGTCTTTGTCATTCTTCACCACAGTGATTCCGCCCTTTTTTGGTACAACATGAACGGGGCTAACCCAATTGCTATCCGAAATCGGATAAATAACTCCGGCATCCAGAAGTTTGATTATTTCCTTTTTAACCACTACCTTCAAGTTCGGATTTAGCCGCCTTTGGTGTTCTATTGATGATTTCGAACCGTCTTCTAAGTGAATCTGGTGCATACAAAGATCTGGAGAAATGCCATGAATTTTTTCGAGAGAGTACCTGATCGCCTTCCTGTACTTGCGTAGTTTATTTAATAACTGTGCAAGTTCTCCGTTTGTGAGGTTGGCGTTCACGATTACTGGATATGAATCTTTATAGAGAAAGGCGTATTTGAGTCCTGTGGGCAGCTGTTTTAACTCAATCTTCAGTGCTTTTTCTGGATCCCATTCCTTTGAGAAGGATGGTTGTCGATCGATAGATTTTAATAAGTATCGATCGACGTTGATTTCTGAAACGTCATCCTCTATGTCATCAACGCTTGTAGTTTCCATGCTTGCGTCCATTAATCGTGTATATTCTTCAGCTCTACTATCGACACTGAAAGATTCCTCTTCACCAGTTGTGAATACTTTCTCCAAAGGATCGTCTGAGCATGAGTTTATGAAGGATCCTTTGGCCAATTCACTTATGTCGTCCACATAGGATGTCTGTTTATTGATCATGGGTCATCTCATCAGGTTGTCCATGTCGAAAGTCATTGGAATATTTCCAATGTTCAGACATATCCTACCCTCCTTGACATCGATTATCGCACCAGAAGTGGCTAGGAATGGTCAACCCAAAATAAGGGGGTCCTTTGGTTCATTTCGGTATTTCAGTACTACGAAATACGTTGGGACGTGACATCCGTTGATCCTTATTTGCACGTCGTCAATCACTCCCTCAGGTAGTCTAACGGATCTATCGGCCAGAACCAAAGTTATTTTGGTAGGATTGAACATATCGTATCCTAGGGATATTTCGACGAAATGTGGCATGAGTTTCACGCTGGAACCTAGGTCACAATGGGATCGAGGAAAATATTTGTTCCGTATATTGCAATCCAAAACAAAACTGCCCGGATCAGGTCTCTTGATCGGGGTCTCGCCTTGGATTATTGCACTTACTTCCTCAGAAACCATCATGACGCTGCGCTCAGTTAAAGGAAAGCTGTTGGGTACCATATCCTTTACGTATATTTTTATTGAAGGCGATACTTTGATTGCGTCAGTCAATGGCATTTCCAACGTGATCTTATCAAATGCTTTCTTGCATATTGCTTTGTCTAGCTCTCGTTTAGTTTGCGCCTTGTTAGGAGGGAAGAGTGGGAGAGTTCTATACACCCTTTCAATTACCGGTTCAGTCAGAGTCGGGAGTCGATCGACATTGTTTTCAGAGGATCGATCGATATTAACTGTGTTTTGTCGATCAACACTTGTTCTTCCTTGTCGATCGATTTCGGCATCCTCTTCTATTTCTCCTTCTTCTTCCTCGAGTTCGATGGCCTCTTCCTCAATGTTGGGCTTCAGTTTTTCTCGAGGTATTGCTGACTCGGTACTGGGATCATCGAGGTCTATAGGGCGTGACCCACTTTAACCGGTTTCCTCAACCACAACATGTTTCTTTGTGTTGTTTGATTTCTATTGCCCTCGGGATGAGGCTTTTTCCTCTTCTCAATAACACGGCACTGACCTGACGTTTTGGGTTCGCGTCAGTCCGCCCAGGGAGACGTCCTGTCTTTCTTTTGATGGCGGTGGCATTTTCCACGACCTGACTGTCCAGCCTCTTAATTTGTACACTTAAAGTGTCGAACTTCCTCATCAGCTCACTGAAGACTATGTCTATCTTTCCGTTCAGGCCAGTGGCCAATTTGCGATTTCCCGTGAAAGCTTGGTTCAGCCTAGATTTTTCTCTTCCCTGGCGTGATCCAATAGTAGCATCGTAATTTTGGGTAAAGCTATCAGGGTTAGGGTAATTATTTTTTAAGGTATGGCTATCTACGGAATCTATTTGCTGTTCTAGTTCAGATAAGGTGGCATCGTCAATTTGGTAGATTCCAAATTGGTTATGTCCCTTAAGAGCAGGATGGGGTGAGTCTAGATGTTCTTTGATTCCGAGTAAAGGTGACTCATCATCTGGGTCAGCTTATCTTCCTAACTCTACGTCCATCATTTCGTAGGATCTACCCGTAGCTATATTTTTTACAAAATGCTTTGCCTCCTCAGGGTTTCTGGTATTGAAGTTCCCTTCACTGGCTGTGTCGAGTGTGATCTTGTAATGAAGGTCAACACCTCTGTAAAAGGTATTAATGAGTTGCGGCTCTGAATAGCCGTGGTGGGGGCATTCAAGTTGGTAGCTCTTGAATCTCTCCCAGGCATTTCTGAATGATTCCCGTGGGTTTTGACGGAATGTGGAGATTTTCCTCCTTGCATCCCAGTAGTGCGCCTCATCGAAAAATTGATTTATAAAAGCACTACTTATCTCCTTCCAACAGGTCAGAGATCTAGTTGGTATTTGGTTCAGTCATTTCCTGGCGTCGCCTTCTAAGGAAAATTGAAATAATTTACAGCGATTGTACTCGTCATTTATCAATTCTTCTAGATATTCGATGTGATCTTGTGGTCGCTCTGAGACGGTCCCACGGAAAGGGTTTTGACGTACCATCATTAAGTATTCGGGAATAATCCCAAATCTCTCGGTATCATCTTTTGGTTGTCTAATTGCGGACCTATTGGAATAGGTCCTTCCAGGATTTAAATAGTCTTGCAATGGCAATTTCCATTCATTATTTCTTTCTGAGATAAATTTAATTTGAACAGGGATTTCAGTCCCCTGTTCACTTGTAATTTGGTTATTTGTGTTGCTTAGTTGACCTTTAGGTTTTCCTAGTACTACTCTTTCATTAGAATCATTGGTAAGAGAATACTTACCTGCTTCCGGCGGGGCGTTGTCGATCGATGTTTGATGAGCATTGTCGACCGATATTTCTGTCGACTTGTCGATCAATATTGCTCTCGCTCTGTCGATCGATATGCATATCTCTTCGTCGGTCGATGTCTGGCCGAAATCCATGTCTTCCATCTTTCAGCTTCTGTGTCAGCAGGAAAAGAGAGAAAACTTTTTAGCAAATTTAGTAACAAAATCTAGATTAAATTTTAAACGTAATCAAATGGTAATAAGAAAGAGTCCCCGGCAACGGCGCCAAATTTGATATCACTCAAATTACCCTAAGGAGTGAATTACTCTCCCAAAAAAGAGGTTCAGATGTAGTACTTAGGGATCAAATCTAAAGAGACTCTAGGATTACTCCAGAGATTATGGTTTTTGAACTTATTACTAGATTGAATGGTTTATGGCTTTTAAAGCTGTAAATTGCTTGGTGAGAAAGTTTATTGCTCGATTGATTGTTTTGAGTTTGTTAACAGTTGGTTGGAGTAAGTAGATTCAGGTATATTCCCAGGTATGATAAATAATACTTAATTTGGGAAATTAGGAATTTATTAATATTAATTGTTCTTGAATACAAACTAAGGTTTAATCTTTATGATTATCTAATCTGGATCTCGGACCTCAACTCTCGTAATTTTGGTCGCGAGAAAGTGTCGATCGATAAAACCTTGAGAATATCGATCGATACACCTTTCAAAATATCGATCGATAGAGCTATCGCTGTGTCGATCGATACTTCTTCCAGAGAGCTTTACGAACGGGTTTGATTTGTATTCTCTAACTCACTAGACCAACTCTCATCTGTATCTAGTCAGGTAGATCATCCTAGTTATTTTCAGGTATTGAGTCAAGCAATGGCTTGATCCCAATTAATCCTAGGATCTAAATTTAAAGGGTGATCAATCCTAAACTTAGCTTTAATGCATAACTAGATGATTGAACTATATTTTTAAACATCCTAATAATTGTGTGTCAGTATTACATTATCAACCTATTTGGGAAACCTAAATCTAACAGTAAAGACTACTCAGACATATTCATGGAACACATGGTTATGATGATCTGAATGATACTTAAATAAATAATAGTAACAGTAAACAGAAATATGAAAACAGGGGAGTTCAAGATCTTCTCTGTTTTGCAGTAGACGATCTATCTCTCCAACTAAGCTCTCTCTTTCAATGGTGGCTTCTTGCCTCCTCCAAACTAGGTCTTCTTAGGTCTCTAGGCAAGTCTGCCTCTAAAACAATACAAAACCCTAATAAATAGCCTAACAGGCGGACATGGACTAATGATGTAACTATTGAGACTTTTGTGAAACTTGAAATCTTCTAATTTGTCATTAACTCTCCGATAGCTTCATAATCGATTGATACAAGGGACTTGACATCGATCGATATTTGGTGGTGCCTATCGGTCGATATTGAGCCACGACCGTCGACCATCTCTTGCTTCCAGCGAAGCTCAAAAGATCTCTAAATAGCTCCAAATACATCATTTTCTTCCATATAGTTCATGAACATGTAATTACTCTAAATAGACTCTATATAGTAATAATATATCTTAAAATACTCATAAACCATGGTTAAAAATAGGTAAAATCCATGGTCTATCAAAACCCTAAGTCTAACTATTTCCTTTTTAAGCACCAAAACCTCAAACTTTCAATTGAACAAACACTTGTTCAATATTAAACTGCAATTTACATTTAAATCTCTAAAACCATCTAGCTTAACAAATCATATTAGATCCGCGAACGAGTCGGTAGCTACGTAGCGACCGACCAAGCCACTCGGTCGGTAGCTACGTAGCGACCGACCAAGCCACTCGGTCGGTAGCTACGTAGCGACCGACCAAGCCACTCGGTCGGTAGCTACGTAGCGACCGACCAAGCCACTCGGTTGGTGGCTACGTAGCTACGTAGCGACCGACCAAGCCATCCGGTCGGTCGCTACGTAGCGACCGAACTGTTTCGTACATCGATCAACGGGTGCGACCCAAAACCTTGCATTCTCGTCTGTTCCTCAATACTAGTTCCCGAGTACCGCAGCCATATCATTCCTCACATCACTCCGATCAAAGTTACCGTTGAAACTTTGCGATAAGAACCGCGAGAGCTTGTTTTTATCGCAAAGAAAATCGTAACAAACGTTTCATGTTGGAAGACGGCCTAATGAGGTATAAAACGCGACTACAAGACCACTTACAATTCTTTAAGAATGAGCCCGTAGATACTATGGCGGTTTATGTTTTTATTTTATAAAATAAAATAAAAGATAAGTTTCCGCAGAAAAAATGTTAAGTTTCCGCGGATAAACATGACGATCAGAAAAAACGGAATATCTCCTAGGAGAGGGGCACATGACGATCAGAAAAAACGGCAAGAAGGGAAAAAGGTAAAACCGACCTTGGAGGAGTATATAAGGAGTCCTAGGAGAGGGGCACAAAGAAGAACTTTTTCAGAACAAACTTAACACTTAGAGCAATTTTAGGCAACTTTCCGTTTTTGTTATTCGGGCTGCGGCTCAATTAGGTCTTGTAGTCTTAGGGTTTTAGAACTAGGAGCTCTCGTAGCCCAGACTCTTACCTTGTTGTAACGCTCAAATGCGGATTCAGAATAAGATCTATTTTGCTCTCTTTACGATTTCTTATTTTTCTCGTCTTTATTTCGTGTTCTGATTGCTTTGCGTGTGGTTTAGCAGATTTCCGGGACCTCTGGAAATTAGGGTTTTCCTAACTTTACTTATTTACACGGAAATCGACAGTGCGAATTTCGGTTCCCACAATGTTGTTGCGTCTATCGATCGATGCGGATGCTTTTGGTCGACGGGCAATGTAACTCTGAATCTCCACACTTTCCCCTTGCATAGCTTCAATCTTGGAAGTCAAAGCACTGATGCTAAGATCCATTGGGAAATATATGTCATCACATATCCCATCAAGCCTCTCTTCTCTAGTGTCCAGAGCTCTATAGATCTCTTATACCAACTGATCTATCTCTTCCCTGGTGTGAAAGTTTTGTGGAGACTTCATCGGATGTGAGTGTGGTGGACTGTTGTCGACCGATGCTGGTAAGCCTTGGTCGATCGATGTTGGTAAGCGACTATCTATCGATGCATGTTGTCTTCTGTCGATCGATTTATGGCGAGAACAGTTGGTCGCTTGTTGAATTCTGGTTATGTCTTGCCTCATCTGTTCCTTGCATGTAGTTAACCAACCGATGCTATCATTCAGTGGATGGTAGACACCATCAAGCTTCATCTGGAAATCACATTCATTCTTCTCTTGGGCTCCACAGACTCCATAGAACATTTCATTGATTTCGTCCTTGGTGTAGATCTCTGGTACCAGCTTGGTTTGTGTGAATAAGTTAGCATGTTCAGGAAGACATATGTAGCTTGGCTCATCTCTCGAAGCTCTTTCCAGAAGTCTTCTGATGTCTCTGTTGTGAACACAAATGGTGTGTCCCTCTAGATCTCTGGCGTATCCCTGTTCATCTCTGTAGACGCCATACTCATTTTTCTCCTCCCAGTAGAATTTCCTGGTACCGTGGGAATCAAAGGCTCCTCTTCTAAATTCTGGACGTCTATCGACCGATGTTGGGACGTAAACGTCGATCGATGGTCGAGTGTGATGGCGAGACCTTTGTTTGAAGCTTTTGTCTATGCCACTAGTTGCGTCATAGAACTCTTTTGTATCCTTCTGTTGGTATTCTGGAATGTTGCGTTGATGTACGAACAAAATTTCTGCTCCATTGGCTGTCTGAAGGATGTCTGCAATATCTTTTCGAGATACATTCAGTATACGTCCGTCTATTTCTCTTGCGTGGCCATCTGGGTCCCTGAAAATACCAAATTCGTCTGGAGTTAGATACTCATTATCAAATTTATCTTTTTCGCTTACAGTTTTTTTTTGGTTTAGAGCGGATGTCGATCGATGTTGTATGAGCCAGGTCGATCGATGTTGAAGGATTTATGTGGATCGATGGACAGCTTGCTCTGTCGATCGGATGGCTGTATCGTGTTCTTCCCTAAGCAGTTTCTGATCGATGTTGATATGTTTCATCGCGTCTTTGCATGTTGAGAAGTTCCTCATATGTGAAACCTTTGTGTAGTTCATATGCTCCTGGTTCATATATTGATGTTTATACTACATAGCTTTCGTGATGGTGATCATCTGCCCAACTGCCAGTCGAGTAGTCTCCTTCTCGCACTCGGTTGACTTCTGCGTCAATCGATGAGTAGTTGGCAATGCCGGTCGATGCTCGTTTCCGGTTTCTCTGATGAGGTTTAGTATCGATCGATGGTGAACTTGTTATGTTGATCGATGGCGCATTCCTTTTCCAAGAGGAATGATGTAGAAGTGTATCTTCCTCATCAAGGATGGATTTGTACTCAGTAGCTCGTTCATCCTCATAGGCTTCATGATACTCTTCTATATGCATGTTTTGTCAGGTGTATACGGCAATAGTGGGGTTATAGTAGTCGTTCTCCCAATCATCTGGACGACTATCGACCGATTCATCCTGGGGTTTGTCGGTCGATTTCTGATTACCACTGTCGATCCCAGTGTGAGTTTCGATCGACGCTGAGTATTCTGTCTCGTATTCCACTCCATAGTGGCAAGCTGCAATGATTCCTGGATCATTGATTCTTCTGGAGGACATCTATGGCTTCTTGATTGGAATGTCCTACTATTGAAAAGAAGGCTCTCCCAAGCAATATAGAAGAGTTCCAGTTTAGCTTGATGTCAAGGACATGAAATCAACTGGAACTAGGGCATTACCAATCTGCACCTCTAGGTCTCTCACAATCCCTCCTGAATTCTTCTAAGAACAGTCCACAAAAGTGAACAATTCGTTGGAAGGCTCCACCTGCAGACCCAGATGGTCTGCCATAACCCTAGGTAGGATGCTGAGTGATGCTCATGTGTCGCACAAAGCATATGGGAACTCAATACCCTTCACTGTGCATGGTATTGCGAATTGCCCAAGTTCACTCTTCTTCTTCAATGTAACCGTCTTCCTCATCTTTTCTCTAACTTCACAGAAAATTCTCTTGAAGTCTTCTGCTTTCTCCCTTGTCTCTCTGAAGAATATCCACAATCTGTGAGTATAATAAGCCTCCTCGAATGGCTTATTTAGAGGAATTCTGAAGACTCTTTTTCGAAAACTTTCCTTTTACTTATCATTGGCCCCCCTCTTCAGATGCTTCTCCACGTTTTCCTTTCTTTTCCTTAGGGTTCTCCCCATAGGAACCCTATCGACTTTCATCGAATCTTCTCCATCATCTGAAGGTATCCTCACGGTGTCTGGTGGGTTTTCTGAAGGTTTGGGGTTGGGCCTGAGTGCATTGAGACATGCAACATCTATCTTTGGTATCTGCACACGGTACGTAATAGGTGCTCGTCGATCGATGGACGCTGGAGGTTGTCGATCGATGTTGACATCTTTTTGTCGATCGATGTGGGTAACATCACGTCGAGCGATTCGAACATTATCAGGGTTGGGCAGATGTGAATGTTTTGCTGCAAACTCCTCGTGAGTCAGAATCCTCACGGCATTGCAAGATGCGGTTGACTCCGTTGGTGTCATCGGTCGATGCTCTGGAGATCCTGTCGATCGATTCTCTAGTACTCCAGTTGATCGATTTGAGTTGGTGTATGTCGATCGATGCTCGGTGGCTGGTGTCGATCGACACCAATGTGACCCGCCGAAACTCATCAGACTTTCTACCACGAAATTGCCTTCTTGCAGCTTCTCTTCCTTCACCACTTGCCAAAAGTCATCCTCAATAACGACGTTCACGTGGTGCTTCATCACATCATCCCCTACTCCTCTTGTTGAAGCTTCCTGCCTCCTAATAGCATCTCCTGTCTGCACAACCTGTATCTCCATCTTCTTCACATGAGAGCTCAAAGTCTCAAACTTTGTGTTCAGATTGGTGTAGACAGAATCTATCTTCCCATTGAAGTCAACAGTCATTCGCTGCTGTGCCTCAAGATCTCCTCAATCTTGCTCTCTTGAGTAGGCAGCGGTGGCTTCTGGTAGTAGGAACTTCCAAAATTCCTGTTGTTGCTGTAGCTGTTGTTGTAGGGTTTCTGGTATTGTGAGTTTTGGTTGAAGTTACTCCTATTTCTATAGGAGTTTCTATTTCCACCCTGGTTTCCTTGGAATCCAGCTCCACCAATGTAGTTTACTTCTTCTTCCTCTGCTCTACCCTCTACAGCTTCTGCATCTTCAACAAAGCTAACCTTCTTCTTGAGAAGCTTGTGAACACTGTCCAGTTTTGCCTTCACCTCATCCATCTGATCATTCCCTAGGATGGTGGTAGATCTCTTCCTCTCAAAATCAGTGTTCTTGGTGCTGTTGCTGGATGCTAGGTTTTCAATCACCTTGACTGCCTCCTCTGGGTTCCTGGTGTTGAAGTTTCCATTGCTGGAAGCATCAAGAGCCATCTGGTACTGCACCGCGATGCCTCTGTCAAAAGTACTGAGTAGTTGTACTTCATTGAATCCATGGTGTGGACAGTCACTCTGGTAAGACTTTAATCTGATCCAAGAGTCTATGAATGATTATGCAGGCTCCTGAGTGAATGTAGCAATCTTGCTCCTCAAGTCTTCAACGCGCGCCTCATCAAAGAAATTGCATAAGAATGCATTCTTTATGTCGCTCCAGGATTTAAGAGATCCTGGTTGTAACTGCTTGAGCCAATGCAGAGCTTCTCCAGCAAGTGAATATCTGAAAAGCTTGCATAGTAGGTAGTCCTCAGAGACTCCCTCGACTCTAATAGCATAAATCAGATCCTCGAACCTCTCCAGATGGTCCATAGGATGCTCGTGGGATAGTCCATGGTAGGGTAGCTGTCCCACAAGTGTGTAGTACTACGCTTTCAACTCAAAATCCCTCTCAATGATGGGGGGAAAGATGGCTGATCTGTTGGTGTAGTAGCGATCTGGACGGTTGTAGTCAGCCAACGTCATGGGTTGTGCAGCCTCATCTACAGGTAAGGTAGTAACTGCAGTAGTAGCATCAGGCTCAGGGAGTGCAGACCCCTGAGCATCTATTCTCTGACCTGCTGCATTACGCAGATGACCCTCCTGGTCATGCAGGTCTCCATTGTTGTCCCGAACAAGTATCAAAGGCGCAACCATGTCTCGCTGTTTAGTATCGATCGATGTCCGAGATGGAATGTCGATCGATGTCGGGTGAAGGGTATCGGTCGACGGAAGGTTTGTGTTGTCAATCGATAGGGGTGAGCGAGAATTGGTCGACGGGACTGGTGTCTGGGTCGACGGTGGTTGAGAAGAATCGAGCGACACGGAAGTGTTGTTATCGGTCGATAGGGAGCGCGCTTCCATATGGATCGTGTGTTCCAAACTTGCAGGATCTGGTGAGAATATCAGTTGGGATTCCTTGTTGCTTCTGGTACTGCTGGGCATGTACCTGAAAATCCAAGAAAATAAATTTTCTGTCAGAATACTTAACAAAAATTAGAAAATAGGCGATCAAAATTCTCCGGCAACGGTGCCAAGTTTGATACCACACAAATTACCCTAAGAAGTGATTTATATTCTCTCAAATAAGAGGTCGAGTTGTAGTACTTAGGGATCGAATTCACAGTGAGCGAGGGACCTAGGGATTCTAATATGAGTTTTTTAAGCAAAAATGTTTAAAGAGTTTTAAAAGTAAATTGCAGTTTTATATTGAACATGTGTTTGTTCAATAGCAGGTTTTTTTTTTTTTGGTTTTGGTGCTTAAGAAGGAAATAGCTAGACTTAGGGTTTTTATTCAGGAAAGTTGGAATTATAATCCTATAGATGCCTAATGAGTTGCATGCATGATAATGTAAAGTTCAACTATCTGATCAACAAGTCTTTCGGCTCTCGTGAACATTGACTTGTTGTCTATTAACTATATCTATGATCTCAACTCTCGTTATATTAATTTATTGAAAGTGTCGATCGATATTCCAATGAGCGTATCGATCGAAACACCTTTTGCACCGTCGATCGATTATTCAAGTGTGATATCGATCGACGCGCTCTAGTCAAGCTTTATGCGTTGGTTGAATGAATGCTTACTAAGCTCACTAGATCAGCTCTCGCCTTGCTCATAGCAAGAAGCATAGCTCTATTAGAATGTTTTCAGGATGAGAATTAAGCTATGGCTTATCAATCAATCGAAGGCCAGGTTCTAGGTAGCTAATCTAGAAACAGACATTAATGAACAATCATAAAGATGATTATCACAACTCAGCAATCTATAGTTGGGGCTAATCCCTCCTAACCTATTTAAACCCTAAAATCTAACAAAAGAACTACTCAGACATGGCTAAGCAGTTCATAACAGCAGTAAAGTATAAAAACTTCATAGAATAATAAAATAGATATCAATGGAGTTCCAATCACAAATTATAACTTTGGATCTTCTCTCCTATCTATCAATAAAACAATGAAACACAAAGAACGCACACTCTGCCTCTAACATGGCGGCAAAGCTTATATAATTAGGGTAAAAACTCGTCAGGGGCAATCTTGTAAAATAGTGAAATCTTGGGCTTCAAGTCGGCTGTGACCAAACGGGCTTCCTGCTAGCTTTGCTGTCGATTGACACCATGTTTTGTGTATCGATCGATTCTAGCTCTCCAATATCGACCGATAGTCGATCTCGATGGTCATCTCGGGTGCTTGCTCCAAATATCTCCAAAATGCTCCAAAATCATCACTTATCTCCAAAACATTCCTGATCTTATAAATATAATAAATACCCTCTATAATAATATAATTATTAGTAAAAACACCTATAAACTATGGATGAAAATGGGTCAACTCCATAGTCTATCATGCCTCACTCGATAGATCATGCCGATGGTGAGGCGTACTGGATAGAGAGATATGGTTCGATTACTCCCCCTAGCGAGAAGTTATTTCATGTCATGAACCAACGTTCGGTCGAAAAAGGCGCGCCGAGCAGAAGCACTAGTGAATTCCTTAAGGCCGTTCGGGCGTTCTGCCGGATTTCAGACGCGGTAGAGTTTCGAATTCCTTGTCGAGGGGAAAGTGCTGACAATCCTCTGGAGGGTTACTTTACCTGCTACGAGTCATTCTTAGTGCGATGTCGTTTGTGGTTTCCGATCCCTGAAATCATAGTCCGTGTGTTGGACCGTTTCGAGGTATCGATAAGCATGCTTAATCCCACCAGTTTTCAGCATCTCATTGGCGTCGTGATCCTGAGCTATGAGCATGGTCTCTCCCTTACCACTGACCACTTTGAAGCGATCTTTAGGCTGCAACTTGTTTCGAAACCGCACCTCTACCGGTTGGTCCTTAGGAAATATATGTCGGTGTTTAAGGGTCCTATTTCCAACTCTAACTCGTGGACGAAGTTCTTCTTCTTTGTCCGTATAAACGCTGCATCTGTGGAAGAGAATTGCATCCCATTCTATTGGAGCAAGCCGAATGACAGTCCCTTTATCAACCCCTTTTCCCATTCCCTGAAGACGTGATCGAAATGAGAGATCTCCCCAGGAACGATCTGTTTTTCTGGACCTTCTTTACGCCGAGGTGTTGAGATTCGTGCATCCCGATCTTGGAGTGGGCGCAGAAGCGGATAGTGATTCTGAGTCCGATGATCATGTGTCTTGTGACGTTCCCGCGGAGGGGATGAACGTGAGGTACTCTAAGGGTAAAGGCATTGATCTTGGTGACATAGACTTTTCCGTAGATGACTTTATTCTTCTAGGATGGGACCCGGACCTTGCTTACGGGGACGGTAGTGGTTTGAGCGAGGTACATATTCTGAATTTTGATGAGTTATTTGCTGGTTTACCCTCGAGTTTCGATCCTCCTTCGTCCGTGGACGAATTGGGAAGGTCCAAGGTGGTCGCGGAAGGATCTCGTATAATCAAAAGGGTTAGTTTCTTTCTTTTTTAGGAACTTTGCGTATAGAATCATGCGCTTTCTTCTTTTTTCTTTTTTTTAAACACGTTAGTCATTTTTGCAGGGTCTGAACATGCTTGGCTCAGCCCTTGAGGCAAGCCACAAGGAGGCCATGGTTTATCGCTTCAAGGCAGAGAAAGCGGAAAAGGACCTTGCACGTATGCAAAACGAAATTTTAGAGCGAGATTCAAAGCTTCCCAAGGATCATGACAGGGCTGTCCGTCGAGCGGAAAGGAAAGGTAAGAGAGAGATTGTCGAGGTGATGAGAAACCGTGCTTCTCAGTTCAAGACCGAGTATGGAAACCTTAAGGAGGCTTATTCCTTAGTGGGCGATTTTCGCGAGTGTCGTGGTTCAGTTGGTACCCTCTGGAAGACTCAGATATACGACTTTGTTTTCAAGGATGAGATGGAAACCATGGAAGGTGTCATGAAGGGTCACGCCCATGCTGAGGCGCTTATTTCCCCAATCGACTGGAGGATTCAGGGATTTTGGGATCCCGTCCTGGTTTCTCCTGATACGGAGGAGGTCACGACCGAGGTTGCTGGTGATGATGAGGAAGTGGACCGTCCCGCGGATGCATTCAGAGCTTCCATGTCCGGGGATTTTAACTTTGATCTGTGAGAATCGAAGTTAGTATTTGACGAGAAGAGGTTTCCCCCTATCTTGTGTTTATGGCCGAGTGTGGCCTTTATTATTTGTATCTGGCTGAGTGTGGCCCTTATGTTGAGACTTTGTGTGGGCCTGTCTGGCCGCTTTTTTTTATCGGGACTGGCCGTTGGTGGCTTTGAATCCCTACCGCTCTGAGATTTTATATATGATGAATATTTATCGAACTACTTTGTTCTGAATATGTCTAAAATAAATATGAGTTCTCGTCACATATTTAGTTCTGGCGAGACGTTCAATCTGTTGGTTTGCTCGAGATGTGAATTTTCGTAAAACCTGGCATTTCTCCAAATCTGTGCATGCACCGGATTCACCTAGAAGACGGTTCGAAATCGTCAGTGGAACACCAAAGGCCACTGAACCCGAACTTGAAAGAAGTTGTTAAAAAGGAAATAATTAAACTTCTAGATGCCAGGGTCATTTACCCGATTTCGGATAGCAATTGGGTTAGCCTCGTGCATGTTGTACCAAAAAAGGGCGGAATCACTGTCGTGAAGAATGACAAAGACGAACTCATTCCCACTCGAACCGTCACGGGACATCGAATGTCTATCGATTATAGAAAGCTAAATGCTGCATGCTACTAGAAAAGATCACTTCCCTTTACCTCTCAACGATCAAATGTTGGAAAGATTTGCGAATCACCAATACTATTGTTTTCTTGACAGATACTCTGGATTTTTCCAAATCCCTATACACCCTGACGATCAAGAAAAGACCACCTTTACATGCCCTTACGGAACATTCGCATACCGTAGAATGCCATTCGGTCTTTGTAATGCCCCTGCCACCTTCCAATGATGTCCATTTTTACTGATATGATAGAAGTCTTCATGGACGAATTCTCAGTATATGGATCTAGTTTCAAAAACTATCTAGATAACCTATGTAAAGTTTTGGCAAGATGCGAAGAAAAGAATCTCGTTCTAAATTGGGAAAAATGCCACTTTATGGTTAACGATGGAATCGTCCTAGGACATAAAGTGTCTGCTGCTGGTATAGAAGTAGATCGGGCAAAGATTAAGGTAATGACCGGCCTGCCAGCACCCACAAACGTAAAAGATGTGAGAAGTTTTCTCGGACATGCCGGATTTTATAGGAGGTTCATACAAGATCTCAGAAAAATCGCTAGACCTCTCACCTCCCTCCTATGTAAAGAAGTTAAATTCGACTTCACACCAGAGTGCATAAAGTCTTTTGAGGAAATAAAGAAATCCTTGATAACCGCCCCCATCGTACAGGCACCTGCCTGGAATTTTCCTTTCGAAATCATGTGCGATGCGAGCGATTTCAGTGTCGGAGCAGTTCTGGGCCAAAGGAAAGACAAAAAGCTACATGCAGTTTATTATGCCAGTAAAACTCTCGACGAAGCACAAAGAAATTACGCAACAACAGAAAAAAAACTGCTGGCCGTGGTTTATGCATTCGAAAAATTCCGTCAATACATGGTCGGATCGCGAGTCATCGTCCACACTGACCACACTGCAATTAAATACTTGATCAAAAGAAAGACGCAAAACCACATCTCCTGCGATGGATCCTTCTACTTCAAGAATTCGACATCGAAATCAAAGATAAAAGAGGAGTAGAAAACGGAGTTGCAGATCATCTTTCCCGGATAAGAATAGAAAACGACGTCCCTATCGATGACTTCTTACCAACTGAAAACGTTTACCAAACGGAATCGTTCATTGGGAATGTATATCTCACTTCAAAGGACCTATCGATCAACGATAACAATCCAATGTCGATCGACTACGACAATACCAGGTCGATCGACGACGACGATAGTATGTCGATCGACACTTCAAACATTCCGAGCGAAGATACTAATCCCAAAACCCTCACCTTCGATATAAAAGTTAAAGTCGCGCACAACAAGCTGTACCCTGACTGTGATTCCCCCGTGGATTAAAATCTGCATCGAGGAGTTCATGTAGTCGGACAAGGTTCAAAGGACAGACCTTGGTACTCTGATATAGTAAGCTATATAGCTGCCGACATAGAACCCGAAAAGTTGAGAGGGTACACAAGAAAGAAATTTTTACGAGAAGTTAGGAGATATCACTGGGATGAACCATATCTCTCCAAACACTACTCTGACGGGATGTTTAGACGCTGCGTCGCCGAAACTGAAATACACGATATTTTATTCCAATGCCATAGATCGGATTATGCTGGGCATTTTGCTACCTTTAAAATGGTATTAAAAATTCTTCAAGCAGGATTCTGGGAGCCAACCATGTCTCGCGATGCTCATGCATTCATAACACAATGCGACAGATGCCAACGAAGGGGAAAAATCAGTAAAAGACACGAAATGGAACATAAATCTATTCAAGAGGTAGAAGTGTTTGACTGTTGGGGAATAGATTTCATGGGCCCTTTCCCTTCTTCGTACGAAAATAAATACATCCTAGTCGCTGTTGACTATGTGTCAAAATGGGTCGAAGCGGTAGCTTCCCCAACAAACGACGCATCTGTCGTCATTAAGCTTTTCAAAAGCATTATCTTCCTGAGATTCGAAATACCCAGAATAGTTATAAGTGACGGTGGTTCCCATTTCATCAACAAAGTTTTTGAAGGACTACCCCGTAAGAGCGTACAACATAGAGTTGCTACACCCTACCACTCGCAGACGAGTGGGCAGGTAGAAGTCTCAAATCGACATATCAAAGATATCTTAGAAAAGACCGTGGGCACATCAAGAAAAGATTGGTCTAAAAAATTGGACAATGCACTCTGGGCTTATATCGGACTGCCTTCAAAACTCCTTTAGGAACCACCCCAGTTCAGCTGTATGGAAAATCATGTCACCTACCAGGTCAGCTGGAACACAAGACAGCCTGGGCCATTAAATTATTAAATTTCGACATCAAACCAGCTGCCGAAAGGAGGCTCATACAGCTTAACGAACTGGATGAAATCAGACATTTAGCCTATCAGAGTTCAAAGATGTTGGGGTCGAAAACGGTTATGACAAAGTTAATGTTCAAATCTCTGCAAAAAATCGGCATGAACATTTTTACCGAAGACACTCATCGTAAAAAGAATCTCTACAAGGAATCTCGCGGTAAAATCTTGTTCATGTCTCGATTGAATCAAATACCGGCTGTCCCAAGGCAACAGACAAGTATCCAACCCAGCCACGGACAAGCTCGAGTATGGCAATCGGACCACAGACAAGCCAAGCACGATCGCTACGCCGCGACCATGCGTGTACACTGCTCGGTTGCTGCGTAGCGACCGAACTCGAGCCAAGCTCGGTCGCTACGTAGCGACCGAGCACGCGCACCGCTCGGTCGCGTCGTAGCGACCGAGCACGCGTACCGCTCGGTCGCTACGTAGCGAGCGAGCTCGAGCCAAGCTCGGTCGCTACGTAGCGACCGAGCACGCGCACCGCTCGGTCGCTACGTAGCGACCGAGCATGCGTACTACTCGATCGCTACGTAGCGATCGAGCTCAAGCCAAGCTTGGTCGCAACGTAATGACCGAGCACGTGCACGTTTCGATCGTTACGAAGCAATTGTAACGTCGATACGACACGAATCCATGCATTCTCATCTACTCGTTAATGCTATCTCCCGAAGACTGTAGCAAACCTATTTCATGTTTCTCGTCATTTGAAGTCAACAATCGAACTTTTCGATAAAAACCGCAGAAAGTTTGTTTTTATCGAAAGAAGTCGTAATAAACGTTTCGGCCCAAAGGGACCTAAGACGTGACTTGAAGCCCGCTTACGATTTCTTAACCAAAAGCCCATAAACCGTAGGACGGTTTATGCTTGGATCGCAAGGAAAGATAAATGTCAAGTTTCCGCGGATAAATACGAAGTTTTCGAAGATAACTACGAAGATCGGGAAAAATGAAATATGTCCATTTTTAAGCTATCACGGCTTAAGGGCGGAAGAGGAAAAGCATAAACCGACCTTGGAGCGAGTATATAAAGAGTCCTAGGCAAGAGTCACAAGGGAGACTTTTTGACACAGCAAACTTAGAACTTAGAGCGATTTTAGGCAATTTTCCGTTTTTGTTATTCGAGCTGCGACTCAATTAGGTTTTTACCGTCTTAGGGTTTTAGAACTAGGAATCTCGCCGACAGCTCTCGTAGCCTAGACACTTACCTTGTTGTAAACGCTCAAACGCAGATTCATAATAAGAACTATCATGCTCTCTTTTTCGATTTCTTATTTTATTACTGTTCTGGTTTCGTATTCTGATTGCTTGGCGTGTGGTATTAGCAGATATCCAGGACCTCTGGGAAACAAGGGTTCTCCTAGTTTCCTAATTTAAACGGAAATCGACAGTGCGAATTTCGGTTCCCACAGTTTGGCGCTAGAAGGAGGGGGGTACAGATCAATCTAACTCCCAACCACATCACGCTCAACCAGACATGTCAATTTACGACGCAGACAATATGCAAAATCCTCTCAACGGAGGAGGCGACACCAATCTCCACACTCCAGCAGCGGACGTCTCCGCGGCCAACGCACCAGCCAATGCCGCAATGCTCGAGGAGTTTAAAAAGATGTTCGCCACCAATGAAAAACGTCGGAAGAACAGGAAAAGCTCGTGAACACCTTGACCAAACGGGTCGAAACCCTAACGGCAAGGACTCAAGCAATCCGTCCCCGCAGAACTTCAAAGGTTCGCGGGAAAAGACTCGACTTCGCAACCCCACTCGACAGGCCTGGGACATCGCGGGAACGTCCTTCGGGACAGAACTCTAGCACAGCATCCCCTGCCGAGAAGCAGAACTCTGAGAGTCCTCCACTTCCCGCGAAGGACTCGGAGGTCAATGAAGTCGAGCATGTCGACTTGGATCCCAGCGACGTCTCCAACGATACCGAGGAAGACGCCGACAGACATCCGAGAAGGAGGAAATCAGTTCGGGAAAGCTCCCCGTTCGATAAACCAATGACGGAAGAGGAGGAAATCCTCTATTGGGACGAGCAGGAGGAGCTGGCTGAAAAGCAAACCGAGATCACCCACAGCAAACGCCGACAAGCTCAGAAATCTGCTGACGAGACGACGGACATTCGCGATCTTCGTGATTACATCACCAAAACCGCAGCGGAAGTAAGAACCGTAAAATCTCAGATCCATCACGCTACCAGCGCTGCCCCTGAGATCGATAGGCTGCTCGAGGGGGCTCGAAAGACACCCTTCACCGCTCGCATCTCTGATACTAGGGTATCTGACCCGGGAAAAATCAAGGTGCCGAAGTACGATGGTACGACTGATTCTAAAGCGCGCCTTCAGGCTTTCCACATCACGATGGGAAGGGCTAGACTGAAGGATAGTGAAAAGGACGCCGGCTATTGCCGCCTGTTCGTCGAGAATCTGGAAGGAGCAGCGCTCGAATGGTTCGCACGCCTTAAGCGAAACTCCATCGGAAGTTTCCGACAGGTCGCGTCGGAATTTCTCAAACAATACTCTATGTTCATAGATAGAGAAACGTCCGATGTCGACCTCTGGAGTCTGTCCCAGAGGGAAGACAAACCCCTCCGCGAGTTCATAAGCCGGTTCAAGCTGGTGATGTCAAGGGTTAGCGGGATAAGCGACAAAGTGGCCATTGACGCGCTCAGAAAGACGCTCTGGTAGAAGTCGAAATTCAGAAAATGGATAACCCTCGACAAACCGCGGACGATCCAAGACGCCCTCCATAAGGCAACGTACTACATCATAATCGAAGAGGAAAGAAAAGTTTTGTCGGAAAAGCATAAACTAACGAAGCCGGCCTCGAAGGATGTAGACCAAAAGACAAAACGAAAAATTTCTCGTAACGACAAGTACGTCCATCACGAGGGGGAAGAATTCCAAGGGGCGCATAACTACGCGATCAATTCGGGTCAAGGCCGAACCATAGGGAATACGTGGACTCGCAATCAAGGATACGACGAAAACACCTTCTGCGTGTTCCACCAAGCCCGAGGACACTCCACGACAAACTTCAAAGTCTTGGGAGCAAGGTTGGCCGCGAAGCTACTAGCTGGAGAACTCTCCGAAATAATTAGCATCAAAGATCTCATCCTCGAGACCGATCGCCCTCCGAAGACGGACAGGAATCCGCCCACGGAAAACTCCCCACAAAGAAACCAATCCGGGGATAAACGCGGAAGAAGACCGGACGACAAAGGAAACGATAATAATCGTCGCAAAGTCAACATGATCTACTCGCAGTATTGCAACGACACGGTCTCGGGCATCAAGGCTTACCAACGGAAGGCCAAATCAAGTGCAAATTGGCCTACTTGGTCTCCTCCCCGAGATGGTCAAAGCAACTCGATAACTTTCACGCAGGACGAAGCTGGCGGAATCGATCAATCTCACTGGGATCCACTCGTCATAAATCTGGTCATACGAGATCTGGAAGTCGGAAAAGTCCTCATCGAAACGGGAAGCACGGTCAATGTTCTCTTCCGTGACACTCTCAATCGGATAAACATCAAACTCGGGGAAGTAACTCCAATGCCAAAACCACTTACTGGTTTTTCGGGCGAAGTGTCGATGACTCTCGGATCAATCCAGCTACCAGTGATGGCATCGTCGATTTCGCGGTGGTCGATCATCCTGCCATCTACAATGTGATCATGGGTACCCCATGGCTCAACGCCATGAAAGCCGTTCCATCTACATACCACCTCGGCGTCAAATTCCCGACCCAGAGCGGGGTCGCAGCCATCTGGGGTTGTCAAAAACAGTCGCGGCTTTGCTTTCTCGCAGAGCATAAGTTAAGGCAAATCAAGACTGCCGCAGTGACAACTCGCAAGCGCACGAAGTTAGCTCAGCCTTCGGCTGAAAACACCTCAAAGAAAGACAATACGATATCGTCTGTTGAAGCGAACGCTTCGGACATCGAAACTTAGCATGATTCCGAAGTCGACATTACGACTCAACCGGAGAAACCGGACGAAAACGTCGACCCTGCCACAGTCTCCACGATTAAGGAGGTCAGCACAGCTACAACCGCCGAGTAAGAACACTCGCGGCACAAAACAGAACTACGAGATGGCTTGATTCCCGAAAGGGGTACGTAGGCAGCTCGTCAAAAAGACGAGTTCAGCTATCCCCCTCTCTAAAAAGGGGGGGGGAGTGGGTACGTATACTCGTATACTCCCACGTTTTAAAGACAATCATTGTAATCGAGTTTTTTAAAAAAGTTTTAATACAATACGCATTTTTCGAGCTCTTACACAAGAAAGTCTCAGGACACGCTTCAAAATAAAAATATCTACAAACAGTAGACTCTTGTCAACGGCCTTATCTGGCATAAATCGCAAAGCAATCATGCTTCAGCACCAAAAATATATGTATGGTATTCGAAACAACTGCGAGACGTCGCCAAGTTAAAATTCGAAACTCTGCAAACAACTGTCTGAACGCGACCGTAAAACCTTAACGAATATTTACCCCCCGTTCGTCGATTGGCCCAGACGAACACGCCAGCCGTCTTAAACAAACGCAACCTGATCATTCTTTTGATCCTCGAACGTCCAACACAAGGATAATAGCGCGGTTCAAATAAAAAAAAAATCCAAAATTTTGGTCTAGCACTTCCAGTTGGTTTAAAAATTGCCTCTGGAGAGATGCTCGATTCGTACCATACAAGTCATATAAGCCGAGAACCTATCGCGGACTTTAAATCGGAACGAATCAGGTAGAAATTGCAACAGGAAAATCGATAGCCGGCTAGTCATCGCACAAACCTTAAAACCGAGATTAAGCCTAGGTCTTGCCCTAAACCCATCGCATTGGTCTCTAACATCTCAGGACATGATATCTAAAAAAGTGATACGAGATCCTAAAACATGTCTCTCCGTTCATATCTTAACGCTCCCGAAAGTTCGTAAAAAAAATTATTTTTACGAAAAATCTACGTCTTGAACAAACCAACATATTGAATGTCTCGAAAGAATTAAATATGAGATTACAACTCATGTTTACTTCAAACACAATCCAAAACAAACGCCCATCGCATATATAAAAACCGCATAGCGGTAGGGATTCGAAGCCACCAACGGCCAGTCCCGATAAAAGATAAAACGGCCAAAACAGGCCCATGCAAAGTCTCGAAATAAAGGCCACACTCGGCCATATACAGATAAACGAAGGCCTCACATGGCCACAAACACAAGATAAGCAAACAACCTCCTCCCGCCTAACGGTCACTTCACCTCTCAAGGATCGAAGTAAAAGTTCCCAGACAATGAACCTCCAAACACGTCCGCGGGACGATCCACCTCCTCGCAATCGCCGGGAAACTCGGTCGTGGTCTCAACAGTATTGGGAGAAACCGGGATCGGATCCCAGAATCCTCGGATCCTCCCGTCGATCGAAGGAATAAGCGCCTCACCGTGGGCATGATCCTTCATGCCATCCTTCATTTCCCTCATCTCCTTCTCGAAAACGTAGTCATCCGCCTGCGTCTTCCAAAGAGTGCCAACCGAACCGCGACACTCACGATAATAACCCACTAAAGAATAAGCATCCCTGAGGTTCCCATACTCAGTATGGAATTGGGAGGCACGACCTCTCATCACCTCGACGATATCTCTCTTACCCTTCCGTTCCGCACGAAGAATGGCCCTCTCGTGATCTGGAGCGAGTTTTGAATCCCGCTCCAACATCTCGCTTTGCAGACGAGCAAGATCCTTCTCCGCCTTCTCTGCTTTGAAGCGATAGACCATGGCCTCCCTATGGCTTGCCTCAAGGGCCGAGCCGAGCAAGTTCAGACCCTGCAAAATCAACTAACATGTTTAAACCTGAAAAGGAACATATAGATCTATCGGCAAAATTCTCAAAAGGAGAAGCCAACGCCATTGATGATGCGAGATCCTTCCGCAACGACCTTCGACCGTCCCAGTTCGTCCACGAACGGGGGAGGGTCAAAAATCGAGGGCAAACCGGAAAATAAATCGTCAAAATCTGGGAGAGGAGCCTCGTTCGTACCACTCCCATCACCATAGACGAGGTCTGGGTCCCATCCCGGAAGGATGGAATCGTCCACGGAAAATTCTATGTCGCCAAGGTCGATATCCTTACCCTTAGAGGACCTCAAGCTCGTCTCATCCATGGAAACAACACAAGGTTCCGGAGTGTCAGGCTCGGAATCTCTGTCTGTTTCCGCACCCGATGCAAGGCCGGGATGCACAAACCTCAACGCCTTTCGGACTCTCTTCGGTGAAAAAGAGGTCCAGAAAAACAGACCGTTCCTGAGAAGATCCCTCACTGCGATCGTGTCTTCAGGAAACGGAGCGATCAGATTGATCAAGGGGCGATCGTTTGGCTGACTCCGAAACAAAGGGATGCAACTCTCTTCGACGGACGCGGCGCTTATACGGACAAAGAAGAAAAACTTCTTCCACGAGTTGAAGTTGGAAAGAAACACCTTGACCACCGACATGAAATTCCGAGGGACCAATCGGTACTTGTCCGTCTTCGAGATGATCTGCAACCTGAAGAGCGCTTCGAAGTGGTCGACGCTAAGGGAGAGACCGTGCTCGTAGCTCAAGATCACGTCGCCGATGAGGTACTGGATACCGATGAGGTGCTGGATACTGATGGGGTTCAGCTGACTTATCGATACCTCAAAGCGATCCAGCACGCGGACGATGCTTTGGGAATCGGAAACCACAAGCGGCAGCGCACTATGAATACTTCGTAACAAGTAAAGTAACCCTCCGGGGGACTATTAGCACGCTCTCCGCGACGAGGAATCCAAAATTCCACCGTATCCGGAATTCGGTAAAACGACCACTGTTGGGGTCAAAAATGGTTATTTCGAAATCAACGGCTATGATTATTTCTTATTCACGGATTTCTCGCAAAACATTCACTGAAAGAAAGATCGGAAGTGAACATACGAGCGAAATCCCGCACAAAAGCCACTCGCCGGAGAGCTGAACCATCACGCGGGTCAGCTCGCTGGCGAGCTCAACCATCACGCCGGTCAGCTCGCCAGCGAGCTGAACCGTCGTGTGGTTGCACTCGCCCGGCAAGCTCAACCATCGCGCCGGTCAGCTCGCCGGCGAGCTGAACCGTCGTGTGGTTTTGCTCGGCGTCGAGTTCGGCCGTCACGCGAGTCGGCTTGCCCGGTGAGCTCGACCTGATCCCAGCCTGTCCGACTTACTTCGACTCCCGTATCTTCCGTATAGCTGTGATATCCGACCTTCGGGACCATATACTTCTCTTTTCGTTTTGATTAAAGTTATTCCCGAAGTTTTATGACTAAAACCGAGAAATCGTATAAACGCCAAAAGGCCTAAGAACGGTCTGCAAGGATCCAAACTGGTCTAGAGGCCCATCCACGCTCTCAGAAGGGATTCGAGCCCATAAAAGTTATGACGGTTTGTCCTAACTCGCAGAAATACGATAAATGCTAAGTTTCCAAAGATAAATGTAAAAATTCGAGGATAACTATCAAGATCGACGAAAAATGGAATATTCCCAAAAGAGATAGACTTGGGCCCGAAGGCGAAGGATGGGCCACCGACTATATAAGGAGAGCAGGAGCAGAAGAAAAGGGCATCCGGGAATTTAGACTTAGAGAACTCCTGCTAGCTTAGAGAACTTAGGGCTTAGGTGGTTAGACTAGCACGGCAAGGCTTAGGACGTCTTGGCCGCCTCTTGTCCTATTGTTCCGATAGTTAGCATATCTCTACTCCTCTCGGAGAAATCGCCTCTGAGCGACTATCTATCTTTTTATCGTTCTAAAGTTATTACGCAGAGAATTCGGACCTTCAAGGAAAAACGGGTTCATTCGGTTTTCCTCCATTATTATTTATTATAATCGACGGTGTGAATTTCGGTTCCCACAGTTTGGAGCTAGACGGAGGGGGGTGGACGAATTCTCTAACTCAAAAATCACTAAACGATAAAAGACACAGGATGTCCGCTCCAGCAGACCGGGCAACGGCCGATCAGGCCAAACCCCACAACGATCTCCTTGTCATCGAGCTGACGATCCAGGACATCGACGTAGCGAGAGTGTTGGTCGACACCGGATGCTCAGCCAATATTATTTACAAAAACACACTCGAAAGAATGGAGATCGAAATGTGCGCCGTTACGGAAAGACCCAGCCCGATATTCGGACTCTCGGGAAATGCTACTATGACTCTCAGCTCGATCGACCTTGTTGTTAAAGCCGGGAGCGTCATCAAAGTCACGGAATTCTTAGTCATCGACCGCCCAACATCGTACAACGCGATCGTCGGTACTCCATGGCTGAATTCCATGCGAGCGATCCCTTCGACATTCCATCTGTGCCTTAAGTTTCCAACCCCTCGTGGAGTCGAAACTATACAAGGAGAACGCCAGATGTCGCAAGTATGTTTCGCAAACGAGTTAAAAAGAAAGAACTTTGCAATCGAAACTTCCCATAAAAAGAAAAGAAAGCTGACTCTCGATGAGAACGCCCCGGAACGAGACTCGGAAGTCCTCTGGCAATCTCAAAGGGCCGAAGCCCTAGAAGGGAAGCGCGAACCGACTTGCGAACCGGTAATTTCGATCTGCCTCGACGAATCCTCTCCGGAATGATGCGTCGAGATTGGAGCCAACCTCCGCGAGCCACTAAAGACAGAGCTCATCGCCTGTCTCAAAAAGAACCTCAATGCGTTCGCTTGGGCCGCAGAGGATATGCTAGGGATCGATATCGGCATAACGTGTCATGAGCTTAACATCTATCCGACCTACAAACCCGTCAAACAAAAAAGGCGGAAGCTAGGACCGGAGCGTACCACCGCGGTAAATGAGGAAGTCGAAAGAGTCATGAAGGTCGGATCAATTACAGAAGTTAGGTATCCAGACTGGCTCGCTAACCCGGTCGTGGTCAAAAAGAAAAACGGCAAATGGCGAGTATGCGTCAATTTCACCGATCTCAACAAGGCCTGTCCAAAGGATTACTTCCCACTCCCGCACATCGACCGACTGGTCAAACGAATAGCAGGGAACAAACTCTTATCATTTATGGATGCCTTCTCCGGGTACAATCAGATCATGATGAGTCCTGACGATCGTGAGAAAACTGCGTTCATCACCGATCGGGGAACATATTGCTACAAAGTAATGCCTTTCGGTCTCAAGAATGCAGGCGCCACTTACCAGCGACTTGTCAATCGAATTTTCTCCGAACAGCTCGGCATGACTATGGAGGTATACATCAATGACATGATCGTAAAGTCTCTTGACGAGCAAGACCACATCTCCCATTTGGAGGAGTGCTTTGCAAGACTTAACTTCCACAACATGAAACTAAACCCTGCAAAGTGTAGATTCGCGGTGGCATCAGGAGAATTTCTCGGGTACCTAGTCACGTGTCGTGGGATCTTGCACAGTCCGAGGCAGTCAGGAAGACTCGCAAACTGGGCAATCGAACTAAGCGAGTACGACGTGGAGTACCGCCCAAGAACCTGCGCAAAATCTCAAGTACTAGCGGACTTCTTGGTAGAATTGCCCACGGGGGATATGACAAACATGGAACCGGACTCAACCTGGATCCTTCACGTCGACGGATCATCGTCCAAACAAGGATCCGGGATCGGAATCCGGCTCACGTCTCCGACCGGCGAAGTCTTGGAACAGTCGTTCCGATTGGAATTCCATGCGTCGAACAACGAGGCCGAATATGAAGCACTCCTCGCAGGAGTACGATTAGCCCATGGGCTTAAGATCCACAACAATCACGCTTACTGTGACTCTCAGTTAGTCGCAAATCAGTACAGCGGAGAATACGAAGCGAGGGACGAAAGAATGGATGCCTTGGCCGCACTCGCATCAAGTTCGGATTCTGGACTAAGACGAGTAATCCCCATCGAGTTCATCGAACACCCAAGCATCGGACCACCAATGGTCGCCAATCTGATTTGAGCACAAATCGAAAATGAGGAGGAAGTCGAAGACCCACCAGAAGAAAATGTGGATCAGTCGGAATACGGCTGTGACAGCCCATGGCTAGAGCCAATCCGAGCATACATAATCAACGGAATGCTTCCCACTGAGAAATGGGCGGCCCGCAAAATCACGACCCAGGCCGCACGATATGTAACGGTAGAAGGAGAAATCTACAAATGGAGATTCTCCGGCCCACTCATGACCTGCGCCGAAGGCGAAAAAGCAAGAAGAGTAATGGAGGAGGTTCATTCCGGATCATGTGGGAACCACTCCGGCGGAAGATCTCTCGCCGTAAAAAGAAAACGCCATGGTTATTACTGGCCAACTATGATCAAAGACTGCGAGAAGTTCGCACGGAAGTGCGAAAAATGCCAAAGGCACGCGCCGACAATCCAGCAACCCGCGGAAGTCCTCTCATCCATCTCGTCTCCGTATCCCTTCATGCAATGATCCATGGATATCGTCGGGCCATTACATAACTCGAAGCAAAAACACTTCCTCCTGGTCCTCATGGATTTCTTCTCGAAGTGGGTAGAGGCAGATTCCTACGCAAGTATCAAAGACGTACAAGTCGAGAACTTCGTAAGGAAGAACATCATCACCAGACACGGGGTCCCTTACGAAATCGTGACAGACAACGGATCTCAGTTCATCTCTACCCGATTCGAAGCATTCTGCGAGAAGTGGAAGATACGACTGACCAAGTCGACTCCCAGATATCCGCAGTGCAATGGCCAGGCAGAGACCATCAACAAAACCGTCCTCGACGGGTTAAAAAAGCGCTTAGAAGCCAAAAAGGGGCGATGGGCAGAAGAGCTCGAAGGAGTTCTTTGGTCGCATCGTACGACCCCGAGACGGGCTACGGGTGAAACCCCATTCGCCCTCGTTTACGGAATGGAATGTATGATCCCCGCGGAAGTAGAATTTCCCAGAGTACGAAGAAGATTCCTCCCCGAACAAGAAGATCTTAACAGCGCGATGCTGCTGGACGAACTCGATCTTATTAACGAGCGGCGAGATCAAGCTCTCATACGAATCCAAAATTACCAGCACGCCGCCGCAAAATACTACAACTCAAACGTTCGCCATCGCAGGTTCAAAGAAGGCGACCTGGTCCTTCGCAAAGTCTTCCAAAACACTGCCGAACGTAACGCAGGAAAACTGGGAGCAAACTGGGAAGGTCCATACAAGGTCATAAAGGAAGTCCGACCAGGATCATACCAAATCGTAAACTTGCAGGACGTCAAGATCCAAAGAACCTGGAACGCGATGCATCTTAAGAAATACTACCACTAATCGTAAAGTGGATCCAAAGAACTACGAGATGGCTTGATCCCCGAAAAAAGGGTACGTAGGCAGCTCGCCCAGCGAGTTCAGCTATCCCCCCATCTTAAAAAAGGGGGGGGGGGGAATGGGTACGTATACTCGTATACTCCCACAACTTTCAAAAAGTCAATCTTTTCGAAATTTTTTACAAAAAAAAGCGACGCTACAATCGCTAAGCCCACTATCCGACAAACGGCTAGAACGGCGGTCCAGAACTCGCCCAGAACGCCTAAATCAGCTATCACGCTAAAACCAACAAACTCACGAATGCTCATAAAAAAAAAAAGCATCCTTGGTAAAAAGCCTGCAAGAAAAACGCGGCTCAAAACAAAAAAGATTAACTTCTGGCACTGCGAGACGTCGCAACACGCTTGAAGTTACGGTCTCTCCAACACTTATGGAAACAACACTCTTGTTTCCAAAATCAAGATACCTCTAACGGTAAAATGCCTTTAAAATGGCATCACTTCTTTGTTGCTGATCACAAACGAACCCTAACGTCCTAAACAGACACTAGCCGCCCTCGAAAGGATAGGCTCCTTACATCCGACAAGGATACCATAGCACGCTATACAAGAAAATCCAAAATTTTGGCCAGCACCTCCAAACGGCCTTTGGAAGTAGCTCGATTCATGCCAAGACAAGTCATATAAGCCGATAACACTTCACGGACTTTATATCGGTACGAATCAGGCAAAACGAAAGCCGACTTGTCATCGCATAGCCTTAGTCCGAAAGTAAACCTAGGTCTTGTCCTAAATCCAGTCTTACTGGATCCTGACATCTCAAAGGCATAATATCGACATCCCGATAATGAGATCCCAAAACTTGTCTCTTCACTTAAGTCTATGCGTTTTCACGAGTCCTCACACAAAGCAAAAGCTGTTCGCTCAACAGACTATGGATACGGTGATCGTCCGGGGGCAAGGAACGAGACGACAACTCACTCCTTCGCCCTCTAACTTCGAAAAACCCGGAGTTCTCTCGATTTATAATAAGCCGAAAAGGTTTTATAGATTGAGCCAAGCATTATACAAAAAGCCCTAACAAGAGCAGAGATTCAAAGCCACCAACGGCCAGTCCTGAAACATGCAAACTGTGGCCTCACAAACAGGCCAAAACGAAAAATAAAAAAATCCCCGAAAGGATCGTTACCCTAAGCATCCTCGGAGCACCACCTTCATCCTCAACCTCACAGCCATCGCCTCCCTCGGGCGCTTCGTCGTTTCCTCTCCCACTCGCAACATCTCCACCCTCTTCAGCCACGGGGCGTTGCCCCTCGGTCTCTCCCGAACACGGGGTGAGGGTGTACTCGAACTGCAGTTGAGAGAGGATCGAGTCGAAGTCCCCGTCGGAAGCCTTCAACTCCTCCTTGCGAGACAACAGCCTGGCTTCTTCGGAGTCCAGAGTCGGAGCCAAGTCGCCTTCGAGAAGGTGGATCTCATTCAAGCTTCCCTCGACGCTCGCCAGAGCCAGGTCCTTCTCACGGACTGCCATGAGGGAATCAAACAGAACAGCCATCCTCGTCAAGCGAGCGTGAAAATCATCCCTCGAAACAACAGTCCTCGACTCTTCTCGGTTCTGAATTTCACGGTAGAGACGACGGACTTTGGAAGCCTTGCTCTTCTTCTCCTTCTCCAGCTTGAACAATGCGCTCGCCGACTTTCCGAGGTCCCGCTCAAGATCGCTGACCCGAACCTCCAGCTGAGAGAGCTCAGCAGCACGAGCAGCTTCAGTAGATTTCAACGCGGCCTCAGCTTGTTTCAATGCCTCTCGCGATTCAGCCAGGCCCCTTGTTGAACACTCTATCTATGATCCCTAGTCGCTGAGCATCCCGTCAATCAGGGATACAAACTATACATGAAATAAGGGTCAGGATAATCGTAGAACAAGGTGGCTTATGCTGAGAATAGTCAAAACAAACCTTGGCACGATGTTGCGACAAAGGTCCCGAGGGCTCCCCTTCCGCGCCAGCGGTACATCTCCTCTTCTTGACGGTCTCGGTCGCAGCACCAGTCCTCTTGCGACTTTTGGTCAAAGGAGCAGCACTGGACGCGGGAAGCCCTAGGACGATCTCCTTCCTATCCAAAGGCGGAGGCATCAACTCCGTCGCCTTCTCCTCCTTAGGAGCTGGAACTGGTGTGGTCAAAGAGCCCGAGAGTTGAGCCGAGACCTCCGGAACTTGAACAGGAACCATGGCCGATTCTGCTAGGGGTGCGGCATCACCAGGGGACTTGTTTCCTCCAGCCGAGGTCGACATTGCAGGCGAAGAAAGGATAGCTGGCACCTCAGGCTGAATCCGACCCCCTTCTTTCCCGGGACTGCGTCTGGACAGTCTCTCTTTGAAAGAAAGAAACCAGGCGACGAAGGTTGGAGTAGCTTCATGCGTGGCCGGAGTCGGAAGTGCCGAGTTGGCCTCACCCATCTCGACGTCGGAGCTTTTCTTTTCACTTGGGGAGGAAGACATTCTTGATAGGTAGTTTGAAGAAAAGAAAAATGTGAGAGAAAGAGATGTGTGAAGAATGAGGAGTGGTGAGTTGCTACTTATAAGGATATGAGGGTGACGTGGATTTCCGCAATAAATATTCTTAGCCAAAGATTTTGATTTATAATTCACATCATTCGCCCGCAAAATGGTCTCCGAGTCTTACAGGCTGGGGGGCTAACTGTTGGGGTAAAAAATGGTTATTTCGAAATCAACGGCTATGATTATTTCTTATTCACGGATTTCTTGTAAGGCCCGATCCCGGCTCTAAGCCCAAACTGATCCGCGACCTTACCATCCAACATTTAAGTGTCTGATTCCGGTTTTAAGGTCTTTTAATTACTAAGTTCAATTCCATTTCAAGTGAGGTTCATGATCAAAACAATCTTATCAAGTGAACATAAGGCAAATCGGATTGTATATATAATAAATGAGATCCATACATCATCCATAGATTCATACTAATAGGTTTACACACTTAATCTATCATAAGTTCACAGTTTGCACAATAGGCTATCAATACTTCACATCTATCCACAATGACCCATTCACCACACATCTTCCCTTGGCTTGAATCCTCACAGCATCTTTCCTTTACCACGGTCCAGGTCCGATCCTGAAACCACGCAAACCACAAGATAAACACAACAGGCCTATAACCTAATCATCAAGCCTAAGATTGCATGGTTCGTTCCTAAGAACTAGGGTCTGTCCAGAATAGACCTACCTAAATATGCATGGTTCGTTCCTAAGAACTAGGGTCTGTCCAGAATAGACCTACCTAAATAAATTCCCAAAAACTAAATAAAATTCATGACAATTCATCATAATTCCCAACTAAGAGATTCCCATAATCAGATCTCAACCGATCCAACCCAAGGTATGAGATCCGATCATAGAACAGCCCGGCCGATGCCTAAGGCTTAGTCTCTGAACCGGCCAAGGCCTGGGTTCAGCGTTCCCTGTCTCCATCAATCCAATAACATCACATGACATAATATAAAAACAGATTCATAAGAAGTAAAGAGTATGGATGTATCTTGCCAAGCAATCCGACCACAAGTCCATACGGATCATCCGCAGGCCCGGGGCCGTCTCTTGCAATCTACACCACTAACCTTAGGAGCTCTTTCCCATGGAGGCACGTCCTTCTCCTTCTCCTTCTCCTTGTCCCTCTGTCTGGTATCCATCTCTATGGCCTGGTCTTCCCATGATCAGAACACGCCAGCAAGATCAGACCACTCCACACGGTTCTCCTCTCTTAACCGCCGGTCTCTCTCTCTTTATCTTTCTGGTAAGATTTTGGCAGAGCTTTGCCTAAGGAATTTCGTGCCATTATCTATGCCAGGGACTCTTTATTTATAGAGAAACTGAGCCCCAACTGCCCTGGAGAAACCGGCACAAGCAGTTAGAGAGAAAGGGCACAAAACTGCCCCTTTTGCACCTTTTCGGAAATAACTGCCCAACTGCTCTTCTCTCCTTTGGGCTGTCCGAAAACTAGGCCCAGAACATCATCCTGAGTCCCTTGTCTGAGGCCAAGACCCACGGACCCTTGGTGGTTCATGTCAAGATCCCACCAGCCCATAACCGCCCATGACCCGACCACACCGGCCCGGACCATAACACTCCACCGAGCTGAGTTGCGCTGGTCACCAACTGTTCCCAGCTGAGTGAGCTAGTCTATCAGCTCCAGTGAGCTACCCAAGACTGAATGAGCTAACTCCACACTATCATCAGCTGGTTGATCTTGCTCTCGGCCTTTGTCCAGCTACCGGTCACTCAACCAGCTCTCTTAAGCTTCCCTTTACTTCAACCTGGTTAAGTCTCAGCTTCCTGATGCCCTTAATCTTGTCTTTGAGCCATGATACGCTTGTCCTTAGGTCTGATGACCTGACTGGTGCGTCTCCTCGCACCATGGCTCGTCCCAACGATCCTATCTAGGATCGGGGATGCCACATTTCTCGCAAAACATTCACTGAAAGAAAGATCGAAAGTGAACGAATGAGCAAAATGCCGCACAAAAGCCACTCGCCGGAGAGCTGAACCATCACGCAGGTCAGCTCGCCGGCGAGCTCAACCATCACGTCGGTCAGCTCGCCGGGAAGCTGAACCGACGTGTGGTTATACTCGCCCGGCGAGCTCAACCATCACGCCGGTCAGCTCGCCGGCGAGCTGAACCGTCGTGTGGTTGCACTCGCCCGGCGAGCTCAACCATCGCGCCGGTCAGCTCGCCGGCGAGTTCGACCGTCACGCGAGTCGGCTCGCCCAGCGAGCTCGACCTGATCCCGGCCTGTCCGACTTTCTTCGACTCCCGTATCTTCCGTATAGCTGTGATATCTAACCTTCGGGACCATATACTTCTCGTTTCGTTTTGATTAAAGTTATTCTCGAAGTTTTATGACTAAAACCGAGAAATCGTATAAACGCCAAAAGGCCTAGGAACGGTCTGCAAGGATCGAAACTGGTCTAGAGGCCCATCCACGCTCTCAGAAGGGATTCGAGCCCATAAAAGTTATGACGGTTGTCCTAACTCGCAGAAATACGATAAATGCTAAGTTTCCAAAGATAAATGTAAAGATTCGAGGATAACTATCAAGATCGATGAAATGGAATATTCCCAGAAGAGATAGACTTGGGCCCGAAGGGGAAGGATGGGCCACCAACCTAAAGCGACTATATAAGGAGAGCATGAGCAGAAGAAAAGGGCATCCGAGAATTTAGACATAGAGAACTCCTGCTAGCTTAGAGAACTTAGGGCTTAGGTGGTTAGACTAGCACGGCAAGGCTTAGGACGTCTTGGCCGCCTCTTGTCCTATTGTTCCGATAGTTAGCATATCTCTACTCCTCTCGGAGAAATCTTGTATTCATACTATTCAATAAAACGCCTCTGAGCGATTATCTATCTTTTTATCGTTCTCAAGTGATTAAGCAGAGAATTCAGACCTTCAAGGAAAAACGGGTTCACTCGGTTTTCCTCCATTATTATTTATTATAATCGACGGTGTGAATTTCGGTTCCCACAACCACACGGTCCGAAGGAAGTCGCTAGTGCTCCTGTTCGGCGCACCATCCTCGATCAAACGATGGTTCATGACGGGGAACGATTTCTCGTTAGGAGGCGTGATCGAACCATACCTCGCAGTCCACCACGCCTCGTTCTCGGCCGGGTATACCGAGTGAGGTAAAAACTCAATCTTCGGCACAAGAATCTCTTCGTGGACATCTGCGGGCTAGGAACCACGAGAGGTACCTTTTTTCGAAGTCTTCTTCTTACTTGACATTTTGTAGATTTCAAAGGAAAACAAGAAAAAGGAGATAGAGAGGAGGGGGAAATTTTTCAAAGAACTCCTTATGAAAATTAGCAAGTGAAAAATTATGAAGAAGTTACCTCCCTTCTTATAGGAATAAGAAATTACTATTTGCCCGCGGAGTTTGAACATAAACTTCGCCCAAATACGCCAATCTCGTCTAACTCACAATACCGCGCGCTAGAATCTCGTCGGAAATCCACGATTCTACCGAGCTGGAGGGCTAACTGTTGGGGTCGAAAACAGTTATGACAAATTTAATGTCCAAATCTCCGCAAAAAATCGGCATGAACATTTTTACCGAAGACACTCATCGTAAAAAGAATCTCTACAAGGAATCTCGCGGTAAAATCTTGTTCATGTCTCGATTGAATCAAATACCGGCTGTCCCAAGGCAACGGACACGTATCCAAACCAGCCACGGACAAGCTCGAGTATGGCAATCGGACCACGGACAAGCCAAGCACAATCGTTATTGCCCGAGGTTCTGCCTTGTTACGAACTGACTGCGTAGTTATGCGCCCCCTGGATTTCTTCCCCCTCGTGATGGACATACTTGTCGTTACGAGAGTTTTTATTTTTAGTATTTTGGTCTGCATCTTTCGAGGACATCTTTGTCGGCTTATGTTTTTGCGATAAAACTTTGATTTCTTCCTCGATTATGATGTAGTTCGTTGCCTTGTGAAGGGCGTCTTGGATCGTTCGTGGTTTATCGAGGGTTATCCATTTTCTGAATTTCGACTTGTACCAGAGCGTTTTTCTGAGCGCGTCTATGGCCACCTTGTCGCTTATTCCGCTAACCCTTGACATAACCAGCTTGAATCGCTTATGAACTCGCGGAGAGGTTCGTCCTCTCTCTGGGATAGACTCCAGAGATTGACATCAGATGTTTCTCTATCTATGAACATAGAATACTGTTTGAAAAACTACAATGCGAGCTGGCGAAAACTTCCGATTGAGTTTCGCTTAAGGCGTGCGAACAATTCGAGCGCCGCTCCTTCCAAATTTTTGACAAACAGACGGCAGTAACTGGCGTCTTTTTCGCTCTCCTTCAGTCTGGCCCTTCCCATCGTGATATGCAAGGCCTGAAGATGCGCTTCAGGATCAGTCGTACCATTGTATATTGGTACTTTGATATTTCCTAGGTCATATACTTTGGTATCAAAGATGCGAGCAGTGAAAGGTGTTTTCCGAGCTCCCTCAAGTAATCTATCGATCTCGGGGGCAGCTCTAGTAGCATGATGGATCTGGGATTTCACGGCCCTTACTTCTGCTGCAGTTTTAGTTATGTAATCGCGAAGGTCACGTAAGTCTGATTTTTCGCCAGCAGCTTTCCGAGCTTGTCGGCGTTTACTGCGACTAATCTCGGTTTGTTTTTCGGCTAACTCCTCCTGTTCAACCCACTAGAGGTTTTCCTCTTCTTCCGTCATAGATTTATCAAACGGAGAGTCTTCCCGAGCCGATCGGCTTCTGGTTTTTCTTGGATGTATGTCAGCGTCCTCTTCCGTATCATTGGAAACGTCGCTGGTATCCAAGTTGACATGCTCGACTTTGTCGACCTTTGTGTCCCTTGCGGGAGGTAGAAGGTTTTTAGAGTTTCGTTTTTCAGCAGGACATGTTTTGCTGGGGTTTTGACCCGAAGGACGTTCCCGCGACGTTCCAGGCCTGTCGAGTGGAGTTGTGAAGTTGAGTTTTCTTCCGCGGATTTTCATAGATCCGCGAGGGAGGACTGCACGGGTTCTTGCCGTTAAGGTTTCGACCTTTTCAATCAAGGAACCCACGAGTTTTTCTTGTTCTTCCGACCACTTTCCGTAGGCAGAGAACATATTTTTGAACTCCTCGAGCGTCGCGGCGTTAGCTGTTGCTTTGTCTGCAGAAACGTCCGCTTCTGGAGTGTTTTGACTGTCGTTGCTTCCTCCGTTAAGAGGAGTTTGCAAGTTATTCGTGTCGTCGGTTGTCATGTCTGGTTGAGCGTCTTGCGGCTGAGAGTTAGATTGATCCGTACCCCCCCCCTCCTTCTAGCGCCAAACTGTGGGAACCGAAATTCGCACTGCCGATTTCCGTTTAAATAAGGAAAGTTGGGAAAACCTTAATTTCCAAGAGGTCCCGGATATCTGCTAAACCACACGCCAAGCAATCAGAACACGAAATAAAGACGAGAAAAATAAGAAATCGAAAAGAGAGCAAAATAGCTCTTATTCCAAATACGCGTTTGAGCGTTACAACAAGGTAAGAGCCTTGGCTACGAGAGCTGTCGGCGAGATTCCTAGTTCTAAAACCCTAAGACTGAAAGACGTAATTGAGTCGCAGCTCGAATAACGAAAACAGAAAGTTGCCTAAAATTGCTCTAAGTGCCAAGTTTGCTCTGAAAAAATTCTACTCTTGAGACTCTCGCCTAGGACTCCTTATATACTCCTCAAAGGTCGGTTTTAGCTTTTCCCTTCCTGCCCTTAAGCTGTCTTAAGCGAGAAATGGAGATATTCCATTTTTTCCGATCTTCATGTTTATCCACGGAAACTTAACATTTTTTTCTGCGGAAACTTACCTCTTATTATTTTTTTTAATAAAAACATAAACCACCATAGCGTCCACGAGCTCATTCTTAAAGAATCTTAAGTGGGCTTGTAGTCACGTTTTAGACCTCGTTGGGCCATCTTTCGACATGAAACGTTTGTTACGATTTTCTTTTCGACAAAAACAAGTTCTCGAGGTTTTTATCGTAAAGTTTCAACGGTAAATTTGATCGGAATGATGTGAGAAATGATATGACTGCGGTACATGGGAGCTAGCATTGAGGAACCGACGAGAATGCACGGATTTGGGTCGTACCCGTTGATAGATGTCTGAGACAGTTCGGTCGTTACGTAGTGACCTTATCCATGCTGGATCGGTCGCTACGTAGCGATCGACTCGTTCGCGGGCCGGTCGCTACGTAGAGACCGGCCGAGTGGCTTGGTTGGTCGCTACGTAGCGACCGACCGAGTGGCTTGGTTGGTCGCTACATAACGACCGGCTCGTTCGCGGACAAGTCGCTACGTGGCGACCTGGTTTTGATCCTTTTCTGACGTTGTATGAACGTGTTCTTGGACTATGGGTGCTTAATTTCGATGAATCAACCGAGATTAGTACAAGATTTCATCGCAAAGTTCTTCGTAAAAGTAATCTTTACGAAGGTTACTTTTCGTAATAACGTTCATGCTAATTTTTACGGATATTTGGATGTTAACTTCGTCATGTCCGTTTTTCACCCCAACATTGGGCATGTACCTGAAAATCCAAGAAAAAATTTATGTCAGAAAATTAACAAAAATTAAATCAATAGGCGATCAAAGTTCCCCGACAACGGCGCTAAATTTGATATCACTCAAATTACCCTAAGGAGTGATTTATACTCTCTCAAATAAGAGGTCGAGTTGTAGTACTTAGGGTTCAAATTCACAGGGAGGTAGGGAACCTAATGGATCTAATATGATTTGTTAAGTAGAAAGTTTTTAAGATTTAAAATGTAAATTTGCAGTTTTGGTTGAGCAAGTAATTGCTCGATTGATTGGTTGAGGTTTTGGTGCTTAAAAGGAAATAGCTAGACTTAGGATTTCTATTCAAGAAACTTGGAATTATAATCCTACAGATGCCTAATAATGCATGTCCATTCAACAATCAATTTAACAAGTCCATCAGCTATCACATGTTTGAACTCGTCTATTAACTAGATCTAATGACCCAAACAAATGTGTTCGATGAATAGCAGTGTCCATCGATAATCCTATAGGTATATCGGTCGATACACCTTTCACTCCGTCGATCGAATATCCAATATGAATATCGATCGACTCGCTTCTAGTTAAGCTTTATGTGCGGGTTGAATGAAGCGTACTAAGCTCACTAGATCATACTCTTAGCAAGAAACTTAGCTCAGTTAGAATATTTTCAGGATGAGAATGAAGCTCTCGCTTTTATCTATCAATCCTAGGGCAAGTTCTAGGTAGCTAATCTAGAAACAGGCATTAATGAACAATCCTAATGACAATTACCACAACTCAGCAATCTATAGTTGGGACTAATCCCTCATAACCTATTTAAACCCTAAATCTAACAGTGGAACTACTCAGACATGGCCAAGCAATTCATGAAAGCAATTAGGTTAGAAAACTTCATAGAATATGTAAAATAGATATTAATGGAGTTCCAATCACAAATTATAACTTTGGATCTTCTCTCTAATCTATCACAATCCTAAAACATTTTGCTGAAAGTAATAAAACTAAAAAAAACAGAAAAGCACTATTTTCCTCTAACGTGGTGGCAAAGCTTATTTAGTTAGGTTAAAACTCGTCAGGGGTAATCTTGTAAATTGGTGAAGACTTGGGCTTCAAGTCGGCTGTGACCAAACAGGCTTTCTGCGCGCTTTGTTGTCGATTGATGTTCAAGTGTGAACATCAATCGATATTCCTCCTCCAATATCACCCGATGGTCAGCTCGATGGTCATCTTGGGTGCTTGCTCCAAATATCTTCAAAATGCTCCAAAATCATCACTTATCTCCATATCAATCCTGATCTTATAAGTATAATAAATAGACTCTATAATATAATGATAGATAGTAAAAACACCTATAAACCATGGATGAAAATGGATCAAATCCATGGTCTATCACAGCTGCAGAAGAGCCTTGAGCGAATGGAGGAGACAACATAATGTTAACTCGGCAAAATTAGTGGAGGAGCTTAAGGAAAAAGTGGAGGGTTTGTACGCTGATGATAATGCTACAACTGAGAAAATTGTAGCAGCGCTGAAGGAACTCTCTGATGCTCTTAAAGCAGAAGAAATGTTCTGGAAACAGAAGAGTCGGGTGTTTTGGCTGAGAGAAGGTGACAGAAATACAAAAAATTTCCATGCCTTAACAAAGCAAAGAAGAGCAAGGAATAAAATCACACATCTCCTAGACGTGAATGGAAACATAGTTGAGGAGGAAGAAGGATTAGTAACCATTGCTACTAGCTATTTTAGATAGATCTTTGAATCATCAAATATCAAATCCAGAGGATTTTGAAGAGGCACTACCTCAAGTTCCTACGACGATCATTGGAGCTATGAATGACAACCTTACAGCTCCGGTCTCCGAATGAGAGATCAAATTAGCGCTCTTTCCTATGCATCCAGAAAAGACCCCAGGACCAGATGGGATGACTGCGCTTTTCTATCAGAAATTCTGGGATATAGTAAAGGAAGATTTAACTCTTATGGTTAATAAATTCCATTTTGAGGGGATGGTGGCGAATGGACTGAATGATACAAATATATGTCTCATCCGAAAGTCAACAAGGCCTAATGAAATGGCTCAGTTTAGACCCATTAGCTTATGCAACGTCAGTTACAAGACAGTGCTACCAGGATTGATATCGGAAACTCAGTCAGCTTTTGTTGCTGGGAGACAGATCTCAGACAACATTATGATTGCTCAGGAGATGTTCCACGCTCTTAGAACTAAACCAAGTGGACGCAGTAAAAGGATGGCCATCAAGAAAGACATGACCAAAGCATATGACAGGATGGAATGGTCCTTTATTGAAGCTGTCATGCGCAAGATGGGTTTCTCAGAGACATGGATCACCTGGATAATGCGTTGTATTACGTCGGTGAAATATAAGGTCCTTATGAATGGAGAGCCAAGAGGAAATATTGTTCCAAGTAGAGGTTTATGTCAAGGAGATCCTTTGTCTCCTTTCTTTTTTATTCTATGCACGGAAGCGCTCATTAGCCTTCTCAATCATGCAGAGATCCAAGGGAAGATAACAGGGATGAGCGTCACACGCGCGTGTCCGTCGGTATCCCACCTTCTCTTTGCTGATGATAGCTTTTTCTTCTGTAAGGCGGAGCCCCGTTAATGTGAAGAAGTAATGAAAGTAGTCAGGAGATATGAGAAAGCATCTCGACAATGTATTAATTTTGATCAATCATCCTTACTATTTGGTAAGCGGATTAATGCGACTATTAGACAAGAGCTTAAAGATGTGCTTGGAATACAAAATGAAGGAGGAATGGGAATTTACCTAGGTATCCCATAAGACATAAGTGGATCCAAGCGCAAACTTTTTGCATTTCTAAAAGACAAGTTGATGCATAGAGTGAAGGGATGGACAGGCAGATGGCTCTCAAAAGGTGGGAATGAAGTGCTGATTTAATGAATTTTGCTCGCACTACCGACATTCGTTATGTCTACTTTCCTGCTCCCATTGGAGATATGTGAAAACCTTGCCAGTGCCATTGCAGAATTCTGGTGGAGTTCAAATCCACCGAAAAGAGGAATACACTGGAAAAAATGGGAAAAAGTCTGTTTACCAAGAGAGGAGGGTGGGATCGGTTTCAGTATGATCCATGAGTTCAATCTGGCACTATTGGCAAAACAACTCTGGAGACTAGTTCAATTCACTGATTCTTTGGTTGTCCGGGTCTTGAGGGGAAGATACTATAGATTGAGTTCTCCACTAAGAGCAAACACTGCAACCAGCCCATCCTATGCGTGGACAAGTATTTCTGCTGCAAGGAAGTTGTTATTACTGGGGATCAGACAGAAGATACATTCAGGGTATAAAGTCAAGGTGTGGGAGGATCTGTGGATTCCAAAGGAGTGATTACCCTAAGGAGTGATTTATAATCTTTCAAATAAGAGGTCGAGTTGTAGTACTTAGGGATCATATTCACAGGGAGGTAGGGAACCTAAGAAATCTAATATGATTTGTTAAGCACGATATTTTAATGATTTAAATGTAAATTGCAGCTTTTATCAAGCAAGTGTTTGCTCAATTGATTGGTTGAGGTTTTGGTGCTTAAAAGGAAATAGCTAGACTTAGGCTTTTTATTCAGGAAACTTGGGATTATAATCCAACAGATGCCTATGAGTTGCATGAATGATAATGTAAAGCTCAACTACTTAGTCAACAAGTCTATCAGCTTTCGCATGTTTGGACTTGTCTATTAACTAGATCTAATGATCTCAACCATTGTTTGTCGATCAATTAGAAATTGTCGATCGGTGATCCTATAGGGATATCGATCGATTCACCTTTCGCTCCGTCGATTGATTATTCAATAATGATATCGATTGACGCGCTTCTAGTTAAGCTTTATGCGCGGGTTGAATGGTAGCTTACTAAGCTAACTAGATCAGCTCTCGCCTTACTCATAGCAAGAAACTTAGCTCAGTTAGAATGTTTTCAGGATGAGAATGAAGCTCTCGCTTTTATCTATTAATCCTAGGGCAAGTTCTAGGTAGCTAATCTAGAGACAAGCATTAATGAACAATCCTAATGATAATTACCACAACTCAGCAATCTATAGTTGGAGCTAATCCCTCCTAACCTATTTATACCCTAAATCTA
The DNA here is from genome assembly GCF_020379485.1 of Brassica napus. NCBI lineage: Eukaryota > Viridiplantae > Streptophyta > Magnoliopsida > Brassicales > Brassicaceae > Brassica > Brassica napus. Next base: position 21,763,068 of record NC_063447.1, read on the forward strand.
AAAATGAAACTACTCAGACATAGCTAAGCAATTCATAACAGTAACTAGGTAAGAAAACTTCATTAGAACAGTAAATAAATATTAATGGAGTTTCAATCAAAAATTATAACTTTGGATCTTCTCTCCAATCTATCAAAATCCTAGAAAACCTTGCTGTGAAAAAAAATAAAAAAAACAAAGCACACTTTGCCTCTAACATGGTGGCAAAGCTTATATAATTAGGTTAAAACTCGTCAGGGGTAATCTTGTAAATTGGTGAAGACATGGGCTTCAAGTTGGCTATGACCAAACGGGCTTTCTGCGCGCTTCGCTGTCGATCGATGTCAAGACATGCACATCGATTGAGTATTCCTCTTCAATATCGACTGATGGTCGAGCTCGATGGTCATCTCGGGTGCTTGCTCCAAATATCTCCAAAATGCTCCAAAATCATCACTTATCTCCAAATCACTCCTGATCCTATAAATATTTTAAATAAACTGTAATATAATAATTAGTAGTTAAAACACTTATAAACCATGGATAAAAGTGGGTCAAATCCATGGTCTATCAACTCCCCCAGACTTACCTTTTTGCTTGTCCTCAAGCAAAACAAAGAGACAGTTTCTCTGAAAGAGGTTTGAAACTGCAGGGACTCACATGATTTAAAACTTGGAATCATCACCTCTACAATAATGCAATCCACATCTAAAAAGTCTTAATCACAAAAGCACATTATACCATATCCTAGCTTACCATCCAAATTCATCTATCCAACAACTTAGCAAATCTTGTCTGGCATTTCCTTCTACCAACCTCATTTCTTAGCATAAATAAAAGTGTAGGCTTTACCTTGGGGGTATCGATCACATGATGCAAGGACTTTCAAACAAGTATCTGGACCTGCAGGTAAACATTAGTTCCTATCCTCTCTCTCTACTAATTTTCTCTCAGTCAAAATCTGCTTATATTTGCAAGATCATTGACCAAGATTGGACAGGCTTCTATGAATCAAGCCTTAATGGTGGTTGTCACCAAGTCATGTTCACTTCTTTTTGACCTATATCCTAGGATTATTTGTGAAGCAAGCCTTAATGGTTGTAGCCACCAAGTCCTTTTCTAATCTTTTACCTATAGAATTCTTATGAAGCAAGCCTTAATGGTTGTAGCCACGAAGTCCTGTTCGAATTCCTTCCTCATAAATCTCTAATAGATATATATAATAATAATAGTTTTTTTTTTATCTATCTAGAATTCGAAAATAGAGAGAGAAAGGGTGATAAATCTATCTACACAAGGCTTTACCTTCCAGACTTGTTTGAAGAATCCGATCTCATGTATACCAAGCCCCAAGACAAGCAGTTGTGTCAAGTTTAGTGTTGGAGACCAGCTTTGGTTCCTTCAAACAATCTCAGCAAGTGTGGATAGTTGACAGTTTGATCCACTTTGGTATCTTTAGTACTATCTGCAATCAGTAAGTCTAGAATGGTGCTAAAGAGTGGTTGGATAACAAGCAAAAATCTAAAATTTTATTATCCCCTTCTTGAAAAAATAAAAAAATTTTGAAAAATGTTTTAATAAGACTCATAAATAAATTACTATCAGTAAACCTCCCCCCAGACTTAAACTACACTTTCCCCAGTGTAAATTCAGTCGGAGTTATGGTGAGAACTAAATCATAAGGACAAAATGTAACAAGTTAGAACGATATACGAGACCGGAATAGATGTCGACCGATGTAAGGATGTTGATATCGGTCGCGGCAGGTAAGGCAATGTCGATCGATGTCGACAGCTTCTCGTCAGTCGATACTCACGGCAAACGTCGACTCTGATCTTTTTTTTATGACCTGCAATAATTAAAAACCAACATAAATATTATATCAATAAAAACTAAATAAATATTACCTAAAAGTGGGTTGCCTCCCACTCAGCGCTTTGTTATAGTCATTTAGCTTGACTTTTGGAGGTGATTGGGTTAGTAGTGTTGAAAACTGGAACTTGTTGGAAAACAAGTATCCATCTCTTCTCTGCGCTTGTTGAACCATGTAGCAGTGAAGTCTCTCATTGCTTCATCTCCTCTGCGCCATATTTCCTTCATTCTTGCAGTTTTGTTTTCCATTCTCTGCAATCTATCTTCAAGACTCTCAAGGTTGAACTGATGTCTTCTAAGTGTGGCGTAAGTGTCAACTGAGATCTCCTCTCCATGGTGATGTGTGTCAGACATGTATGATGTCACCTTTGGTATTAGCCGGCCTCGGTTTGTAGCGTCATCGACCGATGTATGTCTACGAATGTCGGTCGATATGTTGTTGCGTCTGTCGATCAATGAGGATGCTTCTGGTTGAAGGGCAATGTAACTCTGAATCTCCACCAATTCCCCTTGTATAGCTTCAATCTTTGAAGTCAAAGCACTAATGCTAAGATCCATTGGGAAATAGATGTCATCATATCTCCCATCAAACCTCTCTTCTGTAGCATCTAGAGCTCTCTATATCTCTTTGACCAACTGATCTATCTCTTCTCTGGTGAAAATCTTGTGGAGACTTCATCGGAGGTGAGTGTGGTGGACTGTTGTCGACCGATGCTGGTAAGCGTTGGTCGATCGATATAGGTAAGGGACTATCGATCGATGCATGTTGTCTTCCGTCGAACGATTTATGGCGAGAACCGTCTGTCGCTTGCTGAATTCTGGCTACGTCTTGCCTCATCTCTTCCATGCATGTAGTTAATCAACCGATGATATCATTCAGTGGATGGTAGACACCATCAAGCTTCATCTTGAAATCACCTTCATACTTCTCTTGGGCTCCACAGACTCCATAAACCACCTCATTGATCTCGTCCTTGGTGTAGATCTCTGGTACCAGCCTGGTCTGTGTGAATAAACTAGCATGTTCAGGAAGACATATGTAGCTTGGCTCATCTCTTGAAGCTCTTCCCAGAAGTCTTCTGATATCTCTGTTGTGAACACGAATGGTGCGTCCCTCTAGATCTCTGGCGTATCCCTGATCATCTCTGTAGACTCCATACTCATTTTTCTCTTCCCAGTAGAAGTTCCTGGTACCGTAGAAATCAAAAGCCCTTCTGCCGAATTCTTGACGGCTGTCGACCGATGTTGGGACGTCAACGTCGATCGATGGTCGAGTGGGATGGCGAGACCTATGTTTGAAGCTTTTGTCTATGCCACCAGCTGTGTCATAGAACTCTTTTGTATCCTTCTGTTGGTATTATGGAATGTTGCGTTGATGTACAAACAAATTTTCTGCTCCATTGGCTGTCTGAAGGATGTTTGCAATATCTTTTCGAGATACGTTCAGTATGCGTCTGTCTATTGCTCTTGCGTAGCCGTCTGGGTCCTAGAAAACACCAAATTCTTCTGGAGTTAGATACTCATTATCAAATTTATCTTTTTCGCTTACAGTGGTGTTTGATTTAGAGCGGATGTAGATCGATGTTGTATGAGCAACGTCGATCGATGTTGGAGGATTGATGTCGATCCATGGACGGCTTGCTCGGTCGATCGGATGGCTGGATCATGTTCTTCCCCAAGCAGCTTCTGATCGAAGTTGTTATGTTTCATCGCGTCTTTGCATGTTCAGAAGTTCCTCATATGTGAAACCTTCATGTAGTTCGTCTTCTCCTTGCTCATACATTGATGTTTCTACAACATAGCCTTTGTGATGGTGATCATATGTCCAACTGCAAATTGAGTAGTCTCCTTCTTTCACACGGTCGACTTCTGCGTCGATCGATGAGTAGTTGGCTATGTCGATAGATGCTCGTTTCAGGTTTCTTTGCTGAGGTTGAGTATCGATCGATGGTGCGCTTGTCATGTCGATCGATGGTGCATTCCTTTACCAAGAGGAATGATGTAGAAGTGTATCTTCCTCATCAAGGATGGCTTTGTACTCAGTAGCTCGTTCATCCTCATAGTCTTCCTCATACTCTTCTGCATGCATGTTTTGTCTGGTGTTTGCGACATTAGTGGGGTTGTAGTAGTCGTTCTCCCATTCATCTGGACTATTATCGACCGATTCTTCCTGTAGTGTGTCGTTCGATTTCTGATGGCCACTATCGATCGATGTTGCAATGTGAGTTTTGATCGACGCCGAGTATTCTGTCTCGTATTCCACTCCACAGTGGCAAGCTGCAATGATTCCTGGATCATTGATTTTTCTAGAGGACGCCTGTGACTTCTAGACTGGAATGGGGTCGTAGTGGGTATGAGGATCTATGAGCGTCAAGCACAACTGATTGGATTGCAGGTTGCACACTGCTCCCACTGTTGACAAGAAATCTCTCCCAAGAAATAGAGAAGAGTTCCAGTTTAGCTTGATGTCCAGGACACGGAAATCAACTGGAGCTAGGGCATTACCAATCTGTACCTCTAGGTCTCTCACAATTCCTCCTGAATTTCTCTGAGAACAGTCCACAAAAGTGAATAATTCGTTGGACGGCTCCACCTGCAGACCCAGATGGTCTGCCATAACCCTAGGTAGGATGCGGACTGATGCTCATGTGTCGTACATGGCATGTGGGAACTCAATACCCTTCACCGTGCATGGTATTGCGAATTATCCAGGATCACTCTTCTTCTTCACTGTAACCCTCTTCCTCATCTTTTCTCTAGCTTCACATAACATTCTGTTGATGTCTTCTTCTTTCTCCCTTGTCTCTTTGAAGAACATCCACAATCTGTGAGTATAATAAGCCTCCTCGAACGGTTTATCTATAGGAATCCTGAAGACTCTTTTTCGAAAACTTTCATTTTCCTTATCATTGGCCCCCTCTTTAGCTGCTTCTCTATTTTTTCCTTTCTTTTCCTTAGGTTTCTTTCCATAGGAACCCTATCGACTTCCATCGAATCTTCTCCATCATCTGAAGGTATCCTGACGGTCTTTGGTGGGCTTTCTGAAGGTTTGGGTTTGGGCCTGAGTCCGTTAAGACGTGCAACATCTATCTTTGGCATCTGCACTCGGTACGTAATAGGTGCTCATCGATCGATCGAAGCTGGAGGTTGTCAATCGATGTCGACATCTGTTTGTCGATCGATGGGGGTAGCAGCATGTCGAGCGATTCTGACGTTATCAGGGTTGGGCGGATGTGGGTGTTTTGCTGCGAACTCCTCGTGAGTCAGAATCCTCATGGCATTGCACGATGTGGTTGACTCCGTAGGTTTCTTCGATCGATGCTCTACAGATCATGTCGATCGATTTGGACTGGGGACCGTTGATCGACGTTCATGGTCTGGCGTCGATCGACACCAGTGCGATCCGCCGAAGCTCATCAGACTTTCTACTTCGAAATCTCCTTCTTGCAGCTTCTCTTCCTTCACCACTTGCCAGAAATCATCCCCAATGATGGCATTCACGTGGTGTTTCGTCACATCATCTCCTACCCCTCTTGTCAAGGCTTCCTACCTCTTAACAGCTTCTCCTGTCTGAACAACCTGCATCTCCAGCTTCTTCACATGAGGGCTCAAAGTTTCAAACTTTGTGTTCGGGTTGGTGTAGACAGAATCAATCTTCCCATTGAAGTCCACTGTCATGCGCTGCTGCGCCTCAAGAACCCTATCAAGCATCTCTTCAATCCTGCTCTCTTGAGTAGGCGGCAGTGGCTTCTGGTAGTAAGAATTTCCATAACTCCTGTTGTTGCTTTAGGGTTTCTGGTACTGCAAACTTTGGTTGAAATTACCCCTATTTCCATAAGAATTTATGTTTCCGCCCTGGTTTCCAGAACCTTGGAATCCAGTTCCACCAATGAAGTTCACCTCTTCTTCTTCCTCTGCTCTACCCTCTGTGTCTACAACTTCTGCATCTTCAACCAAGCAGACCTGCTTCCTAAGAAACTTGTGCACACTGTCCAGCTTTGCCTTCACCTAATCCATCTGATCATTCCCAAGGATGGTGGCAGACTTTTTCCTCTCAAAATCAGTGTTCTTGGTGCCGTTGCTAGATGCTAGGTTTTCAATGACCTTTACTGTGATAACCCGCCCTTCGGGATAAAATAGTCGAGAGAGCAAAACACAGATTCTGGAGCCGAGCGTTTGGGAGTTTAAGTATCAGGAGGAATTTTGAGTTTCGATCACATAAAACGTGACATGATTCGAAGAAAAGAGAAAGTTGGTCGAGGATCAACTTGGAGGTCGAATCGCGGGTGATAAGGATCGATCGAGAAGTTTTGAAGTACGAGGTGGTCAAAGAAGTCCTCGTGAGTGAACTATGAGTCGATTAAGCTGCTCGACCACAGTTATAAAATGTCTTAGATTGATCAGACGGACGATTTGGAAGCATAACATTTTTGGAAGCACGACGTTTCAGAAGCTCGACGGTTTAGAAGCACAGCGTTTCTTAACCACGAAGTAATCCGCAAAACTTCCAATCAGCGTAATATTAATTCAGAGACAACATAAGTGGGAAGAAGGATGGGACTGAAGCAGGACGGGAAGTAAGCACGACGGGATTGAAACACGGCGGGAAAACCCTAAATCGGGCAAAAACACTAATTTCGGTATTATGAAATTTTTCGAGGAAGCTGGAGACTTGGGAAATATTTTTCATCAAGGTCAGAAATATTTTGGAGTCTATTAAGAATATTTAGCTCATATCATAACTTGAGTGAAAAAATATTCGGGATTGATCGCGGGTCGAAAATATGCCGGAAGGGTAAAAAATCGCGTAAACCGACCAAGAAACTCGAGGTTTCTCTATGCATATGGCCAGGACGTTCTGTCTAGCATATCAGCAGCTGAGTGTTAACAAAAGGAGGAGGTGTAGACGTGCATGGGTGCTGATCATGCAGCTTGATAAGTCGTAGCTCGAGGTGTCGCAATACTTGCGATCTACGCATGCGAATCGACACGCAGAGGGCTGTGTGTCGCGACGCATGCACCCCAGCCATGCAGCAAGCCATCTGGACGTAAGTGGTGTCCTCTTGCATGTGTGTGAGACATGCCTCACGAAATGTGTGCAGCATGTGTCGCCGCGCATGGGACCGGAAGTATGCGGGCTGACACACATGCGCTTGGGTGGTGAATCCTTACTGGCCGGTGTCTTCTATATATACTCAGCCCCCCTGATCATTTTCATTCATCCGAAAACACTTAAAGGCGTTGCTTAGATATAGAGGGAGAAGTAGAAAAAGAAAGTAAAAGGTTTGGATCTATTTCGAGGGTTTTAGAGCATTTTCGAGATCAGTTACTCTACCGGAAGTCCAAGAAAATCGTCTAGAAGCTAGAGGAGGCTCTGTCTGAGTTCAGAACGGTCCATTCCAGCCCATTCGAGATGTCAGCATTGGGTTTTAGCTAAGCTCTCTCCAATCAACAAGCTGCTAGAACACTGTGAGTTGGTTTGTTTGAGTTTCACTTTGAACTTAGGGAAGATCGAGTATTCATATAGAGTAGAATGCTCACATTGTTGCATGATAGTCCTTAGGGTTATTTATTAAACCGGACTCAGTTTAGCACGGGCTAAGCTGAGATGAAATGGAATTAAGACTGAGATAATAACCTGACTAGGACTAGGATGATCGATTATAGTTGGATTGAGATTGAGATGAGATGCATGTCTTGATTATTTAATACTTGGTTGATTAGTTATGGATTAGACATGCCTTAGTGATGATTGCTTGGTAGTAATTATTGTTTGTGCAGGGATTGTGGTAATGTTGTTGTCTTGGGGATCTTTGGCCATATAGGCCGATCTCCTAGTTGTGATGTTGATACTACGGGTCCTATGCCATATAGGCTGGACTACGAGTATTGGTGGATATTGTCGTAGACACCTATGTATTGTTTAGTTATGGGTATGATTCTTGTCCCTTAGGTCTTTCCTAGGGATTGTGTCGAGTGTTATGCCGACAGCAGGTGCGAAACCCGCCCATGCTAGGCATGTTTTGGGCTGGACTAGTGTTTCCTCGCCCTCGTATTCAGTGGGTTCAAGGAAACCCCTTATTCGCTGGATCGGGAAGACTCAGATAGACGGGGTCATGGCCAATGGCTTAGTATTACACGACGGTGTAATTTGGCAGTGACCCGAAGGACTGTGGGCTGTCGCGCGGTGACCCAAAGGACTGTGGGCCGCGGTCGGTTGAAAGTTCCTTCTTCTGGCCTTTGTGGTAAGGAGATAGGATATTGCCGATAGAGAGGAGGAACACGAATTCACCAGGGTCCGAGTTAGAGTGTTTTGTCGTGTTGAGATAGTCTTATTTCTGTTAGGGGTTGTGGAACCCTCGAGTTAGTGATGGCACCGAGATACGGTGTTGTCTTGGATCGAGTCTTGATTGATAGGGATCCTTGATTGATAGGGATCCGTTTTAGTAGCTGGCCGTGTGGCCTAGGATTGTTATTATTAGATTAAGTTTGAGCATACCTTAGTCGGTGTGTTTATGGATTAGCCTTAAGCTTTGTTTATTGCGCTTAGGCTAAGTTGATTGTTATTTTGGGTTGTCGGGGCTAGCTATTAGTTTTTGGGTAGAGGTAGTCAGCTCACTGAGTGACCTTACGTTACTCACCCAACTCTCGTTGTCCTTTTTGCAGGAAACCAGTTTGTAGAGGATTGGACGCATAGACCACCGGACTAGATTTGCAGTGCATTTGGCTACGGTTTGATTCTTAAAACATTTCATGTTTCCGTTGCGTTTTATTTGGATTTGGGATCCCTAAAATGTTCAAATGTTCTTAAATTAATTAGAATTTAACTTAAAAACTTATGGGTCCAAATGATATTGGTTTAGTCCGAACCAACACAACGTTAGGTCTTTGTACGGGTTGAAAAGCCTTAGGCCTCGATCTAACGGAACCGTTAACTTCGGGTGTAGGTTGCAAAGCCTGCAGGCTTGAGTTAGCGAGACGTGTTAGTGGACGAACTGGTCTAGGTCATGGAGTAAATTCTGTGACTCTGACCGGATCGTCCCTAGCCCGTCATGTAGCGCTTCCGGACCATGGTGTTGGGTTGGATGGTCAGTCATGTTCTTGTTTGATTGTTGGCTGGCCGGTTGGCCTTTCCTCTCCAACCCTTGGTTTGGGTCGTCCGTCGGTCATGTTCTTGTTTGATTGTTGGCCGGTGGGTCGACCTATGCCTAGGACGGTTCGGGGGTGTTACAGAGGTGGTATCAGAGCATGGTTACGATTATGCTCACTGGTTCCCGTGTTTTCAAACGTTTTCAATAATTTTTGAGTCAAAAGGAGTCGCCATCTCTAGGAAATCCGGTCGTGTTCAATCGTTGGGAAGGGGTTTGTTAGATTATAGTATTAGAATTTCGTCTAACCCATATATATTTTTGTAACTTTGATTCCACAGGTTGTTGCACTGGAGTGGTAGGGTGGATATTTGGAGTTATGGAGGATTTCGACGTTTTACATAGTCCTACATTGGCAGACCTTTTTCCGCCCCAGAGTGTTGATCAGGTTGTGCCTGACATGATCACGACACCTATTATCATTTATGATGATGAGTCAGACGATGTGGCGGTTCCAGCACCTATTATTATCATTTCGGATGATGACACCGAGTCAGATGATGACGTCTTAGAGGTGCCTTTGGTAGTGCCACCGAGCCCTATCACTATTTGGTCTACGGGCACTACAGGGTAGACACCTAGCTATGATCCTGCTGAGGATCATGGTTCTTCTCCACCGACGCCGGAGGTAGGAACGCCCTCATATGGTTCCCCACCCTTACATGCGTTTGAGCTTCCCATTTCTCCTATGTCGCCGGGATTACCCGAGTCGACAGTTATCTCGGTGATCGACGAGGTGTATGAGCTAGAGACGGGATGGTTGATACTCCTTTATCAGCCTATGGAGTGTATCGGAGATGGTGAGGACGACCCACTACTGCATTACCCAGACGGGATGGTTGTCGATGAGCAACTTACTCAGCCGATGGAGTCACCATACTATCATCCTATTCACGAGATTGGAGACCCATCCATCTTTCCGGTGATGGAGACAGACATGACGGAGTTACCAGTTCCTCATACCATTCAAGAGATTGGAGACCCATCCATCTTTCCGACCATGGAGACAGCCACAACTCCGCCACCATACTTTCATACTATATACGAGACTGGAGGACCGTCTACTTTTGTACCTATGGAGCCACCTACGATGGAGTTACCATTTCATCAGACCTTTTACGAGACTGCAGAGCCATCTAGCTTTCCAGCGGCGATGGGGGCAGGTTATGCTCCTAGAGGATTGACTTCTTATGGAGATCCATATGCTACTGATTCCTATTACCATGGACAAGGTAGCGACATGTTCCATAGTGTTGGAGGCGCGTATCTGGATCCTTATGGATATCCATATCATACCATGAGTTATCTTGGAGGTCCAGGCCTGTATTCGATGTGCCTTGTTTGCGGTGATGTGGAACACTTGGCTGCCATTTGCCCGAGATACGTGGACTTGCTGGAGATACCCTACCTACCATGTGCACAACCGGGGGAGGAATCACCAGAGTGGGGGCGCTGTCCCAACTGCTCTATGTTGCTCTATGTATGGCGTCTTTAGACGCTTAGGATCGGGTAAGTTTGGGTACTAACTTTTTGTTGTGATATAGTGGTGTATAGACTTTTGTTGTGTTATGTGACAGGCTATGTCCCTTTTGTTGTATGATATACCATCAGTAGTTATAAAGGATGTTTTTCTGTCAAGTATATGTGTATTTAATGGAAGGATATGTTTTGTAGTGAAAATGGTTATCAGTTTGCGTAATCTATTTAGTAATTATGTGACCATATTATTCAAGTATGCATGTTCTTGTTTGATGTTGCATATTTGAGTTATGTGGTTTGCAAAATGAAAAATGGAGATCGCTTGGACATATGGTCGAACATAACAATTACAATGGTTGAAATATCACACAAATTTTTAGTATCATTGGAACCTTACACCGCCTTTATTTAAAATTAGATAAGTGGAATATAGAATGCCTAGATAGACTTAGGGTTTCATTCAGGTTATTAGAACTCTAAACTATAGATGCTAAGGATTGATTCTAGGACTCGATATCTAATGCAAAAGACAACCAGCTCTCCCTGTGAGTCTAATCTATTGACTAAGTTCAGTGTTTCAGCTCTCGCATGTTAACACAGATCGAGCGTCGATCGATGCTATGGTATGAGCGTCGATCGATGCTAAGGATTGAGTGTCGATCGATGCTATGGTATAAGCGTCGATCGACACTGCCTTAGGCAAGCGTTATCGATCTGATCGATTATGTTCAACTAGATTCCTATACCAACTCTCGTATGCGCCTAGGTATCTAATCCAGCAGGATTCGGGTTCCGTTAATTGATTGCACTCTCGTTCCTCTCAATTGTCCTATGATTCTAGGTTCAAGCAATTAGTCACACTCTCGTGGTTTTCCAACTACTCTAGATCCTAGTATTACAAGCTATCCTGATGTAGAGATCTTTAGATATCCTAACAATCATATAATTCAGAAATTCATTCAAAACCCAAGAAATTCCTAAACCTAGAAGGTGGATCTACTCATGCATGATGTTTGTCGCAGAAATCAGAGATGAATAGATGAAATTGCAATAGATATAACTAAAACCAAACAATGGAGTTCCAAGAGGATTCTGAAGGAGTTACTCTCTTCTCTCCTAACCTAGACTATGAATAAAATAAATCTTAGCTGTCAACAATGGCTTAGAAAACACATAAATAGGGTTTCTGATCGTCCAAGGGTATTTTGGTAATTTGGGGTTGCTTATGGGCTTCAGTTAGTCATAAAACATGCTCAGCCCATATTTTGGCATCACTGTCGACCGACACCAATGCTGTTACATCGATCGACAGTCATTCATCTCCCCGACAGCTTCCTCTCGCGAGGCAGACTGACCAATCTTCAGTAAAGTGGGCATAACTTCAGCTACATGATGATCATTGTCCTCAAACCGGTTGCATTGGAAAGCTAAATCAATGTTATATCGTGTGTCAAAGGATGGGCTCAATCTAACGGTGGGAAGGTCTCCATCCATAGCTAGACATCTGATGCGTATGTGCAGTTCTACACCTCAAAAGACTCCAAAATCACCATATTTCTCCAGAACGTACCTGAACCTGTAAATACTCTAACTAGACTCTATATAGTAGTAAATAGATATTAAAACACTTATAGACCATGGTTAAAAGTGGGTAAAGACCATGGTCTATCAGGTTCATCCTGGTTTGATTAGAATGACGAAGAAGTTGTCATATTCCCAAAGAGGAAAACTGGGATTACCTGATTTAAAAGTGGTATAGTTTCTTCATCCTAACTCCTATGAGAATTACTCAACTTCCTAGTGATTCTCCACTACTTTATGTATCCAAATCAAGCTACTTACATCGCACTTCATCCTGGTTTGATAAGAATGACGAAGAAATTGTCATATTCTCAAACAGGAAAACTAGGATCACCTGATTTGAAAGTGGGATAGCTTCTTCATCCTAACTCCTATGAGATTTATTCAACTTCTTGGTGATTCTCCACTACCTTATGTATTCAAATTATGCTTCTTACATCACGGTTCATCCTGGTTTGACTAGAATGACGAACAAGTTGTCATATTCCCAAACAGGAAAATTGGGATCACCTGATTTGAAAGTGGGATAGCTTCTTCATCATAACTGCTATGAGATTTATTCAACTTCCAGGTGATTCTTCACAACCTTATGTATCCAAATCATGCTTCTTACATCACGGTTCATCCGGGTGTGATTAGAATGCCGAACAAGTTGTCATATTCCCAAACAGGAAAACTGGGATCACCTGATTTGAAAGTGGGATAGCTTCTTCATCCTAACTCCAATGAGATTTATTAAATTTCCTGGTGATTCCCCACTACCTTATGTATCCAAATCATGCTTATTACATCGCAGTTCATCCTGGTTTGATTAGAATTACGGAGAAGTTGTCATATTCCCAAATAGGAAAACTGGGATCACGTGATATGAAACTGGGATAGCTTTTTCATCCTAACCACTATGAGATTTATTCAACTACCTGGTCTTTCTCCAATACTTTATGTGTCATAATCAAGCTTCTTACATCACGGTTCATCCGGGTTTGATTAGAATGACGAAGAAGTTGTCATATTCCCAAACAGGAAAACTAAGATCACCTGATTTGAAAGTGGGATAGCTTCGTCATCCTAACTCCTATGAGATTTATTAAACTTCTCTACTACCTTATGTATCTAAAACATGCTTCTTACATCGCGGTTCATCTTGGTTTGATTACAATTACGAAGAAGTTGTCATATTCCCAAATAGGAAAACGGGGATCACCTGATTTAAAAGTGGGATAGTTTCTTCATCCTAACTCCTATGAGATTATCTCAACTTCCTAGTGATTCTCCACCACTATATATATCCAAATCAAGTTTCTTACATTGCGGTTCATCTTAGTTTGATTAAAATGACAAAAACGTAGTCATATTCCCAAATAGGAAATCTTGGATCACCTGATTTGAAAGTGGGATAGCTTCTTCATCCTAACCCCTATGAGATTTATTCAACTTCCTGGTGATTCTCCACTAGCTTATGTATCCAAATCAATCTTCTTACATAGCAGTTCGCCATAGTTTGATTAGAATGAAGAAGAAGTTGTCATATTCCTAAACAGGAAAACTGGGATCAATTGATTTAAAAGTGGGATAGGTTTTTCATCCTAACCGCTATGAGATTTATTCAACTTCCTGGTGATTCTCCACTACTTTATGTGTCAAAATCAAGCTTCTTACATCGCCGTTCATCCGGATTTGATTAGAATGACGAGGAAGTTGTCATATTTCCATACAGGAAAAACTGAGATCACTTGATTTGAAAGTGGGGTAACTTCTTCTTCCTAACTCCTATGAGATTTATTCAACTTCCTGGTGACTCCACTACCCTATGTATACAAATCGTGCTTCTTACATCGTGGTTCATCCTGGTTTGATTGGAATGACAAAGAATTTGTCATATTCCCAAAGAGGAAAACTGGGATCATTTGATTTGAAATCATAGATGAATAGATGAAATTGCAATAGATATAAATAAAACCAAACAATGGAGTTACAAGAGGAATCTGAAGGAGTTTCTCTCTTCTCTCCTAACCTAAAACTATGAATAAAATAAATCTTAGCCGTCAACAATGGCTTAGAAAACACATAAATAGGGTTTCTGGTCGTCCAAGGGTATTTTGGTAATTTGGGGTTGCTTATGGGCTTCAGTCGGTCATAAAATATGCTCAGCCCATATTTTGGCATCACTTTCGACCGACACCAATGCTGTTACATCGATCGACAGTCCTTCATCTCCTCGACAGCTTCCTCTCGCAAGGCAGACTGACCACTCTTCAGTAAAATAGGCATAACGTCTGCTACAAGATGATCATTGCCCTCAAACAGGTTCCATTGGAAAGATAAATCAATGTTATATTGTGTGTCAAAGGATGGGCTCAATCTAACGGTTGGAAGGTCTCCATCCATAGCTAGACATCTGACGCGTCTGTGCAGTTCTACACCTCAAAAGACTCCAAAATCACCATATTTCTCCAAAACGTTCCTGAACCTGTAAATACTCTAAATATACTCTATATAGTACTAAATATATATTAAAACACTTATAGACCATGGTTAAAAGTGGGTAAAGTCCTTGGTCTATCATATTCCCAAAGAGGAAAACTGGGATTACCTAATTTGAAAGTGGTATAGTTTCTTCATCTTAACTCCTATGAGAATTACTCAACTTCCTAGTGATTCTCCACTACTTTATGTATCCAAATCAAGCTTCTTACATCGCACTTCATCCTGGTTTGATGAGAATGACGAAGAAGTTGTCATATTCCCAAACAGGAAAACTAAGATCACCTGATTTGAAAATGGGATAGCTTCTTCATCCTAACTCCTATGAGATTTATTCAACTTCCTGGTGATTCTCCACTACCTTATGTATTCAAATTATGCTTCTTACATCACGGTACATCCTGGTTTGATTAGAATGACGAACAAGTTGTCATATTCCCAAACAGGAAAACTGGGATCACCTGATTTGAAAGTGGGATAGCTTCTTCATCCTAACTTCTATGAGATTTATTCAACTTCCTGGTGATTCTTCACTACCTTATGTATCCAAATCATGCTTCTTACATCACGGTTCATCCGGGTTTGATTAGAATGACGAAGAAGTTGTCATATTCCCAAACAAGAAAACTAAGATCACCTGATTTGAAAGTGGGATAGGTTATTCATCCTAACTCCTATGAGATTTATTAAATTTCCTTGTGATTCCCCACTACCTTATGTATCCAAATCATGCTTATTACATCGCAGTTCATCCTGGTTTGATTAGAATTACGAAGAAGATGTCATATTCCCAAATAGGAAAACTGGGATCACGTGATTTGAAAGTGGGATAGCTTCTTCTTCATAACCCCTATGAGATTTATTCAACTACCTGGTCATTCTCGAATACTTTATGTGTCATAATCAAGCTTCTTACATCACGGTTCATCCGGGTTTGATTAGAATGACGAAGAAGTTGTCATATTCCCTTCCCACACAGGAAAACTAAGATCACCTTATTTGAAAGTGGGATAGCTTCGTCATCCTAACTCCTATGAGATTTATTCAACATCTCCATACCTTATGTATCCAAATCATGCTTCTTACATAGCGGTTCATCCTGGTTTGATTAGAATTACGAAGAAGTTGTTATATTCCCAAATAGGAAAACTGGGATCACCTTATTTGAAAGTGGGATAGCTTCTTCATCCTAACTCCTATGAGATTTATTCAACTTCCTGGTGATTCTCTACTACCTTATGTATTCAAATTATGCTTCTTACATCACGGTTCATCCTGGTTTGATTAGAATGACGAACAAGTTGTCATATTCCCACACAGGAAAACTAAGATCACCTTATTTGAAAGTGGGATAGCTTCGTCATCCTAACTCCTATGAGATTTATTCAACTTCTCCATACCTTATGTATCCAAATCATGCTTCTTACATAGCGGTTCATCCTGGTTTGATTAGAATTACGAAGAAGTTGTTATATTCCCAAATAGGAAAACGGGATAGTTTCTTCATCCTAACTCCTATGAGATTATCTCAACTTCCTAGTGATTCTCCAACACTATATATATCCAAATCAAGTTTCTTACATCTCGGTTCAGCCTAGTTTGATTAGAATGACAAAAATGTTGTAATATTCCCAAATAGAAAAACTTGGATCACCTGATTTGAAAGTGGGATAGCTTCCTCATCCTAACTTCTATGAGATTTATTCAACTTTCTGGTGATTCTCCACTACTTTATGTATCCAAATCAAGCTTCTTACATCGCAGTTCACCATAGTTTGATTAGAATGAAGAAGAAGTTGTCATATTCCTAAACAGGAAAATTGGGATCAATTGATTTAAAAGTGGGATAGGTTTTTCATACTAACCGCTATGAGATCTATTCAACTTTCTGGTGATTCTCCAATACTTTATGTGTCAAAATCAAGCTTCTTACATCGCCGTTCATCAGGGTTTGATTAGTATGACGAAGAAGTTGTCATATTTCCATACGGGAAAAACTGAGATCACTTGATATGAAAGTGGGATAACTTCTTCTTCCTAACTCCTACCAGATTTATTCAACTTCCTGGTGATTCTCCACTACCCTATGTATCCAAATCATGCTTCTTACATCGCGGTTCATCCTGGTTTGATTGGAATGACGAAGAATTTGTCAAATTCCCAAAGAGGAAAACTGGGATCACCTGATTTGAGAGTGGGATAGTTTCTTCATCCTAACTCCTATGAGAATTACTAAACTTCCTAGTGATTCTCCACTATTTTATATATCCAAATCAAGCTACTTACATCGAGCTTCAGTCTGGTTTGATTAGAATGACGAAGAAGTTGTCATATTCCGAAAAAGGAAAACTAGGATCATCTGATTTAAAAGTGGGATAGCTTCTGCATCCTAAGTCCTATGAAATTTATTCAACTTCCTAGTGATTCTCCACTACCTTATGTATCCAAATCATGCTTCTTGCATCACGGTTCATCCAAGTTTGATTAGAATGACGAAGAAGTTGTCACATTCCCAAACAGGAAAAATAAGATTACTTGATTTGAAAGTGGGATAGCTTCTTCATCCTAACTCTTATGAGATTTATTCAATTTCATGGTGATTCTTCACTATCTTATGTATCCAAATCATGCTTCTTACATCGCGGTTCATTCTGGTTTGATTAGAATTACGAAGAATTGGTCATATTCCAAAAGAGGAAAACTGGGATCACCTGATTTGAAAGTGGGATAGTTTCTTCGTCCAAAATCCTATGAGAATTACTCAACTTCCTCGTGATTCTCCACTATTTTATATATCCAAATCAAGCTACTTACATCGAGCTTCAGTTTGGTTTGATTAGAATAACGAAGAAGTTGTCATATTCCCAAACAGGAAAACTAGGATCACCTGATTTGAAAATGGGATAGCTTCTTCATCCTAACTCCTATGAGATTTATTCAACTTCCTGGTGATTCTATACCACCTTATGTATCCAAATCATGATTTTTACATCACGGTTCATCCAAGTTTGATTAGAATGACGAAGAAGTTGTCATATTCCCAAACAGGAAAACTAAGATCACCTGATTTGAAAGTGGGATAGCTTTTTCATCCTAACTCTTATGAGATTTATTCAATTTCATGGTGATTCTCCACTACCTTATGTATCCAAATCATGCTTTTTACATCGCGATTCATCCTGGTTTGATTAGAATAACGAAGAAGTTGTCATATTCCTCAACAAGAAAATTGGGATCAACTGATTTTAAAGTGGGCTAGTTTTTCATCATAACCCCTATGAAATTTATTCAACTTCCTAGTGATTCACCACTACTTTATGTGTCAAAATCAAGCTTCTTACATCGTCGTTCATCCGGGTTTGATTAGAATGACGAATAAGTTGTCATATTTCCAAACAGGTAAAACAGAGATCACTTGATTTGAAATTGGGATAGCTTCTTCTTCATAACTCCTATGAGATTTATTCAACTTCCTGGTGATTCTTCACTACCATATGTATCCAAATCATGCTTCTTACATCGCGGTTCTGTTATCACTCAAATTACCCTAAGGAGTGATTTACACTCTCTCAAATAAGAGGTCGAGTTGTAGTACTTAGGGATCGCATTCACAGGGAGCTAGGGAACCAATTAAATCTAATCAGTGTGTTTAAGCTAGGCTAATAGGTTTAAAGCAGTAAATAAAGATATGCAAAGCAGTAAACAATAAACAAGTTGAACAAGACAATTGTTCAGCTTGGCAAAGAGTTGTTTGATGGAAGGATGGTTACTAGACTTAGGGTTTCATTCAGGTTATTAGAACTCTAAACTTTAGATGCTAAGGATTGATTCTAGAACTCGATATCGAATGCAAAAGACAACCAGCTCTCGCTGTGAGTCTAATCTATTGACTAAGTTCAGTGTTTCAGCTCTCGCATGTTAACATAGATCGAGCGTCGATCGATGCTATGGTATGAGCGTCGATCGATGCTACGGATTGAGTTTCGATCGATGCTATGGTATAAGCGTCGATCGACACTGCCTTAGGCAAGCGTTATTGATCTGATCGATTATGTTCAACTAGATTCCTAGACCAACTCTCGTATGCGCCTAGGTATCTAATCCAGCAGGATTCGAGTTCCGTTAATTGATTGCACTCTCGTGCCTCTCAATTGTCCTATGATTCTAGGTTCAAGCAATTAGTCACACTCTCGTGGTTTTCCAACTACTCTAGATCCTAGTATTACAAGCTATCCTGATGTAGAGATCTTTAGATATCCTAACAATCATATAATTCAGAAATTCATTCAAAACCCTAGAAATTCCTAAACCTAGCAGGTGGATCTACTCATGCATGATGTTTGTCACAGAAATCATAGATGAATAGATGAAATTGCAATAGATATAACTAAAACCAAACAATGGAGTTCCAAGAGGACTCTGAAGGAGTTCCTCTCTTCTCTCCTAACCTAGAACTATGAATAAAATAAATCTTAGCCGTCAACAATGGCTTAGAAAACACATAAATAGGAATTTTGGTCGTCCAAGGCTATTATGGTAATTTGGGGTTGCTTTTGGGCTTCAGTCGGTCATAAAATATGCTCAGCCCATATTTTTGCATCACTGTCGACCGACACCAATGCTGTTACATCGATCGACAGTCCTTCATCTCCTCGACAGCTTCCTCTCGCGAGGCAGACTGACCAATCTGCAGTAAAATAGGCATAACTTCCGCTACAGGATGATCATTGACCTCAAACCGGTTGCATTGGAAAGCTAAATCAATGTTCTATCGTGTGTCAAAGGATGGCCTCAATCTAACACTGGGAAGGTCTCCATCCATAGCTAGACATCTGACGCGTCTGTGCATTTCTGCACCTCAAAAGACTATAAAATCACCATATTTCTCCAGAACGTACTTGAACCTGTAAATACTCTAAATGATGAAGAAGTTGTCATATTCCCAAAGAGGAAAACTAGGATCACCTGATTTGAAAGTAGGATAGTTTCTTCATCCTAACTGCTATGAGAATTACTCAACTTCATAGTGATTCTCCACTACTTTAGGTATCCAAATCAAGCTTCTTACATCGCGGTTCATCCTGGTTTGATTAGAATGACGAAGAAGTTGTAATATTCCCAAACAGGAAAACTGGGATCACCTGATTTGAAAGTGGGATAGCTTCTTCATCCTAACTCCTATGAGATTTATTCAACTTCCTGGTGATTCTCAACTACTCTATGTATCCAAATAAATGTTCTTATATCGCGGTTCATCTTGATTTGATTAGAATGACGAAGAAGTTGTCATATTCCTAAACAGGAAAACTGGGATCACCTGATTTGAAAGTGAGATAACTTCTTCATCCTAACTCCTATGAGATTTATTCAACTTCCTGGTGATTCTCCACTACCTTATGTATCCAAATCATGCTTCTTACATCACGATTCATCCTTGTTTGATTAGAATTACGAAGAAGTTTGGGGGAACGGAAATTCACACCGTCGATTATAATAATTAATAATGGAGCAAAACCGAGTGAACCCGTTTTTCCTTGAAGGTCTGAATTCTCTGCGTAATCACTTTAGAACGATAAAAAGATAGATAATCGCTCAGAGGCGTTTTATTGAATAGTATGAATACAAGATTTCTCCGAGAGGAGTAGAGATATGCTAACTATCGGAACAACAGGACAAGAGACGGCCAAGACGTCCTAAGCCTTGCCGTGTTAGTCAAACCAGCTAAGCCCTAAGTTCTCTAAGCTAGCAGGAGTTTTCTAAGTCTAAATTCTCGGATTCCCTTTTCTTCTGCTCCTGCTCTCCTTATATAGTCGCTTTAGGTCGGTGGCCCATCCTTCGCCTTCGGGCCCAAGTCTATCTCTTTTGGGAATATTCCATTTTTTGTCGATCTTGATAGTTATCCTCGAATCTTTACATTTATCTTTGGAAACTTAGCATTTATCGTATTTCTGAGAGTTAGGACAAACCGTCATAACTTTTAGGGGCTCGAATCCCTTCTGAGAGCGTGGATGGGCCTCTAGACCAGTTTGGATCCTTGCGGACCGTTCTTAGGCCTTTTGGCATTTATACGATTTCTCGGTTTTAGTCATAAAACTTCGAGAATAACTTTAATCAAAACGAAATGAGAAGTATATGGTCACAAAGGTCAGATATCACAGCTATATGGAAGATACGGGAGTCGAAGTAAGTCGGACATGCCGGGATCAGGTCGAGCTCGCCGGGAGAGCCCACTCGCATGACGGCCGAACTCGCCGGCGAGCACAACCACACGACGGTTCAGCTCGCCGGCGAGCTGAGTGTGATGGTTGAGCTCGCCGGGCGAGTGCAACCACACGACGGTTCAGCTCACCGGGGAGCTGACCGGCGTGATGGTTGAGCTCGCCGGCGAGCTGACCGACGTGATGGTTGAACTCGCCGGCGAGCTGACCCGCGTGATGGTTCAGCTCTCCAGCGAGTGGCTTTTGTGTAGGATTTCGCTTGTTCGTTCACTTCCGATCTTTCTTTCAGTGAATGTTTGGCGAGAAATCCGTGAATAAGAAGTAATCATAGCCGTTGATTTCGACATAACCATTTTTGACCCCAACAAAGTTGTCATATTCCTAAATAGGAAAACTGGGATTACCTGATTTGAAAGTGGAATAGTTTCTTCATCCTAACTCCTATAAGATTTATTCAACTTCCTAATGATTCTCCACTACCTTATGTATCCAAATCATTCTTCTTACATCGCGTTTCATCCTTGTTTGATAGAATGACGAAAAAATTGTCATATTTCCAAACAGGAAAGCTGGGATCATTTGATTTGAAAGTGGGATAACTTCATCCTAACTCCTATGAGATTTATTCAACTTCCTTGTGATTCTCCACTACTTTATATACCCAAAAGAAGCTTCTTACATCCCCATTCATACGGGTTTGATTAGAATGACAAAGAAGTTTTCATATTCCCAAACAGGAAACTAGGATAACCTGGTTTGAAAGTGGGATAGGTTCTTCATCCTAACTCTTATGAGATGTAATCAACTTCCTGGTGATTCTCAACTACCTTATGTATCCAAATCATGCTTCTTACATCACGGTTCATCCTTGTTTGATTAGAATGACGAAGAAGTTGTAAAATTCCCAAACAGGAAAACTGGGATCACCTGATTTGAAAGTGGGATAGCTTCTTCATCCTAACTTCTATGAGATTTATTCAACTTCCTGGTGATTCTCCACTACTTTATGTATCCAAATTAAGCTTTTTACATCACGGTTCATCATGTATTGATTAGAATGATGAAGAAGTTGTCATATTCCTAAACAGAAAAACTGGGATCAACTCATTTAAAAGTGGGATAGTTGTCATATTCCTAAACAGGAAAAACTGAGATCACTTGATTTGAAAGTGGGATAGCTTCTTCATCTTAACTCCTATGAGATTTATTCAACTTCCTGGTGATTCTCCACACCCTATGTATCCAAATCATGCTTCTTGCTATGATTTTTGATGGACTACTACTCTGGTTGTGTGAATGAATGTGTAATAGCTCCAATGGAGAAAGATGAGAGCTTGTTCTAGGTGATTTAGAAAGAGAGATTGACGAGAGAGTTTAAGCATTTATGAGACTAAAGAGAATGAGATTAAAAGACTGAGAAACTAAGAGAATAAGTGTTTAGAGATTAGAGTTTCAGATTCAAGAACTAGTTTTTCATTTCCATGAAGGAGAGGGGAAATCCCCCTTACTTATCTTTTACAAATTATACACTTTTGTGTATTAGAGTGTGTTTAAGCAAGTTTAAGAACACTCATACTGTTTTGTGTAAGATTAAAGAGATTAAGAGAATATGTAGAGAGAGAATACTCAAAACTCCATTTATTGATTTAATGTCTCAGATACAAGTTACATATGAAGAGATTGGGCTGATAAAGTGAATTTCGAAATCCATAAGCATGTGGAGTCAATGGACAGGTTGGAACTCCTTTTGAAATGCTTGGCTGTGGTTTCTCACATGCTTGCTACAGTAGTAAAGCATATTCTCCTTTCCAGCTCAAGACAGCTTGTCCATGCGCCCCTTATCCTTGAACGTTTTTCCTCACCAAAAGGAATACAAGGTAACTTCCCAAGCTTTAACTTAGTTACCTTCATTCAAAATGGTGAAACTTCAAATTTACTGTGGTTAAAACTCCAAAGTTAATGTCTCAGCCTCAACACTCCATTGAACCCCAAAGCTTCATATCTTCACTTCTTGGTCTTCATCTCAACACTTCCCCTCAAGCTAGACTAAGTGAACTTGTCTATCTTGGAAACCATGAAGACCTCCCTCATTAAAAACCTCACCAAGGAAAACCCATTAGGATAAAACCTTGATGAGGGAAAAAGAGTGGAGACTCCATGGTTAAGGGGCTCAGCTCCTGGGAGTAAGATCAATGAGTCCAAGCCTCGATAGTATGGACTCCGTTGTCTTTAATCTCGCTGCCTTAGTAAACACATCTGCAAGATGATCTTCACTTCTTGTATAACATGGCAGTATCACTCCTAGGATAATCATCTTCCTCACCTTGTGGCAAACAACTTCTATATGTTTCGTCCTTTCATGAAAGACTGAGTTGGAAGCAATGTGAATAGCTGCTTGATTATCACAGTGCATTGTCATAGGAGTACTCTGCTCAATCTCCAGATGCTTCAAGATCCCCTTGATCCATACCAACTCGTTTGTCAGCTTCAACATAGCCCTATAGTCAGCCTCAGCACTTGAACAGGAGATGACCTTCTGCTTCTTACTCTTCCAAGTAACCAGGTTCCCTCCAGTGAATGTACAATAGCCAGTAATTGATCTCTTGTCCACTTTATCTCCTGCCCAATCAGCATCACAATAGCTCACCACTTCTGTGCTACCATTGCATCCCATCCAAACTCGTTGACCAGGCGTGCCACTCAAATACCTCAGTATCCTATCAACCATCTTCCACTGATGTACCTTTGGCGCCTGCATATGCTGACTCACTTGGTTCACAGCAAACCATATATCTGGTCTGGTGATGGTCAAGTAGATCAGCTTGCCAACCATCTTCCTGTATAGCTTAGGATCCTTAAACAGCTTCTTCTCTTCAACCTCCCCCTCACGCAGAACCTTATATCCCTCCTCAAAGGGTGTCTTAGCTATCTTTCCTCCAAGCACATCAGTCTCCTTCAACATATCCATAGTATAGTTCCTTTGAGACATAAACAAACCCTCTTTTGATCTGCATATCTCAATGCCCAGAAAATACTTCATCTCTCCCAAATCCTTGCTGTCAAACACAGATTTGAGAATCTCCTTAGTAGCCTGAATCCCTACCTTATCAGTTCCTGTGATAATCAAATCATCCACATATACTAGAATCACAATGATCCCTGAAGGTCTTGTCAAGGTGAAGAGAGTGTGATCTAGTTCAGACTTCCTAAAGCCTCTACCATTGAGTGTTGTACTAAGCTTCATGTACCAAGCTCTAGGTGACTGTTTCAGCTCATATATTGCCTTCTTCAATCTCAAAACATTCCCTAGCTTTACTAGATGCTCAAGACCAGGAGGCGGATGCATGTATACTTCATCTTCAAGTTCACCTTGCAAGAAAGCATTCTTCACATCCATTTGCCACAAATCCCACTCCAAGTTTGTTGCAATGGATAACACAATTCGAATTGTGTGAAGCTTGGCCACT
The DNA here is from genome assembly GCF_020379485.1 of Brassica napus. Lineage (NCBI taxonomy): Eukaryota > Viridiplantae > Streptophyta > Magnoliopsida > Brassicales > Brassicaceae > Brassica > Brassica napus. Next base: position 21,787,296 of record NC_063447.1, read on the forward strand.
GGTGCAAAAGTATCAATGTAATCTACTCATAAGTCTGTGTAAATCCTCTTGCAACCAGCCTGGTCTTGCACCTATCTATCTTCCCATTTGCAAATTACTTGACGGTGAAGATCCATCTGCTTGAAACTGCCTTCTTCCCTTTAGGTAACTCACTCTCATAACAAGTGTCATTCCTGATCATTGCATCCCTTTCATCTCCTACTGAATCTCTCCAAACCTTGTGCTTCATAGCTTCTTCATAAGATCTTGGTATCTCATTCTCATCCAAGTTACACATAAACACCATATGCTCTTCTAGATATTCTGCAAAGGAACACTCGGCTTGAGAAGGATGCTCTGCAGCCTGGGCATTGTAGTACACTCTCGTGTTTACCCAGTTGGAAGCATTCCTCTTTATCCTTGTGCTCCTCTGCAAGCCTGAAATTGTTCTTCTTCTTGTGCTTCTTGCCCATCTTCACTAGACTGAGCCCTACTCTCCTCTGAACCAGTAGACTGAGCCACACTCTCCTCTGAACCAGTAGACTGAGCCACACTCTCCTCTGAACCAGTAGACTCTCCTTGCACATCTCCACTAGACTGAGCATCATTCTCTACTTCATGTGTTACCTCTTGATTATGATGACCAGAATCTTCTTGGTTTTTCTCTTGCTCACCTGATTCAGATCCATTCCCCCTCTCATGATCAAGAGGAGTTTTCCTTCCAGCTTCTCCAGCCTGATTAGAAGGCTCTCTCCTTCCTTGTTCCTGATCCTGGGATAAACCTATCCCTAGCTTCCAACAACACTCTCAGTATTGTTGCCTTATCAAAGGGAGCTTGATATAAATCCTTCAGATCTTCCCACTTCTTTTCTTCATAATACCCTTTTGATTCATCAAACTTCACCTCTCTAGATACCAACAATCTCCTTGCATCGGGATCATAGCACTTGTACCCCTTCAGAGTTATTGAATATCCAATAAACATTGCCTTAGTGCTCCTTGCATCCAGTTTGTTTCTCTGCTCTCCTGGAACCATGACATAGCACACACACCCAATGACTCGTAGATGATCAATGTGTGCCTGCTCTTGTTCAACACTTCAAACGGAGACAGGTTCTTCAATATCTTGGTTGGTACCCGGTTGATGAGATAGCAAGCAGTCTGCACAGCATCACCCCAAAAAAGTTTTAGGACATTTGCATGAAACATCATCGATCTAGCAACATCCATCAAGTGCATGTTCTTCCTCTCAGCTACACCATTTTGCTGTGGTGTATAAGGGCAGCTAGTCTGATGCACAATCCCATGCTTGGCTAGATGACTCTTGAAGGCATTGCTGATGTATTCACCTCCATTGTCTGGTCTCAGTACCTTCACAGTAGCATTGTACTGATTAGTAACATATGCTTGGAAGTTTATAAGAGCTTCTAACACCCTATCTTTAGATGGAAGCAATGTGAGCCAAGTATACTTTGACTTCTCATCAATGAATGTCACAAAGTATTTATGGCTGTCCCTAGACACACATGGAGATGTCCACACATCCGAGTGAACCAAATCAAAACTATGCTCATAAGTAGTCTCAGAAGTTGGGAACACAGTCCTACAATGCTTTCCTAAAATCCAAGCCTCACACTCCAAGTGATTAAATGACATAATAGGCATTATCACATAAGGTAGTGGAGAATCACCAGGAAGTTGAATACATAAGGTAGTGGAGAATCACACAGAAGTTGAGTAAATCTCATAGGAGTTAGGATGAAGAAACTATCCCACTTTCAAATCAAGTGATCCAGTATTCCTGTTTGGTAATATGCCAACTTCTTCGTCATTCTAATCAAACCAGGATGAACCACGATGTAAGTAGCATGATCTGGATACATAAGGTAGTGGAGAATCACCAGGAAGTTGAATAAATCTCATAAAAGTTAGGATGAAGAAGCTATCCCACTTTCAAATCATGTGATCCTATTTTTCCTGTTTGGGAATATGAAAACTTCTTCGACATTCTAATCAAACCCGGATGTACCGAGATGTAAGAAGCTTGATTTTGACACATAAAGTAGTGGAAAATCACCAGGAAGTTGAATAAATCTCATAGGGGGTAGGATGAAGAAGCTATCCCACTTTCAAATATGGTGATCCCAGTTTTCTTGTTTAGGAATATGACAACTTCTTCGTCATTCTACTAATCAAACCAGGATGAACCGCGATGTAGGAAGCTTTATTTGGATACATAAAGTAGTGGAGAATCCCCAGGAAGTTGAATAAATCTTATAGGAGTTAGGATGAAGAAGCTATTCCACTTTCAAATCAAGTGATCCTCGTTTTTCTGTTTGGGAATATGACAACTTCTTCGTCATTCTAATCAAACCCGAATGAATCACGATGTAAAAAGCTTGTTTTGGATACATAAAGTAGTGGAGAATCACCAGGAAGTTGAATAAATCTCATAGGAGTTAGGATGAAGAAGCTATCCCACTTTCAAATCAAGTGATCCTAGTTTTCCTTTTTCGGAATATGACAACTTCTTTGTCATTCTAATCAAACCAGGATGAACCGCAATGTAAGAATCATGATTTGGATACATAAGATAGTGGAGAATCACTAGGAAGTTGAATAAATCTCATAGGAGTTAGGATGAAGAAACTATCCCACTTTCACATCAAGTGATCTAAGATTTTCCTGTTCGGGGATATGACAACTTCTTCGTCATTCTAATCAAACCCGAATGAACGGCGATGTAAAAATTTTGATTTTGACACATAAAGTAGTGAAGAATCTCGAGTAAGTTCAATAAATCTCATAGGGGTTATTAGGATGAAGAAGCTATCCCACTTTTAAATAAGTTGATCCTAGTTTTCCTGTTTAGGATTATGACAACTTCTTCGTCATTCTAATCAAACCCGGATGAACTGCGATGTAAGAATCTTGATTTTGACACATAAAGTAGTGGAGAATAACCAGGAAGTTGAATAAATCTCATAGGGGTTAGGATAAAGAAGCTATCCCACTTTTATATTAGTTGATCCCAGTTTTCCTGTTTAGGAATATGAAAACTTATTTTTCATTCTAATCAAACGATGATGAACCGCTATGTAAGAAGCTTGATTTTGATGCATAATGTAGTGGATAATCACCAGGAAGTTGAATAAATCTCATAGGAGTTAGGATGCAGAAGCTATCTAATAGACCTTAAATTTGACCCATTTTCATCCATGTTTTATAAGTGTCTTTACTATCTATTATTATATTATAGAGTCTATTTATTATATTTATAAGATCAGGAGTGATTTGGAGATAAGTGATGATTTTGGAGCATTTTGAAGATATTTGGAGCAAGCACCCAAGATGACCATCGAGCTCGACCATCGGTCGATATTGGAGGAGGCCCGTTTGGTCACAGCCGAATTGAAGCCCAAGTCTTCACCAATTTACAAGATTACCCCTGATGAGTTTAACCTAACGATATAAGCTTTGCCACCATGTAAGAGGCAAATTGTGCTTTTCTGTGTGTTTTAGTTTTATTACTTTCAGCAAAATGTTTTAGGATTGTGATAGATTAGAGAGAAGATCCAAAGTTTTAATTTGTGATTGGAATTCCATTAATATCTATTTTACTATTCTATGAAGTTTTCTAACCTAATTGCTTTCATGAATTGCTTGGCCATGTCTGAGTAGTTCCACTGTTATATTTAAGGTTTAAATAGGTTATGAGGGATTAGCCCCAACTATATATTGTTGAGTTATATTTAAGGTTTAAATAGGTTATGAGGATTGGTCATTAATGCAAGTTTCTAGATTAGCTACCAAAAATTGCCTTAGGATTGATAGATAAAAGCGAGAGCTTCATTCTCATTCTGAAAACATTCTAACTGAGCTAAGTTTCTTGCTAAGAGTAAGGCGAGAGCTGATCTAGTGAGCTTAGTAAGCTTCATTAAACCCGCGCATAAAGCTTAATTAGAAGCGCGTCGATCGATATTCATATTGGATAATCGATCGACGAAGCGAAAGGTGTATCGACCGATATCCCTATAGGATTATTGATCGATACTGCTATTGATCGAACACATTTGTTTGAGTCATTAGATCTAGTTAATAGACGAGTTCAAACATGCGATAGCTGATGGACTTGTTGAATTGATAGTTGAGATTTACATTATCATGCATGCAACTCATTAGGCATATGTAGGATTATAATTCCAAGTTTCCTTAATAGAAACCCTAAGTCTAGCTATTTCCTTTTAATCACCAAAACCTCAACCAATCAATCGAGCAATTACTTGTTAAACCAAAACTGCAAATTTACATTTTAAATCTTAAAAACTTCCTACTTAACAAATCATATTAGATCCATTAGGTTCCCTAGCTCCCTGTGAATTCGATCCCTAAGTACTACAACTGGACCTCTTATTTGAGAGAGTATAAATCACTCCTTAGGGTAATTTGAGTGATATCAAATTTAGCGCCGTTGCCAGGGAGCTTTGATCGCCTATTGATTTAATTTTTGTTAAGTTTCTGACATAAAATATTTTCTTGTATTTTCACGTACATGCCCAGCAGTACTAGAAACAACAAGGAAACTCAACTGCTGTTCTCACCAGATCCTGCAAGCTTGTAGCGTTCAATATGCAAAGAAGCACACTCCTCATCGATCGATAACACCACCGGTTCATCGATCGATTTCTGTCAACCACCGTCGACCCAGACACTAGTCCCGTCGACCGATACTCGCTCACCACTATCGACCGACATCTTCCATCCGACATCGATTGATACTTCAATCCTAACATCGATCGATACTGAGCCGCGAGACATGGTTGCTACTTTGATACTTGTACGAGATGACAGAGGAAACCTGCATGACCAGGAGGGTCATCTGCGTAATGCAGCAGGTCAGAAGATAGATGCTCAGGGGGCTGCAATCCCTGAGTCCAATACTGATGCTACAGGAGCCACTCTACCTGTATATGAGGCTGCTCGAGCCAGAACATTGGCTGACTACAACTGTCCAGATCGGTTCTACACCAACCGATCAGCTATTCGTCCTCCCATTATTCAGAGGGATTTCGAGTTGAAGCCACAGTACTACACACTCATGGGACAGACACCCTACTATGGATTATCTCACGAGCATCCTATGGACCATCTGGAGAGGTTCGAGGATCTTATATCTGCTATTAAAGTCAGGGAGTGTTTGAAGACTACCTCTTATACAAGCTCTTCAAGTACTCACTTGCTAGAGATGCTTCGCATTGGCTTAAGCAGTTACCACCAGGATCTCTGCCATCCTGGGGCGCCATCAAGAATGTATTCTTATGAAATTTCTTCGATGAAGCGTATGCTGAAGACTTGAGGAGCAAGATTGCTACATTCACTCAGGAGCCTACAGAGCCAATTAAAAGCTCCTGGATTAGATTCAAGTCATATCCGAGAGACTGTCCATACCATGGATTCAATGAAGTACAGCTGCCCAATACTTTTTACAGAGGCATCGCGGTGCAGTACCAGATGGCTCTTGATGCTTCCAGCAATGGGAACTTCAACACCAAGAATCCAGAGGAGGTAGTGAAGGTTATTGAAAACCTAGCATCTAGCAGCAACACCAAGAACACTGACTTTGAGAGGAAGAAATCTGCCACAATCCTTGGGAATGATCAGATGGATGAGGTGAAGGCAAAGCTGGACAGTGTTCACAAGCTTCTCAGGAAGTAGTTCTGCTTGGTTCAAGATGCAGAGGTTGTAGGCACAGAGGGTAGAGCAGAGGAAGCAGATGTGAACTTCATCAGTGGAACTGGATTCTAAGGTTCGGGGAACCAGGGAGGAAACTCCTAGGGAAATAGGGGTACCTTCAACCAGAGTTCACAGCACCAGAAACCCTACAGCAACAACAGAGGTTATGGAAGCTCCTACTACCAAAAGCCACCACCGCCAACTCAAGAGAGTAAGATTGAGGAGATGCTTGATAGAGTCCTAGAGGGACAGCAGCGCATGAAAGTGGACTTCAATGGGAAGATTGATTCTGTTTACACCAACCTGAACACAAAGTTTGAAACTTTGAGCACTCATGTGAAGAAGCCAGAGATGCAGGTTGTTCAGACATGAGAAGTTGTTAAGAGGCAGGGAGCCTTAACAAAAGGGGTAGGAGATGATGTGATGAGACACCACGTGAATGCCATCATTGGGGATAATTTCTGGCAAGTAGTGAAGGAAGAGAAGCTGCAAGAAGGAGATTTCGAAGTAGAAAGTCTGATGTGTTTCGGCGGATCACATTGGTGTTGATCGACGCCAAGCCACGAACATCGATCGACAGAGGTCATCCAAAATCGATCGACGTCCTCTCCTGGACATCGCTCGACAACACCTACGGAATCAACCGCATCTTGCACAGCCGTGAGGATCATAACTCACGAGGAGTTCGCAACAAAACACCCACATCCGCCCAGCCCTGTCTACGTAAACATCGCTCGACATTCTGACCCCACCATCGCTCGACATCAGGAGACCGTCATCGATTGACAACCTCCAGAGCCTATCGATTGACGAGCACCTATTACGTACCGAGTGCAGATGCCAAAGATAGATGTTGCACGTCCTAATGCACTCAGTCCCAAACCCAAACCTTCAGAAAACCCACCGGAGACCGTCAGGACACCTTCAGATGATGGAGTAGATCCTATGGAATTTGATAGGGTTCCTAAGGGAAGAACCCTAAGGAAAAGAAAGGAAAAAGTGGCGAAACATCTGAAGAGGGGGTCTAATGAAAAGGAAAAGGAAAGTTTCCGGAAAAGGGTCTTCAGAATTCCTCTATATATATATAAACCATTCAATCTAGAGATGATCAGGGATACTCCAGAGATCCTCTAGAGATGATCAGGGATACGCCAGAGATCAAGATGGAAACACCATTTGTGTTTACAACAGAGATATCAGAAGACTTCTGGAAAGAGCTTCAAGAGATGAGGCAAGCTACATATGTCTTCCTGAACATGCTAGCTCATTCACACAGACCAAGCTGGTACCAGAGATCTACACCAAGAACAAGATCAATGAGATGTTCTATGGAGTCTGTGGAGAACACGAGAAGAACAAAGAAGCCTTCTAGATGAAACTTGATGGTGTCTACTATTCACTGAATGATAGTATCAGTTGGCTGACTAATTGCATGGAAGAGATGAAGCAAGACATAGCCAGAATTCAGAGCGCGACTGATAGACCATGGATTTGACCCACTTTTATCCATGGTTTATAAGTGTTTTAACTATAAATTATTATATTATAGAGTCTAATTAGAATATTTATAGGACCATGAGTGATTTAGAGATAAGTGATTATTTTGGAGCATTTTGGAGATATTTGGAGCAAGCACCTGAGATGACCATCGAACTCGACCATCGGTCGATAATGAAGAGGAATAATCGATCGATGTTCATGTCTTAACATCGATCATTAGCGAAGTGCGCAGAAAGCCCGTTTGGTCACAGCCGACTTGAAGCCCAAGTCTTCACCAATTTACAAGATTACCCCTGACAAGTTTTAACCTAATTATATAAGCTTTGCCACCATGTTAGAGGCAAAAGTGTGCTTTCTTGTTTTATTATTTTCACAGCAAGGTTTTCTAGGATTTTGATAGATTAGAGAGAAGATCCAAAGTTATAATTTGTGATTGGAACTCCATTAATATCTATTTACTATTCTAATGAAGTTTTCTTACCTAATTGCTGTTATGAATTGCTTAGCCATGTCTGAGTAGTTTCATTGTTAGATTTTAGGGTTTAAATAGGTTAGGAGGGATTAGCCCCAACTATAGATTGCTGAGTTGTGGTAATTGTCATTAGGATTGTTCATTAATGCATGTTTCTAGATTAGCTACCTAGAACTTGCCCTAGGATTCATAGATAAAAGCGAGAGCTTCATTCTCATCCTGAAAACATTCTAACTGAGCTAAGTTTCTTGTTATGAGTAAGGCGAGAGCTGATCTAGTGAGTTTAGTAAGCTATCATTCAACCCCCACATAAAGCTTAACTAGAAGCGCGTCGATCGATATCATTATTGAATAATCAATCTACGGAGCGAAAGGTAAATCGATTGATATCCCTATAGGATCATCGATGGACACTTTCTAATTGATCGACAAACGATAGTTGAGATCATTAGATCTAGTTAATAGACAAGTCCAAACATGCGAAAGCTGATAGACTTGTTGACTAAGTAGTTGAGCTTTATATTATCATGCATGCAACTCATTCGGCATCTGTAGGATTATAATCCCAAGTTTCCTGAATAAAAATCCTAAGTCTAGCTATTGCCTTTTAAGCACCAAAATCTCAACCAATCAATTGAGCAAACACTTGCTTGATAAAAACTGCAATTTACATTTAAATCATTAAAACATTCTGCTGTTCCTGGGGAGCTTTGATCGCCTATTCAATCTAATTTTTGTTAAGTTTTTGACACAAAATTTTTTCTTGGATTTTCAGGTACATGCCCAGCAGTACTACAAGCAACAAGGAAATTCAACTACTATTCTCACCAGATCCTGCAAGTTTGGAGCATTCAATCCGCAAAGAATCGCGCTCCTCATCGATCGACAACAACACCTGTTTGTTGCTCGATTTCGTTCAACCACCATCGACCCATACACTAGTCTCGTCGACCGATACTCGTTCACCACCGTCAACCGAAGACACTCATCTTCCATCGACCGACATCGTCCATTCGACATCGATCAATACTCCAGTCCGGACATCGACCGATACTGAGCCGCGAGACATGGTTGCGACTTTGATACTAGTACGAGATGAGAGAGGAGACCTGCATGACCAGGAAGGTCATCTGCGTAATGCAGCAGGTTAGAGGATAGATGCTCAGGGGGCTACAATCCCTAAGCCTGATGCTAATGCTAAATGAACTACTCTACCTGTAGATGAGGCTGCGTGATACCACTCAAATTACCCTAAGGAGTGATTTATACTCTCTCAAATAAGAGGTCGAGTTGTAGTACTTAGGGATCGAATTCACAGAGAGCTAGGGAACCTAAGAAATCAAATATCATTTGTTAAGCAAGATGGTTTTAGAGTTTTTAAATATAAATTACAGTTTATATTGAACAAGTATTTGTTCAATAGCTGGTTTGAGGTTTTGGTGCTTAAAAAGGAAATAGTTAGACTTAGGGTTTTTATTCAGGAAATTTGGGATGATAATCCTACAGATGCCTAATGAGTTGCATGCATGATAATGTAAAGCTCAACTACTTGATTAACAAGTCAGTCAGCTCTCACATGTATTGACTTGTCTATTAACTAGATCTATTAATCTCAACTGTTGTATTTTGATCAATAGAAAGTGTTGATCGATAATCCTATAGGGATATCGATCGATACACCTTTTGCTCCGTCGATCGATTATTCAATTGTGATATCGATCGACGCGCTCTAGTCAAGCTTTATGCGCAGGTTGAATAATAGCTTACTAAGCTCACTAGATTAGCTCTCGTCTTGCTCATAGCAAGAAACATAGTTCTATTAGAATGTTTTCAGGATGAGAATAAAGCTCTCGCTTTTATCAATCAATTCAAGGGCAGGTTCTAGGTAGCTAATCTAGACACATATATTAATGAACAATCCCAAAGATGATTATCACAACTCAGCAATCTATAGTTGGGGCTAATCCCTCCTAACCTATTTAAACCTTAAAATCTAACAATGGAACTACTCAGACATGGATAAGCAATTCATAACAGCAATTAAGTATGAAAACTTCATTAGAATAGTAAATATATATTAATGGAGTTCCAATCACAAATTATAACTTTGGATCTTCTCTCCAATCTATCAAAATCCTAAAAACCTTTGCTGTGAAAATAATAAAACTAGAAAAGCACACTCTGCCTCTAACATGGCGGCAAAGCTTATATAATTAGGGTAAAACTCGTCAGGGGTAATCTTGTAAAAAGGTGAAGACTTGGGCTTCAAGTCGGTTGTGACCAAACGGGCTTTCTGCGCGCTTCGCTGTCGATCGATACACAGATGTGAGTATCGATCGATTATTCCTCTCCAATATTGACCGATGGTCGAGCTGGATGGTCATCTCGGGTGCTTGCTCCAAATATCTCTAAAATGCTCCAAAATCATCACTTATCTCCAAAATACTCATGATTTTATAAATATAATAAATTGACTCTATAATATAATAATTATTAGTAAAAACACCTATAAACTATGGATGAAAATGGGTCAAATCCATAGTCTATCAACTCCCCAAGACTTACCCTTTTGCTTGTCCGCAAGCAAAACAAACAGACAGTCTCTCTGAAAGAGGTTTAAAACAGCAGGGACTCACATGATTTCAAACTTAGAATCATCACCTCTACAATATTGCAATCCACATCTAAAAAGTCCTAATCACAAAAGCACATTATGCCATATCCTAGCTTAGCAACCAAATTCATCTAGCCTACAACTTAGCAAATCTTGTATGTCATTCCCCTCTACCAACCTCATTTCTTAGCATAAATAAAAGTGCAGGTTTTACCTTGGAGGTATCGATCGCAGGATGCAAGGACTTTCAAACAAATATCTGGACCTAGTAAACATTAATTTCTATCCTCTCTCTCTTTTAATTTTCTCTCCTAGTCAAAGTCTGCTTATATTAGCAAGATCATTGATCAAGATTGGACAGGCTTCCATGAATCAAGCCTTAATGATGGTTGCCACTAAGTCATGTTCACTTCTTTTTGACCTATATCATAGGATTATTTGTGAAGCAAGCCTTAATGGTTGTAGCCACCAAGTCCTGTTCTAATCTCTTACCTATGAAATTCTTATGAAGCAAGCCTTAATGGTTGTAGCCACCAATTCCTGTTTGAATTTCTTCTTAATAAATCTCTATATATATTATAATAATAAAAAATTAAATTTTTTTTAATAAATCTCATTGGAGTTAGGATGAAGAATTTATTCCAATTTCAAATTACGTTATTCCAGTTTTTCGGTTTGGGAATATGACAAATTTTTCGTCATTATAATCAAACCAAGATGAACCATGATGTAAGAAACTTGAATTGGATACATAAGGTAGTGGAGAATCACAAAGAAGTTGAGTAAATCTCATAGGAGTTAGGATGAAGAAACTATCCCACTTTCAAATCAGGTGATCCCAGTTTTCCTGGTTGGGAATATGAAAACTTCTTTGTCATTCTAATCAAGCCAGGATGAACCGCAATGTAAGAAGCATGATTTGGATACATAAGGTAGTGGAGAATCACCAGAAAGTTGAATAAATCTCATAGGAGTTAGGATGAAGAAGCTATTCCACTTTCGAATCAGGTGATCCTTGTTTTCCTGTTTGGGAATATGACTCTTTCTTCGTCATTCTAATCAACCCCGTATGAACCGTGATGTAAGAAGCATGATTTTGACACATAATGAAGTGGACAATCACAAGGAAGTTGAATAAATCTCATAGGGGTTAGGATGAAGAAGCTATCCCACTTTCAAATCAGGCGATCCCTGTTTTCCTGTTTGGGAATATGACAACTTCTTTGTCATTCTAATCAAACCAGGACGAACCGCGATGTAAGAATCATGATTTGGATACATAAGGTAGTGGAGAATCACTAGGAAGTTGAATAATTCTCATATGATTTAGGATGAAGAAACTATCCCACTTTCAAATCAGGTGATCCCAGTTTTCCTTTTTGGGAATATAACAACTTCTTCATCATTCAAATCAAACCAGGATGAACCGAGATGTAAGAAGCATGATTTGGATACATACGGTAGTGGAGAATAACCAGGAAGTTGAATAAATCTCGTAGGAGTTAGGATGAAGAAGCTATCCCACATTCAAATCAGGTGATCCCAATTTTCCTATTTGGGAATATAGCAACTTCTTCGTCATTCTAATATAACCAGAATGAACCGAGATGTAAGAAGCATGATTTGGATACATAGGGTAGTGGAGAATAACCAGGAAGTTGAATAAATCTCATAGGAGTTAGGACGAAGAAGCTATCCCATTTTCAAATCAAGTAATCTATGTTTCTCCTGTTTGAGAATATGACAACTTCTTAGTCATTCGAATCAGACCCGGATGAACGGCGATGTAAGAAGTTTAATTTTGACACATAAAGTAGTGGAGAATCACCAGGAAGTTGAATAAATTTCATAGGGGTTAAGATGGAGAAGTTATCCCACTTTCAAATCAAGTGATCCCAGTTTTCCTGTTTGGGAATATGACAACATCTTTGTCATTCTAATCAAACCTGGATGAACCGCGATGTAAGAATCATGATTTGGATACATATGGTAGTGGAGAATCACAAAGAAGTTGATTAACTCTCATAGGAGTTAGGATGAAGAAACTATCCCATTTTCAAATCAGGTGATCCCAGTTTTCCTATTTGGGAATATGAAAACTTCTTCGTCATTCTAATCAAACCAGGATGAACCGCAATGTAAGAAGCATCATTTGGATACATAAGGTAGTGGAAAATAACTAGGAAGTTGAATAAATCTCATAGGAGTTAGGATGAAGAAGTTTTTCCACTTTCGAATCAGGTGATCCTTGTTTTCCTGTTTGGGAATATGACAACTTCTTCGTCATTATAATCAACCCCGGATGAACTGTGATGTAAGAAGCTTGATTTTGACACATAAAGTTGTGGAGAATTACCAGGAAGTTGAATAAATCTCTTAGGGGATAGAATGAAGAAGCTATCTTACTTTCAAATCAGGTGATCCCAGCTTTCCTATTTAGGAACATGACAACTTCTTCGTCATTCTACTAATCAAACGAGGATGAACCGCGATGTAAGAAGATTTATTTGGATACATAAAGTAGTGGAGAATCCCGAGGAAGTTGAATAAATCTTATAGGAGTTAGGATGAAGTAGCAACCCCACTTTCAAATCAGGTGATCCGAGGTTTCATGTTTGGGAATATGACAACTTCTTCGTCATACTAATCAAACCAGGATAAACCGCGATGCAAAAAAAACATGATTTGGATACATAGGGTAGTGGAGAATCACCAGGAAGTTGAATAAATCTCATAGGAGTTAGGATGAAGAAGCTATTCCACTTTCGAATCAGGTGATCCTTGTTTTCCTGTTTGGGAATATGACAACGTCTTCATCATTCTAATCAACCCCGGATGAACTGTGATGTAAGAAGCTTGATTTTGACACATAAATTAGTGAATAATCACCAGGAAGTTGAATAAATCTCATAGGGGTTAGGATGAAGAAGCTATCCCACTTTCAAATCAGGTGATCCCAGTTTTCTTGTTTAGGAACATGACAACTTCTTCGTCATTCTACTAATCAAACCAGGATGAACCGCGATGTAAGAAGTATTATTTGGATACATAAAGTAGTGGAGAATCCCCAGTAAGTTGAATAAATTTTATAGGAGTTAGGATGAAGTAGTTGTACCACTTTCAAATTAGGTGATTTTAGGTTTCTTGTTTGGGAATATGACAACTTCTTCGTCATTCTAATCAAACCAGGATGAACCGCGTTGTCAGAATCGTGATTTGGATACATAAGATAGTGGAGAATAACCTGGAAGTTGAATAAATCTCATAGGAGTTAGGATGAAGAAGCTATCCCATTTTCAAATTAAGTAACCTAAGTTTTTCCTGTTTGAGAATATGACAACTTATTCGTCATTAGAATCAGACCCGGATGAACGGCGATGTAAGAAGTTTAATTTTGACACATAAAGTAGTGGAGAATCACTAGGAAGTTGAATAAATCTCATAGGGGTTAGGATGGAGAAGTTACCCCACTTTCAAATCTAGTGATCCCAGTTTTCCTGTTTGGGAATATGACAACTTTTTCGTCATTCTAATCAAACCAGGATGAACCTCGATGTAAGAAGCTTGATTTAGATACATAACGTAGTGGAGAATCACCAGGTAGTTGAATAAATCTCATAGGAGTTAGGATGAAGAATGTATCCCAGTTTCAAATCAAGTGATCCCAGTTTTCCTGTTTGGAAATATGACAACTTTTTCGTCATTCTAATCGAACCAAGATGAACCACGATGTAAGAAGCTTGATTTGGATATATAAGGTAGTGGAAAATCCCACTTTCAAATCAGGTGATCCTAGTTTTTCTGTTTGGGAATATGAAAACTTCTTGGTCATTCTAATCAAACCAGGATGAACCGCGATGTAAGAAGCATGATTTGGAAACATAAGGTAGTGGAGAATCACCAGGAAGTTGAATACATCTCATAAGAGTTAGGATGAAGAAGCTATTCCACTTTCGAATCAGGTGATCGTAGTTTTCCTGTTTGGGAATATAACAACTTCTTCGTCATTCTAATCAAACTAAGATGAACCGAGATGTAAGAAGCATGATTTGGATACACAGTGTAGAGGAGAATAACCAGGAAGTTGAATAAATCTCATAGGAGTTAGGATGAAGAAGCTATCCCATTTTCAAATCAAGTAATCTAAGTTTTTCCTATTTGAGAATATGACAACTTCTTCGTCATTCGAATCAGACCCGGATGAACGGCGATGTAAGAAGTTTATTTTGACACATAAAGTAGTGGAGAATCACCAGGAAGTTGAATAACTCTCATAGGGGTTAGGATGAATAAGCTATCCCACTTTCAAATCAAGTGATCCCAGATTTTCTGTTTGGGAATATTACAACTTTTTCGTCATTCTAATCAAACTAGGTCGAACCGCGATGTAAGAAGCTTGAATTGGATACATAAATTAGTTGAGAATCACCAGGAAGTTGAATAAATCTCATAGGAGTTAGGATGAAGAAACTATCCCACTTTCAAATCAAGTGATCTCTGTTTTCCTGTTTGGGAATATGACACCTTCTTTGTCATTCTAATCAAACCAGGATGAACCGCGATGTAAGAATCATGATTTGGATACATAAGATAGGGGAGAATTAGTAGGAAGTTGAATAAATCTCATAGGAGTTAGGATGAAGAAACTATTCCACTTTCAAATCAAGTGATCTAAGTTTTTCCTGTTTGGGAATATGACAACTTCTTCGTCATTCTAATCAAACCCGAATGAAAGGCGATGTAAGAATTTTGATTTCAACACATAAAGTAGTGGAGAATATCCAGGAAGTTCAATAAATCTCATAGGGGTTAGAATGAAGAAGCTATCCCACTTTTAAATCAGTTGATCCCAGTTTTCCTGTTTGGGAATATGACAACTTCTTCGTCATTCTAATCAAACCCGGATGAATTGCGATATAAGATGCGTGTTTTGGATACATAAAGTAGTGAAGAATCACCTGGCAGTTGAATAAATCTCATATGAGTTAGGATGAAGAAGCTATCCCACATTCAAATCAGGTGATCCCAATTTTCCTATTTGGGAATATAACAACTTCTTCGTCATTCTAATATAACCAGGATGAACCGAGATGTAAGAAGCATGATTTGGATACATTGGGTAGTGGAGAATAACCAGGAAGTTGAATAAATCTCATAGGAGTTCGGATGAAGAAGCTATCCCATTTTCAAATCAAGTAATCTAAGTTTCTCCTGTTTTAGAATATGACAACTTCTTAGTCATTTGAATCAGACCCGGATGAACGGCGATGTAAGAAGTTTAATTTTGACAAATAATGTAGTGGAGAATCATCAGGAAGGTGAATAAATTTCATAGGGGTTAGGATGGAGAAGTTATCCCACTTTCAAATCAAGTGATCCCAGTTTTCCTGTTTGGGAATATGACAATATCTTTGTCATTCTAATCAAACCTGGATGAACCGCGATGTAAGAATCATGATTTGGATACATAAGGTAGTGATTCCACTTTCAAATCAAGTGATTCCACTTTCGAATCAGGTGATCCTTGTTTTCCTGTTTGGGAATATGACAACTTCTTCGTGATTATAATCAACCCCGGATGAACTGTGATGTAAGAAGCTTGATTTTGACACATAAAGTTGTGGAGAATTACCAGGAAGTTGAATAAATCTCATAGGGGATAGAATCAGGTGATCCCAGCTTTCCTATTTAGGAACATGACAACTTCTTCGTCATTCTACTAATCAAACGAGGATGAACCGCGATGTAAGAAGCTTTATTTGGATACATAAAGTAGTGGAGAATCCCGAGGAAGTTGAATAAATATTATAGGAGTTAGGATGAACTAGCAATCCCACTTTCAAATCAGGTGATCCGAGGTTTCCTGTTTGGGAATATGACAACTTCTTCGTCATACTAATCAAACCAGGATAAACCGCGATGCAAAAGAACATGATTTGGATACATAGGGTAGTGGAGAATCACCAGGAAGTTGAATAAATCTCATAGGAGTTAGGATGAAGAAGCTATTCCACTTTCGAATCAGGTGATCCTTGTTTTCCTGTTTGGGAATATGACAACGTCTTCGTCATTCTAATCAACCCCAGATGAACTGTGATGTAAGAAGCTTGATTTTGACACATAAAGTAGTGAATAATCAACATGAAGTTGAATAAATCTCATAGGGGTTAGGATGAAAAAGCTATCCCACTTTCAAATCAGGTGATCCCAATTTTCTTGTTTAGGAACATGACAACTTCTTCGTCATTCTACTAATCAAACCAGGATGAACCGCGATGTAAGAAGTTTTAGTTGGATACATAAAGTAGTGTAGAATCCCCAGTAAGTTGAATAAATCTTATAGGAGTTAGGATGAAGAAGATATCCCACTTTCAAATCAGGTGATTTTAAGTTTCCTGTTTGGGAATATGACAACTTCTTCGTCATTCTAATCAAACCAGGATGAACCGCGATGTAAGAATCATGATTTGGATACATAAGGTAGTGGAGAATAACATGGAAGTTGAATAAATCTCATAGGAGTTAGGATGAAGAAGCTATCCCATTTTTAAATCAAGAACCCTAAGTTTTTCCTGTTTGAGAATATGACAACTTATTCGTCATTCGAATCAGACCCGGATGAACGGCGATGTAAGAAGTTTAATTTTGACACATAAAGTAGTGGCGAATCACTAGGAAGTTGAATAAATCTCATAGGGGTTAGGATGGAGAAGTTACCCCACTTTCAAATCAAGTGATCCCAGTTTTCCTATTTGGGTATATGACAACTTTTTCGTCATTGTAATCAAACCAGGATGAACCTCGATGTAAGAAGCTTGATTTAGATACATAACGTAGTGGAGAATCACCAGGAAGTTTAATAAATCTCATCGGAGTTAGGATGAAGAATGTATCCCAGTTTTAAATCAAGTGATCCCATTTTTCCTGTTTGGGAATATGACAACTTTTTCGTCATTCTAATCAAACCAGGATGAACCTCGATGTAAGAAGCTTGATTTAGATACATAACGTAGTGGAGAATCACTAGGAAGTTGAATAAATCTCATAGGAGTTAGGATGAAGAATGTATCCCACTTTCAAATCAGGTGATCCCAGTTTTCCTGTTTGGGAATATGAAAAATTATTGGTCATTCTAATCAAACCAGGATGAACCGCGATGTAAGAAGCATGATTTGGAAACATAAGGTAGTGGAGAATCACCAGGAAGTTGAATACATCTCATAGGAGTTAGGATGAAGAAGCTCTTCCACTTTCGAATCAGGTGATCCTAGTTTTTCTGTTTGGGAATATAACAACTTCTTCGTTATTCTAATCAAACCAGGATGAACCGAGATGTAAGAAGCATGATTTGGATACATAGGGTTGTGGAAAATAACCAGGAAGTTGAATAAATCTCATTGGAGTTAGGATAAATCCCATTTTCAAATCAAGTAATCTAAGTTTTTCCTATTTGAGAATATGACAACTTCTTCGTCATTCGAATCAGACCTGGATGAACGGCGATGTAAGAAGTTTATTTTGACACATAAAGTAGTGGAGAATCACCAGGAAGTTGAATAAATCTCATAGGGGTTAGGATGAAGAAGCTATCCCACTTTCAAATCAAGTGATCCCAGATTTCCTGTTTGGGAATATGAGAACTTTTTCGTCATTCTAATCAAACCAGGATGAACCGCGATATAAGAAACTTGAATTGGATACATAAATTAGTTGAGAATCACCAGGAAGTTGAATAAATCTCATAGGAGTTAAGATGAAGAAACTATCCCACTTTCAAATCAAGTGATCTCTGTTTTCCTGTTTGGGAATATGACACCTTCTTTGTCATTCTAATCAAACCAGGATGAACCGCGATGTAAGAATCATGATTTGGATACATAAGATAGTGGATAATTACTAGGAAGTTGAATAAAAATCTCATAGGAGTTAGGATGAAGAAACTATCCCACTTTCAAATCAAGTGATCTAAGTTTTTCCTGTTTGGGAATATGACAACTTCTTCATCATTCTAATCAAACCCGGATGAACGGCGATGTAAGAAGTTTGATTTTAACACATAAAGTAGTTGAGAATATCCAGGAAGTTCAATAATTCTCATAGGGGTTAGAATGAAGAAGCTATCCCACTTTTAAATCAGTTGATCCCAATTTTCCTGTTTGGGAATATGACAACTTCTTCGTCATTCTATTCAAACCTGGATGAATCGCGATGTAAGATGCGTGTTTTGGATACATAAAGTAGTGAAGAATCACCTGGTAGTTGAATAAATCTCAAAGGAGTTAGGATGAAGAAGCTATCCCACTTTCAAATCAAGTGATCCATGTTTTCGTGTTTGGGAATATGACAACTTCTTTGTCATTCTAATTAAGCCAATATGAACCGCGATGTAAGAATCCTGATTTGGATACATAAGGTAGTGGAGAATCACAAGGAAGTTGAATAAATCTCATAGGATTTAGGAGGAAGAATCTATCCAACTTTCAAATCAGGTGATCTCAGTTTTCATGTTTGGGAATATAACAACTTCTTCGTCATTCTAATCAAACCAGGATGAACCAAGATGTAAGAAGCATGATTTGGATACATAGGGTAGTGGAGAATAACCAGCAAGTTGAATTCATCTCATAGGAGTTACGATGAAGAAACTATCCCATTTTCAAATCAAGTAATCTAAGTTTTCCGGTTTAAAAATATGAAAACTTCTTCGTCATTCTAATCAAACCAGGATGAACCGCGATGTAAGAAGAATGATTTGGAAACATAAGGTAGTGGAGAATCACCAGGAAGTTGAATACATCTCATAGGAGTTAGGATGAAGAAGCTATTCCACTTTCGAATCAGGTGATCCTAGTTTTCCTGTTTGGGAATATAACAACTTCTTCGTCATTCTACTAATCAAAGCAGGATGAACCTCGAAGTAAGAAGCTTTATTTGGACACATAAAGTAGTGGAGAATCCCAGGAAGTTGATTAAATCTTATAGGAGTTAGGATGAAGTAGCTATGCCACTTTCAAATCAGGTGATCCTAGGTTTCATGTTTGGGAATATGACAACTTCTTCGTCATTCTAATCCAACCCGGACGAATCATGATGTAAGAAGCTTGTTTTGGATACATAAAGTAGTGGATAATCACCAGGAAGTTGAATAAATCTCATAGGGGTTAGGATGAAGAAGCTACCCCACTTTCAAATCAGGTGATACTAGTTTTCCTGTTTAGGAACATGACAACTTCTTCGTCATTCTACTAATCAAACCAGGATGAACCGCAATGTAAGAAGCTTTATTTGGATACATAAAGTAGTGGAGAATCACCTGGAAGTTGAATAAACATCATAGGAGTTAGGATGAAGAATTTATCCCACTTTCAAATCAAGTGATCCCAGTTTTCCTGTTTGAGAATATGACAACATCTTTGTCATTCTAATCAAACCAGGATGAACCGCGATGTAAGAATCATGATTTGGATACATAAGGTAGTGGAGAATCACAAAGAAGTTGACTAACTCTCATAGGAGTTAGGATGAAGAAACTATCCCACTTTCAAATCAGGTGATCCCAGTTTTCCTGTTTGGGAATATGACAACTTTTTCGTAGTTATAATCAAACCAGGATGAACCGCGATGTAAGAATCATGATTTGGATACAAATGGTAGTGGAGAATCACTAGGAAGTTGAGTAAATCTCATAGGATTTAGGGTGAAGAAACTATCTCACTTTCAAATCAGGTGATCCCAGTTTTCCTGTTTGGGAATATGACAACTTTTTTCCATCATTCTAATCAACCGCGATGTAAGAAGCTTGATTTGGATTCATAAGGTACTGGAGAATCACAAAGAAGTTGAGTAAATATCATAGGAGTTAGGATGAAGAAACTATCTCACTTTCAAATCAAGTGTTCCCAGTTTTCCTGTTTGAGAATATGAAAACTTCTTCGTTATTCTAATCAAACCCGTATGAATGGGTTAGGATGAAGAATTTATCGCACTTTCAAATCAAGTGATCCTAGTTTTTCTGTTTGGGAATATGACAACATCTTTGTCATTCTAATCAAACCTGGATGAACCACGATGTAAGTAGCATGATCTGGATACATAAGGTAGTGGAGAATCACCAGGAAGTTGAATAAATCTTATAGGATTTAGGATGAAGTAGCTATCCCACTTTCAAATCAGGTGATCCTAGGTTTCCTGTTTGGGAATATGACAACTTCTTCGTCATTCTAATCAAACCGGGATGAATCGCGATGTAAGAAGCTTGTTTTGGATACATAAAGTAGTGTAGAATCACCAGGAAGTTGAATAAATCTTATCGGAGTTAGGATGAAGAAGCTATCTCACTTTCAAATCAAGTGATCCCAGTTTTCCTGTTTGAAAATTTGGCAATTTCTTTGTCATTCTAATCAAACCAGGATGAAACATAATGTAACAATCATGATTTGGATACATAAGGTAGTGGCGAATCACTAGGAAATTGAATAAATCTCATAGGAGTTAGGATGAAAAAACTATCCCCCTTTCAAATCAGGTGATCCCAGCTTTCCTGTTTGGGAATATGACAACTTCTTCGTCATACAAATCAAACCACGATGAACCGCGATGTAAGAAGCATGATTTGGATACATAGGGTAGTGGAGAATCACCAGGAAGTTGACTTAATCTCATAGAGGTTAGGATGAAGAAGTTATCACACTTTCAAATCAAGTGATCCCAGTTTTCCTGTTTTGGAATATGACAATTTTTTTTCATCATTCTAATCAACCGCGATGTAAGAAGCTTGATTTGGATTCATAAGGTAGTGGAGAATCACAAAGAAGTTGAGTAAATATCATAGGAGTTAGGATGAAGAAACTATCCCACTTTAAAATCAAGTCCAGTTTTCCTATTTGGGAATATGAAAACTTCTTCATCATTCTAATGAAACCCGTATGAATGGGTATGTAAGAAGTTTTTTTTTGATACATAAACTAGTGGACGATCACCAGGAAGTTGAATAAATCTCATAGGAGTTAGGATGAAGAATTTATCCCACTTTCAAATCAAGTGATCCTAGTTTTCCTGTTTGGGAATATGACAACTTCTTCGTCATTCTCATCAAACCAAGATGAACCGCGATGTAAGAATCTCTATTTGGATACCTAAGGTAGTGGAAAATCACAAAGAAGTTGAGTAACTCTCATACGAGTTAGGATGAAGAAACTAGCTCACTTTCGAATCAGGTGATCCCAGTTTTCCTGTTTTGGAATATGAAAACTTTTTCGTCATTCTAATCAAACCAGGATGAACCGCAATGTAAGAAGCATCATTTGGATACATAAGGTAGTGGAAAATCACCAGGAAGTTGAATAAGTCTCATAGGAGTTAGGATGAAGAAGCTATTCCACTTTCGAATCAGGTGATCCTTGTTTTCTTGTTTGGGAATATGACAACTTCTTCGTCATTCTAATTAACCGCGGATGAACTGTGATGTAAGAAGCTTTATTTTGACACATAAAGTAGTGGAGAATCACCAGGAAGTTGAATAAATCTCATAGGGGTTAGGATGAAGAAGATATCCCACTTTCAAATCAGGTGATCCCAATTTTCCAGTTTAGGAACATGACAACTTCTTAGTCATTCTACTAATCAAACCAGGATGAACCACGATGTAAGAAGCTTTATTTGGATACATAAATAGTGGAGAATCCCTAGGAAGTTGAATAAATCTTATAGGATTTAGGATGAAGTAGCTATCCCACTTTCAAATCAGGTGATCCTAGGTTTCCTGTTTGGGAATATGACAACTTCTTCGTCATTCTAATCAAACCCGGATGAATCGCGATGTAAGAAGCTTGTTTTGGATACATAAAGTAGTGTAGAATCACCAGGAAGTTGAATAAATCTCATCGGAGTTAGGATGAAGAAGCTATCTCACTTTCAAATCAAGTGATCCCCGTTTTCCTGGTTGAGAATTTGACAATTTCTTTGTCATTCTAATCAAACCAGGATGAACCACAATGTAAGAATCATGATTTGGATACATAAGGTAGTGGAGAATCACTAGGAAATTGAATAAATCTCATAGGAGTTAGGATGAAAAAACTATCACACTCTCAAATCAGGTGATCCCAGTTTTCCTGTTTGGGAATATGACAAGTTCTTCGACATACTAATCAAACCAGGATGAACCGCGATGTAAGAAGCATGATTTGGATACATAGGGTAGTGGAGAATCACCAGGAAGTTGACTTAATCTCATAGAGGTTAGGATGAAGAAGTTATCCCACTTTCAAATCAAGTGATCCCAGTTTTCCTGTTTGGGAATATGGCAACTTTTTTTCATCATTCTAATCAACTGCGATGTAAGAAGCTTGATTTGAATTCATAAGGTAGTGGAGAATCACAAAGAAGTTGAGTAAATATCATAGGAGTTAGGATGAAGAAACTATCCCACTTTAAAATCAAGTCCAGTTTTCCTATTTGGGAATATGAAAACTTCTTCGTCATTCTAATGAAACCCGTATGAATGGGTATGTAAGAAGCTTTTTTTTGATACATAAACTAGTGGACAATCACCAGGAAGTTGAATAAATCTCATAGGAGTTAGGATGAAGAATTTATCCCACTTTCAAATCAAGTGATCCTAGTTTTCCTGTTCGGGAATATGACAACTTTTTAGTCATTCTAATCAAACCAAGATGAACCGCGATGTAAGAATCTTTATTTGGATACATAAGGTAGTGGAAAATCACAAATAAGTTGAGTAACTCTCATAGGAGTTAGGATGAAGAAACTATCTCACTTTTAAATCAGGTGATCCCAGTTTTCCTGCTTTGGAATATGAAAACTTTTTCGTCATTCTAATCAAACCAGGATGAACCGCAATGTAAGAAGCATCATTTGGGTACATAAGGCAGTGGAAAATCACTAGGAAGTTGAATAAATCTCATAGGAGTTAGGATGAAGAAGCTATTCCACTTTCGAATCAGGTGATCCTTGTTTTCTTGTTTGGGAATATGACACCTTCTTCGTCATTCTAATTAACCGCGGATGAACTGTGATGTAAGAAGCTTGATTTTGACACATAAAGTAATGGAGAATCACTAGGAAGTTGAATAAATCTCATAGGGGTTAGGATGAAGAAGCTATCCACTTTCAAATCAGGTGATCCCAATTTTCTTGTTTAGGAACATGACAACTTCTTCGTCATTCTACTAATCAAACTAGAATGAACCGCGATGTAAGAAGCTTTATTTGGATACATAAAGTAGTGGAGAATCCCAAAGAAGTTGAATAAATCTTATAGGAGTTAGGATGAAGTAGCTATCCCACTTTCAAATTAGGGGATCATAGGTTTCCTGTTTGGGAATATGACAACTTCTTCGTCATTCTAATCAAACCCGGATGAATCGCGATGTAAGAAGCTTGTTTTGGATACATAAAGTAGTGGAGAATCATCAGGAAGTTGAATAAATCTCATAGGGGTTAGGATGAAGAAGCTATCCACTTTCAAATCAGCTGATCCCAATTTTCCTGTTTAGGAACATGACAACTTCTTCGTCATTCTACTAATCAAACTAGGATGAACCGCGATGTAAGAAGCATTATTTGGATACATAAAGTAGTGGAGAATCCCCAGGAAGTTGAATAAATCTTATAGGAGTTAGGATGAAGTAGCTATCCCACTTTCAAATTAGGGGATCCTAGGTTTCCTGTTTGGGAATATGACAACTTCTTCATCATTCTAATCAAACCCGGATGAATCGCGATGTAAGAAGCTTGTTTTGGATACATAAAGTAGTGGAGAATCACCAGGAAGTTGAATAAATCTCATAGGGATTAGGATGAAAAAGCTATCCCACTTTCATATCAGGTGATCCCAATTTTCCTGTTTAGGAACATGACAACTTCTTCGTCATTCTACTAATCAAACCAGGATGAACCACGATGTCAGAAGCTTGATTTGGATACATAAGGTATTGGAGAATCTCAAAGAAGTTGATTAAATATCATAGGATTTAGGATGAAGAAACTATCCCACTTTCAACCCAAGTGATCCCAGTTTTCCAGTTTGGGAATATGAAAACTTCTTCGTCATTCTAATCAAACCCGTATGAATGGGTATGTAAGAAGCTTGTTTTGGATACATAAAGTAGTGGAGAATCACCGGGAAGTTGAATAAATCTCAAGTGATCCCAGTTTTCCTGTTTGGGAATATGACAACATCTTTGTCATTCTAATCAAACCAGGATGAACCATGATGTAAGAATCTTGATTTGGATACATAAGGTAGTGGAGAATCACAATGAAGTTGACCAACTCACATAGGAGTTAGGATGAAGAAACTATCTCACTTTCAAATCAGGTAATCCCAGTTTTCCTGTTTAAGAATATGAAAACTTCTTCATCATTCTAATCAAACCAGGATGAACCTTAATGTAAGAAGCATCATTTGGATACATAAGGTAGTGGAAAATCACCAGGAAGTTGAATAAATCTCATAGGAGTTAGGATGAAGAAGCTTTTCCATTTTCGAATCAGGTGATCCTTCTTTTCCTGTTTGGGAAAATGACAACTTCTTCGTGTTTATAATCAACCCCGGATGAACTGTGATGTAAGAAGCTTGATTTTGACACATAAAGTAGTGGACAATCACTAGGAAGTTGAATAAATCTCATAGGGGTTAGAATGAAGAAACTATCCCACTTTCAAATCTGGTGATCCCAGTTTTCCTTTTAGGAACATGACAACTTCTTCGTCATTCTACTAATTAAACGAGGATGAACCGCGATGTAAGAAGCTTTATTTGGATACATAAAGTAGTGGAGAATCCCCAGGAAGTTGAATAAATCTTATAGGAGTTAGGAAGAAGTAGCTATCCCACTTTCAAATCAGGTGATCCTAGGTTTCCTGTTTGGGAATATGACAACTTCTTCGTCATACTAATCAAACCAGGATGAACCGCGATGTAAGAAACATGATTTGGATACATAAGGTAGTGAAGAATCACCAGGAAGTTGAATAAATCTCATAGGAGTTAGGATGAAGAAACTATCCCACTTTCAAATCAGGTGATCCCAGTTTTCCTGTTTGGGAATATGACAACTTCTTCGTCATACTAATCAAACCAGGATGAACTGCGATGTAAGAAACATGGTTTGGATACATAGGATAATGGAGAATCACCAGGATGTTAAATAAATCTCATAGGGGTTAGGATAAAGAAGTTATGCCACTTTCAAATCAAGTGATCCCAGTTTTCCTGTTTGGGAATATGACAACTTTTTTTTCATCATTCTAATCAGGCGCGATGTAAGAAGCATTATTTGGATACATAAGGTAGTGGAGAATCACAAAGGAATTAAGCAAATATCATAGGAATTAGGATGAAGAAACTATCTCCCTTTCAAATCAAGTGATCTCAGTTTTCCTGTTTGAGAATATGAAAACTTCTTCTTCGTTCTAAACAAACCCATATGAATGGGTATGTAAGAAGCTTGTTTTGGATACATAAAGTAGTGGAGAATCACCAGGAAGTTGAATAAATCTCATAGGAGTTAGGATGAAGAATTTATCCGACTTTCAAATCAAGTGATCCCAGTTTTCCTGTTTGGGAATATGACAACTTTTCGTCATTCTAATCAAACAAAGATGATCCGCGATGTAAGAAGCTTGATTTGGATACATAAGGTAGTGGTGAATCACAAAGAAGTAGAGTAACTCTCATAGGAGTTAGGATGAAGAAACTATCCCATTTTCAAATCAGGTGATCCCAGTTTTCCTGTTTGGGAATATGAAAACTTCTTCGTCATTCTAATCAAACCAGGATGAACCGCGATGTAAGAAGCATGAATTGGATACATAAGGTAGTGGAAAATCACCAGGAAGTTGAATAAATCTCATAGGAGTTAGGATGAAGAAGCTATTCCACTTTCGAATCAGGTGATCCTTGTTTTTCTGTTTGGGAATATGACAACTTCTTCGTCATTCTAATCAACCCCGGATGAACTGTGATGTAAGAAGCTTGATTTTGACACATAAAGTAGTGGAGAATCACCAGGAAGTTGAATAAATCTCATAGGGGTTAGAATGAAGAAACTATCCCACTTTCAAATCAGGTGATCCCAGTTTTCCTGTTTAGGAACATGACAACTTCTTCGTCATTCTACTAATTAAATGAGGATGAACCGCGATGTAAGAAGCTTTATTTGGATACATAACGTAGTGGAGAATCCCCAGGAAGTTGAATAAATCTTATAGGAGTTAGGATGAAGTAGCTATCCCACTTTCAAATCAGGTGATCCTAGGTTTCCTGTTTGGGAATATGACAACTTCTTCGTGATACTAATCAAACCAGGATGAACCGCGATGTAAAAACATGATTTGGATACAAAAGGTAGTGAAGAATCACCAGGAAGTTGAATAAATCTCATAGGAGTTAGGATGAAGAAACTATCCCACTTTCAAATCAGGTGATCCCAGTTTTCCTGTTTGGGAATATGACAACTTCTTCGTCATACTAATCAAACCAGGATGAACTGCGATGTAAGAAACTTGGTTTGGATACATAGGATAATGGAGAATCACCAGGAAGTTAAATATATCTCATAGGGGTTAGGATAAAGAAGTTATGCCACTTTCAAATCAAGTGATCCCAGTTTTCCTGTTTGGGCATATGACAACTTTTTTTTCATCATTCTAATCAGGCGCGATGTAAGAAGCATTAGTTGGATACATAAGGTAGTGGAGAATCACAAAGAAGTTAAGCAAATATCATAGGAATTAGGATGAAGAAACTATCCCACTTTCAAATCAAGTGATCTCAGTTTTCCTGTTTGAGAATATGAAAACTTCTTCTTCGTTCTAAACAAACCCGTATGAATGGGTATGTAAGAAGCTTGCTTTGGATACATAAAGTAGTGGAGAATCACCAGGAAGTTGAATAAATCTCATAGGAGTTAGGATGAAGAATTTATCCGACTTTCAAATCAAGTGATCCCAGTTTTCCTGTTTGGGAATATGACAACTTTTCGTCATTCTAATCAAACAAAGATGATCCGCGATGTAAGAAGCTTGATTTGGATACATAAGGTAGTGGTGAATCACAAAGAAGTAGAGTAACTCTCATAGGAGTTAGGATGAAGAAACTATCCCATTTTCAAATCAGGTGATCCCAGTTTTCCTGTTTGGGAATATGAACACTTCTTCGTCATTCTAATCAAACCAGGATGAACCGCGATGTAAGAAGCATGAATTGGATACATAAGGTAGTGGAAAATCACCAGGAAGTTGAATAAATCTCATAGGAGTTAGGATGAAGAAGCTATTCCCCTTTCGAATCAGGTGATCCTTGTTTTTCTGTTTGGGAATATGACAACTTCTTCGTCATTCTAATCAACCCCGGATGAACTGTGATGTAAGAAGCTTGATTTTGACACATAAAGTAGTGGAGAATCACCAGGAAGTTGAATAAATCTCATAGGGGTTAGAATGAAGAAACTATCCCACTTTCAAATCAGGTGATCCCGGTTTTCCTGTTTAGGAACATGACAACTTCTTCGTCATTCTACTAATTAAATGAGGATGAACCACGATGTAAGAAGCTTTATTTGGATACATAACGTAGTGGAGAATCCCCAGGAAGTTGAATAAATCTTATAGGAGTTAGTATGAAGTAGCTATCCCATTTTCAAATCAGGTGATCCTAGGTTTCCTGTTTGGGAATATGACAACTTCTTCGTGATACTAATCAAACCAGGATGAACCGCGATGTAAGAAACATGATTTGGATACAAAAGGTAGTGAAGAATCACCAGGAAGTTGAATAAATCTCATAGGAGTTAGGATGAAGAAACTATCCCACTTTCAAATCAGGTGATCCCAGTTTTCCTGTTTGGGAATATGACAACTTCTTCGTCATACTGATCAAACCAGGATGAACTGCGATGTAAGAAACATGGTTTGGATACATAGGATAATGGAGAATCACCAGGAAGTTAAATAAATCTCATAGGGGTTAGGATAAAGAAGTTATGCCACTTTCAAATCAAGTGATCCCAGTTTTCCTGTTTGGGAATATGACAACTTTTTTTTCATCATTCTAATCAGGCGCGATGTAAGAAGCATTATTTGGATACATAAGGTAGTGGAGAATCACAAAGAAGTTAAGCAAATATCATAGGAATTAGGATGAAGAAACTATCTCACTTTCAAATCAAGTGATCTCAGTTTTCCTGTTTGAGAATATGAAAACTTCTTCTTCGTTCTAAACAAACCCGTATGAATGGGTATGTAAGAAGCTTGTTTTGGATACATAAAGTAGTGGAGAATCACCAGGAAGTTGAATAAATCTCATAGGAGTTAGGATGAAGAATTTATCCGACTTTCAAATCAAGTGATCCCAGTTTTCCTGTTTGGGAATATGACAACTTTTCGTCATTCTAATCAAACAAAGATGATCCGCGATGTAAGAAGCTTGATTTGGATACATAAGGTAGTGGTGAATCACAAAGAAGTAGAGTAACTCTCATAGGAGTTAGGATGAAGAAACTATCCCATTTTCAAATCAGGTGATCTCAGTTTTCCTGTTTGGGAATATGAAAACTTCTTCGTCATTCTAATCAAACCAGGATGAACCGCGATGTAAGAAGCATGAATTGGATACATAAGGTAGTGGAAAATCACCAGGAAGTTGAATAAATCTCATAGGAGTTAGGATGAAGAAGCTATTCCCCTTTCGAATCAGGTGATCCTTGTTTTTCTGTTTGGGAATATGACAACTTCTTCGTCATTCTAATCAACCCCGGATGAACTGTGATGTAAGAAGCTTGATTTTGACACATAAAGTAGTGGAGAATCACCAGGAAGTTGAATAAATTTCATAGGGGTTAGAATGAAGAAACTATCCCACTTTCAAATCAGGTGATCCCAGTTTTCCTGTTTAGGAACATGACAACTTCTTCGTCATTCTACTAATTAAATGAGGATGAACCGCGATGTAAGAATCTTTATTTGGATACATAACGTAGTGGAGAATCCCCAGGAAGTTGAATAAATCTTATAGGAGTTAGGATGAAGTAGCTATCCCACTTTCAAATCAGGTGATCCTAGGTTTCCTGTTTGGGAATATGACAACTTCTTCGTGATACTAATCAAACCAGGATGAACCGCGATGTAAGAAACATGATTTGGATACAAAAGGTAGTGAAGAATCACCAGGAAGTTGAATAAATCTCATAGGAGTTAGGATGAAGAAACTATCCCACTTTCAAATCAAGTGATCCCAGTTTTCCTGTTTGGGAATATGACAACTTCTTCGTCATAGTGATCAAACCAGGATGAACTGCGATGTAAGAAACATGGTTTGGATACATAGGATAATGGAGAATCACCAGGAAGTTAAATAAATCTCATAGGGGTTAGGATAAAGAAGTTATGCCACTTTCAAATCAAGTGATCCCAGTTTTCCTGTTTGGGAATATGACAACTTTTTTTTCATCATTCTAATTAGGCGCGATGTAAGAAGCATTATTTGGATACATAAGGTAGTGAAGAATCACAAAGAAGTTAAGCAAATATCATAGGAATTAGGATGAAGAAACTATCCCACTTTCAAATCAAGTGATCTCAGTTTTACTGTTTGAGAATATGAAAACTTCTTCTTCGTTCTAAACAAACCCGTATGAATGGGTATGTAAGAAGCTTGTTTTGGATACATAAAGTAGTGGAGAATCACCAGGAAGTTGAATAAATCTCATAGGAGTTAGGATGAAGAATTT
Source organism: Brassica napus (assembly GCF_020379485.1). NCBI lineage: Eukaryota > Viridiplantae > Streptophyta > Magnoliopsida > Brassicales > Brassicaceae > Brassica > Brassica napus. The sequence continues at coordinate 21,817,348 of NC_063447.1, forward strand.
ATCCGACTTTCAAATCAAGTGATCCCAGTTTTCCTGTTTGGGAATATGACAACTTTTCGTCATTCTAATCAACCAAAGATGATCCGCGATGTAAGAAGCTTGATTTGGATACATAAGGTAGTGGTGAATCACAAAGAAGTAGAGTAACTCTCATAGGAGTTAGGATGAAGAAACTATCCCACTTTCAAATCAGGTGATCCCAGTTTTCCTGTTTGGGAATATGAAAACTTCTTCATCATTCTAATCAAACCAGGATGAACCGCGATGTAAGAAGCCTGAATTGGATACATAAGGTAGTGGAAAATCACCAGGAAGTTGAATAAATCTCATAGGAGTTAGGATGAAGAAGCTATTCCACTTTCGAATCAGGTGATCCTTGTTTTTCTGTTTGGGAATATGACAACTTCTTCGTCATTCTAATCAACCCCGGATGCACTGTGATGTAAGAAGCATGATTTTGAAACATAAAGTAGTGGAGAATCACCAGGAGGTTGAATAAATCTCATAGGGGTTAGGATGAAGAAGCTATCCCACTTTCAAAACAGGTGATCCCAGTTTTCTTGTTTATGAACATGACAACTTCTTCGTCATTCTACTAATCAAACCAGGATGAACCGCGATCTAAGAAGCTTTACTTGCATACATAAATTAGTGGAGAATCCCCAGGAAGTTGAATAAATCTTATAGGAGTTAGGATGAAGTAGCTATCCCACTTTCAAATCAGGTGATCCTAGGTTTCCTGTTTGGGAATATGACAACTTCTTCGTCATTCTAATCAAATCCGGATGAATCGCGATGTAAGAAGCTTGTTTTGGATACATAAAGTAGTGGAGAATCACCAGGAAGTTGAATAAATCTCATAGGAGTTAGGATGAAGAAGCTATCCCACTTTCAAATCAAGTGATCCCAGTTTTCCTTTTTGAGAATTTGACAACTTTTTCGCCATTCTAATCAAACCAGGATGAACCGCGATGTAAGAATCATGATTTGGATACAAATGGCAGTGGAGAATCACTAGTAAGTTGAATAAATCTCATAGGAGTTAGGATGAAGAAACTATCCCACTTTCAAATCTGGTGATCCCAGGTTTCATATTTGGGAATATGATAACTTCTTCGTCATACTAATCAAACCAGGATGAACCTCGTTGTAAGATGCATGATTTGGATACATAGGGTAGTGGAGAATCACCAGGAAGTTGAATAAATCTCATAGGAGTTAGGATGAAGAAGCTATCCCACTTTCAAATCAAGTGATCTCGGTTTTTCCTGTTTGGGAATATGACAACTTCTTCGTCATTCTAATCAAATCCGGATGAACGGCGATGTAAGAAAATTGATTTTGACACATAAAGTAGTGGAGAATCAACAGGAAGATGAATAATTTTCGTAGGGGTTAGGATAAAGAAGCTATCCCACTTTTAAATCAGTTGATCCCAGTTTTCCTGTTTAGGAATATGACAACTTCTTCATCATTCTAATCAAACCATGATGAACCGCGATGTAAGAAGCTTGATTTGGAAACATAAAGTAGTGGCGAATCACCAGGAAGTTGAATAAATCTTATAGGAGTTAGGATGAAGAAGCTATCCCACTTTCAAATCATGTGATCCCAGTTTTCCTGTTTGGGAATATGACAACTTTTTCGTCATTCTAATCAAACCAGGATGAACCGCGATGTAAGAAACTTTATTTGGATACATAAAGTAGTGGAGAATCACTAGGAAGTTGAGTAAATCTCATAGGCGTTAGGATGAAGAAACTATCCCACTTTCAAATCAGGTGATCCCAGTTTTCCTGTTTGGGAATATGAAAACTTCTTCGTCATTCTAATCAAACTAGGATGAACCGCGATGTAAGAAGCATGATTTGGATACATAAGGTAGTGGAAAATCACCAGGAAGTTAAATAAATTTCATAGAAGTTAGGATGAAGAAGTTAATCCACTTTCGAATCAGTGGATCCTTGTTTTTCTGTTAGGGAATATGAAAACTTCTTCGTCACTCTAATCAACCTCGGATCAACTGTGATGTAAGAAGCTTGATTTTGACACATAAAGTTGTGGAGAATCACCAGGAAGTTGAATAAATCTCATAAGGGTTAGGATGAAGAAGCTATCCCACTTTCAAATCAGGTGATCCCAGATTTCTTGTTTAGGAACATGACAACTTCTTCGTCATTCTACTTATCAAACCAGGATGAACCGCGATGTAAGTATTTGGATACATAAAGTAATGGAGAATCCCCAGGAAGTTGAATACATCTTATAGGAGTTAAGATGAAGTAGCTATCCCACTTTCAAATCAGGTGATCCTTGGTTTCCTTTTTGGGAATATTACAACTTCTTCATCATTCTAATAAAACCCGGATGAATCGCAATGTAAAAAGCTTGTTTTGGATACATAAAGTAGTGGAGAATTACCAGGAAGTTGAATAACTCTCATAGAAGTTAGGATGAAGAAGCTATCTCAGTTTTTCCTGTTTGGGAATATGACAACTTTTTCGTCATTCTAATCAAACCCTGATGAACGGCGATGTATGAAGATTGATTTTGACACATAAAGTAGTGGAGAATCAACAGGAAGATGAATAATTTTCGTAGGGTTAGGATAAAGAAGCTATCCCACTTTTAAATCAGTTGATCCCAGTTTTCCTATTTAGGAATATGACAACTTCTTCGTCATTCTAATCAAACCATGATGAACCGCGATGTAAGGAGCTTGATTTGGATACATAAAGTAGTGGAGAATCACCAGGAAGTTGAATAAATCTCATAGGAGTTAGGATGAAGAAGCTATCCCACTTTCAAATCATATGATCCCAGTTTTCCTGTTTGGGAATATGACAACTTCTTCGTCATACTAATCAAACCAGGATGAACTGCGAAGTAAGAAACATGGTTTGGATACATAGGATAATGGAGAATTACCAGGAAGTTAAATAAATCTCATAGGGGTTAGGATAAAGAAGTTATGCCACTTTCAAATCAAGTGATCCCAGTTTTCCTGTTTGGGAATATGACAACTTTTTTTTCATCATTCTAATCAGGCGCGATGTAAGAAGCATTATTTGGATACATAAGGTAGTGGAGAATCACAAAGAAGTTAAGCAAATATCATATGAATTAGGATGAAGAAACTATCCCACTTTCAAATCAAGTGATCTCAGTGTTCCTGTTTGAGAATATGAACTTCTTCTTCGTTCTAAACAAACCCGTATGAATGGGTATGTAAGAAGCTTGTTTTGGATACATAAAGTAGTGGAGAATCACCAGGAAGTTGAATAAATCTCATAGGAGTTAGGATGAAGAATTTATCCGACTTTCAAATCAAGTGATCCCAGTTTTTCTGTTTGGGAATATGAGAACTTTTCGTCATTCTAATCAACCAAAGGTGATCCGCGATGTAAGAAGCATGAATTGGATACATAAGGTAGTGGAAAATCACCAGGAAGTTGAATAAATCTCATAGGAGTTAGGATGAAGAAGCTATTCCACTTTCGAATCAGGTGATCCTTGTTTTTCTGTTTGGGAATATGACAACTTCTTCGTCATTCTAATCAACCCCGGATGAACTGTGATGTAAGAAGCTTGATTTTGAAACATAAAGTAGTGGAGAATCACCAGGAGGTTGAATAAATCTCATAGGGGTTAGGATGAAGAAGCTATCCCACTTTCAAAACAGGTGATCCCAGTTTTCTTGTTTAGGAACATGACAACTTCTTCGTCATTCTACTAATCAAACCAGGATGAACCGCGATGTAAGAAGCTTTACTTGGATACATAAATTAGTGGAGAATCCCCAAGAAGTTGAATAAATCTTATAGGAGATAGGATGAAGTAGCTATCCCACTTTCAAATCAGGTGATCCTAGGTTTCCTGTTTGGGAATATGACAACTTCTTCGTCATTCTAATCAAATCCGGATAAATCGCGATGTAAGAAGCTTGTTTTGGATACATAAAGTAGTGGAGAATCACCAGGAAGTTGAATAAATCTCATAGGAGTTAGGATGAAGAAGCTATCCCACTTTCAAATCAAGTGATCCCAGTTTTCCTTTTTGAGAATTTGACAACTTTTTCGCCATTCTAATCAAACAAGGATGAACCGCGATGTAAGAATCATGATTTGGATACAAATGGTAGTGGAGAATCACTAGTAAGTTGAATAAATCTCATAGGAGTTAGGATGAAGAAACTATCCCACTTTCAAATCTGGTGATCCCAGGTTTCATATTTGGGAATATGATAACTTCTTCGTCATACTAATCAAACCAGGATGAACCGCGTTGTAAGATGCATGATTTGGATACATAGGGTAGTGGAGAATCACCAGGAAGTTGAATAAATCTCATAGGAGTTAGGATGAAGAAGCTATCCCACTTTCAAATCAAGTGATCTCGGTTTTTCCTGTTTGGGAATATGACAACTTCTTCGTCATTCTAATCAAATCCGGATGAACGGCGATGTAAGAAAATTGATTTTGACACATAAAGTAGTGGAGAATCAACAGGAAGATGAATAATTTTCGTAGGGGTTAGGATAAAGAAGCTATCCCACTTTTAAATCAGTTGATCCCAGTTTTCCTGTTTAGGAATATGACAACTTCTTCATCATTCTAATCAAACCATGATGAACTGCGATGTAAGAAGCTTGATTTGGAAACATAAAGTAGTGGCGAATCACCAGGAAGTTGAATAAATCTTATAGGAATTAGGATGAAGAAGCTATCCCACTTTCAAATCATGTGATCCCAGTTTTCCTGTTTGGGAATATGACAACTTTTTCGTCATTTTAATCAAACCAGGATGAACCGCGATGTAAGAAACTTTATTTGGATACATAAAGTAGTGGAAAATCACTAGGAAGTTGAGTAAATCTCATAGGCGTTAGGATGAAGAAACTATCCCACTTTCAAATCAGGTGATCCCAGTTTTCCTGTTTGGGAATATGAAAACTTCTTCGTCATTCTAATCAAACTAGGATGAACCGCGATGTAAGAAGCATGATTTGGAATAATAAGGTAGTGAAAAATCACCAGGAAGTTGAATAAATTTCATAGAAGTTAGGATGAAGAAGTTAATCCACTTTCAAATCAGTGGATCCTTGTTTTTCTGTTAGGGAATATGAAAACTTCTTCGTCACTCTAATCAACCTCGGATGAACTGTGATGTAAGAAGCTTGATTTTGACACATAAAGTTGTGGAGAATCACCAGGAATTTGAATAAATCTCATAAGGGTTAGGATGAAGAAGCTATCCCACTTTCAAATCAGGTGATCCCAGATTTCTTGTTTAGGAACATGACAACTTCTTCGTCATTCTACTTATCAAACCAGGATGAACCGCGATGTAAGTATTTGGATACATAAAGTAATGGAGAATCCCCAGGAAGTTGAATACATCTTATAGGAGTTAAGATGAAGTAGCTATCCCACTTTCAAATCAGGTGATCCTTGGTTTCCTTTTTGGGAATATTACAACCTCTTCGTCATTCTAATAAAACCCGGATGAATCGCGATGTAAGAACCTTATTTTGGATACATAAAGTAGTGGAGAATTACCAGGAAGTTGAATAACTCTCATAGGAGTTAGGATGAAGAAGCTATCTCAGTTTTTCCTGTTTGGGAATATGACAACTTTTTCGTCATTCTAATCAAACCCTGATGAACGGCGATGTATGAAGATTGATTTTGACACATAAAGTAGTGGAGAATCAACAGGAAGATGAATAATTTTCGTAGGGTTAGGATAAAGAAGCTATCCCACTTTTAAATCAGTTGATCCCAGTTTTTCTATTTAGGAATATGACAACTTCTTCGTCATTCTAATCAAACCATGATGAACCGCGATGTAAGGAGCTTGATTTGGATACATAAAGTAGTGGAGAATCACCAGGAAGTTGAATAAATCTCATAGGAGTTAGGATGAAGAAGCTATCCCACTTTCAAATCATGTGATCCCAATTTTCCTGTTTGGGAATATGACAACTTTTTCGTCATTCTAATCAAACCAGGATGAACCGCGATGTAAGAAACTTTATTTGTATACATAAAGTAGTGGAGAATCACTAGTAAGTTGAGTAAATCTCATAGGAGTTAGGATGAAGAAACTATCCCACTTTCAAATCATGTGATCCCAGTTTTCCTGTTTGGGAATATGAAAACTTCTTCATCATTCTAATCAAACTAGGATGAACCGCGATGTAAGAAGCATGATTTGGATACATAAGGTAGTGGAAAATCACCAGGAAGTTGAATAAATTTCATAGAAGTTAGGATAAAGAAGTTAATCCACTTTCGAATCAGTGGATCCTTGTTTTTCTGTTTGGGAATATGAAAACTTCTTCGTCACTCTAATCACCCTCGGATGAACTGTTGTGTAAGAAGCTTGATTTTGACACATAAAGTTGTGGAGAATCACCAGGAAGTTGAATAAATCTCATAAGGGTTAGGATGAAGAAGCTATCCCACTTTCAAATCAGGTGATCTCAGTTTTCTTGTTTAGGAACATGACAACTTCTTCGTCATTCTACTAATCAAACCAGGATGAACCGAGATGTAAGTATTTGAATACATAAAGTAATGGAGAATCCCCAGGAAGTTGAATACATCTTTTAGGAGTTAAGATGAAGTAGCTATCCCACTTTCAAATCAGGTGATCCTAGGTTTTCAGTTTGGGAATATTACAACTTCTTCGTCATTCTAATAAAACCCGGATGAATCGCGATGTTAGAAGCTTGTTTTGGATACATAAAGTAGTGGAGAATCACCAGGAAGTTGAATAACTCTCATAGGAGTTAGGATGAAGAAGCTATCCCACTTTTAAATCAAGTGATCTCAGTTTTTCCTGTTTGGGAATATGACAACTTCTTCGTCATTCTAATCAAACCCTGATGAACAGCGATGTAAGAAGATTGATTTTGACACATAAAGTAGTGGAGAATCAACAGGAAGATGAATAATTTTCATAGGGGTTAGGATAAAGAAGCTATCCCACTTTTAAATCAGTTGATCCCAGTTTTCCTGTTAAGGAATATGACAACTTCTTCTTCATTTTAATCAAACCATGATGAACCGCGATGTAAGAATCTTGATTTGGATACATAAAGTAGTGGAGAATCACCAGGAAGTTGAATAATTCTCATAGGACTTAGGATGAAGAAGCTATCCCACTTTCAAATCATGTGATCTTAGTATTCCTGTTTGGGAATATGACAAATTTTTCGTCATTCTAATCAAACCAGGATGAACCGCGATGTAAGAAACTTGATTCAGTTACATAAAGTAGTGGAGAATCACTAGGAAGTTGAGTAAAACTCATAGGAGTTAGGATGAAGAAACTATCCCACTTTCAAATCAGGTGATCCCAGTTTTCTTGTTTGGGAATATGAAAACTTCTTCGTCATTCTAATAGAACTAGGATGAACCGCGATGTAAGAAGAATGATTTGGATACATAAGGTAGACCAGGAAGTTGAATAAATCTCATACAAGTTAGGATGAAGAAGTTATTCCACTTTCGAATCAGTGGATCCTTGTTTTTCTGTTTGGGAATATGACAACTTTTTCGTCATTTTAATCAACCCGGACGATCTGTGATGTAAGAAGCTTGATTTTGACACATAAAGTTGTGGAGAATCACCAGGAAGTTGAATAAATCTCATAAGGGTTAGGATGAAGAAGCTATCCCACTTTCAAATCAGGTGATCCCAGTTTTCTTATTTAGGAACATAACAACTTCTTCGTCATTCTACTAATCAAACCAGGATGAACCGCGATGTAGGAAGCTTTATTTGGATATATAAAGTAGTGGAGAATCCTCAGGAAGTTTAATACATCTTATAGGAGTTAAGATGAAGTAGCTATCCCACTTTCAAATCATGTGATCCTAGGTTTCCTGTTTGGGAATATGACAACTTCTTCATAATTCTTATCAAACCCGGATGAATCGCAATCTAAGAAGCTTGTTTTGGATACGTAAAGTAGTGGAGAATCACCAGGAAGTTGAATAACTCTCATAGGAGTTAGGATGAAGAAGCTATCCAACTTTCAAACCAAGTGATCCCAGTTTTCCTTTTGGGAATTCGACAATTTCTTTGTCATTCTAATCAAACTAGGATGAAACGCAATGTAAGAATCATGATTTGGATACATAAAGTAATGGATAATCCCCAGGAAGTTGAATACATCTTATAGGAGTTAAGATGAAGTAGCTATCCCACTTTCAAATCAGGTGATCCTAGGTTTCCTGTTTGAGAATATTACAACTTCTTCGTCATTCTAATCAAACCCGGATGAATCGCGATTTAAGAAGCTTGTTTTGGATACATAAAGTAGTGGAGAATCACCAGGAAGTTGAATAACTCGCATAGGAGTTAGGATGAAGAAGCTATCCCACTTTTAAATCAAGTGATCTCAGTTTTTTTCCTGTTTGGGAATATGACAACTTCTTCGTCAATCTAATCAAACCCCGGATGAACGGCGATGTAAGAAGATTAATTTTGACACATAAAGTGGTGGAGAATCAACAGGAAAATGAATAATTTTCGTAGGGGTTAGGATAAAGAAGCTATCCCACTTTTAAATCAGTTGATCCCAGTTTTCCTGTTTAGGAATATGACAACTTTTTTGTCATTCAAATCAAACTATGATGAACCGCGATGTAAGAAGATTGATTTGGATTCATAAAGTAGTGGAGAATCACCAGGAAATTGAATAAATCTCATAGGAGTTAGGATGAAGAAGATATCACACTTTCAAATCATGTGATCCCAGTTTTCCTGTTTAGGAATATTGCAAATTTTTCGTCATTCTAATCAAACCAGGATGAACCGCGATGTAAGAAACTTGATTCAGAAACATAAAGTAGTGGAGAATCACTAGGAAGTTGAGTAAATCTCATAGGAGTTAGGATGAAGAAACTATCCCACTTTCAAATCAGGTGATCCCAGTTTTCCTGTTTGGGAATATGAAAACTTCTTCGTCATTCTAATAAAACTAGGATGAACCGCGATGTAAGAAGCTTGATTTGGATACATAAGGTAGTGGAAAATCACTAGGAAGTTGAATAAATCTCATAGAAGTTAGGATGAAGAAGTTATTCCACTTTCGAATCAGTGGATCCTTGTTTTTCTGTTTGGGAATGACAACTTCTTCATCATTCTAATCAACCCAGGATGAACTATGATGTAAGAAGCTTGATTTTGACACATAAAGTTGTGGAGAATCACCAGGAAGTTGAATAAATCTAATAAGGGTTAGGATGAAGAAGCTATCCCACTTTCAAATCAGGTGATCCCAGTTTTCTTATTTAGGAACATGACAACTTCTTCGTCATTGTACTAATCAAACGAGGATGAACCTAGATGTAGGAAGCTTTATTTGGATATATAAAGTAGTGGAGAATCCCCAGGAAGTTGAATACATCTTATAGGAGTTAAGATGAAGTAGCTATCCCACTTTCAAATCATGTGATCCTTGGTTTCTTGTTTGGGAATATGACAACTTCTTCATCATTCTAATCAAACCCGGATGAATCGCGATGTAAGAAGCTTGTTTTGGATACATAAAGTAGTGGAGAATCACCAGGAAGTTGAATAACTCTCATAGGAGTTAGGATGAAGAAGCTATCCCACTTTCAAATCAAGTGATCCCAGTTTTCCTTTTTGGGAATTCGACAATTTTTTGTCATTCAAATCAAACCAGGATGAACCGCAATGTAAGAATCATGATTTGGATACATAAGGTAGTGTAGAAACACTTGAAAGTTGAATAAATCTCATAGGAGTTAGGATGAAGAAACTATCCCACTTTCGAATCTGGTGATCCCAGTTTTCCTATTTGGGAATATGATAACTTCTTCGTCATATTAATCAAACCAGAATGAACCGCGATGTAAGATGCGTGATTTGGATACATAGGGTAGTGGAGAATCACCAGGAAGTTGAATAAATCTCATAGGAGTTAGGATGAAGAAGCTATCCCACTTTTAAATAAAGTGATCTCTGTTTTTCCTGTTTAGGAATATGACAACTTCTTCGTCATTCTAATCAAACCCGGGATGAACGGCGATGTAAAAAGCTTGATTTTGACACATAAAGTAGTGGAGAATCACCAGGAAGATGAATAAATTTCATAGGGGTTAGGATAAAGAAGCTATCCCACTTTTAAATCAGTTGATCCTAGTTTTCATGTTTAAGAATATGACAACTTCTTCGTCATTCTAATCAAACCATGATGAACCGCGATGTAAGAAGCTTGTTTTGGATACATAAAGTAGTGGAGAATCACCAGGAAGTTGAATAAATCTCATAGGAGTTAGGATGAAGAAGCTATTCCACTTTCAAATCAAGTGATCCCAATTTTCCTTTTTGGGAATTTGACAACTTTTTCGTCATTCTAATCAAACCAGGATGAACCGCGATGTAAGAATCATGATTTGGATACAAATGGTAGTGGAGAATCACTAGGAAGGTGAATATATCTCATAGGAGTTCAGATGAAGAAACTATCCCACTTTCAAATCTGGTGATCCCAGGTTTCATATTTGGGAATATTCTTCATCATAGTAATCAAACCAGGATGAACCGCGTTGTAAGAAGCATGATTTGGATACATAGGGTAGTGGAGAATCACCAGGAAGTTGAATAAATCTCATAGGAGTTAGGATGAAGAAGCTATCCCACTTTCAAATCAAGTGATCTCAGTTTTTCCTGTTTGGGAATGTGACAACTTCTTCGTCATTCTAATCAAACCCGGATGAACGGCGATGTAAGAAGATTTATTTTGACACATAAAGTAGTGGAGAATCAACAGGAAGATAAATAATTTCCGTAGGGGTTAGGATAAAGAAGCTATCCCACTTTTAAATCAGTTGATCCCAGTTTTCCTGTTTAGGAATATGACAACTTCTTCGTCATTCTAATCAAACCATGATGAACCGAGATGTAAGAAGCTTGATTTGGATACATAAAGTGGTGGCGAATCACCAGGAAGTTGTATAAATCTCATAGGAGTTAGGATGAAGAAGCTATACCACTTTCAAATTATGTGATCCCACTTTTCCTGTTTGGGAATATGACAACTTTTTCGTCATTCTAATCAAACCAGGATGAACCGCGAAGTAAGAAACTTGATTTGGATACATAAAGTAGTGGAAAATCACTAGGAAGTTGAGTAAATCTCATAGGAGTTAGGATGAAGAAACTATCCCGCTTTCAAATCAGGTGACCCCAGTTTTCCTGTTTGGGAATATGAAATCTTCTTCGTCATTCTAATCAAAATAGGATGAACAGCGATGTAAGAAGCATGATTTGGATACATAAGGTAGTGGAAAATCACCAGGAAGTTGAATAAATTTCATAGAAGTTAGGATGAAGAAGTTATTCCACTTTCGAATCAGTGGATCCGTGTTTTTCTGTTTGGGAATATGACAACTTCTTCGTCATTCTAATCAACCTCGGATGAACTGTGATGTAAGAAGTTTGATTTTTACACATAAAGTTGTGGAGAATCACCAGGAAGTTGAATAAATCTCATAAGGTTTAGGATGAAGAAGCTATCCCACTGTCAGATCAGGTGATCCCAGTTTTCTTGTTTAGGAACATGACAACTTTTTCGTCATTCTACTAATCAAACCAGGATGAACCGCGATGTAAGAAGCTTTATTTGGATATATAAAGTAGTGGAGAATCCCGAGGAAGTTGAATACATCTTATAGGAGTTAAGATGAAGTAGCTATCCCACTTTCAAATCAGGTGATCATAGGTTTCCTGTTTGGGAATATTACGACTTCTTCGTTATTCTAATCAAACCCGGATGAATCGCGATGTAAGAAGCTTGTTTTGGATACATAAAGTAGTGGATAATCACCAGGAAGTTAAATAACTCTCATAGGAGTTAGGATGAAGAAGCTATCCCACTTTTAAATCAAGTGATCTCAGTTTTTCATGTTTGGGAATATGACAACTTCTTCGTCATTTTAATCAAACCCTGATGAACGGCGATGTAAGAAGATTGATTTTGACACATAAAGTAGTGGAGAATCAACAGGAAGATGAATAATTTTCGTAGGGGTTAGGATAAAGAAGATATCCCACTTTTAAATCAGTTGATCCCAGTTTTCCTGTTTAAGAATATGACAACTTCTTCGTCATTCTAATCAAACCATGATGAACCACGATGTAAGAAGCTTGATTTGGATATATAAAGTAGTGGAGAATCACCAGAAAGTTGAATATATCTCATAAGAGTTAGGATGAAGAAGCTATCCCACTTTCAAATCATGTGATCCCAGTTTTCCTGTTTGTGAATATGACAAATTTTTCGTCATTATAATCAAACCAGGATGAACCGCGATGTAAGAAGCTTGATTTGGATACATAAGGTAGTGGTGAATCACAAAGAAGTAGAGTAACTCTCATAGGAGTTAGGATGAAGAAACTATCCCACTTTCAAATCAGGTGATCCCAGTTTTCCTGTTTGGGAATATGAAAACTTCTTCGTCATTCTAATCAAACCAGGATGAACCGCGATGTAAGAAGCAGGATTTGGATACATAAGGTAGTGGAAAATCACTAGGAAGTTGAATAAATCTCATAGAAGTTAGGATGAAGAAGTTATTCCACTTTCGAAGCAGTGGATCCTTGTTTTCTGTTTGGGAATATGACAACTTTTTCGTCATTTTAATCAACCCGGACGATCTGTGATGTAAGAAGCTTGATTTTGACACATAAAGTTGTGGAGAATCACCAGGAAGTTGAATAAATCTCATAAGGGTTAGGATGAAGAAGCTATCCCACTTTCAAATCAGGTGATCCCAGTTTTCTTGTTTAGGAACATGACAACTTCTTCGTCATTATACTAATCAAACCAGGATGAACCGCGATGTAAGAAGCTTTATTTGGATATATAAAGTAGTGGAGAATCCCCATGAAGTTGAATACATCTTATAGGAGTTAAGATGAAGTAGCTATCCCACTTTCAAATCATGTGATCCTAGGTTTCCTGTTTGGGAATATGACAACTTCTTAGTCATTCTAATCAAACGCGGATGAATCGCGATGTAAGAAGCTTGTTCTGGATACATAAAGTAGTGGAGAATCACCAGTAAGTTGAATAACTCTCACAGGAGTTAGGATGAAGAAGCTATCCCACTTTCAAATCAAGTGATCCCAGTTTTCCTTTTTGGGAATTCGACAATTTCTTTGTCATTATAATCAAACCAGGATGAACCGCAATGTAAGAAGCATGATTTAGATACATAGGGTAGTGGAGAATCACCAAGAAGTTGAATAAATCTCATAGAAGTTTGGATGAAGAAGCTATCCCACTTTCAAATCAAATGATCTTAGTTTTTCCTGTTTGGGAATATGACAACTTCTTCGTCATTCTAATCAAACTTGGATGAACGGCGATGTAAGAAGCTTTATTTTGCCACATAAAGTAGTGGAGAATCACCAGGAAGTTGAATAAATTTCATAGGGGTTAGGATAAAGAAGCTATCCCACTTTTAAATCAGTTGATCTCAGTTTTCCTCTTTAAGAATATGACAACTTCTTCGTAATTCTAATCAAACCATGATGAACCGCGATGTAAGAACCTTGATTTGGATACATAAAGTTGTGGAGAATCACCAGGAAGTTGAATAAATCTCATAGAAGTTAGGATGGAGAAGTTATCCCACTTTCAAATCAGGTGATCCCAGTTTTCTTGTTTCGGAATATGACAACTTTTTCGTCATTCTAATCAAACCAGGATGAACCACGATGTAAGAAGCTTGATTTGGATACATAATGTAGTGGACAATCACTAGGAAGTTGAGTAAATCTCATAGGAGTTAGGATGAAGAAACTATCCCACTTTCAAATCGGGTGATCCCAGTTTTCCTATTTGGGAATATGTAAACTTTTTCGTTATTCTAATCAAACCAAGATGAACCGCAATGTAAGAAGCATGATTTGGATACATAAAGTAGTGTAGAATCCCAAGGAAGTTGAATAAATATCATAGGAGTTAGGACGAAGAAGCTATCTCACTTTCAAATCAGGTGATCCTAGTTTTTCTGTTTAAGAATATGACAACTTCTTCGTCATTCTAATCAAACCCGGATGAATCGCGATGTAAGAAGCGTATTTTGGAAAAATAAAGTAGTGGAGAATTGTTGAGATGAGCTGAGTATATATGACAGGAGAGCTAAGGGATTGAGGATAGGTGAAGAGATAGAAGTATGGAAGAGGATTGTAGAGTTTAGGTCGAGCCTATACCGTACAGGCCGTACGGGCCGTACCAGTATGGTGCGACCAAAACACTATTATGGGCGAGTTATCTTGGCTGGGTGAAATGGTAACTATTAAGGAGTTAACCTTGCTCCTTTTCGGATCAGAACGTTGGGAAAGGATAAGGGCCGCGTATTGACAGGCTGGAGAGAGCTGGAAAGGTAAAGCAACCTTATCCAAAGCTCCCACACATTTGAAGCCCCTCATTGGACGAGTTTGAATTAGGCACTCCTCTTATGTTTGACTCTACATGCTTTGCTCTCTTTATCTCTTTAGAAAACCCTAGCATCTGACTCTTATATATTGTAAACTCTTTCATTAATAAAGATTAAGCAAGTTTTGAGTCTTTCTCATTTCATACTCTAATCTTCTCTAAATCTCTTCTAATCTTTTCTAAACACTCAGATTACGCTAAACAACATGAAAAGTGTTATGGTATCAGAGCCAGGTTCGTGAGAACCTGAGTTTGTGATGGGTTCTTTGAAGATTCAAGATTGAAGCTTTGAAGAGTTTGTTTGTGTTCTTGTGTTCTTGAGAGTTTCTGGGTACTGTCCGAGTTCAAGTCTTGTTCTTTGGTGTTATTGAAGTTGTGAGGGTTGAAGACTGAAGCTGTGAAGATTCTTACAAGTCATTTAACTCAAGATAAATTATGTGTAGTCTGAAGAGTTCGTGATTCATTATGGAGAGTGGGATGAACATGAACATGAAGGTTGCGGTTTGTTTCAAGGGAAACAAGTCTCTGATGGTGAGAACCACAGTGGGAAGCAAGGGGCTTTGGAAACACATTACACCAGGAGAAGTTCTGAAGCTCATTACCCAAGGAGAGGCTGAAGGAGAAGCCGCAAGCAACGCGGCTGAGAAGTGGCATCAAGAAGACATGCTTGTGATGTCTGTTCTTCATGCATCTCTTGCGCCAGCGATTCTAGATGCATACAGCTACTATGAGTCAGCTAAAGAGCTATGGGATACATTGAAGAAGGTGTATGGGAACACCTCAAATCTAAACAGAGTGTTTGAGGTGAAGCAAGCGATCAACAACCTGGTGCAAGAGGATATGGAGTTCACCAAGCATCTAGGAAGGTTTAGATCACTCTGATCCGAGTTGGAGATGCTAAGGCCAAGCACCACTGATGCAGATGAGCTCAACAAGAGGAGAGAGCAAGATAAAGTTTTTGGATTACTCCTCACTTTGAATCCGGCGTACAATGGCCTCATCCAGCACCTGCTTAGAGAGGACGCTCTACCTGATCTTGAAGATGTATGTGCAAGGATCCAGAAGGAACAAGGCTCCATTGGCTTGTTTGGGAAGAAAGGAGATCTCTCTCTCGCTAATCAAGCTGCTCAAGTTGAACAAAGTGAAGCTCCACTAGCTAACAAGGCTGCGCATGGGAAGTATGAGGAGAGGAGGTTCCACGGGAGCTGTGATCATTGCAAGAAGCATGGACACAAGAAGAGCCAATGCTGGATCCTTCATCCACACCTCAAGCCTGCAAAGTTCATGAAGGACCGAGAGGCAATGGCGAACATTTCGGATGGAGCGAGTGGATCTGGTACAAGCAAAGGGCATGAGATGAATGGACGTGAGGCTGGTGATGGGAAGTCTCTTGTAGCCTACACTGGAGCACCAAGCAACCGTGGGAACACTGATCAGGAGTATCTAAGAAGATCTGATCTTGATGCTCTCATTAAGATGTTCAAGGAGAATGGTAAAACTTTTGGGTATTCTTTTGGTGCTAGGGCTGTAGAGAACTATGAGGATCTGTCTAGAACTGATAAGATGCATGACAGCTTGATAGAAATGCTTAACCATTCTAGAATTGCAAACATTGCTAGAAGTGATAATGCATTTTAGCCATCAAGCATCCTTGCTCATATTGCTAGTTCTCATAACACTAAGCCATTAGTAGTTGATTCTGGTGCATCTCATCATATGATCAGTGACACTAGTTTAACTAAAATGTTTTACCAACTAATGGACATGTGATGATAGCTAATGGAGATAAGATACCTATTTGGGGAATAGGAACTCTTAAACTGTTTAACAAGGAAACTAAAGCTTTTTATATGCCTGAATTCACTTCAAACTTGTTATCTGTTAAGAAATGTGCTACTGATTTACAATGCAATGTTATATTCAGTCCTAATGACGTGAAGTTTCAGGATATTAAAAGTAGCAAGATGATTGGAAAAGAAGTAACCGAAGGAGACTTATATTTACTTGAAGATCTTGCTCCTGTTTCTAATATTAACTGCTGGTTTACCTCTGTTTCTGCCTCTAGTTTAAATAAAAATGCATTGTGGCATGCTAGATTAAGACGCCCTCATAATAAGGCTTTAAAACTGATGTTGCCAGGTGTTTCCTTTGAGAATAATGATTGTGAAGCTTGTATTCTAGGCAAGCATTGTAAAACTGTCTTTCCCAAGTCTACTATTGTTTATGAAAAGTGTTTTCATCTTATTCATTCAGATGTTTGGACTGCTCCTTGTTTATCTAGAGAAAATCATAAGTACTATGTGACATTTATTGATGAAAAATCCAAATACACCTGGTCAAGATAAAGATTTTCAGGTCTGATAATGGAGGAGAGTACACGGGACAAGCATTCAAACTCCACCTATCTCAACATGGAATCCTACATCAGACAAGCTGTCCTTGTACTCCACAACAGAATGGAGTTGCTGAGAGCAAGAACAGACATCTGATGGAAGTCGGCAGGTTTATGATGCTCCAATCCAATGTTCCTAAGAAGTTTTGGAGTGATGTTGTAGCCACTGCTTGTTATCTAATCAACAGGACTCCAACTCTGATCCTGCAAGGTCAATCACCCTTTGAGGTATTAAACAGATACAAACCTTCGTTGGAACATATGAGGATCTTTTGCTGTTTGTGCTATGTGATGGTGCCTAGAGAACTAAGAAACAAGCTAGAAGCTAAGAGCTCAAAGGCCATGTTTATTGGATACTCATCAAGTCAGAAAGGATACAAGTGCCATGATCCTAACACAAGGAGAGTGTTAGTATCTAGAGAAGTAAAGTTTGTTGAAGAAAAGGGATATTATGAGGAGCAGGTTCAAGAAGATCTGAAGGATCTTACATCTGATAGAGCTGCTACCTTGCGGATAATCCTAGAAGGTCTTGGGATCAAGATGAATCAAGAACAGCAAGATACGAGGAACACTCCACAAAACACATCAGCACCGGATCATTCTACTTCCAATCTTGAGCATGAGGGGGGGGGGGGAATGAAACAGGAACTCAAAATCAAGGAGTGACTAGTGTGGAAGAGAGTTCTGACTCTCATGATCAAGTTGTGGAAGCAAATGACCAATCGGAAGGAGCTGAAGCAAGTCAGCTAGAAGAAGAAACATCTGAAACAAGCTTACAGCCACAAGAGGATGAGGAAGTACAAGAAGGGCCAATGTTGAGGAGAAGCACAAGGCTGAGGAAGGATCCTTCTAGCTGGGTAAACACGAGAGTGTACTACAATGGCCAAGCTGTGGAGCATCCTTCTCAGGCCGTGTGCTCCTTTGCTCAATATCCAGAAGCACATTGCGCATTCATGGTGAGTTTGAATAAGAGCTATGTGCCAAGAAGCTATGAAGAAGCAATGTTAGACAAGGAATGGAAGGAGCCAGCAGGAGCTGAGGCAGGAGCTATGATAAAGAATGATACATGGTATGAGAGTGAACTTCCAAAGGGAAAGAAGGCTGTGTCTAGTAGATGGATCTTCACAATCAAATACAAGACTGATGGGCAGATTGAGAGGAAGAAGACTAGATTAGTAGCAAGAGGATTCACTCAGCAGACCTATGGAGAAGATTACATTGAGACGTTTGCACCAGTAGCCAAGTTACATACCATTCAGATAGTCTTGAGCTTGGCAGTTAACCTTGGATGGGAGTTGTGGCAAATGGATGTGAAAAATGCATTCTTGCAAGGAGAACTTGAGGATGAAGTCTACATGTATCCCCCATCAGGTCTGGAACATCTAGTAAAGAAAGGGAATGTACTGAGGCTGAATAAGGCTATCTATGGGTTGAAGCAGTCACCAAGAGCTTGGTACAACAAGCTAAGTACCACACTGAATGGTCGAGGCTTTAAGAAGTCAGAACTGGATCATACCCTCTTCACTCTCACTACTACCTCAAGTGTGATTGCACTCCTTGTGTATGTTGATGATATCATTATCACAGGAAGTGATAAGGAAGGTATCAAAGCAACCAAGGAGTACCTTAAATCTATGTTTGAAATTAAAGACTTGGGAGAAATGAAATATTTTCTTGGAATTGAGATTTGTAGATCCAAGGAAGGTTTATTTATGTCCCAAAAAAAGGATACACTTGATCTATTGAAAGGTGCAGGTGTTTATGGAGGCAACACAGCAAGGATGCCTATGGAGGATGGCTACAAAGTCCCACGAGAGGGGGAGATTGAAGACAGCAAACCATTTCATGATCCTAAACTCGGGAGAACAGCTTATTCATGCCCGAACTAGGGGTCTCTGAGAAAATACATACCCCAGCTTTTACTGCATGTCAAAACATACATTCACTAATCAAAAATTAGAAATTCATGCCTGAACTAGGGGTCGATAAACAAATACATATCTCAACTCTTATTGCATGCCAAAACATACCTTAACTAATCAAAAATTTGAAATTTATGCCTAGTCTTTAGAAGTCAACCATAATCCTATTCAATACTATTATTTGCAAAGGAGCTCTCACGTTAAAAATTAGAGTGCCTAAAGTTTATGTTACCCTTAATGAATTTATATATATATTATATTATATAATAAAATGAATTTTATTTGCGAAATAATTTTTCGCAACGGAACTCTCACGTTAAAAAATTAGAGTGGCTAAAGTCTATGTTACTCTTAATGATTTTTTATATATATATTCTATTATATAATAAAATTAATTTTATGTTAAAAATGTTATATATATTTTTAAAATAATTATGATGATTTTTATATATTATGGTGTTATCTTAAAATAATATTTTACTATTATAAAAGTAAAAAGATTAAAAGAAGTGATTTTTTACAATATTATATTTTTAAAAAAATAAGATAATTCTTATATATTGTGTTGTTTTCTTGATGTAAATATTATTTACTTATAATATTTACTAAATATTATTTACTTATAATATTTACTTATACAAATATATCTTAAAATCACCTCTTAGAAAATATCCTTATACAAATATATTGCTTCATTAATATTTACTTAGATATTATTTTTATCTTAAATTTAACTTTCATATAGTAAAATATTATTTCAAGATAACAACACAATATATAAGAATTATCTTATATTTTTAAAAAAATATATATAATATTGCAAAAAATCACTTCTCTTAATTTTTTTACTTTTATAATAGTAAAATATTACTTTAAGATAACAACACAATATATAAGAATTATCATAATTATTTTTTAAAAAATATATAAGATTTTTAATATAAAACTTTTTTTTATTATATAATAGAATATATATAAAAATTCATTAAGGATAACATAGACTTTAGCCACTCTAATTTTTAACGTGAGAGTTCCGTTGCGAAATATTATTTTGCAAAAAAATAGTATAGATTGAGATTAGCGTTGACTTCTAAAGACTAGGCATAAATTTTAAATTTTTGATTAGTTAAGGTATGTTTTGGCATGCAATAAGAGTTGGAGTATGTATTTTTTTATCGACCCCTAGTTCAGGCATGAATTTCAAATTTTTGATTAGTGAAGGTATGTTTTGACATGCAGTAAAAGTTGGGGTATGTATTTTCTCAGCGGCCCCTAGTTTGGGCATGAATAAGCCGTTTTCCCTCCTGATATATGTTTTGTTCTGAATCAGGTGAGCCAACACATGCAAGTGCCAAAAGAACATCATTGGCGCATGGTGGAAAGACTCATGATGTACCTGAATGGCTCGCCGGATCAAGGAGTATGGATGTGGTGCAATGGAAGCACATAAGTGGTGGGTTATTGTGATGCTGATTGGGCTGGTGACAGAGCTGATAGGAGATCAACAACCGGCTATTGCACATTCATTGGAGGCAACTTGGTTACTTGGAAAAGCAAGAAGCAGAAGGTGGTGTCTTGTTCAAGTGCAGAAGCTGAGTACCGAGCCATGCTGAAGCTTACAAACGCGCTGGTATGGATCAAGGGCATCTTGAAGCACTTGGACATTGATCAAGCCACACCTATGACTATGCATTGTGACAATCAAGCCGCGATCCACATTGCCTCCAACTCAGTGTTTCATGAGAGGACAAAGCACATTGAAGTTAATTGCCACAAGGTGAGGCAGATGATTGTTCTAGGAGTCATCTTGCCATGTTACACTAGAAGTGAACACCAGTTGACTGATGTATTCACCAAGGCAGAAAGACAAAAGACAATGGAGTCCATACAGATCAGATTGGGCGCCATTGATCTTGGGAAGAAAAGAAGCGGATCCCTTTAGTCATGAGATCTTTACTCTTTTTCCCTCATCAAGGTTTTGTCCCAATGGATTTTCCTTGTGGCGGTTTTTAATGAGGAAGATCTCATGGCTGTCCAAGCTTAGGCTTTCACAAAGCTAAGCTTGAGGGGGAGTGTTGAGATGAGCTGAGTATATATGATAGGAGAGCTGAGTATATATGATAGGAGAGCTAAGGGATTGAAGATAGATGAGGAGATAGAAGTATGGAAGAGGATTGGAGAGTTTAGGTCGAGCCTATACCGTACCGGCCGTACGAGTATGGTGCGACCAAAACACTATTATAGGTGAGTTACCTTGCACGGGTGAAATGGGAACTATTAAGGAGTTAACCTTGCTCCTTTACGGATCAGAACGTTGGGAAAGGATAAGGGCCGCGTATTGACAGGCTGGAGAGAGCTGGAAAGGTAAAGCAACCTTATCCAAAACTCCCTCACATGTGAAGCCCCTCATTGGACGAGTTTGAATTAGGCGCTCCTCTTATGTTTGACTCTACATGCTTTGCTATCTTTATCTCTTAAGAAAACCTTAGCATCTGACTCCTATATATTGTAGACTCTCTCATTAAGAAAGATTAAGCAAGTTTTGAGTCTTTCTCTTAGTCCTTAATCTCAATGGTTCCATATTAGACTCCTAATCTTATTTCATACTATAACATTCTCTAAATATCTTCTAATCTTTTCTAAACACTCAAATTACTCTAAACAACACTAAAAGTGTTAAGAATCACCAGGAAGTTGAATAAATCTCATAGGAGTTAGGATGAAGAAGCTATCCCACTTTCAAATCAAGTGATCTCAGTTTTCCTGTTTGGGAATATGGCAACTTCTTTGTCATTCTAATCAAACCAGGATAAACCGCGATGTAAGAATCATGATTTGGATACATAAGGTAGTGGAGAATCACTAGGAAGTTGAATAAATCTCATAGGAATTAGGATGAAGAAACTATCCCACTTTCAAATCAGGTGATCCCAGTTTTCCTGTTTGGGAATGTAACAACTTCTTCGTCATTCTAATCAAACCAGGATGAACCACGATGTAAGAAGCATGATTTGGATACATAGGGTAGTGGAGAATCACCCATAAGTTGAATAAATCTCATAAGAGTTAGGATAGAGAAGCTATCCCACTTTCAAATCAAGTGATCTAAGTTTTTCATGTTTGTGAATATGACAACTTCTTCGTTATTCTAATCAAACCCGGATGAACAGCGATGTAAGAAGTTTAATTTTGACACATAAAGTAGTGGAGAATCACCAGGAAGTTGAATAAATCTCTTAGGAGTTAGGATGAAGAATATATCCTACTTTTAAATCAGTTGATCACAGTTTTCATGTTTAGGAATATGACAACTTCTTCGTCATTCTAACCAAACCATGATGAACCACGATGTAAGAAGCTTGATTTGGATACATAAAGTAGTGGAGATTCACCAGGAAGTTGAAGAAATCTCATAGGAGTTAGGATGAAGACGATATCCCACTTTCAAATCAGATGATCCCTGTTTTCGTGTTTGGGAATATGACCACTTCTTCGTCATTCTAATCAAACCAGGATGAACTGTGATGTAAGAAGCATGATTTGGATACATAAGGTAGTGGAGAATCACCAGGATGTTGAATAAATCTCATAAGAGTTAGGATGAAGAAGCTATCCCACTTTCAAATCTGGTGATCATAGTTTTCCTGTTTGGGAATATGACAACTTCTTCGTCATTCTAATCAAATCCGGATGAATCGCGATGTAAGAAGATTGATTTTGACACATAAAGTAGTGGAGAATCACGAGGAAGTTGAATAAATCTCATAGGAGTTAGGATGACGAAGCTATCCCACTTTCGAATCAGGTGATCCTAGTTTTCCTGTTTGTGATTATGACAACTTCTTCATCATTACACTGTGTAGAGATCCTCAAGATCGTTGGTCGTATTAGTCGGGTGAGGAAATCTGAATGATGAAAACATCTTAGGTCCAATGATCAAGAAATCTAAAAGCAATAACAAAAGAGATGAAGAAGAAAGATCGAAATTGAGACAAAAAAAAAAGAAATCCCTTGCGTATTTATAGCCACCCTAACGGCTCTATCGCCATTCTCGAGAAGGATAATGATTGTAGAACCTAAAATCTACACTAAGTATTTGATAGTGATCGGGAGTCTGATCTAGGGAAGGAAAATGATGTAGGCAACGATATCTTTAGAAGACAACGATGTAAATAGTTTCCAGTAGGTAAAAATGGACTTTATTGATGAATAAGACCGAAAACAATGAATTGAACTAGATCGAATGATACAAATGAGATCCGTAAAGAAAGGATCTAAGATTGGGATAAAAACAAGGTCGATGTATGAGTGTAGCTCTCTCTAGGGTTTTCAACGTCCCCTTCTTCATGTCCGTTCTCCTTCCTTTATAGTAAGTCGACCTCATGACCTTCGTAACTGCTCCGCGATCTTCGTCTCTTGTTCCGCGATCTTCGGGACTTTGATGGCTCCGCCTCGAGCTCGCATGCTTGTTATGGGCCTCAGTCGTTCGTGGCCCATATCTTTGATTGCGGCCCATTAATGTACTGACCGAAATTGGGTCCAACAATGATGACCTAGGACTCGCCCTAGTGGCGGCTGATATAAGAATAAAAATGCGCCAAACAACGGTCTCCAAAGTTTATCATTAAATTCAAACCAAAATCGTACCGGTTACCAAGCGACGAAATCAAGATTAAAGCAAACCATCTTTTTTGTTTTGTTCAAACCAAAAGAGGCTGGGGGACAAATGTTGGACCCAATTTTGACCAATACGTTAATGGGCCACGATCAAGTAAATGGACTATGAAGAGTTAAAGCCCATAGCAAGCATGCGAGCTCCAGACGGAGACTTCGAAGATTCGGAGATCGCGGAACAGTTGCGAAGATCATGGGAGCAGCCCGTTATAAGAAGAGATCGACGCATAAGGAGGGACACACGTTGAAAACCCTAGAGAGAGCTACACCCACACCTTGACCTTGTTTTCATCCATCTTTAGATATTTTCTCTTAACGATCTTGTTTGTAACATTCGACCTTGTTTAACTTATTGTATTCGATCTTATTCATCAATAAAAGTCCATTTTTGCCTACTGGAAACTGATTCTATCGTTACGTTCTAAATATATATATCGTTGCCTACATCATTTATCTTCCCTAGATTAAACTCCTGATCACTATAAAATTCTTAGTGTAGATTTTAGGATCTATAATAATCATACCAGAGATTCCTACTGATCTAGGTACGAAACTGACCTTAGCGACAAGACCGGTTCGAATCGTAAACATGATGGAAAAAGCAAAAAGAAAGAAAACAACTCAGATGGTCAAGGTCATCTGGGATTTTAATGGCCGAGAGGAAACAACGTAGGAGACCGTGGCCAGGATGAGAGCCTAGTTTCCTAAGTGGTTTGACCAGTACGCAATTGATGTCACTCAAATTATCCTAACGAGTGAATTACTCTCTCAAATAAGAGGTTCAATCGTAGTACTTAGGGATCGAATCCACAAGGAGCTAGGGAACCAAATAGACTATAGAAATCAAGGTTAAGCTAGGCAAACGGTTTATAAAGCAGTAAATTAATGAAAGCAAGGTGAACAACGTAATTGTTCGATTGGTTGATTGAGGTTGTAAACAATTAGGAGAAATAGCTAGACCTATGGATTTATCAATCAAGAGATTCAAAACTACAATTCAAGGATGCTAATGGTTTATAGATTAATTCTAGAACTCGATATCTAATATAAAAGACAACCAGCTCTCGCTGTGAGTTTAATCTATTGACTAAGTTCAATGTTTCAGCATTCGCATGTCAACACTGATCGAGCATCGATCGATGCTATGGTTTGAGCATCGATCGATGCTGCCTTAGGCAAGCGTTATCGATCTGATCGATTATGTTCAAATAGATTCCTAGACCAACTCTCGTATGCGCCTAGGTATCTAATCCAGCAGAGTTCGGGTTCCATTAATTGATTGCACTTTCGTGCCTCTCAACTATCCTATGATTCTAGGTTCAAACAATTAGTCACACTGTCGTGCTATTCTAACTATTCCAGATCCTAGTATTACAAATCACCCTGGTGTAGAGATCTATAGATAATATAGCAATCCTAATTGATTATCAGTTTGACATTAAGCTCATGAAATCCTTAAACCTAACAAGATGAATTACTCAGACATGCAAGCAATAACACAAATCATAGTCTGAATAATATAATAAATAAATCAATGGTAAAACCAATGGAGTTCCAATCAATCTCTGAAGAAGAATTTATCTTCTCTCCAAACCTAAGATAAAACTATAGAATAGGATAATAGAAAGCTAGTAGCCGTCAACAATGGCTTAGAAATACATAAATAGGGTTTCTTGTCGTCCATGGGTATTTTGGTAACTTGGTGTGGCTTCTGGGCTTCAAACGGTCTTAAAATATGCTTGGCCCACGTTCTGGCATCCATATCGATCGATATCAAGAGTCTTGCATCGATCGACATATGTTCCTCTTCTCGACAACTTCCTCTCGCGAGGCAGACTGACCACTCTTCAGTAAAACGGGCATAACTTCTGCTACAGGATTCTGATTGACCTCAAACCGGTGGCATTGGAAAGCTAACGCAAAGCTATATCTTGTGTCAGAATAAGGGCTCAATCAAACTCTGGGAAGGTCTTCATCCATAGCTAAACATATGATGCGTCTGTGCAGTTTAGCACTCAAAAGGCTCCAAAATCACCATATTTCTCCAGAACGTACCTGAACCTGTAAATACTCTAAATAGACTCTATGTAGTAGTAAATATATATTAAAACACGTATAGAACATGGCTAAAAGTGGGTAAAATCCATGGTCTATCAACTCCCCCAGACTTACCCTTTTGCTTGTCCTCAAGCAAAACAGACGGGCAGTCTCTCTGAAAGAGGTTTGAAAACAGCAGGGACTCACATGATTTAAAACTTAGAATCATCACCTCTACGATATTGCAATCCACATCTAAGAAGTCCTAATCACAAAAGCACATTATACCATATCCTAGCTTAGCAACAAAATTCACCTAGCCAACAACTTACCAAATCCTGTCTGACATTCCCCTCTACCAACCTCATTTCTTAACATAAATAAAAGTTCAGGCTTTACCTTGGGAGTATCGATCACAGGATGCAAGGATTTCAAACAAGTATCTGGATCTGCAGGTAAAAGTTAGTTCCTATCTTTTCTCTCTACTAATTTCTCTCTTTAGTCAAAGTCTGCTTATATTGCAAGATCATTGACCAAGATTGGACAGACTTCCATGAATCAAAACTTAATGGTGGTTGCCACCAAGTCCTGTTCACTTCTTTTTGACCTATATCCAAGAATTCATTTGAATTGAACCTTGATGATTGCCGCCACCAAGTCTCGTTCGAATTCTTTTTGTTGGAATCCTTATGAAGCAAGCCTTAATGGTTGTAGCCACCAAGTCTTGTTCGGATTCCACCTAACTAACACCTATTATATATATATGTGTATTTTTCTTACTTTCTTTTTTTCTTTTTCGTTGTTTCTTTTTTTTTTTTGTAAATAAATATCTTTACCTATAAATCTAGGGTCGAAATACAGAGAGAAAATGTGATAACTCTACACAAGGATAGAGAGAGAAAATGTTCGGATTCCAGACTTGTTTGAAGAATCCGATCCCATGTATACCAAGCCCCAAGACAAGCAGTTGTGTCAGGTTTAGTGTTGGAGGTCAGCTTTGGTTCTTTCAAACAATCTCATCAAGTGTAAATAGTTAACAGGTTGATCCACTTTAGTATCTTTAGTACTATCTGCAATCAGTAAGTCTAGAATGATGCTAAATAGTGGTTAGATAACAAGCAAAAGTCTAATAAGTTCATTATCCCTTTCTTGACTCAATAAAACTATTTTGAAAACATTTTGATAAGACTCATGAACACACTAATATCAATAAACATCCCCCCAGACTTAAATTACACTGTCCCCAGTGTATATCCAGTCGGATTTATGGTAATAACATAAACATAAGTACATAATTTAACAAGTAAGAACAATATACCTGACCGGATTAAGTGTCGATCGATAGAAAAGAGTTACCATCGGTCGCTGCAAGTAATATACTGTCGAGCGATATCGACATGCTCTCATTGATCGATATGCTGGGCAATCGTCTACTCGGATCTTTTATTTTTTTTAATTTTTTTTTTCTAAATAACTAACTAAGACATAATATTAGTAGAACCTCCCCCAGACTTAAACAACACTATCTCCAGTGTTATACAGTCTAAGATCGGTGGGGAAATAAATCATAAAGAAAATATTTAACAAGGAAAAATGGTATACCTGACTTTGATGTGAGTGTCGACCAACACAGTTAAGTGCCGATCAATGCTCCTGAAGCTCTGTCGATCGAGACAGTGAAGTGGCGATCGATCGATGCTAGTGATGATGCCCTGTCGATCGATGATGCGCAGCCATCGTCGATCCTCGGGCAAACTCATCTTCCTCGGGTCTTTTCCTTTTACCTAACATAATTTAATCACTAAAAGTCACTAATAGATAACTAATAAAACCCTTCCATTTTTTTTTTTTTTATGAACAGCGTTTTGCTACGGTAACGCTGCTACAGTAACTCCCGATTTTCGGCAACAGTGTCGACCGATTTGTTTGCTACAGTGTTGATCGATTTCCATGCTACAGTGTCGATCGATGCTACAGTGCCTCTGCTACAGTGCCGTCGTTACTGTTCATTTTTTTTTAACCTGCAATAAATAAAAACTTTAATAAATAACAATCTAAACTAAACTGAAAAAAATTACCTAATAGTGGGTTGCCTCCCACTCAGCGTTTATTTTTAGTCATTAGCTTGACTTTTGGATATAAGATTTAGTCTGGCTGAGGATGTGAACTTGCTCCAGAACAAGTCTCAGTGTCTCTCTTTCTCATCTTTGTGATGCAGTTGATAAAAGCTCTTGCAGAAACTTCTCCTTTCTCTCTCAGCTCTGGATCACATAGCACTCTTACCTTGGTAAAGGATTCAGAACCTTCTCTGCAGCGTACTCTATACTCAGGACTACCCCCTTGACATTGCAAAGGAACTACTGATAGGGAATCTTCATCTGCATTCCTTTTCTTTTTCTTCTTTCTATTCGTTTTCCTTCCCGACTTAGACTTTTTAGTCTCGGGCTGTTCTGAAAGTCTGAGGGTATCAACCAATGCTAAAAGCTTCGTGTCGATCGATTCTGAAGACTGAGAATCGTTCGATTCTGAAGGCTTATTGTCGATTTATTATGAGGATTGGAAGTCGACTGATGCTGCAACTTTAATGTCGATCGACGCTGATTCTGGTATTGAAGGCTCGCGACATGTATTAGTTGTAAGTGCCAGATCTTCAAACACATCTATGCAGGAAATAAACTTCTCACCTTTCTTCTTCTCCACGGGATCATAGAAGGCAGTTTCATCAACATTAGTCAAGCACATCCTATTCTTCTTAAGATCACAAACTGCTCCCACTCTAGCCATGAAGGCTCTTCCAAAAAGAAGAGAAGATATCTGGCCAGATTTTCTCTTCACGACGTGAAAGTCCACAGGGATACTGCAGTCTCCTATCTCTACCTTGACATTCTTGACCATGCCTGCTGAGTTTGCCTTGGAGTTATCCACGAAAGTGAAACTATCCTAAGAAGGCTCCATCTTCAATCCTAATAAATCAGCAGTGTCTATAGCCATGATACTTACTGCAGATCCAGTACCACAGCGGGCGTTTGGCAAGGTGTGATCATGTATACAACATGGAATCAAGAACTTTCCAAGATCTTGTTGCTTCTTCAGAGTCCTCTTATGCTTACGTCGGACCTTGTTGAATAACATCTCAATGTCCTTATCTGTCTCTCTGCTTTCTCTGAAGAAATTACCAAGTCTGTACTTATAATATGCATCCTCGAAAGACATATCCTTAGGAACTCTCTTCACCCTCTTGTGAAATCCATCAAGTTCCACTTTGTTAACTTTTCTCCTGAGGTATTTGGGAATAAAGACTTTCCTAGATTTGACTCTTTTCTCACTTTGAACTCCTTTTTTTTTCCTGTTTTTCCATCGAAGGTTCGTATCCATCCCATTGGCGTTGATCGATCTCAACAAGAGAAGTTGATCGATCTCAACGAGAGAAGTTTCAGCTAGTGTTGATTGCTCTTGCTCTGGTGCTTCTGTAGATTGCTGACTTATCTTCTTTGTTGTCTCTAAGCAAACTAATGTCTGAGATGGATTTCTAGTGGCATTCAAGCGGTGTGCATCAAGATCTGGTAAACGCACTTGATATGGCGTGGATGGATGATCAGTACTCGGCTGCTCTTGTCGATCGATGCAACCATGTTGATGTCGATCGATTCTTTCTTGTTGTTGTCGATCGATGCTCTCATGTTGTTGTCGATCGACCTCCTTTAATTTAACTCGAGCTCGGGTGGGAGGATGTGGGTGTCGAGCGGCAAAGTCGGAGTGGCTCTGAATTCGAACTGTCTTGTCTGATCCAAAAAGTGGTGTCGATCGATGCTTGTCTGACGGTGTCGGTCGACGCTCAGGTGATGATGTCGATCGATGCTCAGCTATTGGTGTCGGTCATCACCAGTACGAGCTGCCTACAAACATAGAACTTTCGACTAGAAAAGCATCCTCTTCCAGCTTCTCCTGCTCAAGTACTTCCCCAAATCCATTATCTAAGATGTCATCAACCCTGTGTCTTTCAATTTCCACAGCATTCTCTTTAACCAGAGCTTCTTGCTTCCTCACAGCTTCTGCAGTCTGAGAAGCTTGGGTGTATATCATCTTGACACGGGTACCTAAGGTTTCTAATCTTCCATTCAGCTCTTTGTAGAGAAAATCCAAATGCAGATTCATATCCTTAGTCATCTCCTGCTGATCTTTCAAGAGATCCTCCAGCTTAAATTCCATCTCATCTAAATGGTGCTGATCCTTATCCTGGTATACAGCTTGCTCCACCAATGAGACTTCATGTATAGAACCACTCTCAGCCTCAACGATCTTGCTGTTATCCTTCACAGCTGATTTTATCCTGTGCATATCTAGATTTTTGGCACTGTTGCTAGACACCAAGTTCTCAATCAATCTCTTAGCTTCCTCTGGGGTTCTTGTCTCAAAGTTTCCTTCGCTTGCAGTATCCAGCATCACACGATATTGCACATCAATTCCCATGTAGAACTTCTTCAACAGTTGAACCTCCGTAAAACCATGATGTGGACAGTCCCTTTGGTATCTCATGAACCTTGAGATTTTGAAAGCTTCTGTAGGTCCTTGGGAGAATGTCCAAATTTTTATCTCTTATCTCTTGAGCTCGTGCTTCACCAAAGAATTCACGCAGGAACACCTTTTGGATGTCAGTCCAAGATGTAAGAGATCCAGATGGTAGCTGCTTAAGCCAATGCGAAGCTTCTCCAACAAAGGAGTGTTTAAAGAGCTTGCAAAGCAGGTAGTCCTCAGGGACTCCATCCATACTGATAGCAGCAATAAGATCCTCAAACCTATCCAGATGGTCCATAGGATGCTCGTGAGATAACCCAGAGTAGGGTATCTGTGCCACGAGCGTGTAGTACTGTAGTTTGAAATTCTGTGTCTGGAGATCTGGTAGGCGAATGGATGATCTGTTGAAGTAGTATTCATCAGGATTGTTGTAGTCAGCCAGTGTCCTTGGTCGAGCAGCCTCATCTACAGGTATAGCAGCTTTTGTAGCATCAGTATCGTGCTCAGGGATTGCAGTCCCATGGGCATCTAGTTTCTGACCTGCTGCATTACACAGATGACCATCAGGGTCATGCAGGTCTCCATTCTCATCCCTCTGTAGCACAAGTGTCGCAATCATGTCTGCTCGCGGTCTGGTATCGATCGATGTTGGAGTTGAACTGTCGATCATCGCTCTGTGTTAAGTGTCGATCGATGTGGAAGAGTTGGTATCGATCGATGATGCGCGTTTTTCTTTACGGGTTGAGCGTTCCAAACGTGTTGGGTCTGAGAGAAAAAAAATTCGTCCTTGCTGCTTCTGGTACTGATAGGCATGTACCTGAAAAACAAGAAAAAATTTTTGTAAGTAACTTAAAACAAAAATTAAAACCTAAACTAAACCTATTAATCAAGTCTTTTGGCGATCAAAGCTCCCCGGCAATGGCGCCAAATTTGATGTCACTCAAATTACCCTAACGAGTGAATTACTCTCTCAAATAAGAGGTTCAATCGTAGTACTTGGGGATCGAATCCACAATGAGTTAGGGAACCAAATAGACTATAGAAATCAAGGTTAAGCTAGGCAAACAGTTTATAAAGCAGTGAATCAATGAAAGCAAGGTGAACAACGTAATTGTTCGATTGGTTAATTGAGGTTGTAAACAATTAGGAGAAATAGCTAGACCTAGGGATTTATCAATCAAGAGATTCAAAACTACAATTCAAGGATGCTAAGGGTTTATAGATTAATTCTAGAACTCGATATCTAATATAAAAGACAACCAGCTCTCGCTGTGAGTCTAATCTATTGACTAAGTTCAGTGTTTCAGCGTTCGCATGTCAACAATGATCGAGCATCGATCGATGCTATGGTTTGAGCGTCGATCGATGCTGCCTTAGGCAAGCGTAATCGATCTGATCGATTATGTTCAAATAGATTCCTAGACCAACTCTCGTATGCGCCTAGGTATCTAATCCAGCAGAGTTCGGGTTCCGTTAATTGATTGCACTTTCGTGCCTCTCAACTATCCTATGATTCTAGGTTCAAACAATTAGTCACACTGTCGTGCTATTCTAACTATTCCAGATCCTAGAATTACAAATCACCCTGGTGTAGAGATCTATAGATAATCTAGAAATCCTAATTGATTATCAGTTTGACATTAAGCTCATGAAATCCCTAAACCTAACAATATGAATTACTCAGACATGCAAGCAATAACACAAATCATAGTCTGAATAATATAATAAATAAATCAATGGTAAAACCAATAGAGTTCCAATCAATCTCTGAAGGAGAATTGATCTTCTCTCCAAACCTAAGAGAAAACTATAGAATAGGATAATAGAAAGCTAGTAGCCGTCAACAATGGCTTAGAAATACATAAATAGGGTTTCTGGTCGTCCATGGGTGTTTTGGTAACTTGGTGTGGCTTCAGGGCTTCAAACGGTCTTAAAATATGCTTGGCCCACGTTCTTGCATCCGTATCGATCGATATCAAGAGTCTTGCATCGATCGACATATGTTCCTCTTCTCGACAGCTTCCTCTCGCGAGGCAGACTGACCACTCTTCAGTAAAATGGTCATAACCTCTCCTACAAGATGCTGATTGACCTCAAACCGGCAGAATTGGAAATCTAACTCAAAGATATATCTTGTATCAAAATATGGGCTCAATCTAACGGTGGGAAGGTCTTCATCCATAGCTAAACATCTGACGCGTCTGTGCAGTTCTGCACTCAAAAGGCTCCAAAACCACCATATTTCTCCAGAACGTACCTGAACCTGTAAATACTCTAAATAGACTCTATGTAGTAGTAAATATATATTAAAACACTTATCGACCATGGCTAAAAGTGGGTAAAATCCATGGTCTATCAGCAATAAAGGAAACATTTGGTTCAGGTTCAAGGACGAATCTATCGCAAGTGGGGGAGACTTGTCATGTCATTGATCCCAGATAGGACCGTCGCAACGGGCCATAGTTCGAGAAAACACAGCAGCCGGTCATGTGACCAAAAGGCAAGCGTTCCATGGCCTAAGGCTGAGACTTAACCAAATACATATGGAAATAAAGTTAATCACGTTGGACGAGTTTAACAATAGTTGGGCAATGCAAACACGAAGCTCGACCAGATTGACGAAGCTGAGACACAGTTCAGATAAAGTGATCCAGCTCGACCAGATGGACAACTAGCTCACTCAGCTGGGAGCCAGCTCAACTCAGTTGGACGGAGTGTTTGGGTCTCGGGCCGTTGAGTCGGGTCCGGGCCGGGACAAGGTCAGGTGGTCGGCCCAAGATAGGCATGGGCCATTGTGGTCCAGGCGACCAACCCATGGGCTTGGGGGATGGGTCTAGGCCCAGGTCCAGCCGCATGGAAGCAGTTATGGCCGAAAGGGAATGATGGAACAGGTTATGCATGTTCGGCCAACAAGTCGTACTGGTTCGCCCATGGAAGTTGGGTGTTCCCTTCTCTATAAATAGAGGGCCATTCTGATCAATTTTTCTCATTTGTTTCTCAAGGAAACAAAAGGCAAAGGCCAAGAAAGAAGAGGGAACAGAGAGAGAGAGAGTTGACCGGCCATAACAAGGCGGATGTGATGTTTTAGAGTTCCGGTGAGAAGGAGAACGCTTTTTGAAGACAAGGGCCGTGTGGTATGGATACCAGAGGCAAAGAGAAAGGCTTCGAGAAGTACTCCAACCCTTAGGAACACACGTCCAAGGTCAGGGGATTGACCATGCGATCCATCGGCTAGACCAACGGTTAGACCCATCTATTCTAAGGCTATCGACAATTGGTTATATCCCTTTCTCCCTTTTTTTATTGATTTATATTCTTCTTCTTCTTTTGTACATGCTATCCAAGTAATGGTTGGGATGGGCTAGAAGAACCAAGGCGAAGGCCAATTCATACAATCATAGTCCATAACCCTCGGGTGGGACGTACGAATGGCCGATCAGCCAAGTGTTGGTCCGATTGGATAAGGCGGTTTCTGAGTAACCGATTGTAAATTTTCCCTTAACCATTGTGACGGTTTGAGGGTTAGGCCGGATGTATCAATCGTGATCCAAGGCCAACAGGACGGATGCGCGCCAAGGTCTAATCGGCCGATTGGACCAGACGGCTTAGGGACAACACAGTGGTGTTCTGTTCCTAAATGGTTTCATGGGCCAAGGCTTGGTCCTGGACTTGGGCTGGTTGTGGTAAGTATGTCTGAGGCTCATGGAACGGACTAAAAGGTAAACCGATTGATCCTATGTCTAGACCGTGTGGTCGGATGCGACAATGGGCGACTCAGTTGTGTTTTTGGGAAAGGCTATTGTACTTAGATGGGATCTGAGTATGGCCGCATAATATATATTTGATTTGATATAGGTTTATGATTTAGATAATGGAACCAAACCATACATTGCTAGAACCGATTGATAGGTTATCTGATTATGTCTAATGTTATGGTTTACGGTTTCGTGATCTAAGGTTACTCGTGGTACGATGAAGGAGCCGTGAAGACTCGGCCAGCGTGAAGTTGTGTGGTGTTTGGGTAGATCAAATTAGGAATGAACTTATGATATAGCCTATAGTACAACTTAAACATATGTATTGAATCTCATTTTATATTAATACTATTGATTTGCCCCATTGTTCATACATATTGCTCGAATCTTTTATAAACCTTATTTACTATAAAAATACTTAGAAAATATTGGACCTAAAATGAACCTAAGGATCAGATTGAATTTGGGTAAAGCCGCGGGTCCAATTGGGCTCTATCGGACTATTTGTCCCTGCCAGGTTACGTCCCGAGTACATCTAGATACAAATTTTCTGTTTGGAAGAGAAAAGAGGTGGCGGCTCTATTGAAACCACAATTTGATACCTTCCCATGGATCTGTTGGTATATTTGCAAGGCTAGGAATGACAAACTCTTTACTGGGAAAGTCGTATCCCCATTGGACATCCAACATGCTTCCCTTGAGGCAGAATGTTGGAGGAAGGTTAATGAAAAGGAAGAAGCAGACGAGGATCATGACGACCTTCACACTACAGCGTTTGAGACAGTGTCCCCATGGATACCTCAAATCCCTACCTGTCAAATTGATTTGTCATTGATTGATAATGGCAGTTTCACTGGCTTAGGATGGAGTCTTATGGATCAAATGGATACTGAATCTTTCGGGTTAAGGGCGTGCGATAGATCTCTCAGCTTTAAATGCTAAGATGAAAGGTTTACATTGGGCAGCCTCATGTATGAGAGACATGAGGATAACCTCGATATGCTTCGAGACGGACTGCTCAGACCTAGTGGAAATGACTATGAATTTGATAGATTGGCCAACATTCGCGACAGAGAACGAGGTGTGAGCTTGGTTCATATTCCTTGGAGTCGGGCGGATGCGTTACCAAGAGAAGCACAAACTAAAGGCTATAATTTTTTTCATATAGATTGGACACGGATAGACGGAGGTGCTTTTCGAAAAACCAGTTCGGCTGACCAACACTTAATCTAGTTTACATGGGCAGCAAACCAAAAAAAAAAAAAAAACTAATTGTTGTAAACTTAAGGATTGGAATCTGTAAGTTCTTCATCTTATTACTCAATCATAAGGTGCCCTTATATATTACAATTACAAAGAGATAAAAGGAAAGACATAAATATGGAAATTGTACGGATACAAGAAAAAAAGAAACTAGGGTTTCCCCTTTACTAAGCCGCCTCTCTCTCCTGCGGCCGCCTCTCTCTCCTCTCTCTCTCTCTCCTGCGGCCGCCTCTCTCTCTCTCTCTAGGTGTTGGGCTGGTTATGGACCGGGCCGGTTATGGACATCCATCATATGATTTATAACACTCCCCCTTGGATGCCATAACCATACAGGGATTGTAATACGCTTTGGATGTTGCCTCATTAAAACCTTACCAGGAAAACCCAGTGGGACAAAACCATGGTGAAGGAAAAAGAGTACAACACGTATACTCCCCCTGATTTGTACCTCCGTATATGTCCTTCAAGTTGGTGCATCCCAACCAGATGGTTGAGCTTCATGGACGCCAATGACTAATGGTCTCAATACCAAGGTAAAGTAGTGCTACCACGTTGCAAAGACATAACTTTCCTGGGATCTATCATTGTGGATCCGAGAGATAACCTGTATCAATCAAAACATATTAACCCTTCTTTGGGTTTTGGTTAGTATAATGTAATCTCAAATTTTAGTTCCTTATAGGTAACATAGGATGTATTTTATCCTGTCCCAGTCCCTTATGTTCGGACATGACCTAAACCTAGACAATAGGTTTACATCAATACTCATATCCGGATGTGTATGACATGACAAATACATCAAGGCAAGGCGCCAATAGTACTTAAGGTAAGGGACGTGTATGTCTTTATTTCCAGTGCCTCATGGTCGAATATGAGCTAAACATATAAGAGATTCACGGCAAGAACAAATGTTCGGCCTAGTATGGCTTGCCTATTACATCAAGGCGCCAATGGCACTTGGGTAAGAGACTTTACCGGACCAAGGACATATTTCTTGTCCTTCTTGGGACCAAAGGATCCGTGTCCAAGTCAAGGGTACTCACGACCATGTCCTTCTTGGGACTTACAATGGGTTTGTGTCCGGACCAAGGGACCTTATGGGACAACTTAATGGGCGAGCTTTGGTCCATGTTAAAACCGTTTGAATACCTTTCTATAAGTCCTTTGATGCACAAGGATTCCATCTTTTAAGATGTTCAATTTGTAATCCTAAACAAAACTTTGTTTGTCCCAAATTTTTATTTCAATCTCTTTCTTTAGATAATCGTTTGAAAGTCTCTCCAGAAGTTCCTAGGATATTTTAGATCATTAACATATGCTTGTATACTTTAGTTCTCGAGAACCTGTTGCATTTGACAACTCAATACCCTCTGGGACATTTATATATATATCTCTCATTATCCAGTGGACCATACAAGTAGACGGTTTCTACATCCTTTAACCGCAAGTCTATTTTTCTTCTTTTATGGCCAGACTTGTTAGGAATCTAAATGTTTGTTGTATCCACCACGGGGGAGTATGTCTCCTCATAATTGATTCCTGGTCTTTGTGGAATCCTTGTGCATATGGCCGTGCCTTATATCTTGCTATCTCGCCATGTATCATTTCTTTCACAAAGACTCATTTTTGTCCAACTGGTTTCACATCTAGAGGTGTCCGAACTATGGGACCAAAACCTCTCTTTTCTTAATGAACTTAACTCCACGCCCCCTTTCTATTTGATCTAATCTGATTTGTTGAGTGCACTCATGTATGGACGTGGGTTCATGATCCTCATTCATTTCATAATCTCAATCTCAAGTGCTACACTGCATGCAAATATATCATCAATGTCGACATTCTTTCTCTTGTTCCATTTGTGTCCCGGACATGACATAACTTATTGAGGTTTCATTATGACCTTCAGTACCCTGAAGCTTGGCGTCCCATGCCTCATTGTTAGGCACCTTAGGTACAACCATGTTTATGGTTTCCTCATCCACGGCCGTGGCTTTTAAGTTTGTCCATCTTAGGATCGACCATGTCTAGGATTCCCTCGTCCACGGATTTATTAGCATCTTTTTTTAATATCCGAGGGATCTTATCTTTGGAACTTATTGGTCTACCACGTTTCAAACGTGCCTTAGACTCAGTAGCGACTTGATTGTGTCCTTCTTGAACATCAATTCGAATTTGGTGCATTTACAGCTGGTATATATGACTTAGTCATTCTATTCGGGTCAGTAATGGAATCTGGCAATTGTTTAAGCTAGCTTTTGTATAATCGTTTGGACTTCTAAATCTCATTCTTGAGTCCGAGGATCTTGCCAATATAAGGATGTATGATTCCATGTAATTTTTTTTTACTCTTTTACCAGCTTATTACTTTCTCCCCCTAATCCGTATACCTGGCCTCAAACTGATCACCCATATTTGGCTCAAGGTACTTAATAATCGTGGGAGAATCATATCCAACATATATCCCCATCCTCCTTTGAGGTCCCATATTAGTTCTCTGTTGTTGAGTAATTTGTATATAGAGGGCACATCCAAATGTCTTACGATGGGATATGTCTGGCTCTTGACCCGTTATCTAATCGATGGGGAATATCTATGCTCACTAAATGGCCTGATGCGTATTAACTTAGATGCATGTAAATTTCGTGTGGCCCAAGCTGTGACTGAGAGTTTTGACCTCATAAGTAATGGTCTAGCAATCAGCTGTATGTGTTTAATAAAAGATTTCGGCCAAGCCGTACTTGGTATGGACATGTATCACGGAATTGTCCACACTTACCCCCATGGACATACCATAATCACTTATATGCTTGAGACATGTATTCACCAGTTTATTATTTACTTAGTCTCTTTGACTGGTGATGGCCTATCAATGAGTTTCCCTTGTGAACATGCTACATACGTGGGATTCTTTGGGATAACTCTTTCTTTCTTTCAATGTGTGCTCATTTTTATATCAATTTCGAATCATGTTTGAACCAGGATGGCCAATCCGGTTATGCCATAAAGTGAATATTTTTCGCAGGCATTTAGCCTCTATCATCCTGATCTTGGCATAGTAAAGACCAGTAGAGAATGCATGTATAGTTTCGACCATTTTTCTATGGTCTTGGGCGAATTTTATATATCTAAAAGAAAATGAACTTTTTATTTCCTTTGCCCATTGTTTCAATATGGAAACCACTCTTATATCTTTTAAACTCAATAGGCATCTATGAGTGAATATAAATCATTAAATTTCTTTAGTCTGGTCGTAGCTTATCATGAGAATGGCTATACCCGCAACTATATTTTTTATAAACTTATATATTTGAAAAATCATTCATTCCTTTTATTAAATTCGGAGCAAACAAAGCAATAAAATAAATTCAAAGTGATAAAACAAAGCAAGTATAAAAGCAAAACAAACACAGAAGTCGAAATCAACATTATTCTTTTAGGCAATCAGAAGTTTCATATTCCGTAGGATCATCTCTTTCATGATCAAAATCATCTTTATCATCTTTATATATCAAGTGGGCTTCAGGATTCTTCCCTTTCATACTATCTTGATAGAGGTCACAAAGATGTTGGGAGTCCTACATATCTTAGCCCAATGGTTCCCCATTCCACATCTATGGCACACTGATTTGGTCGAGCTTTGTGGTTTAAAGGATATACCACGGTCTCTGCCTCGACCATGGTATCAAATTAGGTTGATACCCACGGCCTTTGCCATAGTGGTTCCTATGGCCAAATGTATATTAGTGGCCATGGCCACGTCCTTTCTACCCTCCACGGCCATGGCCGTGTGGTCTATCATCCTGGACGTGGTTAAATTCTTTGGATTCTTTTTTTTGTTTTGCGGCTTTATTGGCTTCAGGTAATGGGGTTGATCCAGGAGGTCTCAATTCGTTGTTTCTCATCAGTATTGGAGGCTTAGCTAGCAATAGACTCATCCATGGACTTGTAGTCCTGGATTCTGAGATTCCTCCATAGCTTTTGGTAATAACACCTTTCTTTGGTGATCATATCTCGATTTGAATTCTGTCCAAAGGTCTAGAGGATTCTCAATTGTCAAATACTGATCTTTGAGACTCTCAATAAGATGATAGCGAATAATTAATATTGCCTTGTATCAATCTTTCTCATTTGGCATTATTGCCTTCTATGATACATTCACCAAGTTTTTTTGACTGTACGATAATCTTTGTATCCAATGCCCACTGTAAATAATTATCTCCAGAGAGATTTAGGGCAGCAAAATCTAGGTTGATTTTCGACATCTCAAATCATAGATTACATAATTTAGCAATTCTAATGATCAAACAAAGCAATAAGCCTTAACGACCAACAAGGAAGCCTCACGGCCAACAATGAAGCCTCACGGCCAAGACAGATAACAAGCCGCACGGCTATGAATGCAATCAGTTCGGTTTAATGCATTAAGTTCATTGCAATCCTAGCATAGATGATTTCTATCAGTTCATGACGTAATCAAAACCTCTCGGCCAAGTCAAAGAACAATCACTCGGATTATTTGATTTCAATTCAATACCATCCTAGCATAAAGTTCTAAGTGTAATTGCAATCAATCAATGTGATCAAGTTAGGTATGAATGCAACAAGGCTGCACGGCCATGAGATGATATGGTCTTAGTGATTTTAATTTAAAACTATCAAAGCTATCAATATTAGGGTTTCAATCAATTCAATACCAAATTCGAGTTTAAACAATCTTAGCAACAGTTCTAGGTGATCAAAACAATCAATCAAGATTCAAATTCAAACAATCAAAACCGATTTTCAAATTAGGGTTTAGGGTTTCAATTTTGATCTTAGATCAAAGGAGATTGTTTTGAGATTCAAAACCATCAAAGATTTTGATTTTAATTGATCAATAGATCAATCTCGATTTAGGATTTGGGGTATCGAACTTTTGAGCTTCGATTTACTAATTAGGGTTTGATCTATTATCCTATGGCTTTTATCGTAAAGATTAGGATTTGAGGGTTTCATTCTTTATCAAACAATCCAAATTCGATCATAGTTTCTTAGATTTTGAATTACCTTTTAACCTAGATGATTGTTGAAACCGGACCAGCAAGATGGATGAACCGCGAGCTGCAATACGAACATGAACGAACGCGAGCTATCCGCGAGCTGGACACGAGCTGATCGGGAACGCCTTGATCTTCGGATGCGTGCTGACTTCGAGCTGGACACGCGCGGATTGAAGTTGATCGGAGACGCGAGCTAGAATGGGTCGAGTCGCTCCTATCGAGTCGCTAACGTCAGATCGAGAACGCGGGCCGTCCGGGATGCGAGCTGAGGCTGAGGTCGTCTGAGTGCTGAGCTGAGACTGATCGCGAGCTGAGGCTATCGGATCGGGATGCAAGAGACGCGATCGGGAATTAGGGTTCGTCGGGTCGCGGCTAGGGTTAGGGTTTTAGGGGTTTTTCGATTTGGTTTCTTAGCTCAGGGATTTAGAGTTTCGTGCTGATAACGTGTTGTAAACTTAAAGATTGGAATCTGTAAGTTCTTCATCTTATTACTCAATCATAAGGTGCCCTTATATATGAGAATTACAAAGAGATAAAAGGAAAGACATAAATATGAAAATTGTACGAATACAAGGAAAAAAGAAAGTAGGGTTTCCCCTTTACTAAGCCGCATCTCTCTCCTCTCTTTCCTGCGGCCGCCTCTCTCTCTCTTTCTAGGTGTTGTGCCGGTTATGGACCGGGGTTATAGACATCCATC
Source organism: Brassica napus (assembly GCF_020379485.1). Taxonomy (NCBI): domain Eukaryota; kingdom Viridiplantae; phylum Streptophyta; class Magnoliopsida; order Brassicales; family Brassicaceae; genus Brassica; species Brassica napus. The sequence goes on from NC_063447.1 coordinate 21,858,127, forward strand.
ATATGATTTATAACATTATAATTAGTAAGTGACCATCTTCATAACTGAAAATCTATGTGGACTGCCAGCCCCCAAGGTTGGAGAAAATAAAATAAAACAAAATAATAAACCGTCGTCTTTTCTTTTTGAGAAAAAGACAAAAATAGCATTAAATCAAGTTTTTGTTCTCAAACTAGCACTCAAGGTCAAAAGTCACAAAAATAGAACTTAATGTTTTATCAAAAGATTAGATTTTAGGGTTTAGAGTTAAAGGGTGGGGTTTAGAGTTTAGGGTTTAGGGTTTAGGGTTTAGAGTTTAGGGTTTAGGGTTTAGAATTTAGGGTTTAGGGTTTAGGGTTTAGGATTTAGGGTTTAGGGTTTAGGGTTTGGGGTTTAGAGTTTAGGGTTTAGGGTTTAGAGTTGAAAAATGAGGTTTTGGGGATAAATTTCAAATTTTGAAAAATAAAAAAAATTAAAATTTTTAAAAGATAATATGCTATTTTAGTCATTTTAGTTTTTGAATGCTATTTTTGTGATATAAACTTAGAAATGTGCTATTTTGGAGGTTTGCCCTTCCTTTTTTTTTTTTGTGTGAATCCCCAATATAACCTAAAACCCACGATTGAATATTATCGTCTGCGTACCTTCTTCTCCAACGCTAATTCATCAAACAGGATTCTTTCGATCGGCTTCCCTGTATCTAACCATGAGCGCAATCCATCTGCTCCGCAAATTATCCAGGAGGCCTCCTTCTCGCCTTCACAGAAACCTCTTGTCCTCCACCTTTTCCATGGATTTACCTCCAGATTTGGCGCGAACCACCTTAATTCGTCCCTTCTCGAACCGTCCTACCATATTCAACAACACCCACAGATTGATTCCTTCGTGTTTTCGACAGTTGAATCTCTTACCAAATTGGGTTTCCGAAAAGAAGAAGAGTATCAGCGTTTCATTGAGAGAATTTTCAATATCAGTAGTGGAAACCAATACCAGCGACAAGACTTTCGAGAGAGTTGTTGGTCTTAATCCGAATCCACTGGTCATCGAAAGGATACACAATGGCGAAGAAACCATAGGCGAATCAGTTTCTGGAGGAGAGATCATCGGTAACAAGATTGAGAAATCTGAAGAAACTCTAGTTAGGGAAGAGAGCGAGGCTGAGAAGGAAGCGTGGAGGATTCTTGAAGACGCCGTCGTTAGGTATTGTGGTTCGCCGGTGGGGACGGTGGCGGCCAACGATCCCGGAGATAAGTTGCCTTTGAATTATGATCAAGTTTTTATAAGAGACTTTGTGCCTTCTGCTTTGGCTTTTTTGCTTAAAGGAGAAGGAGAGATTGTTAGAAACTTTCTCCTCCATACATTACAGCTTCAGGTATTTGCAAATGTCTCATTTAGAATGAATATTTGATTATATACTAACTAATATGTGGTTTAGTTTCTCTAGATTGAAATGATTTTGTCTGTTACAAGTTCAGTGTCTCATTGCTTGATGTTGAATTTATAGTTGTTAATTATGGTTCTAGTTTGATTTTAAGTATCTTTGTGTTTGATTATATCTTCATTTTGGTCTGTGATGATCCCATTTGTAAGAAAATGCTAAGTGGGTTTCCGTAGATTGTGATGAATTACTGGTATGTGATTTTGATTATTGATGCTCTTTGGTTTGTTCTTATAAGAGTTGGGAGAAAACGGTAGACTGTTACAGTCCTGGACAAGGCTTAATGCCTGCAAGTTTCAAAGTCAGAACCGTGGCACTTGATGAGAACACTACCGAAGAGGTTCTCGACCCAGATTTTGGTGAATCTGCTATTGGTCGTGTTGCTCCTGTGGATTCTGGTTAGTATACTCTCTCTTTTGTTATATATACAAGCAGATGCGTTTGACTCTTCTTTGAGAGTGTCACTGTGAATTTACTGATTGTTTCTTGCATCCTTTATAGGTTTGTGGTGGATTATTCTCTTAAGGGCATATGGGAAGTTAACAGGAGATTTCTCATTACAAGAGAGGATTGATGTTCAGACAGGGATAAAGCTCATCATGAACTTGTGTCTAGCGGATGGATTTGATATGTTTCCAACACTTCTTGTCACCGATGGTTCTTGTATGATTGATCGTCGAATGGGTATCCATGGCCATCCCCTCGAAATCCAAGTACATTCACAACTAATTCTTTTTTGACTTATTGTCTCCTTAAAAGCGTTGTTAGTGAGACCTATAACCATGATTGTCCCTTTGATGCATTGCAGTCGTTATTCTACTCGGCACTCAGATGCTCCCGCGAGATGCTTTCTGTTAACGACAGCTCCAACAATCTTGTAAGAGCCATTAACAACAGATTAAGTGCTTTGTCCTTTCATATCAGAGAATACTACTGGGTGGACATAAGGAAGATCAATGAGATATACCGTTACAAGACAGAAGAGTATTCAACTGATGCTACTAACAAGTTCAACATCTATCCTGAGCAAATTCCTCCATGGCTCATGGACTGGATTCCCGAGCAAGGCGGGTATCTCCTCGGGAACCTACAGCCCGCACACATGGATTTCAGATTCTTCACCCTTGGGAACTTCTGGTCTGTAGTTTCCTCCTTGAGTACACCGAAGCAGAATGAAGCTATATTGAACTTAATTGAAGCTAAATGGGACGACATTATTGGCAATATGCCTCTTAAGATTTGTTACCCCGCGTTGGAGTATGATGATTGGCGTATAATCACAGGAAGCGATCCAAAGAACACGTGACTTTCGCTTACACACTTTACTTTATCCTCCGAGCACTCTCTTGATCCGATGCTTGTGGACAATATTATGTATTTGCCTTTAACTTTCTGTTGAACCAACCCTGAAAACACTTATTGAACTTTGCAGGCCTTGGTCGTATCACAACAGTGGATCCTGGCCAACGCTTCTTTGGCAGGTATGCAGATAATTGTTGGAAAATTAGAGTAGTAACAACTCATTGTTAATATCTAACGAGTTATGATTCCTAATATAATTTATATGTTTTCATGACAGTTCACATTGGCATGTATGAAGATGGGTAGACCAGAGCTAGCTGAGAAAGCTCTTGCATTGGCTGAGAAGAGACTTATGGCAGATCGTTGGCCCGAGTATTACGACACCCGATCTGGAAAATTCATTGGGAAGCAGTCTCGTCTTTACCAGACATGGACAGTCGCTGGATTCTTGACCTCTAAACTCCTCTTGGCCAATCCTGAGATGGCGTCCAAGTTATTCTGGGAAGAAGATTACGAACTTCTGGATATATGTGTCTGTGGTCTCAGCAAATCTGGTCGGAAAAAATGCTCTCGAGTAGCTGCCAAGACTCAGATTCTTGTCCGATGAGTGTTAAACAGAATTTTTTTGCTTTTCTCAACGTTTCAACCGCAGTTAGCTTCTATAGGCTAAGATATTACGAGACTTTCATATTTACAGAAACATGACTGTCACATATAATATTGATTATCTATCTGTTTGTATATATATATATATATACTATTTTCATAATTTTATCTATATTATCCTCTGTGTATTATTTGCCAAGTGATCCGCTACATATCTTCTATATAATCATTTTTACTAAAAAAAATGATGACATGAAAATATGACATGGACAATTACGTTTATTGATGATATATATTTTTCATAGATTTTATAGAATATGACAATAAATAAATCCTCACTAAAATAAATATATTGAAATATGCATTATAAATTTCGAAATGTTATTTAATTTTACTTTTATAGTTATACAATTTTTATTACTAATATTTTCAAAATTTTGTACATCTTTTAAAAAAACTAATAAATTTTTAATCGTAATATCATTAGTTTTTTTTAGATATCTACAAATATTATAAATATTGTTTAGTTATAATTTTTAATAACTATACAATTTTTATATGATTTTTTTAGTAATTTTATACAAGTTGGTTTAATACATTTAACCAAAATAAATAGAGAAAAGTTTATCTATGATTTGAATTTTAAATATATTACATATATATTATTAAATATAATTTAAAATAAAAAAAAATTACTTTTTCTTAATTTTATGGTTAGTTAAATCAAATTAATATTAAGTATATATAAAGTGGATCATGTGTTTCATATTAGCCATGTTCTTTTGATAAACGCCGCGTCCAGCGTCGGCGGCTCCAAATACTCACTGGTGCCTGTTTTGAATGAAAGAAATAAAATGACGTGGACAGTGATGACGAGATTAAAAATTATCGCCGGAACAGGGAAAAGAGTCGCAGGTGTGATTATAACTGCCGCTAGAATTTTAAGCGATCACAATTGATCGGAAATCCGACGCTGCGTCTCTTATAATTAACACGGCTCAGTGGTTTCTCTGCAATCTTGCTCTTAGAAACAACAGAAATACAAAGCTTTTGGAGCCGCCGACGCTGGACGCAGCGTTTATCAAAATAACAGAGCTATTATAAAATATTACAATATACATTCTGTACAATTATGAAATTCTGTTCTTCTTATGTGTGTTTATTACTATAGAATATTAGAATGTCAAATTATTTTTCTTACGTTTTATATAATAATATTCCAATCTAAATGTATCATATATATGACAGTTGACATATGTTAGTAAAATATCAAGATATCATATATCATATTACAGTGCACATATTTTATATCACAAATTTGTCACCTTTGTCACATCAATATACTTAGATAACCAAACATCATATATACTTACTACGAATTTAGTATGGTCATATTATTAGCTTTTGAGTAATGATATGCAATGCCTATTAAACATTGAGCCATAAAAATCCCTGAATATTCTCATAGTTACACAACAAACTTTAAAAAAAAAATTAATTAATCCAGTAAATGAAAATATTAATGTGTTCCATTAAATATATTTTTTTCTAAATATATCTCAATGACATTAATCAACATGTAGTTCGTAAGAAATATATTTCATACATTACGAAAACAACCATTTAATACTTAAATAACGAAAGTGGTTTTTAAATATTGCTCAAGATTTGAAATCAAAATTAAAACAGTCAATTTTGGTAATGAATATTACAAATATTTGAGAAAGGGAACCATATGTTGAATTTGGTAATAATCTTCGAGAATTTAAATCAATACTATTAAAAGGTTGAATTGGGTAACTAGACATCCTAAATATGTTTGGAAAAAAAACAAGAGGCAAATATTTCTCCAAAATCTTATAATAAAATCACTTCCACCATATTTCTAGTAACTATTCAAAATTTTAAAATAAGGTTTCCAACTAAATAAATTATATTTCGGAAATCTTATCTATATTATGGAATCTTTTAATTTCTACTTCATCTCATAATATTCTAAAAATTTATAATTTAATGCACAATAACACTACACATTCATTATGAACGAAAAATAATATTTACACGCAATATTTATGTTAATATTTATAATATATAGATTTTACTCAAAACAAACTTTTTTTTACTTTATAAGAAATTAGTTTATATTACCAAAACATTTTCCCCCACATCATCTTCGGGTAATTATGGAATATAGATAAAAATATCAGATAATTTGGAGTATTCAGTTTAAATGTCGGGTAATTTGAATAAAAATATCTGATAATTTGGATGAATTTTAATATTTTGAATAAAAAATATTAAAGTAATTAAGTTTTCCAGGTAATTTAGATTGTCGAGTAATTCAGTTTATAAATAGCATTTTTAGGATATTTGGTTATTTCGAAATCAAATGTAATTAATATATGTAAGTATTTAATTTGTATATTAAAAATTTAAGTACCCATTTGATTATCGGTTATTTATGAAATTCAGTTTAATTTTAGTTTTTGGTTTTTCAGTTTGGTAAAGTTTGGTTCATGGTCCGGATATTTGTCCCACTACAAGAAAACACAATTTTAACGACAAAAATAACGAGGAAAAAAATCCTCGTAAAATTACGTCGTCTTTACGAGTATCTTACGAGGAAAAAACGAATCAACGTAATTTCGTTGTAAAATAACGACAATAAAGTTTCGTCGTAAAAACGACACAATTTAATGTGGTTTTTACGAAGAAACTTTATTGTCGTTATTTTACGACGAAATTACGTTGATTTGTTTTTTCCTCGTAAGATACTCGTAAAGGCGACATAATTTTATGAGGACTTTACGACGTAATTTCATCGTAAAGTAGACGTAAATATAACAAGGACTTTACGACGAAATATTTTATGTCTATTTAGCGTTGATATCTCGAGTGCACCAACTTTTTAGTTGTAAACACGTTTTTTGTTTCAGCTAGCAAACTATATTTTCTTCCATACCTTCGGATGAGAGAATCGGGAATAAATTGGTTTGCAGTTATCAAAGTTACACCTCGTGGACGAATAATCGGCGGAGAAGAACAACCATTGCAAGAAGAACATATCAATGAAGTCGTGGAACCTGAACAACAAACTGATGACATCCTTCTCATTGATCCGCATAATCGTGAGTACGAAGATCTTTCCGACGATACCACAGAGGGAGCTGTTGAAGACGAGTTTAATGAAAATGATGATGTTTCTAGTGATGACGAGAATGTCAATGATGTATCCGAATGATGATGTAATTTTTTTAATGTGATTTACTTTCAGACTTAATGCATGTGTTTAGTTTGTTTAATCATGAAAATTAAATTATATAATTTGATTTTGTGTTAGGCAATTGGGGGTTTGGGGTTTGGAAAGAAGAGATTGAGATTATAAGTTAAGGAACTTGGGGTTTCGGGTTATAGGGATTTACATATCTTCCTTGTAAAATCTTCGTTAAAAAAACATAGGCCTTGTTATTTCCTCGTAAATTAACGACGTCTTTACGACGAAATTTAAAAACACTTCGTCGTAAACTACTCGTAAAAAGAAAATGCGGGCCTTGTTATTTCCTCGTAAATTAACGTGGACTTTACAACGAAAAATTAAAAATACATGTGTTTAGTTTGTTTAATCATAAAAATTAAATTATATAATTTGATTTTGTGTAAGGCAATTGGGGGTTTGGGGTTTAGGGTTTCAGGTTTTAGGGATATACATATATTCCTCGTAAAGTCCTCGTAAAAGAAAAACACGGGCCTTGCTACTTCCTAGTACAAAAAACATGGGCCTTTTTATTTCCTCGTAAATTAACGAGGTCTTTACGACTTTAAAACACTTCTTCGTAAATTACTAATAAAGAGAAAACGCAAGCCTTGTTATTTCCTCGTAAATTTACGTGGACTTTACGAGGAAAATTAAAAATGCATGTTCTAGTTTGTTTAATCATGAAAATTAAATTATATAATTTAATTTTATGTAAGGCAATTGGGGGTTTCGGGTTTCGAGTTTTAGGAATTTACATATATTCCTCGTAAAGTCCTTGTAAAACAAAACACGGACCTTGCTACTTCCTCGTAAAAAAATACGGACCTTGCTATTTCTTCGTAAATTTACGTGGTTTTTACGACGAAAATTAAAAATGAAAAAGCGGACCTTTTTACTTCCTCGTTATTTCACGAGGATTTTACGACGAAATATAATTCTCTATATATACCCAAACCATCTCACTTCTCATTTCGTAGTCACTTCCTCTCCTCCTCTTAGCAATGTATTCATCTCTACTTCCTCTCTAGTTTAGCTTAGGTGGTTAGTTTAGGGTAACTAGTGTTGATTAGGTGGTTAGTATAGGGAATTTGTAGATAGGTTTATGGAATTTGTTGATAATATAGGATGATGATTTTTAAATGCTAATTAATTATCTATTTACAGTATATGTTTTTTCAGATGGTTAATAATGAAAATTAAATTTATTTTTTCCAGATAGTTAGAAAGAACAAGCTTACAAGAGATGCAAAGACAAAATCCCTTTCCAGAGCCACCCCTTAATTTTTTTTTTGTATTATAAATTTGAGACTTAAATATTTATAAAATATTTTCGTATTGATTTATCATTTACATTTTTAAAAATTTTGAAATAAATTTTAAAATAAATTTGATTATATTTTTTTGTAAAAAATAAAGAATCGAAGCAAATCCGTAGCTAAATTACTTCAAATTAATGAGGAAATTGAAAAATTGTTAACGAGGAATTTACAAGGAAAAATTTTACGTGTATTTTATGAGGAAACAGTTTACGTGTATTTTATACGAGGAAAATGTTTTCATAGCTTTTACGACAAAATTATTGACTTTACTTTACGACGAAACCTTTCGTCGTAACTTTACGACGAATTAGGGAGAAAATATAAGTTACGAAGAACGATTAACGAGGAAATGACTTTCGTAGTTATTTCGTCGTAAACTCTATTTTACGACGAAATAACCATGAAAACCGTCGTCGTTATACATGCATTTTCTTGTAGTGTCCAAACCTATACAATATCTTATATAAAGAGTTATTTAAAACAACCAAAACAAACCTGCGCTTGAAATGGTCAAAATCAAGTATATTTATTAAAGTCGGTGGGAAAATGTGATCAACATATACACAACTGTGCTTGGAAGAGATGGGAAAATCGGTGAGGCTTATGATTTGGTTGAGGAGGGTGAGTCCACTTAAAGCGCAAAAACACACAGAGTTTAAAAGAAGATCATGGAGAACATCAGAATGTTCAGATCTAGACAAGTAGAACCTAAGCTTTACGTGTTCATAGGTATTTGAAGGATATTCCGGTTTATTGTGGTTTACTCTGGAACATGGAATCTTTAAAATCTTATTAATTAAGAAATTTAAGCAGGAGAAGCAGAATGTATTACATGATTAAGATAATTAAAAAGAGAGCGAAGATTAAGTAAATAAGCACTTTTGATTGCACCAACTTCTTTAGCCTCAGTTCTTTTCCATTGCCGGCTACTCAATCTCAGGAACCACAAAAGCCGAAATCGGGAATGTCCTGGACAGACCGGTCAGTGTCCTGAAATTGATCTTCCCAGAACTTGTTGGCTGCTCCAAGGCAAGCTCATTGAGAGTGACCCAAATAAGAAGCTCCTTGGCCTTAACACCGGTCAGCTTCTTGATCTTTCCGACTTCCACCACGGCGGTGACCTCAGTCCCATAAGAGACAAGTTTCCCAATGGCTTCAAACTTGTGTGTGATGCTCTTCTTCTGCTTCAGCCACATAACACCTGTTTCTCTGTCATAACCAACCTCTTCTATGTCCTTCAATGGCAATAACCCATTAGGCATATCAATTTCCTTGAGGACCTCCTTCGTCTTCTGGCGGCATAACTCATCTCCTGTGTATTTCTCTGCCCTAGCTCTCACTTCGTCTGTAACTAAACCCATCTCTCTTCTTTTTTTCTCTTGGTTTTTAATTTTAAAAACTTTGCCTTCTGGGATTGTAGTTATCTTTGTTTGCCTGTTCATTTATAGGTGTTGCATCATGCAATTACCCTTGCATTCTGTATTAATTACGGAAAATGCGCTGAAATTATAGACACATGTCAAATCTACTTTTTCATTTGTAGATAGGACGGTCATTAATAAAATAATGGCATATTGTGGAAACAACTTGCAATGGATATGAGAGAACAAAAAATAAAAGAAAAAAACGCTACTCATATACCAAAACAGTACATGAATCTCATAATATTTACTTCTTTTTTTTGCTGAATCTAGACCAAGCTGAAAAGTACACTTCATAAAATTATTTAGAAGTGAAATTTCATACGAAAAAGTTATGAAGAAGTGTTAAAATTCAAAATGGAAGGATGCTACTAAATTATTTATTGATTTTTTTGGGTTCAAGAAAATAAATAAATCATAAATTAAATATTTCCTCAAATCCAGATTCTAGTGCCATATATTCATACATATATATTTCTTTTTGTTCAATTATTAGTAAAATTTATATTAAGGTTCATGCTCTTATAAATTTGTGAAATAACATACTACAAAGTATATGTGTTGTATTTCAGATATTTTAACTATATATACATCTTAAAATGAACTAAATCCAAATTTTGTTTGACATCAACTAAATCCAGATTATATGGCCATATACTCATACAGATATATATTTACTTATGCAATTATTAATAAAAATACTTTTTTGATGAATTAAGTTAGGTTGATGCCCTTCTAAATTTATGAAATAACATACCATAAAAGTATGTATATTGTAGTTGAAGTACTTTTAACGTTAAGTACTTTTAACGTACATCTTGATTGTACATATTGTAGTTAGGTTGATTGCCGTATGTGAAAACCTAACAAGTGCCATTGTTCAATTTTGGTGAAGTTCAAATTCACCAAAACGAGGAATACACTGGGCGAAATGGAAAAAAAATCTGTTTACCAAGAGAGGAGGGTGGGATTGGTTTTCGTATGATCCATGAGTTCAATCTGGCACTATTGGAAAAATAATTATAGAGGCTAATTCAATTTCCTGACTCTTTGGTTGCCCGGGTCTTGAGGGGAATATACTATAGATTGAGTTCACCACTCAGAGTAAACTCTGCTAGCAGCCCATCGTATGTGTGGACTAGCATTTCTGCTGCAAGGAAGTTGTTATTACTGGGAATCAGATAGAAGATACATTCCGGTTACGAAGTCAAGGTGTGGGAGGATCCGTGGATTCCAACGACCCCTTGCGAGATCAGTATCCCTGCAGCGCCAGTTATGCATCCTAATCTGAGAGTTAGCGACCTCATTAATCAGGTATCGAAGGATTGGGCTGTGGTCTATTGGAGACCTATGTCAATCTTGATGACATACCTCTTATAAGGAGTTTGATCATAAGCTCAACTCATCGTCGTGATACATTCTGCTGGAACCTAGAGAGAGCTACACACTTACATCGATCTTGTTGTCTTCCCACTTTTAGATTCTTTCTTTACCGATCTCGCTTGTATCACTCGATCTAGTTCAATTCATTGTATTCGATCTTAGTCATCAATAAAGTCCATTTTCACCTACTGGAAACTATTTAACATCGTTGTGTTATAAAAATATCGTTGCCTACATCATTTGTCTTCCCTAGATCAAACCCTGATCACTATCAAATACTTAGTGTAGCATTTAGGTTCTAGATTTTGGCGCCGACTGTGGGAAAGATAAACGAAAAACATCTTTGCTAAGAAACCGATCTAAGTTTCCTAAGCGCGACTATAGATCCCAACCAAGCCATCGGAACCACACCCTCGAGAGTCAACGACGTTTATCCTACGGGATCCGACTCAGGGACCAAAAAGTACCATCAGGGCCAACGGGAGCCAGCGGTGCAACCGGAATGACCCAGGCGCAACGAATTCCTTCGATCGGGACTTCGAGTCAAGATCGGTCCCCTTTCATCGATCTCAGAACGAGTCGGAGCACGAGTCTGGAACCGCCCCGGGGACAGGCAATCCTCCGACGATCCGATCCGATCTCAGTCTAGACCAATTTCACCGACTCCTCTAGCCCAGACTCGAGGAGAGCTGACCGAAATTCGGGGAATGGTTTCGACCCTAATCGATGAAATTCGCAGTCAAAAGATTGCGAATCAGACCATCGCTAATCGATTAGAGCAAGCTGAGAAGGAGCTCGCAGATCATCGAGCCGCAAACGCTCGAGAAAGGAATCAAACGTCCCTCGATCCATTAAGGAGTACATCGAACCCCCAAAATGCCGGTCTGTTCGGAACTCTGGAGATCCCAAGCGCTCGATCTGGATGCTACACGGGAGAAAACTCACAACGGCCACCGCCGCAGGGCATGACCCACCGAAGCTTAAGCTACAGTGGATTAGACAAAATCGATACAGGGCTCCAACGCCCACGAATCACTCCAATCCACTTCCAGAATGGATCGACTGAAAGGCACGGGGAACCGAGAACTCAGATCCCACCACCAAACCCTTCGATCCCCGAAAATTGAACTCCATCCGCGACGAGGACACTCCATCAAGCGAGATTCGATAACCTAACAGAACAAGCTCGGAGGCACGATCTTCACGGCCACGTCAACATCGACCCCCAAAGGGAAGATTTAGGGATCCCGAGCGAAACCGGAGCATTTGAGAATTACATCGAAATAAATGATGCTGAGCTCAAAAGGAAACATGCGATCGTGCATATGGCGACGAGCTCTGCCCCAAATATCGACATGGTCATCGAAGAAACAAGAAGGACTCCGTTTACAAACAGAATTGCCAGCGTAAGACTGTATCACGTAGGGAAACTGAAATTTCCCGAATACACCGGGAACACAGACCCGAAAGCCCATGTGCGAGCCTTCCGTCTAGCGATATCAAGAGCACACCTCACCGACGACGAAAAAGAAGCCGGATACTGCCGTTTCTTCGCCGAGAACCTGATACCACTCAAATTACCCTAAGGAGTGAATTACTCTCTCAAATAAGAGGTTCAGTTGCAGTACTTAGGGATCGAATCCACAAGGAGCTAGGGAACCTATTAAATCTAGTAATGTTATTAATTCTAGGTGTTTGTTGTTTTATGGGTTTAAAAGTAAGTAGCAATCCTAATTGAGCAAGTCTATTGCTCGACTAACAAGATGATTGGGGGTGTGACTTATTGGAAGATATTAGATGCATAGTTTCTATTCAGGTGTTAGAGATTATAATCCTATAGATGCCTAACAGTTGTATGCATGATATATTAGAGCTCAACTCCTTAATCACAGTGATCAGCGATGACAATGTTTCACTGGTTAACTAACTAGATCTTGGATCTCAAATGTCGTCTTTCGATCACAAGAAAGTGTCGATCGATGATCCTATATGGATATCGATCGATACACCTTTCCAAAATATCGATCGATTGTCCCTCCTAAAACTCTCTCTCTCTCTCTCACTGGAACCAAGTCGCGCATCTCGGGTCTCGACATCGATCGATGGTACAAGATGTACATCGATCAATTGCTTCTTCTTCGTATCGACCTCTAATGGTCAGCTTGGATGAAATCTCTTTTAAGCTCATAAATGCTCCATAATCATCACTTTACTCCAAGATACTTCTGAACCTGAAAACATACATAATATGATAGAATATATAATATATAGATAGTAAAACACTTATATACCATGGATGAAAATGAGTCAAATCCATGGTATATCAACTCCCACAGACTTACCCTTTTGCTTGTCCTCAAACAAAACAAATAGGCAGTCTCTCTGAAAGAAGTTTGAAAACAGCAGAGACTTACAGATTTAAAACATAGAAATCATCACCTCTACAATTTCGCAAACCACATCTAAAAAGTCCTAATCTCAAAAGCACATTATGCAATATCCTAACTTAGCAACCAAATTCAACTAGTCTACAACTCAACAAATCATGTCTGACATTCCCCTCTTCTAACCTCATTTCTTAGCATAAATTTAAAAGTGCATGCTTTACCTTGGGAGTATCGATCACAGGATGCAAGGATTTTCAGACAAGTATCTGAAACTGCAGGTAAAAGTTAGTTCCTAATTTCTCTCTTGAGTCAAAGTCTGCTTCCATTGCAGGATCAGTGACCAAGATTGGACAGGCTTCCATGAATCAAGACTTAATGGTGGTTGTCACCAAGCCATGTTCACTTCTTTTTGACCTATATCCAAGAATTCTTTGTGAAGCGAGCCTTGAAGATTGCCTCCTCCAAGTCTCGTTCGAATTCTTTTTAATGGAATCTTTATGAATCAAGCCTTAATGGTTTTAGCCACCAAGTCCTGTTCAGACTCCTCCTAACTAGATCCTAAGTCCTAATTAAGTAATTTTTTTTTTTTTTTTAATATCACTAACTACTCTAGGGTCGAAATAGAGAGAGAAAATTGTGATAAATGAATCTACACAAGGAGTTACCTTCCAGACTTGTCTAAAGAATCCGATCCCATATATACCAAGCCCCAAGACAAGCGATTTTGTCAAGTTTAGTGTTGGAGGTCAGCTTTGGTTCCTTCAAACAATCAAGGAAAGTGTATATAGTTGACATGTTGATCCACTTTAACATCTTTAGTACTATCTGCAATCAGTAAATCTAGAATGGTGCTAAAGAGTGGTTAGACATTCAAGTATAAATCAATAATAAGATCATAGTCCCTTTCACATAGCTAAGCATAAATTTATTAAAATTCTTTTATAAGAATCATAATAAATTATATCAGTAAACCTCCCCCCAGACTTAATTACACTGTATCAGTGTAACACAATCGGAGTTATGGTGGAAATAAATCATAAGTACTCAATGTAACAAGTTAGGAAGATAAAACTGACCGGAGTGGGAATCGATCGATGTGCATCGATATGCATCGATCGTCGTATGTGATTGTAGGTCGATCGATGTCGACGTCTCGTCCACGGTCGATATGTTGGTAATCATCCTACTTGGGTCTTGCAATAAATCTGAAAGAATGAAAACGAAAGTAAATACTAGTAACTAAGAAAACCAATTAAAATTACCTAATAGTGGGTTGCCTCTCACTCAGCGCTTTGTTATAGTCATTTAGCTTGACTGTGGAGGTATGTGGCTAGTTGGTGGAAAGACAGCTACTTGTTGGGAAACAAGCATCCACCTCATCTCTGCACATTCTGGACCAAGCTGCAATGAAACTTCTTATGGCGTCATCATTTCTGGTCCATCTCTCATCCATCTTCTGTATTGCATTTGAGATGTTCTGTAGCCTTTCTAGGATGTTTTCAATGCTGAACTGATGCCATCCTATCTTGTCGTAGGCATATGCTGATAGCTCATTCAATTCCTCATGCATTGACTCCATTTTGTTTTGTATCAGCTGCTCGTCATCTGGTGTAGGCGTGGTAGCGATCGATGCGACCAAGTGTTTATCGGTCGATGTTGGTGCCTTATTGTCGATCGATTTGGAGTGTTTTCTGTTGATCGATGCTGATATCTGGTGTTGATATGCGAGTTTCCTCTGAATGGCTTTGACTTCCTTCTATAACCACTCTGCTTGGCTATCCAGTCCACCGAGTCTGGCGTCGAATGGAAAGTAGATGTCATCACAAAGCTTCTCAAGTCGTTCCTCGATGGTGTCTATATCTGTGTAAAGCTTTGATGTAATCTGATCAACTTCTGCTGCTGTGTAGGGAAGATGTTCTGTAGGTTTCTTGCCGTCGAGGGATGCCCTGCGGAACCTATCGATCGATGTTGAACCTTCTTCCTGAAAATCATGTTGATCATTAAGCTTGCCAATGTCCCTCTGGACATTCATCATCTGTGTAGACAAGGTGTCCAAGTATCGCATGATAGGTGAGGTGAAACGGTCGTGCATATCCTCGTAGGTTTGTAACCTATCTTCCATGGCTGCGAACTCGCTGTCGATCGATGTGACAGTGCAGATATCGATCGATGTGGCTGGTTGTGGATCCTTGTTGCGAATGGTGTCCAAATCTTGCTGTAGCAGATCAATTCTCGTGCTTAACCAGTCCACATTGTTGTTGAGAGGGTTGTATACGTCGTTAATCCTCGTGTTGATGTATGCAATATCCCATTCATCCTTCTTCTCAGCCAAACTTTCCGGTTCGGCAGGGATCCGGGATGTCTGTGGCTTGACGTTGATCGATGTAGCTTTGTTGGCGTCGATCGATGGTGATGTCGTAGCTTCTTTCTCAAGGTTGTGCTGCATACTCTCAATCTCTGTCCTCATCTCTGCCATACTTCTGAAAAGCTCATTGTAACCTCTGTCCAAAGGCTTATAAGTGTCATCTACCAATGTCTTGAGTTCATCTCCTAGCTTTTCCTGAGCTCCACAAATACCAGTCACCATCTCATTAATCTCATCCTTGGTGTAGATCTCTGGTGCCAGTTTTGTAGGTGTGAATGAAGTGGCATGTTCTGGAAGACATATGTGACTCTCTTCAAATAGGGAAGCTCTCTCCAGAATTTTTCTGATGTTGTCCTTGGTAACAGGGATCATCTCACCAGCTACGCTCCTTGCATATCCAGACTCATCTCTGTAGACACCATATTCGTCCTTCTGTTCCCATCTGAACTTTCTGGCTCCATAGATGTCATAAGCGCGATGTCCAAATTCGTAACGTCTGTCGATCGATGGTGAAGGTGCCTTGTCGAGCGACATTGGTGTTACCCTGTCGAACGATGTAGGAGCAACCGTGTCGATCGATGCTTGGCCAACTGGTCAGCACGATTGGTGTGAACCAATTTCTGTTGTGTCGGCCCTTGGATATTCGTCTGGAACAGCTGGAATGTTGTCTGGAATGTTGCGTTGCTGCCTAAACAAGTTGTCTGGTCCATTGGCCAACTGAAGAATATCTGCTATGTCCTCTCTGGATACTTGTAGAATCTTTCCATCCATAGCACTTGCATGGCCATATGTGTCCCTGAAAATACCAAATTCATCAGGAGTCAGAAAATTGTAATCCATACTCATATTCTTCTTAGTAAATAAAGAAAGTTTAGGTTTAGAATGCGAATCCATTGATCTTGATACTGGAGTATCGATCGAGGGTAAACGTTTGTCTGCTGAATTAGGTTTTTTGGATTGAATGCTCCTCCTGGATGTTCCTTCTGATTGGTTTGTGGGAGCATTCATCTTTTCTGCTTCGGTGTCGTGAGAAGTAATCTTGGGTGCAAAACTCCTTATATAGGTATTGGTAAACCTACTTGGAATTGGAATATTCCTTTTTTTCTTTTCAAAGGCGGTGGCTTTAATATCGATCGATGTACCAGGTATGGTATCGATCGATGCATAAGATCGTTTTGCTGGATGAGGGTGGGTATCGACCGATGCTGAGTAGACTCTGTCGATCGATGGTAGAGACATGTTGTTGAAGAAATGGCTTGAATATCTGTCATCCTGCATAGCAATCTCTATAGCTCTTTCCTTCCAGTAATCCTCATCATACTCCTCAGTAGGATCCTCATTGGATGAAGGAATTACAGTCTCTACTGCAAAACTTTCATGGAATCCACTTTCTGCTCAACTGCCTATTGAATAGTCATCTCATCCTCTCTTGTTGGGTTGTTGAAAGGCAAAGTCTGGATAACACTGATCTGGTAATGTGAAGTGGTCTACCGGTTGCTTCCCGTCGAGCGACGTGGGATAGTGTTCATCGGTCGTCGGTGACTCATTGGAATCGATCGATGATGCAGTGTGAGTGTCGATCGATTCTGAGTACTCTGTTTCGTACTCTGCTCCACAATGGCATGCTGCAATGTAGCCAAGATCATTTCCAAGCTCCACGAGGTTGACCTGTTGTCTCACAACTCAAACTGGGTCATAGTGAACGTCTAGATCTATCAGTGTCAGACACAATCTGTTGGTGTTCATGTCACCAACTGTAGCCAGGAAAGCTTTTCCAAGCAGAAGTGAAGAGTTCCAGTTAAGCTTGATGTCCAGGACATGAAAATCTACTGGGACAAGGGCATTACCAATCTGTACCTCAAGGTGTCTTATGATGCCTCCTGAGCTTCTTTCTGAAAGGTCCACGAAGGTGAACGATTCTGATGAGGGCTCTATTTTCAGACCCAGCTCGTCTGCCATAACCTTAGGTAGTATGCAGACTGATACTCCTGTGTCACATAGTGCATGGGGAAATTCAATACCCTTTACCACACATGTTATTGCAAACTTCCCATGATCACTCTTCTTCTTCAATGTGATCCTTAGTTTCATCCTTTCCCTAACATGATGAAACATTCTCCTAATGTCCTCCTCAGTCTCCTTAGTCTCTCTGAAGAACATCCACAACCGGTGTGTGAAATAAACTTCATCAAAAGGTTTCTCCACTGGGATTCTGAGGACTCTCTTAGTGAGACCATCCATCTCCTTCTCATCAGCTTCCCTCTTAAGGTTCTTAGGAATCTTCTCCTTCCTTTTCCTTAACCTTCTTCCTTCAGTTGCCTCAACAACTTGCATAGGCTCTGGTGTAGTGTCCGAAGGGTTGGTTGTAGGTTCTGGTGGGGTTTGCTAAAGGTTTAGGTGGTGGTCTGAGTGCGTTGATTCGGTCAATATCAATAGATGGTAACCACACTCGGTAGGTGAGAGGTGCCCGTCGATCGATGGGAGGTGAGGGGGGTCGATCGATATCGGTCTCTCTCTGTCGGTCGATTACTGGCTCATGTTGTAGGTCGATTTTGACATAGAAAGGGGAGGGTGGGTGAGGATGTTTTTCTGCGAATTCCTCATGAGTCATGATTCGAACTGCACTACACTTTGCAGTTGATTCAGCAGATGACGCCGATCGATGTCTAGAGTGATCTGTCGGTCGATGTGTATCTATTGACATCGGTCGACACCAATGTGATCCGCCGAAAATCATGGACCTTTCAACTTCGAAGTCTCCTTCTCCAAGCTTCTCATGATTCACCACTTGCCAGAAATCATCATCTATAATGGCATTTACGTGGTGTTTTGCTTTCTCAACTCATGCCTCTCTAGCCAAGGCTTCTTGTCTCTTTACAGTGTCTCCAGTCTGAACCACTTGCATTTCAAGCTTCCTCACATGAGTCCCTAAGGTCTCAATTCTTGTGTTCAGACTGTTGTAGGCTGAATCTATCTTCTCATTGAAATCCACAGTGAGTTGTTGCTGTCCTTCCAAAACTCTTTCAAGCATTGCTTCAATCTTGCTTTCCTAAGTCTGTGGTGGTGGATTCTGGTAGAATGAGTTTCCATAGCCTCTGTTGTTGTTGCTGAAAGGTTTCTGGAACTGTGAACTCTGGTTACTCCTCTGACCATTGCCATAGAAGTTTCTGTTTCCACCCTGGTTTCCAGACCTCTGAAATCCAGTACCTCCAATGTAGTTCACATCTTCTTCTCCTTCCATGTCTACAGCCTCTTCTCCTTCAGCTGAGTCTACTTGCTTCCTAAGATGCTCATGAACCACATCTAACTTTGCTCTAACTTCGTCCATCTGCTCCTTCCCTAGGGATGCAACTGACTTCTTCCTCTCAAAGTCAGTGTTCTTGGTGCTGCTGCTGTTTGCTATATTTTCTATCAGTCTCACAGCTTCCACCGGATTCCTGGTCTTGAATTTCCTTCGCTAGTTGTATCAAGAGCCACATGATACCTCAAGGCGATACCACTGAAGAAAGTGCTCAGCAGTTGCACTTCATTGAATCTGTGGTGTGGACAATCTCGCTGGAAGAACTTGAATCTGATCCACGCATCTTTGAAAGACTCTCCAGTCTTCTGCGCGAATGTAGCGATTTTGCTCCTCAAGTCTTCAGTGCGTGCCTCATCAAAGAAGTTTCGCAAGAAAGCATTCTTGATGTCGGCCCAGGATGTTAGAGATCCTGTGGGTAGCTGCTTAAGCCAGTGCATCGCTTCTCCAGTCAGAGAATACTTGAAGAGCTTGCACAATAGGTAGTCCTCGGGGACTCCATCCATACGAATAGCAACGATAATATCCTCGAACCTCTCTAGATGGTCCATGAGATGCTCGTGCGGTAACCCAGAGTAGGGTATCTGCGACACGAGTGTGTAGTACTGAGGCTTCAACTCGAAATTCTGCTTCTGAATCTCTGGGAGTCGAATAGCTGATCTGTTGGCGTAGTACTCATCTAGACGATTGTAGTCAGCCAGTGCCCTTGGTTGAGCAACCTCTTCTACAGGTTCAGCAGCTCCTGTAGCATCAGTATCAGGGATTACATTCCCCTGAGGGTCTAGTTTCTGACCTGTTGCATTACGCAGATGACCATCCTGGTCATACAGGTTTCCATTCTCGTCCTGTCTGAGAATAACAATCGCAACCATGTTTCGTGACTGATGATCGATCGATGTACGCGGTGTAGTATCGATCGATGTCGAACGATGTAGATCGGTCGACGATGAAGGTTGGGTGTCGGTCGACGGTTGGGTGCGAGAATCAGTTGACGTGAAAGCTGCTGCGTCGATCGATGTGGAACGTTGGTCTTTGCGGATCGTGCGTTCCAAGTGAGCAGGATCTTCTGAGAATAGCAGGCGTTTGTCCTTGTTGCTTCTGGTACTGCTGGGCATGTACCTGAAAAGACAAGAAAATATGTTTGTGTCAGAATGGGGGTAGAGAAAAGAATAAGAATCAATAACATTAAATCTAATGGCGATCAAAGCTCCCCGGCAACGGCGCCAAATTTGATACCACTCAAATTACCCTAAGGAGTGAATTACTCTCTCAAATAAGAGGTTCAGTTGCAGTACTTAGGGATCGAATCCACAAGGAGCTAGGGAACCTATTAAATCTAGTAAGGTTATTAATTCTAGGTGTTTGTTGTTTTATGGGTTTAAAAGTAAATAGCAATCCTAATTGAGCAAGTCTATTGCTCGACTAACAAGATGATTGGGGGTGTGACTTATTGGAAGATATTAGATGCAGGGTTTCTATTCAGTTGTTAGAGATTATAATCCTATAGATGCCTAACAGTTGTATGCATGATATATTAGAGCTCAACTCCTTAATCACAGTGATCAGCGATGGCAATGTTTCACTGGTTAACTAACTAGATCTTGGATCTCAAATGTCGTCTTTCGATCACAAGAAAGTGTCGATCGATGATCCTATATGGATATCGATTGATACACCTTTCGCAAATATCGATCGATTGTCAGAAGACAATATCGATCGATGCTTCTAGCTAAGCCTTAGGCGCGGGTTGATAATGCTCACTAGTCTCCTAGATCAGCGGTTAGCTCTCTCTAGTAGTCCTAGCATGACAGATTAGATTCAGGACAAGATGATCAAGGATGCTTGACACATGCAAATTCCTAGGTTCATGTTCTAGTTAGCAAGGCTAAAATAAGCATTAAGAACAATCAATCAATGAATATCACAACTTAGCAAATCTATAGTTGGGGCTAATCCCTCTAACCTATTTGAACCCTGAATCTAACAAGTAAACTACTCAGACATAGCTAAGCAATTCATGACACAAAATATAGATAAAAACTGCATAGAATAGAATAGATGAATCAATGGAGTTCCAATCACAAATCTCTCTATGATTTTCCCTCCTAAAAATCTCTCTCTCTCACTGAAAGTAAGAATACAATGGTGGCCAAAAGCTCCCTTTTGCCTCCTAACACTTAGGCAAGTATATAACTATTAGGTTAAAAACTCGTCAGGGGTAATCTTGTAATTTGGTGAAGCCTTGGGTTTAAAGTCGGCTGGAACCAAGTCGCGCATCTCGCGTCTCGACATCGATCGATGGTACAGGATGTACATAGATCGATTGCTTCTTCTTCGTATCGACCTCTAATGGTCAGCTCGGATGAAATCTCTTTTAAGCTCCTAAATGCTCCATAATCATCACTTGACTCCAAGATACTTCTGAACCTGAAAACATACCTAATAGGATAGAATATATAATATATATATAGTAAAACACTTATATACCATGGATGAAAATGGGTCAAATCCATGGTATATCAGAACCTCACTGGAGCCGCCCTATAATGGTTCGCCGGACTAGAAGAAAATTCTATCGACAACTTTACCCAGGTCGTGTCTACGTTCCTAAAACAATACTGAGTCTTCATTGAGACAAGAGTTACCGAGGCAGATCTTTGGAATCTCAAACAAGCACCTTTCGAACCACTGGGAGCGTACATAAACAAGTTCCGTGAGATCAAGGCCAAGATTTCGCACCCGAACGAGGTCGTCGCCCTAGCGGCATTGAAGAATGGCGTCTGGTTCTCATCCAAATTTAGAGAAGAACTGGCGGTTCGAACACATGTCTCATGAAGAGGAGGTCGCAGCGTTAAAGGAACAGTATAGCGCAAACAAGAATAACGTGACCAAAAAGCCTACTGCTCCTAAAGAACCAACCACCAAAGGGCAGCACTCTTATGCAATAAACAATTCGCCGCAAAAGTCTTCAACATCCGATCTCAGCAAGTACTGCGCCTTCCATGATCGCAAGGGCCACGCGACCGAAGAATGCCGAGCCGCACTTCGCAGTCAAAACGAAAGCAAGAAAACCACTGAGGAAAACGGAGAGGAAGAAGAAGAACTAGTGACTTCAAAATCCAACCGAAAATCCAAAGTCTCGACAAACAAAAGAGGCAGGGAAATCGAACAGGAATCACCGAGCTCTCCACCCCCGGCTCCGAAGAAAAGAGTCGACATGATTTCGTGGGGACCAAGTAACAACGCAACCAACGAAACTAAGAGTCAAACCGAAGGGAAAATTCGCTTCGAGATCTAGGTAGCAATTCGCACATTGGAAAATCCCGACGAAGCCACTCCCCCTCCCCGTGTCACTCAGTACAACCCAAACACAAAGCCTCCTTGCGTAAAAATCTCCAACTTCAAGCGAAAGAATAAAATGACCAAGATTCGCGAGCTACTGGAGTAACCGATTCAGAAAAAAGACAGAATGCAGACTCTCAATCGCAATCTGTCTGGGGGGGGGGGGGGCAGAGACACTACCGACCAGCATTGACTAGGAGGTGGAATTTTCCGGCCCACAACAAGGGCAAAAAACGGATCGACTTCATTTACGGAGGCTCTAAGTTCTGCAATTCGGTCAACTCAATCAAAGCATACCAATGGAGAGCCGAAAACAACATAGGAATTAGAGAGCCCCTATCGGGTCCCGATCATGAAATCACCTTCAACGAAAACGAAACCGCAGACCTCGATAAACCACACGACGACGCTCTCGTGATACGAATCGACGTCGGTGGCTGCGAACTATCCCGAGTAATGATCGACACCGGAAGCTCGGCCGATGTCTTCTTCTACGAAGCGTTTAAAAGAATGGGATTCACTAAAGCACTCCTAAAGCAAGAGCGAACTCCCCTCATCGGCTTCACAGGAGAGACCACCTATTCTCTCAGATCGATCGAGCTCGCGGTAACCGCTAGAGAAATCAGAAAAATCATAGAATTTATCGTGATAGACCGTCCAGCCCCATTCAACGCAATCCTTGGGAGACCTTGGCTATACAGCATGAAGGCAGTACCCTCAACATACCACCAATGCCTGAAATTTCCAACCCCGAAAGGAGTCGAAACTATCAGAGGAAGCCAGAAGAACTCCAGGATATGCTACCTCGCGAGCTTTAAAGACATCGAGCAACACCCTTAATCAGGCAGCCAAAATTAACGATAGACGTACCTACGTACACGAACAATCGAACAACAGACCCTCTCCCTGGAAAATAATCGAACTACGTTATGACTTGATCCCTCGACGAGGGTACGTAGGCAACTCACGACACGAGTCCAGTCACCTTCGAGATATCAAAAACTGCCTTCTTTTCACAAATATGTAACGAAACAGAATCCGACATCTTAATAAATACAATTCTTAGACATTCGAACATATCAGACTTCTCATATCAGAAAATTGCATATATGCGACAGTTGACTAAAAACCAGGACCTTGATCAAGTCCTCGGTCGCGGCCAACTCCGCCAACCAGCACGACAAAACTAGCTAACCAAATCTTTTGTTACATCGAAACTATCGATAAAAGTATCTATAACAAATCGACACATGGCCCCAAAAGATCGGCCTCGCATAAAACATAAAAATGGCAATAAATAAATCGGGACCCACAATCCCTTCTTTATTAAATAAAAAATAATAAAGCAACAAAAAGCAGAGGGAAAAACAAAGAAAGTCCCTAAAGCCACTGTTCGATGCTGAATTCACTATCTTCAAAGCGATCACCCGAGCACTTCGCCACGTCGTCCGCCGCAGAAGGGTCCTTAGCAAAGAAATCCTCTGGCAGATCCTCTGAAATCTGAGGCAGGTCGAGCTTCCCAACGGAGAAATCCGAATTCGCCATCACATCGACCTCGGACCCTAGCTCGATCTTCTTCGCTCGAAGCCGCAACAACTCATCCGAAGCCAGGAGATTGTTGTTCATGATCTCCTTCAAGAGATCTATATTTGCCACCACTTCCCGAAGACGAGCCTCACAATCAGTTGCAGCCTTCTTCTTTTCCCATTTGTCCTTCAGAGAGACCATCACATCCAGATAGCTATCCACCATAGTCTTTTTAGCGTCATAAGTCGCGCGGCGAAGGTCGTCAGAGAACTTATTGGCAGAAGATTCAACCCTCACTTCCAAGAAAGAAACTTGCTCGAGTGCCGACTTCCTTTCGTTGCTCACAACTCGTAGACGAGCTTCGAGCGAGGCAGCCCGAGTCCCTAGCTTTTCTGCGGCAGCCAGTTGAGCAGCATTGGCATGCTTTAGCTCGCGAATGACTTTCTTTATTTCATAAAGTTCGCCAGAACACGAAACATCCTGCAGGCATTTTTCTAAAGTTGCCGAAAACTCGTTGTTAGCCTCCCTAGCCTTAACCAAATAAGGCGACAAGATGCCTAAGAAAGTTCGGGAGAAGCTGGGTAAGCGATAACCCAAGCTCCACCATGACCTCGAGTATTGGCTCCGGGATCTGGAAGATAAGACCGCAAGAGTGAAAGAATGAAAGATAGGCTCCGTAGTAGCCTTCCCTCACGGTTTCAGGAGTCTCATGCGTACCGACCAAGTCAAGGACGCTGGAACGATCAACCCCATACACCTTATAAAGGTTCTCGAGATCATCGGCTGTAGTAGTCGAATGGGGGAAATTGAAAGACGAACACATCTTCAGCTCAAAGAACAGAAAAATTCAGAGCAAAGGAGAAAGAGACGAGAAAGAAGAAGCGGAGGTGATGCAAAAAGAAGATCCTCTACATATATATAAGCCACCTTAACGGCTCCATCATCGCTATCAAGAAAAGCAATTATGACCTAGCCTATGCCCTAGCGGCGGCTAAAGTAGCCATTATCGATTAAAATAATAATAAGAAAAAGCCGCCAACGAATGACTTTTTCGAAAATGATCATTAAAACCGAATCCGAGTGATATCGATTACCAAACGACAAGACCCAGGTCAAAAGATAACCGCCCTTTTTCCTTTTCGATCAAATCAAAAGTGGCTGGGGGACAAATGTTGGACCCAATTTTGGTCATTACCATAATGGGCTGCGATCAAAGGCTAAGGCCTTAAAGGGCCGGAGCCCGTAGCAAGAATACAAGCTTGAGAAGGAGCCACCGAGGTCGCGGAGATCGTGCAACAAGAAGCTGAGATCGCGGAGCTACCACAGAGATCTCGAAGTCGACTTACTATTGATGGTAGGAGTTTCAAGGCTCCCAATCAAATGTTGTAGAATAAAAGATGTCAAACCAGTTCTAAGTGATTCTAAAGCAAAGGGAATGCAAGAGCATGCTTAATCTAAGTGCTATCTATTGATGAGATGATTTTTGAACCAGAATGCCACTGAAATGCAATAAAGGACAAAGCTTTCTTTCTTATGAGATAAGAGAACTCATGGGCTAAAGGAATTGACCTTGGGTGATCAAGTTTCAATCTAAAGGTGTTAACTTTCAACCAATCTTTCTACCTTAGACTTAGACACCATCCTAAACAAACTCTATCTCTAGATGAATGCTCATTTACTAAGATAACTCAAGCATCAAATCTCTTTGGTTGAATGTTATCTAAGTAATCATTAATCTCAAGTCTACTAGCCATCTTAACACCTTTAACAACAAATCTCTTTGGTAAAGAATGTTAAAAGCTTAGGAGAGTTGGTTCAGGCATTTCATCAAACACCTTTCAGGTGTGAAATGCCTAGAGCTCAACTTTAGAGAGGCCAACTCTAAAATTGCATTAAAAGTACTCTACTAGCAAGGAACAAGATGGATCTATACTAAAACACCTTAGATCTAGCTTAATCACCCTTAGTCTCCCTCACCCATGAATCCAAAGATGACTACTCACTACTCTTCATGATGAGCCCAAAAATCAATGATGATTTAGTGCTAATCATGATTAGTGATCAGATGAATCAAGCAAATCACAAGAGAAAATGATCAAGATAAGATCTTTCACCTAAAAGTTCTTTGTTATTAGATAGAAAACAAGATAAGATCCTAACTTTGGGATTACAAGAGTATTTATATGTCTTTGGAAAACCTAATGGTTTCCATTAAAAAGTCTTAAAAACCCTTAAAAACATTAAAATTTCGACTAAGATAACGCGTCGACGCGGGTTGAGACGATCGGCACCAACCCGCGTCATCCTCCCCGCGTTGGACCTTCGACGATACTCCTTCTTCGTGCGAGCGGGTGAGTGATCCCGTGCTGCTTCACCCGCGTGACTCCTCGAACAAAGTCTTCGGCAAAGCTGGTAGGGGAAGATGGGGATCACCCGCGTCGCCTTCCCCGCGTTGGACCTTGATGATTCTTCTAGCTCGTGCGAGCGGGTAGTCGACCCCGCGTGATCCTTCCCGCGTGGCCCCTCCGAATTGGTCTTTCGGTGATGCGGGTAAGTGGACTCGGGGTGCTGCAACCCGCGTGGCTCGCCTTATGATTGATCAATCTCCATTCTTCATCTCTTTTTGGATCACAATGCTTCTAAACACCTCTGATTACTCCATAGGATACTCCATTACCTGATTAAGACATATGCATGCAAAATGGATCCTAAAGATGCTAAAATCCTAATCTATATGATCATTATGTACAAAATAGAAGCTTAAAAAAATGCAAATATGCAAGATATCAACTATAAACAAAGAGGAGTGGAAACAGAGTGGGACACGTGGAAAACCCTAGAGAGAGATACACACTTACATCGATCTTGCTGTCTTCCCACTTTTAGATTCTTTCTTTGCCGATCTCGCTTGTATCACTCGATCTAGTTCAATTCATTGTATTCGATCTTATTCATCAATAAAGTCCATTTTCACCTACTGGAAACTATTTAACATCGTTGTGTTCTAAAGATATCGTTGCCTACATCATTTGTCTTCCTTAGATCAAACCCCGATCACTATCAAATACTTAGTGTAGAATTTAGGTTCTAAAAGTATCACTAAGCTTCAAACCTTTGCTTGGAAGTTAAAGGCGCCTAAGAAGATATGTCATCTTATATGGCAATTGTTAACCGATCATGTGGCAGTAACGAAGAACTTAGCAAGACGCAATATGAGGTGTGATAACTACTGCCCAAGATGTGGAAAACTAGAAGAATCTGTAACCCATGCCATATTTGAATGCCGACCAGCTCTACAAGCTTGGCCCTTATCATCAACTCCAACAAGCCCAGGTATATTTCCAGTACCAAGCGTCTACACAAATATGAATTACCTATTCTAGAGGAAAAACATCATTATCGAGCCAGAACAAGACATGGATCCTTATCCCTGGATAATCTTGTATATTTGGAAGGCTAGGAATGAAAAACTTTGCAGGGGATAAATATAGATCCTTTGGAGCTAGTTTGACATAAAGAAAATGAATGTCAAGACTTGTTTGATGCGAACAAAGTGGTACAACTAGTAGTACAAGATAACAATACTGAGGAACCCCAAGTCGTAAGTTTGGGTAATATTTGCTTGTTAGATTGATCTTGGATAGCCTATGCTCACTTTAGTGGATGTGGATGGGTCTGGATGGACAGTGGTGGTAACATTCAACTTATGGGGACAAGAAATTTCACTCGATGAGAATCAGCCTTGCATTCGGAAATAAAAGCACTGCGGTGGACAAATGAGAACATGCTTCAACATTCAACATGCCAGAGCTTTGGGACAGACTGTAAAGAGCTGATTGCAATGACAAAGGAACCTTATGCCTAGCAAAGCTTTACGACGGAATTGAAAAGGATATAGACGCTACAGATATGCTTCCCGGATTTCAACATCATTCATGTTCAACGAGCGCGCAATCAGATTTCTGACTTTTTAGCTAAAAGTGCTAGATCCTTCCATGCATAGGGAGTTACATTTTATTGGTTGTTCTATTCTGGTGTGGTTACCCAGACCACCTCAAGTTTGAGTAATAAAATGGTCTTTTTACGTCAAAAAAAATTACATCTTGAAATATTAGAGTAATATTATTAGTCTTTCGTTGTCATTAAAAAAATACATCTTAAAATTAACTCAATGCAGATTTATATCGCCATATACTCATACAAATATATTTTTATTTATTGTTGATTTGATGTTTGACCAGTTAAATCATAGACCTATTGATCTTGCGTCCAATTGAACTATTTATCAATTGGATGTGTCCATAGCCCTCTAAAATGAATTGGACTAGATTAATCCATAAACTACTTATCAATTGACACTTCTAATACAAAGCTATTATAAAGCATATAAGCCCACTTATGGATGGACGAGTATTGTGGCGGCAAAACCATTAAAGCTGTTAGGGATCAAACAGAAAGGTACACTCCGAGAATGAGATTAGATTTTCGGAAGACCGTTGGATACCAACGATATCAGCAAGACCAGCTACACCAATAGCATCAATGGTTCACCCGATGATGCCAGATTTTGATCTAATGATAGGGTATCCAAAAAGATGGAATTCAGAGATTCTTGAAAACTATGTCAATTCGGAAGATATCCCCCTGATTCAATATTTGGCCATAAGTCAAGGATATCAGCGGGACAAATATTGTTGGAGCTATACTATGAATGGGATGTACACTGTTAAGTCAGTTTCCTGGATAGCTAGGAACATTTTCAACAGGGATATGGTGTACACCCAGGAAGATACAAGCTCCACTAAAACTAAAACATTTTATTTGGCAAACAATCTCTGGGTAATTAGTAGTAACAAGCAACCTAGCACATCGTCATATGCGATGCGACAACCATTGCCCTAGATGCGGAGCAGAGGACGAAACTATAAACCATGCCATCTTTGAGTGTCCCTCAGCGCAAGCCACTACACGAACATAGACTATCTTTTTTGGAGGAAGAACGATATAGAAGATTCTGAGCTGGAAAAAGACCCATATCCTTGGATTATGTGGTACATTTGGAAAGAAAGTGATTAATCGTTTTAACACACAAGTCAATTAACCTAATGTGCCAACAATACCACAATCGAATAGTATGTCATTGTAGCATTTTAGGATCGAATCTACAAGGAAGTAGTGATCTATAAGACTAAGAATACACAAACTTTCCTAATCTAAGCAAACAAAAACATGGATGATTTGTAACAAGCTAATATCCTAGAAATATAAACAAGGTGATCTCAAATCCAATCAAGAAATAAGTGCAAGAATTCAATCAAATGCTAAAGATGGATCCATGGGCAATGGATAATTGATATAAGGTGATCAAGGTTCAATCTAGGATTTTCAATCAAAACAATCAACAAGTCTATAGGTCTAGATCTCATTCAAATAGATTAATCCATTGTCGTGATAATAATCCCTATGCTAATCATGAACTAAACATCAACCGTCGTTGGCCTAACGCAATCAAGCATGCATGAATCACAAGTCTACTAACCACTAAACATCTCGGGCATCAATTGCTGTTGGCCAAATATGTAAGGGACAATACTAAGTTCATTCAAGCATTTTAACAAACACCTTCCGGGTGTAAAATAACTTAAGGCCTAGATGAGAGTAATCAAGTCTAATCTAGCACTTGTATCCACCTAAACACCCTAATCTATCAAATCCATGAATCACAAGGTGACTACTCACTAATCACCATGAGAAACCTTCAATCTATATGAGATTCAAGGCTAATCATGTTAATGAGTAAGAGAAACACAATATAAGATGAAGTACTTCCTTAAATTGATCAAAAGGTTCAAGCTTTTACAAGGTTAGATAGAGTCTTGAGAGAAAATGAGATAAAACTTAGGTTTTTATGTCTAAATCTATTTATAGGAAGGTAAAACTCGTGCTGGTTTGATTGAATTAGACCAGGTCAAACCGGATTTAAATGAATCGTTAACCGCCGCGACCTCTGAACTCTGCGATCGATTACCGCGATATTCCTTGGTCCGAATTCTTCTCCTTTGTCGCGATTGGCTCAAAACGGCTGTAGCCTCACTCCTCCATGTCCGTCAACCGCGGGATCTCCTGCTCACTTGGTCGTCTTCCTCGTCGCAACCTTTCTCAAGGTGTGATTGCTAACCGCGGTGCTTCCTTCTCCGAGAGTCCATATTTCCTTCGTGGCTGAACTCCTCCGTGAAGAAGTTCCACTGGTGTCGTCGGTTCGTCTCCTTCCTCGTGTTCTGGCTCGAGCTCGTCCTCCGTGGCTGACTTCATCTCTGTCACTTTGCTTTGCCACGGATCCTCGAATCATTGCGCCTCCGTTGAACCACGAATCCTCCGTTGATGTGCTCGACCACTCGAATCTTCTCCGCCGTCGAGTGGAACCGGAGCCACCATGAACGTCTCCTTCAAGCTCTAAACCGCGAGAAAGCTTCTTCCATGGTGTTTGTTCCCATCTCCATCACATTGCTTCACCGCAATTCCTCAGCCACGGCGAAGCTCTTCCATCACGGCATCCTCTGGTCTCAGCTCGTGGCCACCTTTTCCGTCTCACCGTCACAGGATCGCCGTCGTCCGCGTTGAAGCGAAGATCGAACAACACCAATGGCTGATTTCCTCATTTTTGCAAAACATGTCCTGAACTTCTGCTTGCTTACAAAACGGCCAAAAACTTCATCATTTGCAGACACGCCCTCTCAAATCAACCTGTGTACTTTCGATTGTGAAATTTAACCCAACCAAGAATTCTGAATTTGCAGCTCTGATCCCTGGGCTCTTGTTAACATCACATTGGGACCAAGACTTCCATAATGTGCAATTTAACCCATGAATTTCACCATAAACTTCTAAATGTGCATTCCAAACCCTATCAAATGCAATTATGTATGAAAATGCAATATAAAGACCTAAATGCAACCTATAATGATTAAAATGAGATGGATTGAGATGCTAAAAGTCACTTAAAACACAATATATCAGCAAGGAATGATAAATTATTCGTAGGGATAGACAGAGAACCATTGGAAACTGTCTGACATGCTGAGTCAAAATGTCATACTTGGTTCGAAGAAAACAACAAAAAGGAAGAACCAGAAGTTACACAAAACCCTGAACATATAACAACTTCTGAGAAATGCATAATAGATGGATCATGGACACATGACCCACTCTTCAGTGGTTATGAATGGACATGGACAAATTTTAAAGGAGTAACTCAGTTATTGGGAGCACGAAACCAGCGCCGAAGAATCTCACCACATCACTCGGAGCTCGAGGCCCTTTCATGGGCAATGTAGTGCATGCTTCAGCTATCGATGTGTCAGGCTTTTGGCACTGATTGCAAGGATCTAGTCTCGATGACTCAAGACCTATGGCCCAACTTTTTCACTTAACTAAAGGAGTTGATGGACCTGAAGAGTAGATTTACTGAGTTCTCGATTGTTTGTATTCCTCAGTCTGAAAATGTATTGTCTGATTCATTAGCTAAGATAGCAAGATCCTTTCATAGGGACATATACTACATTGGTTGTTATTTTCCAGTCTGGTTCCCCAGATCACCTCAAACTTAGTAATAAAACAGCTGTTTGGTGTCAAAAGAAAAAGCATGCAAACATTTTTTTATGTTGATTATTTATACAAATACAAGCCGTAATTATTCTGCATATATTGTTTAATTTTCTATAAACTAGTGGTTTTTCCGCGCTATGCGCGGAATATGAATATGATATAGTTTTTGTTTGAAATATACTTTTTGTATGGTTTTTTTGTTTGTTTGTTTGTATTTTGATATATTGACTGTGGTGAATGTTTTTAGTTTTTGAAATTTTTGTTCACGATAAGTTGATTGTTGTTGGACCAAGAGGGAGTTATTTATTCTGGTGTGAGTGAGTTCAAGAGATGGTGAGATTAGTTCTAGCGATCAATCAACACAATGATATCCGTCATTACTACACACAATAGGCTCGACCGACTCAACATACACAACCGACTCGACTCCATGCATCCTAGACGTATGAACCTATAGCCATTTACGGATGTCCCTACGCGTTCCGGCCTGTCCTGGAAGGGTGCCCTTTTCGGGAATCCATCCCCCTCCAGCTTCCTACATGGCTATCCGAGTTGCAGCACCTTGGCCCACACCTGGCTCGGTCCGCCATCCCGGTCGTAATAGCCATAATTATGCCACGACTCGGCATTGACTCGATCTTATGGCGCGTTGCACATTTTCTATCCCGCCTTTTGCGGCCACCTTCCTTTCACGGTCTTTCTCATCTCGCCCACAGGTACCTCATGTTAGGCTACTGTCCCGTGGGCTCCTGCGGGTACCTCATGTTAGGCTACTGTCCCGTAGGCTCCTGCGGGTACCTCGTGTTAGGCTACTGTCCCACAGGCTCCCACATCCTAGCCTCTTGACGCCCACCCGTTCTCGATGGTCTAAACATGACATCAAGAAATTTATTGACTCGTTCACGTTCTCATTCTCATTCGCATTTCTCCTACTCATTCTCATTTCCTTAACTCATTCATTTCAACTTAGACTCAAACACGTTCATTAGACGCCACCCGTTATCGGTGTCTTACACAATACGCTTCACACGCTCAAACGCAACACTGATGCCAAAGGACATCTCATTCACGTACATCATGCATTCACATCAGTCACCAATGACATATTTATCATCTTAAGCATTCTCTTCTTTCTAGCAACCTAGCTCTCTTCAAGGATCCTCATAGGAATCATAACAACCAATCACACAAGCAACCATTATAAACAACATTCACATCAACACAAGGCAGTTCATTAAGTCCATTAAACAAGTTGAGAGTTCTTATGCCGCATGATCCATTCATCTAGCAACCTAGCAGTCTTCATGAGCTATCAACCTAACTCTCAAACAGGGTCTAATCATACCTAGATCCAACATAAAGGAGTATAAAGAATCATGAGAACAAGCTGGGTTCAAGCCACCTCACCTTAGCCTAGATCTGGATATGGAAACAAGAGACAAGGGAGATGAAATCTGAACAGATCTGGAGCAAGGGAACAAGAGAGAGAGACGAGATCTGGTCACCACCACCACCACCACAACATGGCGCCGACGAGAGGGAGAGAGAGAGAGAGAGAGAGAGAGAGAGAGAGAGAGAGAGAGAGAGAGAGAGAGAGAGCGACGGCGCGGATAGAGAGAGAGAGAGAGAGAAAAAGAGAGACGGCGTGAGAAAAGAAGAGAGAAAAGGAAAAAAGAAGTTTGACGGCTGGGGTTTCTTAGTCTCTCTAAATCTCTGCAGGGCTTCGCTCAAGTTTCAAAATGAGAGAAAAAAGAGAGAAGACAGCTTATTTATAAGAAAAGAGAAGGAACCCTAGGTCTTTTATCCTAATGGGCCGTAGAGAAGCCCATTATGTTATAGAATTTTTGGGCCAGGAATCGGGATGTTACAACCTGTCTGAGAACACAAGACCCAACAAGGTGAAAATCGATCAAATGTCGATTTTGAATTTTAGATAGGGTTGAAAGATGACTTACCCGGAACCGGAGAGGAGAAATATACACCGAAGCATCTCTGACCTACCTCGATCCCAACGAATCTGCTATTGCTCGACTCCCTTCTATTTCAATAGAATACACACCGCGAGCCAGAAGCTTCAAGGGTCAATTTCTCACGTCCTTTTTTTTCTCCGACATGAATAAACATTTCATTACTCAAACAAAAATATTACTGATTCCTTTACGGATTTAGAAAATCTTAAAATTGTATAACGTTCGTTTTAGTGTCTCTATCTCTTTAACTTCTGTCGACTTGTAATCATGGTAATTATAGTAATCAAGTCTCTGCAGTCCGTTGCATATAAAATGGTAAAGCACATTTTCTATTACCCAAGCAAGTGTTTCTATATCTGAATGCAGAAAAAAAACTCTATTCTTCTTTCTATAGGAAATAATAAAAAACATTTTCTTTTAACTTTATATTTTTGAAGTTATCCACATCTGTACATAAAATAATAAATAAAGAAAGAAATAGAAAATCAAAAAAAAAGAATGAGAAAATAAAAAAAGACTGAAGAATTAAAATATTTAAAGATAAATGAAAAGAACTGAAGAATGAGGAGGAATAGAAAATCAAATTATATAAAAAAAAATCAATGAAAAATAAAGAAAAAAGGTTTATTGGTGAAAAAAGAAAAAAAAAAGAAGATCAGAGAAGAACAGAAAAATGCATGAGAAAGAAAATCGAAAAAATATCTAAGAAGATAAGAATTGAAGAGGATAAAAAAAAACCAAAAAATGATAGGAAGTATAAACGAGATTATACACTAAATAAAAATTAGGTTTAAAATGAGAATGACATAATTATAAATAACTAGGCTTGTTATGGTTTAATAGAGTTTTGCACCAATTTTTAATTAAAAAAAATAAACTTAATTTTAAAATAGGAGTATGTGGACCTCTTTGGGCTTGACAAAGGATATTTAAGAATTTGATTCAGCTTCAAATTATAACATAAGTTCAAAGATTCAAATAATTAACTTTCCATTTAAAAGTTGTTTTAATTGGCTCTTCCTGAATTGATTCTTGTATGACAAAATTTACTCTTTCTTGCCATTCCATCTTCTAGAGTTTATATAAACCATTTAAATATTTAATTTCCGTATGAATGAAGTTATAAATTATAAGTAAGATTGTTTTAATAAATTCTATTAAAAGTATATTGTGCATTACTTTATAGAAGAATTATTCAAAAATATTATTAAATAAAATTGAGTGTTAGGATAAATTTGTGCTGATAAAACCTGATTCTACATTGGTACTTGGTCAGCTCATTAGAGCATCATTAGTAATAGGTTTTTTTACCAAATTTTCTCAAAATAAATATATTAGTATTTTAAGATAAAGTAATTACATAATTAAAAGTTAATGTGATAAAATAGGTAATGTTGACATCTGTAGAATTATTTTTCAAACACAAATAAAAAGTCTCTTCCCATTGAGACGTCTCTTTCATTTCTTGCTCTCTTTCTCTTGTTTTCAATTTTTATATTAGTTCTTTTGCTGAGAGACTTTGGTAAAAATTGACCACTGCGGGTGCCCTCAGGTTTGTTGAAAGATGAGCGAGGAAAAGTTCTGCATTGGTACGAAATAACTCATAGTTTTATTCGATAAAATCAGTCTGGAGACTTGAGGCATAAACAATAGTTAAGTAGAAAACCAAAGTACTTAAATATTAGTAGTAAAGCCGAAGAAAACATGATCCTAATATCTTATTTAAAAAGAAGTAGGTATTGAGATACAAGGAATTCACACTATTTGGTTGAATCTTTCCATTCATGTCTTGCAGTCTATGGCTCCTGCTCCCGCACCTTAATTATCTTGTATGATCCTTCCAACTCGGGAGCCAGCTTTCCTGATGACTTATCCCTGGTATTGTCGAATACTAGTGGAAGGAACCAATCCGCTTGCTGAAAGGTTCTATAGCTTCTGGTGATTTTTTTTTTGACAATGAACGACTATTTTATTATTCAAATTCGAGGTGGTCTAGGTAATAAGACCGGAATAGAACAACCAATATAACATAGCTTTCTATGAAATGATCTCGCAGTCTTAGCTAAAGAGTCCAAAATTCCATTTTGTACTCTTGGGATATGAGATATCTTAAAGTCTGGAAAACATATCTGCAGCGTTTTTATCGCCTTCAATTCTGTTGCAAAAGTAGGCCAAGCTTGAGGGTCCTTTACTATCACAAGATCCTTACAATCAGTCATGAAGCTCTAACATGACGAATATTGTAGTATACTCTCCATTTCCCATCGTAGTGCTCCCACTTCCGAATTGAAACCAATATCTCGCCTTATTAAGTTTCGTATCCCCATAAGTTGAATCTTTCCGAAGTTATCCTTCCAAATCCAACCACAACCACTGAACTGTGTTGTGGAAATACATGAACCATCCATCATGCAGATATTATCCAAATTTATGACTTGGGGTTCCTCACTAGTATGCTCTTGTGGAATGAGGATTACCATTTCATTTGCATTAAACCAGGTTTGTATGCGTATATAATATATACAATGTAGAATCACAGTTATGTATCTTTCACACATGTGATAGACTTCTTTTCGTAAAAATAATTTTCCGAAACTAAAGGAAACTTCTTTAGTATAAGCATCTTCAGATATCTCTGAGAAAGTCAATTACATCTTAAAAATATTAATGAAAATGTTTTTAGGCTGATTCAAATTACCCTCATAATAAACGTTTATTTTTACTCTAATAATTGTTGACAAAACTTATATCTATATATTTTTTTTCTTTTGTATGATTCCTAGATGAAATTTTATCTAATTAGATTGTGATTCTTCCCAATTTCATACCACGGCAAAGGATACAACAACATCAATACATCAATTGGATTTCATAAACGCAGTGAAATTTTTTATAGAGAAAATTTGTTGTGAAATATGTTTGACAGAAAAAAAATCTAGGCCGGCTTTTATATAATTCTACCCTAAATTCTAACAAGACCTAAATTATTATTTTATGCTTTCTGCTTTTCGATTTCAGCATAAAACTTTAAAACGAAAAATACGTTTGCAAAATAATATCTAACTACTTTTGCATAAATTTAAAAAAGGATGAGCAAAAAATATATGACCTAACAGATTCGACCCAATGACCTAAGGATTTCCTGCTTCAACTACAGTCCCCGCTCTCAAATAATATAATAGAGATCTGGTCGCAATTACAATTTTAGCAAAAAAAAGAAAAAAAAAAAACTACAGCCCCGCTCTCAAATAATATAATAGAGATCTGGTCGCAATTACAATTTTAGCAAAAAAAAGAAAAAAAAAACTACAGTCCCCGCTCTACCAACTGAGCCAAAATCTGTTTTGTAATATACTAATTCATACACCTTGATGATGACACATATTTTTGATGAATTTTTCATTATGTATATAAGGACTACTATATAAAGATATAAACTAATCACTAGTTACTACTTTTTGTTTTGTTATAAGTTTCTGGATTTTATAACAAATGTGTGAACAACAGTCCGTTCAACTTTTTTTAAGTTATCCTTTAATCAAGAGCATGAATTTCAGAATTCAAATCTGTACGGGCATAGGCTAGATAATACCTAGTCATCCCCAAACTTACCAATTCGACATCTCTAATTTTCATTTGTTAAACTTAGTTTACAAAGAACTAAAGACATGTAAATCCATTTTCGAACCCCAAATAAATTGTGATTTATTCGGCCTACCTAACTCTTGAAACAATTTGTGTTTTGTCAGAGAATGTGTTGTCTTTCACTCAATTTAAAATTAAAACTCAGTTTTAGATATTCACCTTACTTTTTTCCTGGAAACTAATATTGATGGTAAGGCAGTATTTTCTATTTAACTTTTTATTTTTTTTTATTTCGACGACAATAACTAAACTATGATAATAAACCTACCAAATTTGACCAAAAAAGGGTCATGCAAGAAAATGGAAATGGCTTCACTAGCTTCTTGAGAAGGTTGACAACTTATAGGCACATTTAGAAACATCTTTCAAAGGGAATGATATTTACATTTTATTTATTCAATAATGTATTTTAATTCTCTTGTTTGAACAAAGATAATAGGCTAACCCTAAGAACTCTTTTAACTTTTTCTTTTGCCACCAAAATATGATGATGAAGACATATAAAAAAATGTATGCATTAAAGATAAGATAAACATATCTTTTGAAACAACAGGTTCACGTCATTGTTTAGACGCAGAATGTCAAAATAGAAATAAAAATATTTTCAGGACAAGTATCCGACCTACCGGATTCGAATCAGTGACCTAAGGATATTCTGCATCGACTACACTCCTCAGCTCTACTAACTAAGCTATGGTCGGATTTATATGGTTATTCTTGTACGTGTATATAATATATACAATCTAGAGTCAACAGTTTTGTATCTTTCTCTAATAAGATTATAGTTCTTCCCAATTTCATACAATGGCAAAGGATACCACAATATAAATAAATCAAGTGGAATTCAGAAACTCAGTGCAATTTATGTAGAGAAAATTTATTGTGAAATATGTCTGATGGTAACAAAATCTAGGCCGACTTTTAAATAAGTTAACCCTCAAAAGACGGTTTACTCGTTGTGACGGCGTCGGCCGTGATGTGGTGCGTCGCTAGGAGAAAGAACTTTAGGTATAGAATTTTAGGTGTAGGTTTAATTTTTTTGAAAAAAAATTTGGTTTAGTTTGATATACCGGTCGGTCATAAATATGTAACCAATTTCGATATATAAAAATTTTAAAATATTTTTATTTGTATTTTTTTACTTTTCAATAATGCTATAATAGCAATTATTATCTGTTATTAAAAGTTATACAATTGCACAACAAATAAAACGCTATCGAACTAATACTTTAACATAGCACAAGCTAAACACTATATAAAGTGCCAGAGAAAAGACTGCGGGGGCAAAAACATCGTTCACCGTAACGCTATGCTATCCTGTACGTACGCTGCATATGTAACATTTTCTTGTAGTGCTACAGCCCTCCGATCTATCAACTGAGTTAAGATCAGTTTTGTAATATAGCAATTCATATGTCTAGGTGATGACACATATTTTTGATGAATTCTTTAATTATGTATATGATGGCTACTATATAATGGTATAACCTAATAACTAGTTATAACTTTGATGAATTCTATCGCGTTTATCCGAATTAGCTGATACAACAACGATGGAATCCCTAATTGTAACCTCTCTCGCGTTTTGAAGGGAAGTCGTTAAAAAGGAGAAGATTCTCGAATCTTGTCTCCTCTCCACTGTCTCCAACGGTCCTCTCGTGATGATATAGGTATAACTTTGATTCCGTTTGTTGATCCATGTTAGACGAACTCTGTCTGGTTGGTTTGTTGATTTGCAGGTTTGGAAAAATGGTTAAGAAAGTAAAGGGAGAAACACATAATCTCCCTGAGGAAGAGGATAGAGTTACGAAATTGGTCGCTGCGAATGAGATAGGATCTGAGGAGGGGCCGATTCACGATACTCCGCTTGTTGATGATGTTCAGCCCAATGAAGAAGAAGGAGATGAGGATGAGGGAAGTAGCATCCAAACCTTAACCAATTCTAGAGACACGAAGGTTAGTAATATGTCACTCTCTTAGTTTGTGAAAGAAATTGGTATAATTAGGATGACTACTTCGTTTTTGATTAGAAGAAATGGTAATGATTGATGTTTAGTTGGTAATAGGACTAAAACTAGTCTGACTGTTGCAGGATTTCACCCCCCACTCAATAGCTTAGAGATCTCATAAAATGAATTCAAAGAACTTAATGCTATGGGAGAGTGGACGAAGCAAATGGAGGCGTTAGACATGAGAGTCGCTGCATTTGAAGAAGATGACGTGAAGCAAGTGGAGGTGTTAGACATGATAATCGCTGCATTGGATGCTTATGTCGAGAAAGTAGGTGACGATGTGAAGAAGAGGGAAAAAAGGGAAAAGGGTGTTAAAAGGATGGCACACACACTGGATGACAACCTCAGCAGAAAATTGACGAGGTCTAAGAATTGCGAAAAATGAGATCTTTCAGAATTAATGTCAAGGAAGCGCAGAAGGGATCAAGGAGGAAGTGAAGAAAGGAATGCGGTTTATGTATTTAGTAACTTGTTGTGTTTATGTTTCATGTCGGATTTAGGTGTTTAAAAATTTCTAAAACTCTATGGTTTGTCCGTTTGTTTAAGTTTGAACTTGCAAAACTATGGTATGCTCCTATGTTCGTTTCATTTTCATATATGATAGACCATGGATTTTACCCATTATTAGCCATGGTATATAAGTGTTTTAAGTTATATTTACTACTATATAGAGTCTTTTTAGAGCAATTACAGGTTCAGGTACTTACCAGAGGAAAATGATGTATTTTGAGCTATTTGGAGACCTTTTGAGTTTTGCTGGAAATAGGAGATGGTCGAGCATTTATCAAAATATCGACCGACGGTTACCAAGAAATATCGATCGATGTTGAGCTTTTATCATCGATCGACAGTGAAGCCACCTGAGAGTTACTGACAAAATTAGAAGATTGCAAGTTTCACAAATGTTTTAATAATTACATTCTAAGTCTCTGGCAGCCTGTTAGGCTATATTATTAGGGTTTTGTATTATTTTAGAGGCAGACTTGCCTAGAGACCTTTTGGTGACCTAGTTTGGAGAGAAGCAACAAACCACCATTGGAGAGAGAGAGAGCTTAGGATAGGAGAGATAGTTCTGAACTGCAAAACAAAGAAGATCTTGAACTCCCTTGCTTTCATTTACTTTATTGCTTACTCTTGTTTTTCACTTTAATTAAGTATTATTCAGACCATCATAACTATGTGTTTCATGAATATGTCTGAGTAGTCCTTGCTGTTAGGTTTAGGTTTCTCAATAGGTTGATACATGTAATGCTAAATTAAATTGTTCCTAGGGTGTTTATAAAAAAATAGTTCTTCATCTAGTTGTTCTTAAAGCTAAGTTTAGGATTGATCACCCTTTAAACTTAGATCCTAGGATTAATTGAGATCAAAATATTGCTGGACTGAATACCTGAAAATAAACTAGTATGATCTAATTAACCAGATACAGACGAGAGTTGGTCTAGAAGATTAGAGAACACAAATCAAACCTGTTCGTAAAGCTTTCTAGAAGAAGTGTCGATCGACACAACGATAGTTCTATCGATCGATACTTTGAAAGGTGTATCGACCGATATTCTTTATGAATCATCGGTCGACACTTTCTCGCGATTAACATACAATAGTTGAAATCCGAGATCCAGATTAGATAATCTGATTGATTATATCTAAGTTTGAGTTCGAGAACAATTAATATCAATAAACCCCTAAAAACCTAAATTAAGTTATTTACTTATCATACCTGAGATTATACCTGAATCTAACCATTCTCCCAACTGTTAACAACCTCAAAACAAATCAATTGAGCAATAACTTTGCTCGCCAATTCATTTACTGCTTTAAAAATCTATAAATCTAACTTTAATTCAAAGACTATAAATCTACTCTGTAATCCTGGAGTCTCTGTGGATTTGATCCCTAAGTACTACATCTGAACCTCTTATTTCAGAGAGTAATTCACTCCTTTAGGGTAATTTGAGTGATATCAATATATCATGTTTATATGTAGATAGATCAGTAGAAGAAGAACCCAACATACATAGAGCAAGAGATTAACACACAATACAAATAAGCTTAAGTTTTAAACCAAGAGTTTACAAGTTACAGAATTTTTGAGTTTTACAAGTCTTAGTCAATCACAAAATAAATATTTATAAGTCTATCCGCCGAAGAAACAACAAAAAAGAAAAGACCAACAACAAACGAACTGGAAACGACCAAGTTTCCCAACGAGCAAGATCCAAAGTCAGACATGAAACGAAACAATATTACTCTTAAGATTCGACATCTCATGGATGGGTAACACGCTTAAGCTGGTCCTTGAGCTCAGCAATATCTGCAGCCATCTCGTCCACACGCTTCAGTAAGCCCTTAACCTCATCCTCGATGGCGAAGACCCATGGTTGACGGAAGTGAAGTCCATCGTCATGCACATATAACACGATAATAAACCAATCATCACTCATTATAGATATCAATCACCCTAAGGAGTATATTACTCTCTCAAATAAGAGGTTCAGTTGTAGTACTTAGGGATCGAATCCACAAGGAGTTAGGGAACCTAATAAATCTAATCAGAATTGTTAAGCTAGTTTGTTTTAATGTTTTAAATGTAAAGTTGCAAGTTTGTGAGCAAGTAATTGCTCGATTGATTGATTGGGGTTTTGGTACTTAAATAGAAATAAATAGAGCTCAACACTTAATAACAAACCCTTAGGCTTTCGCTTTCTAGGTTTGTCTATTGACCAGTGTCGATCGATTATTCTATAGGAATATCGATCGATACACTTGTTGAAATGTCGACCGATTATTCGATAGGAATATCGATCGACGCTCTTGGTCAAGCGTTAATGCACAGATTGAATATGCTCATTAAGGTTACTAGATCATCTCTCGCTTATTCTAGCAAGTCTTTGTAACACCCGTCTCTTCAACACTCGAGACCAGCGTGTTACCAATCAACAACTTACATCACAAAATCCGTAAAAGGTCTGAAAGTCAACTTTCATATAAATAACGAAATAAATCCATAAATCCCATAGTCGAAATAACTGAAATAATCGTCGAAATAATAAATATAAGTCCGAGAAATAAAACAAAGGAAAACGCCTAAAAGCACCAGCTGTCCGATCAATCTTCTACTCGTAAGTCTCACCTGCAAGGGGGCAAATGAGGGGTGAGTAACGGGGAAGTCACTCAGTGAGGTATGGGATACCAAACCCGAAGTCCATGGACCCGAACGGAGCACTCCGAATAAATATAATTTAATCCTAACATGTTGCAAACACGGTACCTAAAGTACCCAGAGATCAAACAATAGTCCTAGCGACGTGCAAACTCGCTGCCCACTAACAGGCCAAAAAACACCACCGAAAAGGTGCTCGGTTCATACACACACCGAACAAGTGCTCGGTAACACACGCCCGTAGATGATTTATCGACCTCCTGCGTTACGCGTCAACCGGTCGACTATAGTGCGGCCATCAAACCAGTAGCTGAACCGGAGGTCAACCCAAAGCCCTACTCAACCAGCCAAGACACCAACCAGGACATACGTGCACTAAAAATGCCATATCTTACAAACCAGGAGGGTTTAAATGACGGGGGTCATTTTTATGGATTCTACAGTAAAAAAGGAGTCCATACCAATTTGAATCGAGCCAAATTATTCACG
This sequence comes from Brassica napus, assembly GCF_020379485.1. Taxonomy (NCBI): domain Eukaryota; kingdom Viridiplantae; phylum Streptophyta; class Magnoliopsida; order Brassicales; family Brassicaceae; genus Brassica; species Brassica napus. Next base: position 21,900,634 of record NC_063447.1, read on the forward strand.
GAGCAAGAAGTTATGAATTATACAAATCAGAGATTTCTCAGCCCGTCCATCTGCGAGTATCCGACTTTAGAAGAGGATTCAAGCCCAATGAAGAATCGGCCTGAAGCAAAGACAATCAAAGGAGTCAAGAAGAGTTTCTCAGATTTCCAGAAAGCCCAAGATCAGGAGAAATGGCCACGGATATTAGGAGTTATGATCAATTTCCCAGAACCGGCCAAACCGACGTCATCTATGGAAAGTCTTCAACCAATTCAGCTTGGTTCGACCCAGAGCTATTTATGGGAACCAGAAGATCATCTTAACCAATCAGGAGGCATTCCAGAAGTCCTTAGCTGCACCAGAACCCATAGGATCAGGTGGATCCTTGAAGATGTTCTCAAACCCACCGGGAGCCATTTATGGAAAGATTGGACAATCTTTCGGTTTAATCTCTTCCAAGCCAATCAATTCCGACCAGAAGACATCCAGACTAAACCAAGGCCTTCAGAAGACATTATGCACGAGCCAGAGGAGTTCTATGAGTTCATACCATGCACCAGCAACCATTGGATCAGGAGGATCCTCATTTACTCAAACATGCCTTATTTAGAGCAAACCGACATTAATGTCCAACAGCTCTTTTCTCCTCAGATCAGGCACGAGATCAGCACCTATCAAGCACCCAGGAAGATCCCAAGGAAGCTCTCTTATCCTCTAAAACCGTCCAGGTTCAACAAAAATCAAGTTTCTCACTTGGAGCCAAAATCCTATAAATGGCTCCAACGGCTAGTTTCCGATTTTGTTACTTTCCTTGATTTGTTTCCTTTTCTATTTGTTTTAGAACATTAAGACCTTTGTCTCTGAGCCTTATATAAGCTCCTAGATGTCCATTGTAAAGAACACCGTCAATCACCAAGTTAATAAAAAGTTTATTCACTTTTTTATCAAAGATTGTTCTTTGTCTAAAATATTGGTCTTTAGGATTCAAAAGAGATTCTTTGTTGTTCTATTGATTTCGTGAGTCTAGTTTATTTGTGCAAATCAAATAAGCTCAGTACACAGATTCAGAGAGTTAATCACATTGCCCCATCATTCCATCAGATTGAGAGATTCAATCAAACCCTCATCCGCAAATCCACTTCAATCCATCATCGTATCAAGCTGAGAGTGTTACACATCCAGCAGCTTGATTCTGCCAATTCTATCCTTTCATTCAGTTTATTATTCTTGTTTTATTCATATCATAATCCTCATCTCATTGATACTTCATTTGGTTTCAGGTTATCAAGTCAGATTCTATACATATCGACCAATAGATCACATCTTTGGTTGATCCGATTTCAACCTCCAACAATGATTTGGGTGACCCAGCTTCCAGCCAGTAACAATTGGTATCAGAGCCGAAAGGTTCTTCAGTCAGGTCCATTCTAGCCTTGCATCATTTATCTTCCTTGCATTTGTTTCATCATTAAAATCAAAAAGCCATAAAAACAGTTTTGCATTGTTATTGTTCTTAAGAAAAGAAAAACAAAAGAGAAGAAGTTTCTTGCATTTGATTCACGAAAATTTGAAAAAAAAAATCTCATATTGTGTTTGCATTCATTCCCCAGCTCCACTTGCCATTTTTAGATTTTGTGCATTCATTTAAAAAAAAAAAATCAGCATTCCATATTTGTTTCTTGTTTGAATCTTGCATAAAAATAAAAAGGCCTTGCATTTTATTAATTTCGTGCATACCATATTTGTTTCATAAGTTTGTTATTTGCATTCAAAAAAAAAACTGAAAATCATTCATATTGCTTGCATTTGTTTTTCCATCTTATAAACCGAAAACCCATAAAAAAAAACTATCTTTTGTTTCAAGTATTGTTTCTGCATTTGTTCTTGTGTTCTTCCTGTTTATACTTTTCAAAAGCCACGAACAAGAAAAGAAAATGTTGTGTTTGATTCATTAAAAAAATCGAAAATCCCAAAAGAAAAGTGTTTGTTTCCCTTTTTGTTTTGTTTCCATAATCGAAAATCCCATAAAAATTGCCATTTTGAATTTGTTTCCTTTGTTTGCATATCCTTCAAAAAAAAAAAAATCATCCTAGTTATTTTATTAGACCAATTTAGTTGAAGTAATTCGTGCATATCATATTGCTGCATTTAAAAAAAATATCATTCAACATAAGTTTGAATCATTTGTTTCATATTGTTAGGTTTATTGCATTTCTTAAACAAAAAACTCAAAAGAAATATCCTTGTTAGTTTGTTTCCATATTTTCTTTCCATTTATTTTTTCATAGCATCCCATACTGATTTACTTCGTGCTTGCATCAAGAAAATCAAAAAAAGATTATATAGAGCATAGTTCATATCATTTGCATCTTGTTAGTTTAATTGTTGCATCTTAAGAAAATTCAAAAAAAAAAAAGTCAGTATTAGTTTGCTTTCCATATTTTATTTCCATTTGTATTTATTATCATCTCATATTGTTTCATTTCGAGATTTCATTGAGAAAACCAAAAGAAAAATCATTTTTTTAGTATAGCTATTTCATTTCGGTTCATAGTTGCCTAATTTCTCGGTTTAGTTCAAATAGTTTGCATTATTCATTTGGTTTGACTAGCACTTCCCATATCTTTACTTGATCTTTAAGATTGATCTCAGGGATAAATGGGAGAGGCAGCACACGGCCAAGCTCTAATATCTTTTCATAAACAACTACTGATTGCTATGCGAGAATTAGAAGATCAAATGGCCCGGTTAGAAGAACGAAACAATATGTCTAGGAGAAAGACACAAGGCCGAGGACCACCACATGGAGAAACAAGATTTGGAGATGCACCAGAGGATGGCTATGTTGAGCCTAAGCCAACAGATCCTTCATGGATCACCCCACACCATACTTCTTCAACTCATAAATACTTAACTCATTCTTATCTTGATTTTAAATCTGTTAATGAAGTTAAGATTTATTCTTTTTCAGGAAGCAGTTGGCCAGATGACTATCTCTCATGGGAAAGAACCATGGATGATTGGTTTTCATACCATGGCGTGCCAAAGAAAGAAAAGCTGGGCCATGCCATTAAACAACTCACCGGAAGTGCATACAAATGGTGGAAAGGTGTAGATGGTGCAAGATGGAAGAGTCAAAATGAGGCTATCAAAATGTGGGAAGATCTTAAAGAGGCCATGATCAGGAAGTATGTATCCTCACTTCCAACACCAGAGATTAGAGAAAGGTACCCAAGGAGGTTTTCAAGCCATGGGTCCAAAGAGGCAAAGAGAGTGGTGCCACAACAAGACCATAGAAGCTTGATCCATCAAGATCAGATTCGGCCAAACCAGGGGCACACAGTTTTCTATGATCAATACCAACCTTATGAGGTCCAAAAGACCATGGAGAGAAAGAACTTTGTCAGCCAAGACACGTTGGCCAGACACAAAGAAAAATCAGACAAACCGATTTTTCAAGAAAAGACCAAGGTAAGTCATATACTTGATAAATTTGTTTATAAATCATCTCCAACTGGTATGAGTCACTTGTCTTTGTCCAAGGATGTTAAGACAGGTCCTGAGGTCCAGAAATACACGATCTCCACATCCTTGTTGAGATCCAAAGTTGTCCATGATTTAAGTCTAAGAGACAAGGAGATTTTAAACCCGAAGGAAGAAGAGCCATCAAGCCAAGGTAAGTCTTCTAAATCTGAGTATTTGAAATATCAGTCATGTTATAGATGTCATAAGAATGGACATTATGCTGTAGTATGTCCTACTAAGCAAGCATTGATAGAAACATCACTAGGAAAGAAAACAGAATTATCTACTAAAAGTGATAGTTTTATTCAATCTGATTTATTGGTTCCAAATTCTTGTGTAATGCACTTGTGTTTGTCAAAAGGGGTTGTAACAGGAATTAAGGAGCATGAATTCAAAGGAGAGGATCCACCAGGCGCCACACTTGTGATGGAACAGAAGCTGGTTCAAGACACAATGCAGTCCATGTTGCTTAAAGAAGCAAAACCAGTAATCAAAGTATCACACCAAGGTAAGTATCTAACACCACTTTTAGATACAAGTGCTGACGTCTTTGTTCTTGGTATAGGGGAAAAAAATGAAAGCTATACGCTTACTGAAGTTCCAAGGAAAGAACCAGACCATAAGCTCAGCCATGAACCACCTCATAAGTGGAAGCCTAAAATTGAACTAAGTGTTGTTCAAATGCCAAGTCTTAAGGTAAGTTTCCCTGATCTAAAAATGACCAAGACACTTGATTATCCAGGTATAATGCACTTTTCTTTGCCAAAAAGTTTTGATCCAGGAATAAGACAAGAAGTAGTTCATAACAACCATGGTCAAAAGTTGCAAAGAAGGCAGCAAACAAAAACAAGTTGTCCAAAGAAGAAAATCATTCTTCAACTTGTGGAAGCTATCAATGTAAGACTGGAAATTTCAAATTATTTTTATCAATGTCCAAACACAGATATAATGCACTTGCTTTTTGTCCAAAAAGTTGAGAATTTTTCAGGTTGCAAAGAAGAAACCTTCAAAGAAATCCCACCGGATAATCTTTTGTTGCTAAGAGAATCAACTCTAATGGAGACCAGAAACGTGGCCACCAAAAATTTGAAGAACCATCCACACCAGAAGAGATGCAATGTACAAAACCATAGGAGAGGCGTGAACCTTTCACATCTTCTCAAAGAAGAGCCACCAGATGCACCATGCATCACCAAACCGAAATTTTACCAAGGTAAGGTTCTAAACTCTCAAGAGAGAATGAAACCTGACTTGCTCTATCTTGGTGCAGGTTATCCAGTTTCCAGGACAAAAATTTGTCAAGGGGGAGGGTATGATGCGGCCATCAAACCAGTAGCTGAACCGGAGGTCAACCCAAAGCCCTACTCAACCATCCAAGGCGCCAACCAAGACACACATGCACTAAAAATGTCATATCTTCCAAACCAGGAGGGTTTAATTGACAGGGATAATTTGTATGGATTCTACACTCAAAAAGGAGTCCAGGCCAATTGGAATCGGGCCAAAGTATTCACGGAGCAAGAAGTTATGAATTTTACAAGTCAGAGGTTTCTTAGCCCGTCCATCAGCGAGTATCCGACTTTAGAAGAGGATTCAAGCCCAATGAAAAATCAGCTTGAAGAAAAGCCAATCATAGGATTCCAGAAAGCCGAGAAATGGCCACGGATATTAGGAGTTATGATCAATTTCCCAGAACCGGCCAAACCGACGTCATCTATGGAAAGTGTTCAACCAATTCAGCTTGGTTCGACCCAGAGCTATTTATGGGAACCAGGAGATCATCTTAACTATTCAGGAGGTATTCCAGAAGTCCTTAGCTGCACCAGAACCCATAGGATCAGGCGGATCCTTGAAGAAGTTCTCAAACCCATCCGGAGCCATTTATGGAAAGATTGGACAATCTTTCGGTTTAATCTCGTCCAAGCCATTCAATCCCGACCAGAAGACATCCAGACTAAACCAAGGCCTTCAGAAGACATTATGCACGAGCCAGAGGAGTTCTATGAGTTCATATCATGCACCAGCAACCATTGGATCAGGAGGATCCTCATTTACTCAAACCTGCCTTATTTGGAGCAAACCGATATTAATGTCCAACAGCTCTTTTCTCCTCAGATCAGGCACGAGATCAGAACCTATCAAGCACCCAGGAAGATCCCAAGGAAGATCTCTTATCCTCTAAAACCGTCCAGGTTCAACAAAAATCAAGTTTCTCACTTGGAGCCAAAATCCCATAAATGGTTCCAACGGCTACTTTCCGATTTTGTTACTTTGCTTGATTTGTTTCCTTTTCTATTTGTTTTAGAACATTAAGACCTTTTTCTCTGAGCCTTATATAAGCTCCTAGAAGTCCATTGTAAAGAACACCCTCAATAACCAAGTTAATAAAAAGTTAATTCAGTTTTTTATCAAAGATTGTTCTTTGTATAAAATATCGGTCTTTAGGATTCAAAGAGAGATTCTTTGTTGTTCTATTGATTTCGTGAGTCTAGTTTGTTTGTGCAAATCAAATAAGCTCAGTACACAGATTGAGAGAGTCAATCACATCGCCCCATCATTCCATCAGATTGAGAGATTTAATCAAACCCTCATCCGCAAATCCACTTCAATCCATCATCTGATCAAGCTGAGAGTGATACACATCCAGCAGCTTGATTCCGCCAATTCTATCCTTTCTTTCAATTTATTATTCTTGTTTTATTCATATCATAATCCTCATCTCATTCATTCTTCATTTGGTTTCAGGTTATCAAGTCAGATTTTATACATATCGACCAATAGATCACATCTTTGGTTGATCCGATTTGAACCTCCAACAACCATTTGGGCGACCCCGCTTCCAGCGTGTAACACGTAACCTCCATACAATCCGGCATACATAAGTCAATCTCTGTAACCATCTCAAACAATCACATAACTCTTAATAAAACAACTATTTTTATTTACCAATTTTAAATGAAACAATCATTGTTGAATCCTCTAACACCCTAGTTCCGGTTTAAGCAAAGAACCTAAAAATTAAACAAGCAATGACAGACTCAATTTCACGCAGACGGAACATATTAGAAATAAATTATACTTATTCGAAGTCCTAAGCCGTGTAAGAGAAGTTCGGGAAAAGACCCTCACCTTAGCAATATGTAAAAGTAGTAGCTATGAACTCCCACTGCTCAAACAGACTCCAAATCTGAAATCAGGGCAAAAAATTGAGTCAGCACGCCCTTCGAACGATTAAAAACGGATAACCGGCGATCTGGTCAAAAAGTCAACCCGCTGGTCAAAGGTCATCCTGGTCAACTCTGACCCAAGCCGGTCAACCCTTGACAAATTGAAATCAAATTGAACCAATCGGTTTACCCAAACCAAAATCAATTTCAATTAGACCCAAATCCGTTTTCCATAACCGAATTTAAATCAATTTTAACCGCCGGTTTAACTTAACCAATTCAATTAATTTAAACCATAAATCGATTTAATAATTAACCGGTTAACCTAAACCAAACCGAAATCAATTAACCTAACCGGTTGACCGGATCCGCGTTGACTCGCCGAGTCACCGGCGGCGATCACCGGCGTTGGTAAAAGGACGGCGACTTACCAGAATCAACGGCGGCGACTTACCAGAATCAACGGCGGCGACGGACAACAGCGGGTGGCGGTGGCGCGTGAGCTACACGCGCGGAATTCCGCGGGACAAAAGCTGCGCGTGACGGCGGGTCAGGGCGACTCTCCGGCTGATCTTCCTGGTCCGGACTCGTCTCGACGTTACGATCACTATGGTGGCCTTAGAATCACGAGATTCCAAGCGGTTAGTGAGTTATGATCGATTGAATGAATGACCGTTTTAAAAACAAATCGGAAAGGACGATATCAGGTTACCTTCGGCTGGGATCGGCGTTGAACTGGTCGATCTCGGCTCTGGACGTGGTGGTGGCGGCGGTACGATCTCAGGTGTGAGTGACGGCTCAATCTCTGTAGAATTACAATGCTTAGGGTTTCTGAGGAATAAAATAATGGGCAATAATGGTTTATATATGGGACTCACCAAGGGCTTCCTGCAACACTAACGGGCTCTGACGGGCGGTGACTGGGCTGGGAATTGGGTCGTTACAATTCTCCCCCACTAATAAGGAATTCGACCCCGAATTTGGCTCCTGAACCGACTGTCCAATACCATCCTCAAAAAGCCCTGGATAATCAATCCTCATCTGAGTCTCAGTCTCCTAGGTCTCCTCATGGATCCCATCTCTCTCCCAATGAACTCTGACCAAACTAGTCATCATGCCCTGAAACGCTTTCACTTGCCGATCCAAAATCTGTACTGGCTGACAAAGTGTAGACAAATTTTTACCAAGGTCACTTGGTGGCTGTTGCAGAATGAGCTCTGGCTCTCTCAAAACTGACACATGAAACACATCATGGACGTCTGATAACTCTGCTGATAGCCCCAATCTGTAAGCAACTGCTCCTATCCGCTCCAAAATAGGGTACGGGCCCATGAATCTCGGTTTAAGCATCTTTAGCTTCCGGGTCTTAGATCCTCCCTGGAATGTCCTAATTTTCAAATATACGAGGTCGCCCACCTGAAACTCCAAATCCTTACGGCGCTTATCTTCATAACTTTTCTGCCGGTCATGAGCTTCCTTTAGCCGAGTCTTGAGCATCTCTACTTGCTCTACTGACTCCTGAACCATTGCAGGTTCTAAGTCACGTCGCTCCCCCAGTTCTATCCAGCAAAGTGGTGTACGACAAGGCCTACCATAAAGAACCTCATATGGTGCCATTTCAATACTCGAATGGTAGTTGTTGTTGTAGGCAAACTCCGCTAGAGGTAGATACTTTCCCCAGTTTCCTTCCCAATCCAAAACACAAGCCCTGAACATATCTTCCAAAGTCTGAATAGTAGTCTCTGACTATCCATTTGTCTGCGGGTGATAAGTTGTACTCGTATGAACTTTTGTCTCAAGCGCCTTCTGAAAGGCTCCCCAAAAAGCAGATGTAAACTTTGTATCCCGATCCGATACAATGCTGACAGGAACTCCATGCAACCTCACAATCTGTTTAAGGTAAATCTGCGCCAACTGATCAGCTCCATCTGATTCCTCCCACCACAGGTTGTCTGGAGTCCAGTCACAAAATCCATAGTCACCATGTCCCATTTCCACTCTGGCAATGGGAGGTTCAGTAATAATCCGCTAGGCACTTGATGCTCAGCTTTAACCATCTGACATGTCTGGCACTGCGATACAAATGTAGCAACATCTTTCTTCATACCAGGCCAATGGTAATAACACTTCAAATCTCTGTACATCTTGTGTTCCCTGGATGGATAGAAAAACGTGAATTGTGTGCTTGCTGTAAATTCTCCTTCCGTAGCAGTTTATCATCTCGCACACAGACTCAGTTCCGGTACATGTACATCCCGCTCAAATCTGTATGGTACCCAATACTCTCGATCTCAATCTGCTTAACCAAAGCCTCATCATCATCCTGAACTCTGCGTATCCTCCATAATAAATTTGCTTGTTCCAAAGCATCAAGACCAGCTGTCTCCCCCTCAGAAGTGACTGCACACAATCTAAGACTAGCAAGTGTTCCAGTCAGCTCCTGAACCTCCTTCGTTCCTGAAACATCACTCCTGCGTCTACTCAAGGCGTCTTCCACCTGGTTGGCCTTACCTAGATGATATGTGATATCCAAGTTGTAATGTGCTAACAACTCCATCCATCTGCGTTGTCTCAAATTCAGGTCCGCCTGAGTAAAGATATACTTAAGACTATGGTGGTCTGTGAGGATCTGAACTTTCTCCCCATACAGATATGACCTCCAGATCTTTAGCGCAAAAACAACTGCTGCTAACTCCAAATCATGAGTAAGGTAGTTGACCTCGTGAGGCCTCAACTGACGTGATGTATAAGCAATAACATGACCATCCTGCATCAATACACAACCCAAACCAGTACCTGACCCATCAGTGTAAACCTCATATGGTATCCCTGGCCTCGGTAGTACCAAAACTGGTGTGTCCGTGAGTTGTCGCTTCAATTCTGTGAAACTTTTTGAACACTCATCTGTCCACACAAACTTAACATCCTTGCCTGTCAACTGAGTCATCGGCTTGGCGATACTGGCAAAACCCTTGACGAACTTCCTGTAATAACCTGATAGACCCAGAAAACTGCGGATCTCTGTAGCACTCTTAGGTGTCAGCCATTCTGTAATTGCGATAATCTTCTCTGGATCTACAGCAACTCCTGCCTCAGAAACCACATGACCCAAAAATCCAATCTTTCTCTGCCAGAAGCTACACTTACTCAGCTTAGCAAACAGGTGATGCTCTCTGAGCTTCTCCAACACAATCCATAAATGCTCAGTGCATGCTCTTCTATACTCTGAGAATAAATCAGAATATCGTCGATGAAGACGATCACACACTTATCTAAGTACTCGCGAAAAACATCATTCAAAAGTTTCATGAACGCTGCAGGTGCATTCGTCAACCCAAATGGCATCACCACAAACTCGTAATGTCCATAGCGTGTACGGAAAGCCGTCTTCCGCACGTCCTCCCCAGCTATCGCAATCTGGTGATAACCTGATGCCAAGTCAATCTTAGAAAACCATGAAGCTCCCTGTAGCTGATCCAACAACTCATCAATACGCGGAAGTGGATACTTATTCTTGATGGTCACCTTGTTCAGACCTATGTAATCAATGCAAAGCCTGAAACTCCCATCTTTCTTCTTCACAAACAATACTGGTGCTCCCCACGGTGAAGTACTGGGTCTGATGAAACCCTTACCCAATAGCTCCGCCAGTTGTTTTTTTAGTTCAGCCATCTCTGCTGGAGCTAATCGGTACGTAGCCTGTGAAACCGGTGATGTCCCTGGTTCCAACTCAGTAGTGAGAGCATCTCCTCTCGCTGGTGGTGGCCCCTTAAAGGCCTCAAATAAATCCTCGAACTCCTCAACCACCGGAATGTCCTGCAACTCGTGATGTCCGATATTCTTAACCATCGAAATAGTCGCCAGAAATCCCTCTGCTCCTCTCTCCAATAAATCCTCAGCATGCATCACAGAGACAATTGAAATTCCTCAGTGAGCTTGAACTCACTGGAATGTGATCTTCCCCTCTTCTCTAGGGATATGAACTCTTGCCTTCGGGCAATCTAACACCACTCGATGCCGCGACAGGCAATCCATCCCAAGTATAACATCATAGTAATCTAGCTCCATCTCTGCTAGGTCTCCGGTGAAAACGAACCCTCCAAGTAAGACAGGTACATCTCGATGCACGCTAGTGGCTCCAATTATCTCTGTTCCGGCTGTCTGAATCTGCTTGGTCTTTGGCTCAAAGACACCCTTAAAAGGCCAAGACTTGACTAGTCGCGAACTCACGAAGTTGTGAGAAGCTCCCGTATCAAAAAGAGTGTGAGCTACCTCACCTCCCACAGAAACCGATCCTACACATTTTTTTTTTAACTATACATAATAATCACAACCACAATAGCACTCAAGAGAAACGAGTGTGGCAAAGATACGTACCGGCTGACGGCTCAACTCCATTGGCTTCTCCTAGGCCATACACACGTGGAGCGACGGCTTGACGCTTAGCTGCAGGCCCATTAGTCGGGCAGTTCTTGGAGAAATGGCCATGCTGGCCACAAGTGAAGCAGGCTCCCGATGCAACCACTGTAGCTCTCGGTGCTACCTGAGCTTGTGGAGTCGCGGCAACTATCTGACTCCTACAGAATCTCTCGAGGTGACCGAATCGCCAGCACTTATTACACTTCAAAAACTCTCCAAAATGATAGCGAAGACATCAAGTACACTTGGGTCTCTCGGGCTGGTCCCCTGCCTTCTTCTGAGGCTGTGCATTCTTCCCAGGCTTAGGTTGAGCTGATTTGAGGAGTTTTTGTTCCTCTGCCAAACCTGCTTCCTGCTCAGCAACTTTCTCCACCAAATCTCCCAACCTTTGGTAATTGACGACACGACATCTGTTGCGGATCTCGACTCGCATCCCACCCAAAAAACTTCCTAATCAGGTCTTCCTCAGTAATGCCATCTCCTGCAAACCTACGAAGTCGATTGAACTCCACCTCATACTCCCTGATTGACATGTCACCCTAGATCACATGCTCGAAATCACTCTTCTTCCTATCCATAGGTTCTTTTGAAAAGTACTTCCTACGAAACTCACGGTTAAAGTCTGCAAAGGTAAGCCGGCCAGGCCCACGATGGCCCAATCGCACTCCCTCCCATCACACAAGTGCATCTCCACGTTGGTACTGCATAGCCAACCTAAGGGAAACCTCTAGTGGGCAGTCAATAATCTCCAATTTCCGTTGCAGACTAAGCTTCCAATCATGTGCAACTGTAGCATCCACTGTTCCCCCAAAATGCTCCATATCCATGTTCCGCATCTGACTCGTGAGTCTGTAAAACCTCTCAACATAAACACGGTAAACCGGTAAAGGTGGAGGTGGTGGTGGTTGTTGCAAACCCTGAGGGAGTTGCTTTCCTGGAACCCCTTGCACAGGAACCTGAAGTGGAATTTGCTGCAGTGGGATCTGCTGCGGTGGGATCTGCTGACCAGCAGCCAACTGACGGACAACTTCCTGTGCTGCTACACGGGCAGCTTCTTGTGCAGCTACACGAGCAGCTTCCTGGGTAACATGCTGAATAGCAGCCTGAGCAGCCTGGGTAGCTGCCTGCTGAACCATCTGTATGAGCGCAGCCTGATCAAACTGTGGGGCTACAGGCTGCACACCCTCTGCCTGAACATTCCCTGCAGCACCCTGTTCATCTACAACTTCACGAGCATCAGCTCTGAACCTAACGGTGCAAGTACCCTTAGCTCCTCTTCTTGGCGGCATCTGAAAAGAGAATGGACGGATCGATTAATTTCTGTTAAATCAGAACACTAACGATTACTGAAAAATAACCGAATAGAAAGGTGCTTCTAAGTTTTGAAAATCGTTGAAAACTTTAAAAATCGTTGAAAACCGGTAAGGGTGGAGGAAGATCCCAAGGAAGCTCTCTTATCCTCTAAAACCGTCCAGGTTCAACAAAAATCAAGTTTCTCACTTGGAGCCAAAATCCCATAAATGGCTCCAACGGCTAGTTTCCGATTTTGTTACTTTGCTTGATTTGTTTCCTTTTCTATTTGTTTTAGAACGTTAGGACCTTTGTCTCTGAGTCTTATATAAGGTCCTAGACGTCCATTGTAAAGAACACCCTCAAGCACCAAGTTAATAAAAAGTTTATTCAGTTTTTTAGGATTCAAAGAGAGATTCAAAGAGAGATTCTTTGTTATTCATTGTATAAAACAGTCTTTAGGATTCAAAGAGAGATTCTTTGTTGTTCTATTGATTTTGTGAGTCTAGTTTATTTGTGCAAATCAAATAAGCTCAGTACACAGATTGAGAGAGTTAATCACATCGCCCCATCATTCCATCAGATTGAGAGATTCAATCAAACCCTCATCCGCAAATCCACTTCAATCCATCATCTGATCAAGCTGAGAGTGATACACATCCAGCAGCTTGATTCCGCCAATTCTATCATTTCTTTCAGTTTATTATTCTTGTTTTATTCATACCATAATCCTCATCTCATTCATTCTTCATTTGGTTTCAGGTTATCAAGTCAGATTCTATACATATCGACCAATAGATCACATCTTTGGTTGATCCGAATTCAACCTCCAACAACCATTTGGGCGACCCAGCTTCCAGCCTGTAACATTTGGTATCAGAGTCGAAAGATTCTTCAGTCAGGTCAATTCTATCCTTGCATCATTCATCTTCCTTGCATTTGTTTCATCATTAAAATCAAAAAATCCATAAAAACAGTTTTGCATTGTTATTGTTCTTAAGAAAAGAAAAACAAAAGAGAAGAAGTTTCTTGCATTTGATTCACGAAAATTTGAAAACAGAAATCTCATATTGTGTTTGCATTCATTCCCCAGCTCCACTTGCCATTTTTAGATTTTGTGCATTCATTTTAAAAAAAAAAAAATCTGCATTCCATATTTGTTTCTTGTTTGAATCTTGCATAAAAATAAAAAGGCCTAGCATTTTTTTAATTTCGTGCATACCATATTTGTTTCATAAGTTTGTTATTTGCATTCAAAAAAAAAACTGAAAATCATTCATATTGCTTGCATTTGTTTTTCCATCTTATAAACCGAAAACCCATAAAAAAAAACTGTCTTTGGTTTCAAGTATTGTTTCTGCATTTGTTATTGTGTTCTTGCTGTTTATACTTTTCAAAAGCCACGAACAAGAAAAGAAAATGTTGTGTTTGATTCATTAAAAAAATCGAAAATCCCAAAAGAAAAGTGTTTGTTTCCCTTTTTGTTTTGTCTCCATAATCGAAAATCCCATAAAAATTGCCATTTTGAATTTGTTTCCTTTGTTTGCATATCCTTCAAAAAAAAAAATCATCCTAGTTATTTTATTAGACCATTTTAGTTGAAGTAATTCGTGCATATCATATTGCTGCATTTAAAAAATAAAATCATTCATCATAAGTTTGAATCATTTGTTTCATATTGTTAGGTTTATTGCATTTCTTAAACTAAAAACTCAAAAAAAATATCCTTGTCAGTTTGTTTCTATATTTTCTTTCCATTTATTTTTCATAGCATCCTATACTGATTTATTTCGTGCTTGCATCAAGAAAATCAAAAAAAAATTATATAGAGCATAGTTCATATCATTTGCATCTTGTTAGTTTAATTGTTGCATCTTAAGAAAATTCAAAAAAAAAAATCAGTATTAGTTTGCTTTCCATATTTTATTTCCATTTGTATTTATTATCATCTCATATTGTTTCATTTCGAGATTTCATTGAGAAAACCAAAAGAAAAATCAATTTTTTAGTATAACTATTTCATTTCGGTTCATAGTTGCTTAATTTCTCGGTTTAGTTCAAATAGTTTGCATTATTCATTTGGTTTGACTAGCACTTCCCATATCTTCACTTGATCTTTAAGATTGATCTCAGGGATAAATGGGAGAGGCAGCACACGGCCAATCTCTAATAGCTTTTCAAAAACAACTACTGATTGCTATGCGAAAATTAGAAGATCAAATGGCCCGGTTAGAAGAAAGAAGCAATATGTCTAGGAGAAAGACACAAGGCCGAGGACAACCACATGGAGAAACAAGATTTGTAGATGCACCAGAGGATGGCTATGTAGAGCCTAAGCCACCAGATCCTTCATGGATCACCCCACACCATACTTCTTCAACTCATAAATACTTAACTCATTCTTATATTGATTTTAAATCTGTTAATGAAGTTAAGATTTATTCTTTTTCAGGAAGCAGTTGGCCAGATGACTATCTCTCATGGGAAAGAACCATGGATGATTGGTTTTCATACCATGGCGTGCCAAAGAAAGAAAAGCTGAGCCATGCCATCAAACAACTCACCGGAAGTGCATAAAAATGGTGGAAAGGTGTAGATGGTGCAAGATGGAAGAGTCAAAGTGAGGCTATCAAAATGTGGGAAGATCTTAAAGAGGCCATGATCAGGAAGTATGTATCCTCACTTCCAACACCAGAGATTAGAGAAAGGTACCCAAGGAGGTTTTCAAGCCATGGGTCCAAAGAGGCAAAGAGAGTGGTGCCACAACAAGACCATAGAAGCTTGATCCATCAAGATCAGATTCGGCCAAACCAGGGGCACACAGTTTTCTATGATCAATCCCAACCTTATGAGGTCCAAAAGACCATGGAGAAAAAGAAATTTGTCAGCCAAGACACGTTGGCCAGACACAAAAAAAAAATCAGACAAACCGATTTTTCAAGAAAAGGCCAAGGTAAGTTCTATACTTGATAAATTTGTTTATAAATCATCTCCAACTGGTATGAGTCCCTTGTATTTGTCCAAGGATGTTAAGACAGGTCCTAAGGTCCAGAAATACATGATCTACACATCCTTGTTGAGATCCAAAGTTGTCCATGATTTAAGTCTAAGAGACAAGGAGATTTTAAACCCGAAGGAAGAAGAGCCATCAAGCCAAGGTAAGTCTTCTAAATCTGAGGATTTGAAATATCAGACATGTTATAGATGTCATAAGAAAGGACATTATGCTGTAGTATGTCCTACTAAGCAAGCATTGATAGAAACATCACTAGGAAATAAAACAGAATTATCTACTAAAAGTGATAGTTTTATTCAATCTGATTTATTGGTTACAAATTTTTGTGTAATGCACTTGTCTTTGTCAAAAGGTGTTGTAACAGGAATTAAGGAGCATGAATTCAAAGGAGAGGAGCCACCAGGCGCCACACTTGTGATGGAACAGAAGCTGGTTCAAGACACAATGCAGTCCATGTTGCTTAAAGAAGCAAAACCAGTAATCAAAGTATCACACCAAGGTAAGTATCTAACACCACTTTTAGATACCAGTGCTGACGTTTTTGTTCTTGGTATAGGGAGAACAAATGAAAGCTATATGCTTACTGAAATTCCAAGGAAAGAACCAGACCATAAGCTCAGCCATGAACCACCTCATAAGTGGAAGCCTAAAATTGAACTAAGTGTTGTTCAAATGCCTAGTCTTAAGGAAAGTTTCTCTGATCTTAAAATGACCAAGACACTTGATTATCCAGGTATAATGCACTTGTCTTTGCCAAAAAGTTTTGATCCAGGAATAAGACAAGAAGTAGTTCATAACAACCATAGTCAAAAGTTGCAAAGAAGGCAGCAAACAAAAACAAGTTGTCCAAAGAAGAAAATCATTCTTCAACTTGTGGAAGCTATCAAAGTAAGCTTGTAAATTTCAAATTACTTTTATCAGTGTCCAAACACAGATATAATGCACTTGCTTTTTGTCCAAAAAGTTGAGAATTTTTCAGGTTGCAAAGAAGAAACCTTCAAAGAAATCCCACCGGATAATCTTTTGTTGCTAAGAGAATCAACTCTAATGGAGACCAGAAACGTGGCCACCAAAACTTTGAAGGACCATCCACACCAGAAGAGATGCAATTTAAATAACCATAGGAGAGGCGTGATCCTTTCACATCTTCTCAAAGAAGAGCCACCAGATGCACCATGCATCACCAAACCGAAATTATACCAAGGTAAGGTTCTAAACTCTCAAGAGAGAATGAAACCTGACTTGCTCTATCTTGGTGCAGGTTATCCAGTTTCGAGGACGAAACTTTTTCAAGGGGGAGGGTATGATGCGGCCATCAAACCAGTAGCTGAACCGGAGGTCAACCCAAAACCCTACTCAACCATCCAAGGCGCCAACGAAGACATACATGCACTAAAAATGCCATATCTTACAAACAAGGAGGTTTTAAATGACGGGGGTAATTTTTATGGATTCTACACTCAAGAAGGAGTCCAGGCCAATTAGAATCGGGCCAAAGTATTCACGGAGCAAGAAGTTATGAATATTACAAGTCAGAGGTTTCTCAGCCCTTCCATCAGCGAGTATCCGACTTTAGAAGAGGATTCAAGCCCAATGAAAAATCCCTGAAGCAAAGCCAATCATAGGATTCCAGAAAGCCCAAGATAAGGAGAAATGGCCACAGATATTAGGAGTTATGATCAATTTCCCAGAACCGGCCAAACCGACGTCATCTATGGAAAGTCTTCAACCAATTCAGCTTGGTTCGACCCAGAGCTATTTATGGGAACCAGGAGATCATCTTAACCAATCAGGAGGTATTCCAGAAGTCCTTAGCTGCACCAGAACCCATAGGATCAGGCGGATCCTTGAAGAAGTTCTCAAACCCACCCGGAGCCATTTATGGAAAGATTGGACGGACAATCTTTCGGTTTAATCTCTTCCAAGCTAATCAATTCCGACCAGAAGACATCCAGACTTAACCAAGGCCTTCAGAAAACATTATGCACGAGCCAGAGGAGTTCTATGAGTTCATATCATGCACCAGCAACCATTGGATCAGGAGGATCCTCATTTACTCAAACCTGCCTTATTTGGAGCAAACCGATATTAATGTCCAACAGCTCTTTTCTCCTCAGATCAGGCACGAGATCAGAGCCTATCAAGCACCCAGGAAGATCCCAAGGAAGCTCTCTTATCCTCTAAAACCGTCCCGGTTCAACAAAAATCAAGTTTCTCACTTGGAGCCAAAATCCCATAAATGGCACCAACGGCTAGTTTCCGATTTTGTTACTTTGCTTGATTTGTTTCCTTTTCTATTTGTTTTAGAACATTAAGACCTGTGTCTCTGAGCCTTATATAATCTCCTAGAAGTCCATTGTAAAGAACACCCTCAATCACCAAGTTAATAAAAAGTTAATTCAGTTTTTTTATTAAAGATTGTTCTTTGTATAAAATATCGGTCTTTAGGATTCAAAAAGAGATTCTTTGTTGTTCTATTGATTTCGTGAGTCTAGTTTATTTGTGCAAATCCAATAAGCTCAGTACACAGATTGAGAGAGTCAATCACATCGCCCCATCATTCCATCAGATTGAGATATTTAATCAAACCCTCATCCGCAAATCCACTTCAATCCATCATCTGATCAAGCTGAGAGTGTTACACATCCAGCAGCTTGATTCCGCCAATTCTATCCTTTCTTTCAGTTTATTATTCTTGTTTTATTCATATCATAATCCTCATCTCATTCATTCTTCATTTGGTTTCAGGTTATCAAGTCAGATTCTATACATATCGACCAATAGATCACATCTTTGGTTGATCCGATTTCAACCTCCAACAACCATTTGGGCGACCCAGCTTCCAGCCTGTAACACGTAACCTCCATACAATCCGGTATACAGAAGTCCATCTCTGTATCCGTCTCAAACAATCACATAACTCTTAATAAAACAATTATTTTTATTTACCAATTTTAAATGAAACAATCATTGTTGAATCCTCTAACACCCTAGTTCCGGTTTAAGCAAAGAACCTAAAAACTAAACAAGCAATGACAAAATCGATTTCACGCAGACGGAACATATTAGAAATAAATTATACTTATTCGAAGTCCTAAGCCGAGTAAGAGAAGTTCGGGAAAAGACCCTCACCTTAGCAATATGGAAAATGTAGTAGCTATGAACTCCCACTGCTCAAACAGACTCCAAATCTGAAATCAGGGCGAAAAATTGAGTCAGAACGCCCTTCGAACGGTCAAAAAGTCAACCCGCTGGTCAAAAAGTCAACCCATTTGTCAAAGATCTTCCTGGTCAACTCTGACCCAAGCCGGTCAACCCTTGACAAATTGAAATCAAATTGAACCAATCGGTTTACCCAAACCAAAATCAATTTTAATTAGACCCAAATCGGTTTTCCATAACCGAAATTAAATCAATTTTAACCGCCGGTTTAACTTAACCAATTCAATTAATTTAAACCAGAAATCGATTTATAATTAACCGGTTAACCAAAACCAAACCGAAATCAATTAACCTAACTGGTTGACCGGATCAGAGTTGACTCGCCGAGTCGACTCGGCCGAGTTGCCGAGTCACCGGCCGAGTCAACGGCGGCGATCACCGGCGGCGGTAAAAGGACGGCGACTGACCAGAATCAACGGCGGGTGGCGGTGGCGTGTGAGCTACACGCACGGAACACCGCGGGACAAAAGCTGCGCGTGACGGCGGGTCTGGGCGACTCTCTGGCTGATCTTCCTGGTCCGGACTCGTCTCGACGTCATGATCACGATGGTGGCCTTAGAATCACGAGATTCCAAGCGGTTAGTGAGTTATGATCGATTGAATCAACGACCGTTTTAAAAACAAATCGGAAAGGACGATTTCAGGTTACCTTCGGCTGGGATCGGCGATGAACTGGTCGATCTCGGCTCTGGACGTGGTGGTGGCGGCGGTACGATCTCAGGTGTGAGTGACGGCTCAATCTCTGTAGAGTTACAATGCTTAGGGTTTCTGAGGAAAAAAATAATGGGCAATAATGGTTTATATATGGGACTCACCAAGGGCTTCCTGCAACACTAACGGGCTCTGACGGGCCGAAGTGACTGGGCTCGGAATTGGGTCGTTACAATTCTCCCCCACTAATAAGGAATTCGACCTTGAATTTGGCTCCAGAACCGTTTGTCCAATATCATCCTCAAAAAGCCCTGGATAATCAATCATCATCTGAGTCTCGGTCTCCCAGGTCTCCTCATGGATCCCATCTCTCTCCCAACGAACTCTAACCAAACTAGTCATCATGCTCTGAACCGCTTTCACTTGCCGATCCAAAATCTGTACTGGCTGACAAAGTGTAGACAAATTTTTACCAAGGTCACTTGGTGGCTGTTGCAGAATGAGCTCTGGCTCTCTCAAAACTGACACATGAAACACATCATGGAAGTCTGATAACTCTGCTTATAGCCCCAATCTGTAAGCAACTGCTCATATCCGCTCCAAAATAGGGTACGGGCCCATGAATCTCGGTTTAAGCATCTTTAGCTTCCGGGTCTTAGATCCTCCCTGAAATGTCCTCATTTTCAAATATACTAGGTCGCCCACCTGAAACTCCAAATCCTTACGGCGCTTATCTTCATAACTTTTCTGCCGGTCATGAGCTTCCTTAAGCCGAGGCTTGAGCATCTCTACTTGCTCTACTGTCTCCTGAACCATTGCAGGTTCTAAGTCACGTCGCTCCCCCAGTTCTGTCCAGCAAAGTGGTGTACGATAAGGCCTACCATAAAGAACCTCATATGGTGCCATTTCAATACTCGAATGGTAGCTGTTGTTGTAGGCAAACTCCGCTAGATGTAGATACTTTCCCCAGTTTCCTTTCCAATCCAAAACACAAGCCCTGAGCATATCTTCCAAAGTCTGAATAGTAGTCTCTGACTATCCATCTATCTGCGGGTGATAAGATGTACTCATATGAACTTTTGTCTCAAGCGCCTTCTGAAAGGCTCCCCAAAAAGCAGATGAAAACTTTGTATCCCGATCCGATACAATGCTGACAGGAACTCCATGCAACCTCACAATCTCTTTAAGGTAAATCTGCGCCAACTGATCAGCTCCATCTGTTTTCTTGATCGCTATGAAATGGACAGACTTGGTGAGTCTATCCACAATCACCCAAATAGCATTCCTCCCACCACAGGTTGTCGGGAGTCCAGTCACAAAATCCATTGTCACCATGTCCCATTTCCACTCTGGCCATGGGAGGTTCAGTAATAATCCGCTAGGCACTTGATGCTCAGCTTTAACCATCTGACATGTCTGGCACTGCGATACAAATGTAGCAACATCTTTCTTCATACCAGGCCAATGGTAATAACACTTCAAATCTCTTTACATCTTGTGTTCCCTGGATGGATAGAAAAACATGAATTGTCTGCTTGCTGTAAATTCTCCTTCCGTAGCAGTTTTTCATCTGGCACACAGACTCAGTTCCGGTACATGTACATCCCGCTCAAAGCTGTATGGTACCCAATACTCTCGATCTCAATCTGCTTAACCAAAGCCTCATCATCATCCTGAACTCTGCGTATCCTCCATAATAAATTTGCTTGTTCCAAAGCATCAAGACCAGCTGTCTCCCCCTCAGAAGTGACTGCACACAATATGAGACTAGCAAGTGTTCCAGTCAGCTCCTGAACCTCCTTGGTTCCTGAAACATCACTCCTGCGTCTACTCAAGGCATCTGCCACCTGGTTGGCCTTACCTGGATGATATGTGATATCCAAGTTGTAATGTGCTAAAAACTCCATCCATCTGCGTTGTCTCAAATTCAGGTCCGCCTGAGTAAAGATATACTCAAGACTCTGGTGGTCTGTGAGGATCTGAACTTTCTCTCCATACAGATATGACCTCCAGATCTTTAGCGCAAAAACAACTGCTGCTAACTCCAAATCATGAGTAAGGTAGTTGACCTCGTGAGGCCTCAACTGACGTGATGCATAAGAAATAACATGACCATCCTGCATCAATACACAACCCAAACCAGTACATGACGCATCTGTGTAAACCTCATATGGTATCCCTGGCCTCGGTAGTACCAAAACTGGTGTGTCCGTGAGTTGTCGCTTCAATTCTGTTAAACTTTTTGAACACTCATCTGTCCACACAAACTTAACATCCTTGCCTGTCAACTGAGTCATCGGCTTGGCGATACTGGCAAAACCCTTGACGAACTTCCTGTAATAACCTGATAGACCCAGAAAACTGCAGATCTCTGTAGCACTCTTAGGTGTCGGCCATTCTGTAATTGCGATAATCTTCTCTGGATCTACAGCAACTCCTGCCTTAGAAACCACATGACCCAAAAATCCAATCTTTCTCTGCCAGAAGCTACACTTACTCCGCTTAGCAAACAGCTGATGCTCTCTGAGCTTCTCCAACACAATCTGTAAATGCTCAGTATGCTCTTCTCTACTCTGAGAATAAATCAAAATATCGTCGATGAAGACGATCACACACTTATCTAAGTACTCGCGAAAAACATCATTCAAAAGTTTCATGAACGCTGCAGGTGCATTCGTCAACCCAAATGGCATCACCACAAACTCGTAATGTCCATAGCGTGTACGGAAAGCCGTCTTCCGCACGTCCTCGCCAGCTATCGCAATCTGGTGATAACCTGATGCCAAGTCAATCTTAGAAAACCATGAAGCTCCCTGTAGCTGATCCAACAACTCATCAATACGCGGAAGGGGATACTTATTCTTGATGGTCACCTTGTTCAGACCTTTGTAATCAATGCAAAGCCTGAAACTCCCATCTTTCTTCTTCACAAACAATACCGGTGCTCCCCACGATGAAGTACTGGGTCTGATGAAACCCTTACCCAATAGCTCCGCCAGTTGTTTCTTCAGTTCAGCCATCTCTGCTGGAGCTAATCGGTACGGAGCCTATGAAACCGGTGATGTCCCTGGTTCCAACTCAATAGTGAGAGCATCTCCTCTCACTGGTGGTGGCCCCTTTAAGGCCTCAAATAAATCCTCGAACTCCTCAACCACCAGGATGTCCTGTAACTCGTGATGTCCGTTATTCTTAACCATCGAAATAGTCACCAGAAATCCCTCTGCTCCTCTCTCCAATAAATCCTCAGCATGCATCATGGAGACAATTAAAATTCCCCGGTGAGCTTGAACGCACTGGAATGTGATCTTCCCCTCTTCTCTAGGGATATGAACTCTTGCATTCGGGCAATCTAACACCTCTCGATGCCGCGACAGGCAATCCATCCCAAGTATAACATCATAGTAATCTAGCTCCATCTCTGCTAGGTCCCCGGTGAAAACGAACCCTCCAAGTAAGACAGGTACATCTCGATGCACGCCAGTGGCTGCAATTCTCTCTG
The DNA here is from genome assembly GCF_020379485.1 of Brassica napus. NCBI lineage: Eukaryota > Viridiplantae > Streptophyta > Magnoliopsida > Brassicales > Brassicaceae > Brassica > Brassica napus. The sequence goes on from NC_063447.1 coordinate 21,923,402, forward strand.
TTCCGGCTGTCTGAATCTGCTTGGTATTTGGCTCAAAGACACCCTTAAAAGGCCAAGACTTGACTAGTCGCGAACTCACGAAGCTGTGAGAAGCTCCCGTATCAAAAAGAGTGTGAGCTACCTCACCTCCCACAGAAACCGATCCTACACATAATTTTTTTAACTATACATAATAATCACAACCACAATAGCACTCAAGAGAAACGAGTGTGGCAAAGATGCGTACCGGCTGTCGGCTCAACTCCATTGGCCTCTCCTAGGGCATACACATGTGGAGCAACGGCTTGACGCTTAGCTGCAGGCCCATTAGTCGGGCAGTTCCTGGAGAAATGGCCATGCTGGCCACAAGTGAAGCAGGCTCCCGATGCAACTACTGTAGCTCTCGGTGCTACCTGAGCTAGTGGAGTCGCGGCAACTATCTGACTCCTACAGAATCTCTTGAGGTGACCGAATCGCCCGCACTTATTACACTTCAAACACTCTCCAAAATGATAGCGAAGACATCGAGTACACTTGGGTCTCTCTGGCTGGTCCCCTGCCTTCTTCTGAGACTGTGCATTCTTCCCAGGCTTAGGCTGAGCTGATTTGAGGATTTTTTGTTCCTCTGCCAAACCTGCTTCCTGCTCAGCAACTTTCTCCACCAAATCTCCCAACCTTTGGTAAGTGACGACACGACATCTGTTGCGGATCTCGACTCGCATCCCACCCAAAAACTTCCTAATCAGGTCTTCCTCAGTAATGCCATCTCCTGCAAACATGCGAAGTCGATTGAACTCCACCTCATACTCCCTGATTGACATGTCACCCTAGCTCACATGCTCGAAATCAATCTTCTTCCTATCCATAGGTTCTTTTGGAAAGTACTTCCTATCAAACTCACGGATAAAGTCTGCAAAGGTAAGCCGGTCAGGCCCACGATGGCCCAATCGCACTCCCTCCCATCACACAAGTGCATCTCCACGTAGGTACTGCATAGCCAACCTAAGGGAAACCTCTGGTGGGCACTCAATAATCTCCAATTTTCGTTGCAGACTAAGCTTCCAATCATGTGCAACTGTAGCATCCACCGTTCCCCCAAAATGCTCCATATCCATGTTCCGCATCTGACTCGTGAGTCTATAAAACCTCTCATCATAAACACGGTAAACCGGTAAAGGTGGAGGTGGTGGTGGTTGTTGCAAACCCTGAGGGAGTTGCTGTCCTGGAACCCCTTGCACAGGAACCTGAAGTGGAATCTGCTGCAGTGGGATCTGCTGCGGTGGGATCTGCTGCGGTGGGATCTGCTGACCAGCAGCCAACTAACGGGCAACTTCCTGTGCTGCTACACGGGCAGCTTCTTGTGCAGCTACACGGGCAGCTTCCTGGGTAACATGCTGAATATACATGCTGAATAGCAGCCTGAGCAGCCTGGGTAGCTACCTGCTGAACCATCTGCATGAGCGCAGCCTGATCAAACTGTAGGGCTACAGGCTGCACACCCTCTGCCTGAACATTCCCTGCAGCACCCTGTTCATCTACAACTTCACGAGCATCAGCTCTGAACCTAGCGGTGCGAGTACACTTAGCTCCTCTTCTTTGCGGCATCTGAAAAGAGAATGGACGGATCGATTAATTTTTGTTAAATCGGAAAACTAACGATTACTGAAAAATAACCGAACAGAAAGGTGCTTCTAAGTTTTGAAAATCATTGAAAACTTTAAAAATCGTTGAAAACCAGGTCCCCTAACCGGCGTCTCGGGTCAGGGCCGAGACACAACCCCGCTCTGATACCAAAATGTAACACCCGTCTCTTCAACACTCGAGACCAGCGTGTCACCAATCAACAACTTACTTCACAAAATCCGTAAAAGGTCTGAAAGTGAACTTTCATATAAATAACGGAATAAATCCATAAATCCCATACTCGAAATAACTGAAACAATCGTCGAAATAATAAATATAAGTCCGAGAAATAAAACAAAGGAAACCGCCTAAAAGCACCAGCTGTCCGATCAATCTTCTACTCGTCAGTCTCACCTGCAAGGGGGAAAATGAGGGGTGAGTAACGGGGAAGTCACTCGGTGAGGTATGGTATACCAAACCCGAAGTCCATGGACCCGGACGGAGCACTCCGAAAAAATATAATTTAATCCTAACATGTTGCAAACACGGTACCTAAAGTACCCAGAGATCAAACAATAGTCCTAGCGAGGTGCACACTCGCTGCCCACTAACAGGCCAAAAACACCACTGAAAAGGTGCTCGTTCATACACACACCGAACAAATGCTCGGTAACACACGCTCGTAGACGATTTATCGACCTCCTGGGTTACGCGTCAACCGGTCTACTATATCTGACCGTAACCTCCAAACAATCCGGCATACAGAAGTCCGTCTCTGTATCCGTCTCAAACAATCACATAACTCTTAAAAAAACAACTATTTTTATTTACCAATTTTAAATGAAACAATCATTGTTGAATCCTCTAACACCCTAGTTCCTGTTTAAGCAAAGAACCTAAAAACTAAACAAGGAATGACAGACACGATTTCACGCAGACGGAACATATTATAAATAAATTATACTTATTCGAAGTCCTAAGCCGTGTAAGAGAAGTTCGGGAAAAGACCCTCACCTTAGCAATATGTAAAAGTAGTAGCTATGAACTCCCACTGCTCAAACAGACTCCAAATCTGAAATCAGGGCGAAAGATTGAGTCATAACGCCCTTCGAACGGTTAAAAACGGATAACCGACGATCTGGTCAAAAAGTCAACTTCTGGTTAAAGGTCAACCCGGTCAACTCTGACCCAAGCCGGTCAACCCTTGACCAATTGAAATCGAATTGAACCAATCAGTTTACCCAAACCAAAATCAATTTCAATTAAACCCAAATCGGTTTTCCATAACCGAATTTAAATCAATTTTAACCGCCGGTTTAACTTAACCAATTCAATTAATTTAAACTAGAAATCGATTTAATAATTAACCGGTTAACCTAAACCAAACTGAAATCAGTTACCTAACCGGTTGACCGGATCCGCGTTGACTCGCCGAGTTGCCGAGTCACCGGCGGCTATCACCGACCGAGTCACCGGCGGAGGTAAAAGGCAACGACTTACCAGAATCAACAGCGGCGACGGACAACGGCGGGTGGCGGTGGCGCATGAGCTACACGCGCGGAACGCCGTGGGACAAAATCTGCGCATGACGGCGCGTCTGGGCGACTCTCCGGCTGATCTTCCTTGTCCGGACTCGTCTCGACGTCACGATCACGATGGTGGCCTTAGAATCACGAGATTCCAAACGGTTAGTGAGTTATGATCGATTGAATGAATGGCCGTTTTAAAAACAAATCGGAAAGGACGATTTCCAGTTACCTTCGTCTGGGATCGGCGGTAAACTGGTCAATCTCGGCTCTGGACGTGGTGGTGGCGGCAGTACAATCTCAGGTGTGCGTGACGGCTCAATCTCTGTAGAGTTACAACGCTTAGGGTTTTTGAGGAATAAAATAATGGGCAATAATGGTTTATATATGGGACTCACCAAGGGCTTCTTGCAACACTAACGGGCTCTGACGGACCGAAGTGACTGGGCTGGGAATTGGGTCGTTATAGTCTTAGCTCAGTTAGGATGGATTCAGGGTGAGATGTAAGCTATCGCTTATGTCTACAATTCCTAGGGCAAGTTCTAGGTAGCTAATCTAGAAACATGCATTAATGACAATCCTAATGATGAATATCACTACTTAGCAATCTATAGTTGGGGCTAATTCCTCATAACCTATTTAAACCCTAAAATCTAGCAAGAGAACTACTCAGACATGACCAAGCAATTCATAATAGCAATAAGGTATAAAAACTGCATAGATAAATAGATAGATAACAAATGAGTTCCCATCACAAATCTTTTTGGATCTTCTCTCCAATTTACTAAAAATCCTAGAAAACTTTCGCTGTGAAAATATTAAAACAAGAAAGCGCACTCTGTCTCTAACATGTCGGCAAAGCTTATATAATTTGGTTAAAACTCGTCAGGGGTAATCTTGTAAATTGATGAAGACTTGGGCTCTAAGTCGGCTGAGACCAAATGGGCTTTCTGCGCGCTTTACTGTCGATCAATGTCATGATGTGAACATCGATCGATTATTCCTCTTCAATATCGACCGATGGTCGAGCTCGATGGTCATCTCGGGTGCTTACTCCAAATATCTCCAAAATGCTCCAAAATCATCACTTTCCTCCAAATCACTCCTGATCCTATAAATATTCTAAATAGATTCTATAATATAATAACTAGTAGTTAATACAATTATAAACCATGGGTAAACGTGGGTCAAATCCATGGTTTATCAACTCCCCCAAACTTACCCTTTTGCTTGTCCTCAAGCAAAACATATACGCAGTCTCTCTGAAAGAGGTTTGAAAACAGCAGGGACTCACATGATTTAAAACTTAGAATCATCACCTCTACAATATTGCAATCCACATCTAAGAAGTCCTCATCACAAAAGCACATTATACCATATCCTAGCTTAGCAACCAAATTCACCTAGCCAACAACTTAGCAAATCATGTCTGACATTTCCCTCTGCCAACCTCATTTCTTAGCATAAATAAAAGTGCAGGCTTTACCTTGGGCGTATCGATCACAGGATGCAAGGATTTTCAAACAAATATATGGACCTGCAGGTAAATGTTAGTTCCTATCCTCTCTCTATACTAATTCTTTCTCTCAGTCAAAGTTTGCTTATATTTGCAAGATCATTGACCAAAATTGGACAGGCCTCCATGAATCAAGCCTTAATGGTGGTTGCCACCAAGTCATGTTCACTTCTTTTTGACCTATATCATAGGATTATTTATGAAGCAAGCCTTAATGGTTGTAGCCACCAAGCCCTGTTCGAAGCCTTTCCTAATAAATTTCTAATATATATATATATAGTTATTTATTTATTATTTTTATTGTTTTTTGTTTTTTTATCTATATCTATAATTTTAATCTATATTTCAAAAATAGAGAGAGAGAGTAATAAATCTATCTACACAAGGCTTTACCTTTTAGACTTGTTTGAAGAATCTGATCCCATGTATATACCAAGCGCCAAGACAAGCAGTTGTGTCAAGTTTAGTGTTGGAGGTCCGCTTTGGTTCCTTCAAACAATCTCAGCAAGTGTGAATAGTTGACAAGTTGATCCACTTTAGTATCTTTAGTACTATCTGCAATCAGTAAGTCTAGAATGGTGCTAAAGAGTGGTTAGATAACAAGCAAAAATCTATTAAATTCATTATCCCCTTCTTGACTCAATAAACTACTATCAGTAAACCTCCTCTCAGACTTAAACTACATTGTCCCAAGTGTAAATTCAATCGGAGTTATGGTGATAACTGAATCATAAGGACTCCATGTAACAAGTTAGAACGATATACCAGACCAGAATGGATGTCGACCGATGTAAAGGTGTTGATATCGGTTGCGACAGGTGATGTTCTGTCGATCGATGTCGGTATTGTTTCGTCGGGCGACACTTACGGCATGGATTTTATCCACTTTTATCCATGGTTAATAAGTGTTTTAATAACTAATTACTATTATATAGAGTATATTTAGAGTATTTAGAGGTTTCGGTACGTTCTGGAGAAATATGGTGATTTTGGAGCCTTTTGAGGTGCAGAACTGCACAAACACATCAGATGTCTAGCTCTGGATGGAGCCTTCCCACAGTTATATCAAGCCCATATTTTGACACAACATAGAGCATTGAGTTAGATTTCCAATGCCACCGGTTTAAGATCGATCAACATACTATAGCCGAAGTTATGCCCGTTTTACTGAAAAGTGGTCAGTCTGCCTCGCGAGAGGAAGCTGTCGAGGAGATGAAGGACTGTCGACCGACGGTGAACCCTTCACATTGGTCGACGGTGATGCTAGAATATGGGCTGAGCATATTTTATGACCGACTGAAGCCCAAAATCAACCACAAATTACAAGAACACCTTTGGACGACCTAAAACCCTATTTTTGTGTTTTCTAAGCCATTGTTGACGGCTAAGCTTTCTTTTATTCTTGTTCTGGGTTAGGAGGGAAAGGAGGAACTCATTCAGAGTCCTCCTGGAACTCCTTTGGTTTTTATTATCTATTTTATTGCAGTTTTATATCTACTCTTTCTATGATTTTCTGTGACAACTTTATATCTGAATAGTTCCACCTGTTAGGTGTAGAGTTCAAATAGATTATGAGGGATTAGCTCCAAATATAGAATTATTAGGTTGTGAAATTCATCAATAGGATGTTCTTACTGCTTGTGTTCTAGAGTCGCGAACTAGAAACCTGATCTCAAAATCATTAGGCACAAGTGATACCTTGGTCTTTTCTCTGAATAAATCCTCATTGAACTAGGATTGCTAAAAACAAGTGATAACTGATGTAGGAACCCTAGTGAGTACTTTATCAACCCGCGCGCAAAGCTTGCTAGAAGTGTGTCGATCGATATTCCAATAGAATAATCGATCGACGTCGTGAAAGGTGTATCAATCGATATTCCTCTAGAATCAACGATCGACACTTTCTAATTGATCGAAAAACAATAGTTGAGATCCTTATATCTTGTCAATAGACAAATCTAGAAAGCGAGAGCCGATCGATTTGTTCTTAATTGTTGAATTCTTTAACATCTTGCATACAACAATTAGTCTCTATATCATTATAATCCTGATTACCTAAATAGAAACCCTAGATCTAGCAACCATCCTTCCATCAAAAAAACCTCAATCAATTAGCCGAGCAACTGCCCTGCTCACCGCTGCAATTTACTATATTTACTGCTTTATAAACAATTAGCCTAGCTTAATCGTATAACTATTAGATCTTTTGTGTGCCCTAGCTCTCTGTGGATTTGATCATTAAGTACTACAACTCGACCTCTTATTTTAGAGAGTATAAATCACTCCTTAGGGTAATTTGAGTGATATCAAATTTGGCGCCGTTGCCGGGGAGCTTTGATCGCCATTAGATCTTGTCTAGTTAGATTTAGTCTAGGTTTTACTACTGTTAAAAAAAACTGATAAAAAATTTTCTTGTGTTTCAGGTACATACATATGAGTACCAGAAACAACAAGGGAATAGGGCTCTTACTAGTAGAGCCACGAGATTTGGAACGCGTGATCCATATGTCTAAGAGGGCAGTCGATACCCTCCAAGCAGCGATTGGCAGCGTAGAAATCCAAGCATCGATCGAACTGTTCATCCGCCGTCGATCGACACTGGTCATCCACCGTCGATCAACACTGTTCATCCACCGTCGATCGACACTGTTCATCCAACGTCGATCGACACTGTTCATCCCGCGTCGATCGACACTGTTCATCCCGCGTCGATCGACACTGTTCATCCCGCGTCGATCGACACTGTTCATCGCGACACTATTCACCAAGATAATTTTCACCGCGGCACTGTTCATCATGGTATTGTTCATCCGATGACCGACACCACTTGTTTGGAGGCAGAGAAGGTGGAAGTGCTCATGCTTAAAGTTGACGAGAATGGGATGCTGAGAGACGAAGAAGGTCGCACACGCAACGTCGCAGGACAATTAATTAATGCTCAGGGTGCTGTGAACCCTGATGTGATTTCATTTGCTGAGATGAATGACTTTGACCTGAGCCGAGAGTGGTGTAATTGGGTAGGTCAAGGCCCCTTCCAGGGTCTTCCTCACCAAGACCCATAAACCACATTGAAGAGCTTGAGGATCTCGTGTCAAGGAGTGAGCAGAATGAAGTGTCTGAATATCACATGCTCTGCAAGATCTTCCCCTATTCTATCTTTGGTGATACATTCAGCTGGTTCATTCAAGTAGAGCAAGAATCTCTAACCAGTTGGGAGGATATTGAAAGAGCCTTCCTTTACCAATTTCTTGATGATGCTGAAGCGACTCGAGAAAAGAAAAAGAATGATAAGTGGGACAGGCTTGTTGAAAGTTGGCAGGTAAAAAGGGAATATCAGATTCCGAGACAGTTGCTCGACTACATTATGGTAGAGGGTAATAAACAACACGGATTTGAAGAGATGAGCAGAGCAGAAGAAGCTGAGACTAGTTATCCGACCTCATAATCGATCGACACCAGCACCTCAACGTCTACCGACGGCAGGACTTCAACGTCTACCGACTGTACAACCTCAACGTCTACGTACGGTACGACCTCAACCTCTACCGACGATACGACCTCAACGTCTACCGACGGTACGACCTCAACGTCTACGGACGGTACGACCTCAACGTCTACCGACGGTACGACCTCAACGTCTACCGACGGTACGACCTCAACGTCTACCGACGGTACGACCTCAACGTCTACCGATGGCATGACTTCAACGTCTACCGATGGCACGACCTCAACGTCGATCGACGGTACGACCTCAACGTCGATCGATGACAAGACCTCAACATCGATCGACGGCTCGACACAGAAGAGCACCGATGTATCAAGTTGTGATCTTGTCCCAGATGTAGAGAGAGAGAGATCACTATGGAAGATTTCTTGGAGCTAGAGGATGTGGCACAACCTGAGAATCTGGATCACAAGTTGCGGAAGAAGATTGATGACCATCAGCACACTTCAAAAAGCGATCTGAAAACTTCACCAAAGGCTAGCATCGATCGACAGCATCCACCCGACATCGATCGATACCCACCCGGTTGCATCGATCGACATCAACCTGATGATATCGATCGACACCCAGGGTTGGATGAGACTTCAGGATATATAGTTGAGGAGGAACCGATTGAGGAAAGGATGTACATGTCTAACGCCTCACACCTTGCTGTCCCTAAACATCAGAGACCACCTATCTGGACAGAAGAAGCTGTTGGGTTTCACAAAAGAGTGAAGAGGATACATGATCATGTGAAGATTGTGGTTCCATGCGCTGTATTTGAAGCTGAATCTCCTATTCTACATGATAGAAGTATGAAGATCAGTTCTTACATTGAGGTATTGGATGATTATCAGCACGTATAAGCTTTTCAGAGAGGGTTGCGATTTAGAGATGAAGTCGATAATGGCCCAGCAGAAGCATCATCGATCAACACGGACCGGATACCATCGATCGACGCTACCACTTCTCCATCGATCGACACTGGACGCGTATCAGAGCAGAAGGAGTTCGATGTGTGTGGAAATCTTAGGGATGGGGATACCACCACGCGATCAGACAAGTCTAGGGGAAAGAAGAAGAGGAATTGGAAGAAGGGAAAAAGGATCAAGGACGGTCCTCAGGTATCATTGATCCCTCGCTTCTCAGATGGTGTCACGAAATCCAGAGTGCGCAACAGATACTTTTCACAACCATTTGCAAAGCTTCGGGCGCTCCTTATTGTTGAGATGATACACAAATGAGAAGAGTCTATGGAGGAGGCTTTCACACAAGAATGATAAAGCTTCAGAGAGAAAGCATTGAGACTTGTTTTGGAGCATGTTCTCATTCTCATCCGGACTAAATCCGATCTCCAAAGTCAAGCTAAATGACTATAACATAGCGCTGAGTTGGAGGTAACCCACTATTAGGTAATTTCTTTCAGTTCAGTTTAGATTGTTACTAATTAAAGTTTTTATTTATTGCAGGTCAAAAAAAAAAAGAGATCCGAGTAGACGATTATAAAATCGACCGATGAAAGCATGTTGATATCGATCGACAGTACAACACCTGCAGCGACCGATGGTAACTCCTTTCCATCGATTGACACTTAACCCGGTCAGTTATCGTTCTTACTTGTTAAATTGTGTACTTATGTTTATGTTATCACCATAACTTCGACTAGATATACACTGGGGACAGTGTAATTTAAGTTTGGGGGGATGTTTACCGATATTAGTGTGTTCATGAGTCTTATCAAAATGTTTTCAAATGAAAGGGATAATGAACTTATTAGATTTTTGTTTGTTATCTAAACACTTTTTAGCACCATTCTAGACTTACTGATTGCTGATAGTACTAAAGATACTAAAGTGGATCAATCTCAACTATTCACACTTACTGAGATTGTTTGAAGGAACCAAAACTGATTTCCAACACTAAACTTGGCACAACTGCTTGTCTTGGGGCTTGGTATACATGGGATCGGATTCTTAAAACAAGTCTGGAAGGTAAAGCCTTGTGTAGATTTATCACATTTTCTCTCTCTATTTCGACCCTAGATTTATTGGTAGAGATATTTATTTCGATTACTAGATCAGCTCTCGCTTATTCTAGCAAGTTCTAGCTCAGTAAGGATGGATTCAGGGTGAGATACAAGCTATCGCTTATGTCTACAATTCCTAGGGCAAGTTCTTGGTACCTAATCTAGAAAAATGCATTAATGACAATCCTAATGATGAATATCACTACTTAGCAATCTATAGTTGGGGCTAATCCCTCATAACCTATTTAAACCCTAAAATCTAACAAGAATACTACTTAGACATGATCAAGCAATTCATAAAAGCAATAAGGTATAAAATCTGCATAGATAAATAGATAGATAACAAAGGAGTTCCTATCACAAATCTCTTTGGATCTCCTCTCCAATTTAATAAAAATCCTAGAAAACCTTTGCTGTGAAAATAGTTAAACAAGAAAGCACACTCTGCCTCTAACATATTGGCAAAGCTAACATAATTAGGTTAAAACTCGTCAGGGGTAATCTTGTAAATTGATGAAGACTTGGGCTCTAAGTCGGTTGAGATTAAACGGGCTTTCTGCGTGCTTCACTGTCGATCGATGTCAAGATGTGAAAATCGATCGGTTATTCCTCTTCAATATCGACCGATGGTCGAGCTCGATGGTCATCTCGGGTGCTTACTCCAAATATCTCCAAAATGCTCCAAAATCATCACTTTCTTCCAAATCACTCCCGATCCAATAAATATTCTAAATAGATTCTATAATATAATAAATAGTAGTTAAAACACTTATAAACCATGGGTAAAAGTCGGTCAAATCCATGGTCTATCAACTCCCCCAGACTTACCCTTTTGCTTGTCCTCAAGCAAAACACATAGGCAGTCTCTCTGAGAGAGGTTTGAAAACAGCTGGGAATCATATGATTTAAAACATAGAATCATCACCTCTACAATATTGCAATCCACATATAAGAAGTCTTACTCACAAAAGCACATTATACCATATCCTAGCTTAGCAACCAAATTCACCTAGCCAACAACTTAGCAAATCCTGTCTGAAATTCCCCTCTACCAACCTCATTTCTTAGCATAAATAAAAGTGCTGGCTTTACCTAGGGAGTATCGATCACATGATGTAAGGATTTTCAAACAAGTATCTCGACCTGCAGGTAAAAATTAGTTCCTGTCTTTTAAAAAAAATGTTAGTTCCTATCCTCTCTCTCTACTAATTTTCTCTCTCAGTCAAAGTCTGCTTATATTTGCAAGATCATTGACCAAGATTGAACATGCTTCCATGAATCAAGCCTTAATGGTGGTTGCCCAAGTCTTGTTCACTTCTTTTTGACCTATATCCTAGGATTATTTGTGAAGCAAGCCTTAATGGTTGTAGCCACCAAGTCCTGTTCTAATCCTTTACCTATAGAATTTTAATGATGCAAGCCTTAATGGTTGTAGCCACCAAGTCATGTTCGAATCCCTTCCTAATAAATTTCTAATAGATATATATATATATATAATTATTTATTTATTTATTATTTTTTTTGTTTTTTGTTTTTTATCTATATCTATAATTTTAATCTATATTTCGAAAATAGAGAGAGAGGGTGATAAATCTATCTACATAAGGCTTTACCTTCCAGACTTGTTTGAAGAATCCGATCCCATGTATACCAAGCCCCAAGACAAGCAGTTGTGTCAAGTTTAGTGTTGGACGTCAGCTTTGGTTCCTTCAAATAATCTCAATAAGTGTGAATAGTTGACAGGTTGATCCACTTTAATATCTTTAGTACTATCTGCAATCAGTAAGTCTAGAATGGTGCTAAAGAGTGGTTAGATAACAAGAAAAAATCTAATAAGTTCATTATCCCCTTCTTGACTCAATAAAAACTTTTTGAAAACATTTTAATAAGACTCATGAATAAACTACTATCAGTAAACCTAACCCTTGACTTAAACTACACTGTCCCCAGTGTAAATTCAATCGAAGTTATGGTGATAACTAAATCATAAAGACTCAATGTAACAAGTTAGAACGATATACCAGACTGGAATGGATGTCGACCGATGTAGAGGTGTTGATATCGGTCGTGGCAGGTGATGTTCTGTCGATCGATGTCGGCATTGTTTTGTCGGTCGATACTCACGGCAATCGTCTACTCGGATCTTTTTTTTATGACCTGCAATAAATAAAAACCAATATAAATACTAGATTAATAAAACCAATTAAATATTACCTAAGAGTGGGTTACCTCCCACTTAGCGCTCTGTTATTGTCATTTAGCTTGAATTTGGAGGTTATTTGGCTAGTAGTGTTGAAAGCTAGAACTTGCTGGGAAACAAGTGTCCATCTCATCTCTGCGCTTGTTGAACCATGTACCAGTGAAATCTCGCATTGCTTCATCTCCTCTGCGCCATTTTTCCTTCATTGTTGCAGTTGTGTTTCTATCTTCTGCAATCTATCTCCAAGACTCTCAAGGTTGAACATATATTTTCTGAGTGTGGCGTAAGTATCAGCTGAGATCTCCTCTCCTTGGTTGTGTGCATCAGACATGTCTGATGTCACTGATATCACTCAAATTACCCTAAGGAGTGAATTACTCTCTCAAATAAGAGATTCAGATGTAGTACTTAGGGATCAAATCCAAAGAGACTCTAGGATTAGATAATATATTATGGTTTTGAAATAAATCTAGATTAAATGGTGTATAGTTTTAAAGCCGTAAATGGAGTGGTGAGCAAGTGTATTGCTCGATTGATTTGTTTTGGGGTTGTTAACAGTTGTGAGAAATAGCTAGATTCAGGTATATTCTTAGGTATGACAAGTAAAACTTAATTTGGGCCTTTAGGTGTTTATTTATGTTAATCATTCTTGAATTCAAACTTTAGATATAATCAATCCGATTATCTAATCTGGATCTCGGATTTCAACTCTCGTATGCTAATCACGAGAAAGTGTCGATCGATTATTCGTTATGAATATCAATTGATACACCTTTCAAAATATCAATCGACAGGGCTATCGCTGCGTCGATCGATACTTCTTCCAGAGAGCTTTACGGACAGGTTTGATCTAAATTCTCTAACTCACTAGACCAACTCTTGTCTGTATCTAGTCAGTTAGATCATGCTAGTTATTTTCAGGTATTGAGTCAAGCAATGGCTTGATCCCAATTAATCCTAAGATCTAAATTTAAAGGGTGATCAATCCTAAATTTAGCTTTAAGCATAACTAGATGAAAAAATTATATTTCTAAACACCCTAACAATTGTTGTTTTCAGTAGTACATTTATCAACCTATTGAGAAACCTAAATCTAACAGTAAAGACTACTCAGACATATTCATGGAACACATAATTATGATGGTCTGAATATTACTTAAATAAAATGAGTAAATAGAGTAAGCAACAAAATGAATAAAAACAAAGGAGTTCAAGATCTTCTCCGTTTTGCAGTGCTGATCTACCTCTCTAACTCTAAGCTCTCCCCTTTCAATGGTGGCTTCTTGCTTCCTCCAAACTAGGTCTAAAAAGGTCTCTAGGCAAGTCTGCCTCTAAAAAAGATACAAAACCCTAATAAATAGCCTAACAGGCGGCCAGAGACTTAAAATGTAATTATTAAACTTTTGTGAAACTTTAATTCTTCTAATTTGTCATTAACTCTAGGGTGGCTTCGCCGTTGATCGATATGAAGAGCTCATCATCGATCGATATTCTTTGGTAACTATCGGTCGATATTCTGACAAATAATCGACCATCCAGCAAAGCTCAGAAAGTCTCCAAATAGCTCCAAATACATCATTTTCTTCCAGATAGTACCTGAACCTGTAATTACTCTAAATAGACTGTATATAGTAATAATATATCTTTAAACACTCATAAACCATGGATAAAAATGGGTAAAATCCATGGTCTATCAACTCCCCCAGACTTACTCTTTTGCTTGTCCTCAAGCAAAACACAACAGAGCAGTCTCTCTGAGAGAGGTTTGTAAACATCAGAAATTCACATGATTTAAACCTTAGAATCATCACCTCGACAATATTGCAATCCATATCTAAAAAGTCATAATCACAAAAGCACTTTATACCATATCCTAGCTTAGCAACCAAATTCATCTAGCCAGCAACTTAAACAAATCTTGTCTGACATTCCCCTCTACCAACCTCATTTCTTTGCATAAATACAAGTGTAGGCAGGTAAAAGTTAGTTCCTATATTTTCTCTCTTTAGTCAAAGTCTGCTTATTGCAGGTTCATTGACCAAGATTGAACAGGCTTTCATGAATCAAGCCTTAATAGTGGTTGCCACCAAGTCATGTTCACTTCTTTTTGACCTTTATCCAAAAATTCATATGAATCGAACCTTGATGATTGCCGCCACCAAGTCCCGTTCGAATTCTTTTTGTTGCAATCCTTATGAAGCAAGCCTTAATGGTTGTAGCCACCAAGTCCTGTTCGGATTCCACCTAACTAACACCTAATTAATATAAAATTAAATATATATATATATATTTTTTCAATCTACCTATAAATCTAGGGTCGAAATAGAGAGAAAAAAGGTGATAAATCTACACAAGGCTTTACCTTCTAGATTTGTTTGAAGATTCCGATCCCATGTATACCAAGCCCCAAGACAAGCAGTTGTGTCAAGTTTAGTGTTGGATGTCAGCTTTGGTTCCTTCAAACAATCTCAGCAAGTGTGTACAGTTGACAGGTTGATCCACTTTAGTATCTTTAGTATTATGTGCAATCAGAAAGTTTAAAATTGTGCTAAAAGAGTGGTTAGATAACATGCAAAAATCTAATAAGATCATTATTCCCTTCTTGACTCAATAAAAACTTTTTGTTTGAAAATATGATTTAAAAATTCATGAATAAACTAATATCAGTAAGTACCTGCCCCAGACTGAATATCACTAACTTAAACTTCACTGTCCCCAGTGATATTCAGTCTAATATTGGTTGGTTAGAAAATAAATAATAACTACGACAAGAGAAAAGAAAGTTCGTACCAATCTGTCTCGAGCGTCGATCGATATATCCAACTCTCGATCGATCGACATAAGCGCATTACTGTCGATCGACGTAAGGACCTCATCGTCGTCGATCGATAGCGCCAAAACAGAAAATTTATGTGCTAGCTGCATCGTGTCAGTGTGTCTAACCCATAAGTATCAGTCAGCTAGGTTAGCTCTGTTAGACAATCCAAACACATGCAAAGTCAGCAAAATAAATAAACTCTAGTCTTAACATAGAATAATAAGTTCGAAAGTAAATCCTAATAGTACGAAAGTAAAAGAAAGCATAAGTAGATAGGGATAGAAATATGAGGACTAGTCCTCATCAGCAGTGTTGTTGCTGGAGGTGCATCTGCGCTGGCGTGATGGTCCTGCTGCTGACGGTGATCTGGCTCGCACACTTCTCCTGCTCGAACAGCGACATCTCGATACTCTGGCCCAGATGGCAGTGAGAGAATCATCTACGGCGCATTGGAAATCTCCCTCAGGGCGTGTAGACATGTCTGGCATAGGCGGGAATGGCGGGAGTACGGCCTCGGGCTGATGCGGCTGAGGTCTTCCAGGTCGCTGGACCGTGTAGCGTCGTGGCATGGTAGCTAGGACGCGGAGGAGGCGTGGGTCAGGGCGGAACTTAATTCTAGCGAGACCGTGTTCAAAATCCGTGAGCGTAGGAAGTGGCAACCTCACCAAGTGCGTGACGTTCTCGTCCATGAAGCACCAGACACGGTCTTCCTTGAGCCACTGAGCGCTCGTGAGATGCGCTGCGTCCATGTAGACGATCCGGTCATCCTTCTAAGCATCGACTAATGGAATTCCGCAATTTATGAAAATCGGGGTAAGTAGGCTCCCAACCGTCTCCTTCTTCCTTCCCTGTGACTGAAACGGCTTCATCCTAAGTTTGACCAGATGCTCAGCATAGACGGCTCCAATGTTGGGCCACACGTTGTCCGCGGGGTCCTCTATATCCTCCATGTGAACCAAACTCCTCACCATGTAATAGGCTAATGTGAGCTCGTGCACCCGAACCTTATTAGGTTCCATTTTGCACAACAGAGTGTTGGCAAGGACCTTCATGAAGTAGCGCATAGTCGGGTGACGAATATCTGTCTGAAGAGTTTTGGCGGACTTGAAGTAACCGGTAGCTATGTGCTCCCAGAATGTCGAAATCCCTGGGAATTCGGGTACGATGGTGTGCTGACGTTCGGTGTCGAACCCTTAGTTAGTGCAGAGAGTCGAGTAAGGGACTCTGTAGCGGATGCCGCGAATGAAGATGGTCAAGACACCCTCGTTAGCTCTCTTTGCCCTCTCATTGGCATAGTAGACATTCACCGTGGCCATGAACTGGCGGACCAGGTACGAGTAGAGAACCTGTGGGTTAGTGGCCAAGTTCCCCATACCCAGCTCTACGAACAAGTCCTCGAAGCCCGATTTGATGCCCAAAGCTCAGATCACGTCTGGATCGACGAACCGCGATGGCTCGATGGAGACCTTCAGCCACTCATTGTAGAATATGCTGTCATAGTCTTCCCATGTGTCCACGATCACGTGGTTTCTACATGCCGCACTCTTCGCCGCTTTACATATGTCGTCGAAGAGGTCAAAGAGCAGGATATGTTCGTCTTCGTGCTCGCGTGGCCAAGGGTATTGGTCGCGAACAGGTGGTGGTGGCGGAGCTGCGCTACTGCCGCCTACGTCGAACCTTCGCTTCGTCCTCCTTTCATACATCTGCAACAAAAAACCATAAACGAAAATAGGAGTTCAGTTCGGTTTGATGTTTTGGTGCGACAATCGATCGATGAAACGTGTGTATCATCGGTCGATTTCGCCTTCGCGGGAACCTGCAAAAACCCATTGATGCAATTCGATGTGCATGGCATATATAATCGGTTTAATCGATCAGTAGTCCCTATTCTATCACTCCGTTAGCATGAATCGATCTATAAGGGAACGAAAATCCCGGTTCTAGCTCATTCTCTATTTCAACCCTAGGAAGAACGAAAAATTAGAAAATTTCGTGTTCATACCATGATGATCCGTGAGTTTAGCGATCTAAACGGATAGAAGGTCGAAAATCGAGTGGATTGAGTGAAGAAATCTTCGGAATTGGCCGAAAAACGAGAGATAAAAGAGATGGGAGTGTGTTCTTAGGGTTTTAGGGTTTGTGTGAATGTCGACTTAAGTGTCGACTTAATATGAGCCCGCGTCTGTTCATTTACTATCAATCGATGACGGAGTGTCTTCATCGATCGATAGACGTTATGTTTTCAGCAGCTTCAGTTTTTTTTTTTTTTTTACTAAATCCTAATTATCGAAAGACTTGAAATGGGTTGCCTCCCATTCACCGCTTATTTTAAGTCTTTAGCTTGACTCGACGTTTGATTTTCTAATTATCGGGAAGGGCGTCTAAGTTTATAGGCCCGATATTTGGCAGTTTAGCCCAATAATGCTTTACTCGTTGGCCATTAACTGTGAATTCGTCTCCTTTATTATTTATAAGCATAATGGCTCCATACGGATTTATGTTCACAACAGTGAAAGGACCTGACCAACGAGATCGGAGTTTTCCGGGGAACAGTGTTAGCCGAGAGTTATATAGCAGCACTTGATCATTTGGTTCAAAGTGCCGGGAAATGATCTTTTCACCGTGATATGCTTTCGTCTTTTCTTTGTATATCTTCAAACTCTCGTAGGCTAAATGTCTAATCTCATCCAGCTCGTTGAGCTGCATGAGCCTTCTTTCGGCAGCTGGTTTGATATCGAAGTTTAATAATTTAATAGCCTAGGCTGCCTTGTGTTCCAGCTCGACTGGTAAGTGACATGATTTCCCATACAGTTGGTGAAAAGGGGTGGTTGCTAAAGGAGTTTTGAACGCAGTCCGGTATGCCTAGAGTGCATTATCTAATTTCCTAGACCAATCCTTTCGAGACGTTCCTACAGTCTTTTCTAAATTTTCTTTGATTTATCTATTCGAGACTTCTACCTGCCCGCTCGTCTGCGGGTGGTGTGGTGTAGCAACTCAATGGTGCACTCCGTTCTTCCGGAGTAGACCTTCAAAAATCTTGTTAATGAAGTGGGATCCACCGTCACTTATGACTACTCGGGGAATTCCGAATCTCGGGAAGATGATGCTTTTGAAAAGCTTAATAACGACAGACGCATCATTCGTTGGGGAAGCTACTGCTTCAACCCATTTTGACACATAATCAACTTCGACTAAGATGTACTTATTCCTGTAAGAGGAAGGGAAAGGACCCATGAAATCTATTCCCCAACAATCAAATACTTCTACTTCTAGAATAGATTTCTGTTCCATTTCATGTCGTTTACTGATTTTTCCTTTTCGTTGACATCTTTCGCATTCTGCTTTGAATGCATGAGCATCGCGGAACATGGTTGGCCACCAGAATCCTCCTTCAAGGATTTTTGATACCGTTATAAAGGTCGCGAAATGCCCAGCATAATCGGATCCATGGCATTGGAATAAAATGTCGTTTATCTCAGTTTCTGCGACGCAGCGTCTATACATCCCGTCAAAGCAGTGTTTGTAGAGACATGGTTTGTCCCAGTGATATCTCCTAACTTCTCTTAAAAACTTTTTTCTTGTATAGCCTCGTAACTCTTCGGGCTCTATGTCAGCAGCTAAATAGGTTACTATATCACCGTACCAAGGTCTGCTCTTTGAACCTTTCCCAACCACGTGCACTTCCCGATACAGACATTCATCTACGAGGGGAAACGCGGTCTGGGCACAGCTCATTGTATGCGACATTAACTTTTATATCGAAGGTGAGGGTTTTAGGATTCATCTTTTTGCTTAGATCATCTGAAGTGTCGATCGACATATTATCGTCGTCATTGATCGACCTGGTACTCTTGTAATCGATCGACATGGCATCGTTGTCATCGATCGACAGGTCCTCGGTAGTTAGACATACATTCCCGATGAATGAATACGTCTGGTAAACGTTTTCAGTTCGAAAGAACTCATCGATAGGGACGTCGTTTTCTATTCTTATCCGGGAAAGATGATCTGAAACTCCGTTTTCTATTCCTTGATACCACTCAAATTACCCTAAGGAGTGATTTATACCCTCTCAAATAAGAGGTCGAGTGGTAGTACTTAGGGATCGAATTCACAGGGAGCTAAGGAACCTAGGGATTCTAATATGATTCGTTAAGCAAGGATATTTTAAGAGTTTTAAAAGTAAATTGCACTTTTATATTGAACAAGTGTTTGTTCAATAGCAGATGTTTTGGGGTTTTGGTGCTTAAAAAGGAAATAGCTAGACTTAGGGTTTTTATTCAGGAAAGTTGGAATTATAATCCTATAGATGCCTAATGAGTTGCATTCATGATAATGTAAAGCTCAACTATTTGAACAACAAGTCTTTCGGCCTTTGCGAGCATTGACTTGTTGACTATTAACTAGATCTATGATCTCAACTCTCGTTATATTGATCTATAGAAAGTGTCGATCGATATTCCAATGGGGGTATCGACCGATACACCTTTTGCACCGTCGATCGATTATTCAAGTATGATATCGATCGACGCGCTCTAGTCAAGGTTTATACGCAGGTTGAATGAATGCTTACTAAGCTCACTAGATCAGCTCTCGCCTTGCTCATAGCAAGAAACAAAGTTCATTTAGAATGTTTTCAGGATGAGAATTAGCTATGGCTTTTATCAATCAATCCTAGGGCAAGTTCTAGGCAGCTAATCTAGACACATGCATTAATGAACAATTCCAAAGATGATTATCACAACTCAGCATTCTATAGTTGGGGCTAATCCCTCTTACCTATTTAAACCCTAAAATCTAACAAGAGAACTACTCAGACATGGCTAAGCAATTCATAACAATGGATAAGTATAAAAACTTCATAGAATAAATAAGATAAATATCAATGGAGTTCCAATCATAAATTATCTCTTTGGATCTTCTCTCCTATCTATCAATAAAACAATGAAACACACAGAAAAGCACACTTTCTAAAGCACACCTCTAAAGCACACTTTTCCTCTAACATGGCGGCAAACCATATATAATTAGGGTAAAACTCGTTAGAGGTAATCTTGTAAAATAGTTAAATCTTGGGCTTCAAGTCGGCTGTGACCAAACAGGCTTCTGCGCGCTTCGCTATCGATCGACACCATGACTTGTGTATCGATCGATTCTGGTTCTCCAATATCGACCGAATGTCGATCTCAATGGTCATCTCGGGTGCTTGCCCTCAAGCAAAACAAACAGACAGTCTCTCTGAAAGAGGTTTTAAAAACAGCAGGGACTCACAGGATTTAAAACTTAGAATCATCACCTCTACAATATTGCAATCCACATCTAAGAAATCCTAATCACAAAAAGCACATCATACCATATCCTAGCTTAGCAACCAAATTCATCTAGCCAGTAACTAAGCATAATCTTGTCTTTCATTCCCCTCTACCAACCTCAATTCTTAGCATAAAATAAAAGTGAAGGCTTTACCTTGGGAGTATCGATCACAGGATTCAAGGATTCTCAAACAAGTATCTGGACCTGCAGGTAAACATTAGTTCCTATCCTCTTTCTCTACTAATTTTCTCTCTTGGTTAAAAATCTGCTTATATGCAAGATCATTAACCAAGATTGGACAGGCTTCCATGAATCAAGCCTTAATGGTGTTTGCCACCAAGTCCTGTTCACTTCTTTTTGACATATATCCTAGGATTATTTATGAAGCAAGCCTTAATGGTTGTAGCCACCAAGTCCTGTTCTAATCCTTTACCTATGAAATTCTTATGAAGCAAGCCTTAATGGTTGTAGCCACCAAGTCCTCTTCGAATTCCTTCCTAACAAATCTCTAATACATATATATATATATTAAATAATTTTTTTTTTAGAAAATAGAGAGAGAAAGGGTGATAAATCTATATACACAAGGCTTTACCTTCCAGACTTGTTTGAAGAATCCAATCCCATGTATACCAAGCCCCAAGACATGCAGTTGTGTCAGGTTTAATGTTGGAGGTCAGCTTTGATTCCTTCAAAACAATTTTTAGCAAGAGTGGATAGTTGATAGGTTGATCCACTTTAGTATCTTTAGTACTATCTGCAATCAGTAAGTCTAGAATGGTGCTAAAGAGTGGTTAGATATCTTAGCAAAATCTACAAGTTCATAATTCCCTTCTTGACTCAATAATAACTTAATTTGAAAACATTTTTAATAAGACTAATAAGTAAATAAATATCAGTAAACCTCTCCCCCAGACATGAACTACACTGTGCCCAGTGTAAATTCAGTCGGAGTTATGGTGAGAAATAAATCATAAGGACTCAATGTAACGAGTAGAAACGATATACCAGACCGGAATAAATGTCGACTGATGTAATGATGTTGATGTCGGTCGATGCAGGTAGATAATGTCGAGCGATGTCGGCTTGTTCGTGTCGGTCGATACAGATGGCAATCGTCCACTCGGTTTTTTTTTTTTTTATGACCTGCAATAATTAAAAACCAAAATAAATAGTAAATCAATGAAAACTTAATAAATATTACCTAATAGTGGGTTGCCTCCCACTCAACGCTTTGTTATAGTCATTGAAGCTTGACTTTGGAGGTGTTTTGGCTAGTAATGTTGAGAACTGGGACTTGTTGGAAAGCAAGTATCTATCTCCTCTTTGCGCTTGTTGAACCATGTACCAGTGAAGTCTCTCATTGCTTCATGCCCTTTGCGCCATTTATCCTTCATTGCTGCAGTTGTGTTTTCAATCCTCTGCAATCTCTCACCAAGACTCTCAAGGTTAAATTGATGTCTGGTAGTGCGGCGTAAGTGTCAGCTGAGATCTCCTTTCCATGGTAAGGTGTGTTGGACATGTCTGATGTCATCTTTGGTACTAGCCGGCCTCGGTTTGTATCACTGTCGATCGATGCTGAATGGTTGGTGTCGATCGATTTGTTGATGCGTCTGTCGATCGATATCGATGCTTCTGGTCGACGTGCAATGTAACTCTGAATCTCCATCAATTCTCCATGTAGAGCTTCATCCTTGGAAGTTAATGCACTGATGGTAAGATCCATTGGGAAATAGATGTCATCGCATCTCCCATCAAGCCTCTCCTCTGTAGTTTCCAGAGCTCTGTAGATCCCTTCTACCAGCTGATCTATCTCTTCTCTGGTGTGGAAATCCGGTTAAGACTTCATTGTGTTTGGGCGTGGCGGATTGGTGTTGATCAATGCGGCCAGGCGGTTGTCGATCGATGCGTGATGGGGGATGTCGAGCGATGGTGATTGTCGGATGTCGATCGATTGTGGTCGAACAGTGTCGGTCGCGTTTTGAATTCTGGCTATGTCCTGCTTCATCTCTTCCATGCAAGTAGTTTGCCAACTTATACTATCATTCAATGGATAGTAGACACCATCAAGCTTCATCTGGAAGGCTTCTTTTTTCCTATCATGTTCACCACAGACGCCATAGAACATCTCATTGATCTCGTCCTTGGTGTAGATCTCTGGTACCAACTTTGTCTGTGTGAATTGGCTAACATGTTCAGGAAGACATATGTAGGCTGGTTCATCTCTTGAAGCTCTTTCTAGAAGTCTTCTGATATCCTTGTTGTAAACTGGGATGGTGTGTCCATCTAGTGACCGTTGGAACGTCTATGTTGATCGATGGATGATTTGTATGGCGAGATCGTTGTTTGAAGCTGTTTTCTATGCCACCAGCTACGTCATAGAACTCCTTTGTAGTCTTCTGTTCACTGTTGCTGCGTTGATGCATGAACAGATTGTCTGCTCCATTGGCTGTCTGAAGGATATCTGCAATATCTTCTTGGGATACGTGTAGTGGGCGGTCGTCTATGGCTTTTGCGTAGCCATTAGGGTCCCTGAAATTACCAAATTCGTCTGAAGTTAGATCCTGGTTATCTAATTTGTTTTTTTCGCTTACAGTGGTTTTCGGTATTGAATGGTTGTCGATCGATGTGGTATTGTTGATGTCGATTGATTGTTGAGGAAGCTGATCGATCGATTGCTGGTGACGAGTGTCGATCGATTTGCTGAAACGAGTGCTTTCCCAGGCAGCTTCTGCTTGAAGCTGATCTGTATCATCCCGCGTTTGCATGTTGAGCAGCTCCTCGTCAGTGAAGCTATCTTGTAGTTTATCTACTCCTGGTGTGTAGGTTACTGTTTCTACTGCAAAGCTCTCGTGGTGGTGGTCATCTGCCCAACTACCAATCGAATAATCTCCGTCTCGCACACGATTGAAATCAGTGTCAATCGATTTGTAGTAGGCAGTGTCGGTCGATGATCCTTTTCGGTATCGTTGGTGAGGTTGAGTGTCGATCGATGGCCAGCTCGTCCTGTCGATCGATGGTGCATTCCTTTTCCAAGAGGAATGGTGTAAGATGTTATCTTCCTCATCAAGAATGGCTTTGTACTCAATAGCTCATTCCTCCTCATAGTCTTCATCATACTCGTTTGTATGCATGTTTTGTCTGGTGTAAGCGTCAATAGCGGAGTTGTAGTAGTCATTCTCTCACTCACCTGGATTTGTGTCGACCGATTCTTCATGTTGTATGTCGGTCGATTTCAGGTTACCACTATCGATCGATGTTGCTGTGTGAGTCTCGATTGATTCTCAATATTCAGTTTCGAACTCATCTCCACAGTGGCAGGCTGCAATTATTCCTGGATCATTGATTCTTCTGGAGATCGTCTGTGGTTTCTTGACTGGGATAGGGTCATAGTGGGCATTAGGATCGATGAGTGTTAGACACAACTGGTTGGTTTGCAAGTTGCATACTGCTCTCATGGTTGACAAGAAAGCTCTCCCAAGTAGTAGAGAAGAGTTCCAGTTTAACTTGATGTCCAAGACATGGAAATAAACTGGAACTAGGGCATTACCAATCTGCACCTGTAGGTCTCTCACAATTCCTCATGAACTCTTCTGGGAACAATCCACAAAAGTAAACAATTCCTGCTAAGGCTCCACCTGCAGACCCAGATGGTCTGCCATAACCCTAGGTAGGATGCTAACTGATGTTCCTGTGTCGCACAAAGCATGTGGGAATTCAATACCCTGCACTGTGCATGGTATTGCAAATTGCCCAGGATCACTCTTCTTCTTCAATGTAATCCTTCTCCTCATCTTTTCTCTAGCTTCACAGAACATTCTCCTAATGTCTTCTTCTTTCTCTCTGGTTTCTTTGAAGAACATCCACAATCTATGGCTGTAATAAGCTTTTTCGAATGGCTTATGTAGAGGAATCCTGAAGACTCTCTTTTGGAAATTTTCCTTTTCCTTTTCATTAGCCCCCCTCTTCAGATTTTTCGCCACTTTTTCCTCTCTTCTCCTTAGGGTTCTTCCAGTAGAAACCCTATCTTCTTCCATAGGATCATCTCCATCATCTGAAGGTGTCCTGACACGCTCCGGAGGTTGCTATGAAGGTTTAGGTTTGGGCCTGAGTGCGTTAAGTCGTGCCACATCGATCTTTGGCATCTGCACTCGGTAGGTGATAGGGGCTCGTCGATCGATAGAAGGTGATGGGTATCGAGCGATATTAGCTTCTGAGTGTCGATCGACATTGTTGTTGGTATGTCGATCGATTCGGACATTGTCATTGCTGCCAACTCCTCGTTAGTTAGAATCTTCACGGCATTGCAAGATGCGGTTGACTCCGTAGGTATTGTCGATCGATGCTCTGGTAATTCTGTCGATCGATTCTGATTGGTGTATGTCGATTGATGCTCGGTGGTTGGTGTCGATCGACACCAATGTGACCCACCGAAACTCATCAAAATTTCTACCTCGAAATCGCCTTCTTGCAGCTTCTCTTCCTTCACCACTTGCCAAAAGTCATCCTCAATAATGGCATTCACGTGGTGCTTCATCACATCATCACATCATCTCCTACTCCTCTTGTTGAAGCTTCCTTCCTCCTAATAGCATCTTCTGTCTGCACAACCTGTATCTCCATCTTCTTCACATGAGAGCTCAAAGTCTCAAACTTTGTGTTCAGGTTAGTGTAGACATAATCTATCTTCCCATTGAAGTCCACTGTCATTCGCTGCTATGCCTCAAGAACTCAATCGAGCATCTCTTCAATCTTGCTCTCTTGAGTAGGAGGCGGTGGCTTCTGGTAGTAGGAACTTCCAAAATTCTTGTTGTTGCTGTAGCTGTTGTTGTAGGGTTTCTGGGAATGCAAGTTTTGGTTGAAGTTACTCCTATTTCCATAGGAATTTATGTTTCCACCCTGGTTTCCTTGAAATCAAGCTCCACCAATGTAGTTTACTTCTTCTTCCTCTGTTCCACCCTCTACATCTTCTGCATCTTCAACGAAGCTAACCTGCTTCTTGAGAAACTTGTGAACACTGTCCAGTTTTGCCTTCAACTCATCCATCTGATCATTCCCAAGGATGGTGGCAGATCTCTTCCTCTCAAAATCAGTGTTCTTGGTGTTGTTGTTGGACGCTAGATTTTCAATTACTTTGACTGCTTCCTCTAGATTCCTGGTGTTGAAGTTTCCATTGTTGGAAGCATCAAGAGCCATCAGGTACTGCACCGCGATGCCTCTGTAGAAAGTACTGAGTAGCTGTACTTCATTGAATCCGTGGTGTGGACAGTCTCTCTGGTAAAACTTGAATCTGATCCAAGAGCTTCTGAATGATTCTGTAGGCTCCTGAGTAAATATGGCAATCTTGCTCCTCAAGTCTTCATCACGTGCCTCATCAAAGAAATTGCATAAGAATGCACTCTTGATTTCGCTCCAGGATTTAAGAGATCCTGGTTGTAACTGCTTGAGCCAATGCAGAGTTGAATATCTGAAAAGCTTGCATAACAGGTAGTCCTCAGAGACTCCCTTGACTCTAATAGCAGAAATCAGATCCTCGAACCTCTCCAGATGGTCCATAGGATGCTCGTGGGACAGTCCATGGTAGGGCAACTGTCCCAAAAGTGTCTAGTACTGCGCTTTCAGCTCGAAATCCCTCTCGATGGTAGGAGGAAGGATGGCTGATCTGTTGGTGTAGTAGCGATCTGGAAGGTTGTAGTCAGCCAACGTCTTGGGCTGCGCAGCCTCATCTACAGGTAAGGTAGTACCTGTAGTAGTAGCATCAGGCTCAGGGATTGCAGCCCCCTGAGCATCTATTCTCTGACCTGCTGCATTACGCAGATGACCCTCCTGGTTATGCAGGTCTCCATTGTTGTCCCGAACAAGTATCAAAGGTGCAACCATTGCTCGCGGTTCAGTATCGATCGATGTCCGAGATGGAGTCGATCGATGTCGAGTGAAGGTTATCGGTCGACGAAAGGTCTATTTTGTCAATCGATAGAGAGCACGCTTCCTTACGGATCGTGCGTTCCAAACTTGCTGGATCTGGTGAGAATATCAGTTGGGTTTCGTTGTTGCTTCTGGTACTGCTGGGCATGTACCTGAAAATCCAAGAAAAAATTTTCTGTCAGAATACTTAACAAAAATTAGAAAACAGGCGATCAAAGCTCACCGGCAACGGCGCCAAATTTGGTACAACTCAAATTACTCTAAGGAGTGATTTATACTCTCTCAAATAAGAGGTCGAGTTGTAGTACTTAGGGATCAAATTCACAGGGAGCTAGGGAACCTAGGGATTCTAATATGATTTGTTAAGCAAGGATGTTTTAAGAGTTTTAAAAGTAAATTTCAGTTTTATATTGAACAAGTGTTTGTTCAATAGCAGATGTTTTGGGGTTTTGGTGCTTAAAAAGGAAATAGCTAGATTTAGGGTTTTTATTCAGGAAAATTGGAATTATAATCCTATAGATGCCTAATGAGTTGCATGCATGATAATGTAAAGCTCAACTATTTGATCAACAAGTTTTTTCGGCCTTTGCGAGCATTGACTTGTTGACTATTAACTAGATCTATGATCTCAACTCTCGTTATATTGATCTATAGAAAGTGTCGATCGATATTCCAATGGGCGTATCGACCGATACACCTTTTACACCGTCGATCGATTATTCAAGTATGATATCGATCGACGCGCTCTAGTCCACTTTAAGCGCAGGTTGAATGAATGCTTACTAAGCTCACTAGATCAGCTCTCGCCTTGCTCATAGCAAGAAACAAAGTTCATTTAGAATATTTTCAGGATGAGAATTAGCTATGGCTTTAATCAATCAATCCTAGGGAAAGTTCTAGGTAGCTAATCTAGACACAGGCATTAATGAATAATTCTAAAGATGATATCACAACTCAGCATTCTATAGCTGGGGCTAATCCCTCCTAACCTATTTAAACCCTAAAATCTAACAAGAGAACTACTCAGACATGGCTAAACAATTCATAACAATGGATAAGTATAAAGACTTCATAGAATAAATAAGATAAATATCAATGGAGTTCAAATCACAAATTATCTCTTTGGATCTTCTCTCCTATCTATCAATAAAACAATGAAACACACAGAGAAGTACACTTTCTAAAGCACACCTCTAAAGCACACTTTTCCTCTGACATGGCGGCAAAGCTTAAATAATTAGGGTAAAACTCGTCAGGGGCAATCTTGTAAAATAATGAAATCTTGGGCTTCAAGTCGGCTGTGACCAAACGGGCTTCTGCGTGCTTCGCTATCGATCGACACCATGACTTGTGTATCGATCGATTCTGGTTCTCCAATATCAACCGATTGTCGATTTCGATGGTCATCTCGGGTGTTTACTCCAAATATCTCCAAAATGCTCCAAAATCATAACCTATATTATAGAGCCTAAGTATTAAATTGGAGAGAGAATAAATAATTTATGATAAGGGCCACGACCCCATACCTTTGGAGACATTTGGTGGTTATGATGTGCAATATTGAGGAACTCCCAAGAAGGAACAATGAGGCCGTGTCCAATATCAAACCATCTGGTAGTATAAGGTTGCATATAATTAATAACTTAAGTGAAACAAAAGTATTAGTTGTTAAAATATGGCACAACCAACTACGGGAGAAACAACTCACTCATTGGAATTGACCTCCCTGGCGACATCAATGAGCAATCTCTCGAGATCCGGAATTTTGTTGTTGGTTAGAGCAATCTTGGGATCACATTGGTAGTCTTGGAAAGAGTTTGGGAGGGTCATCGGCCTTTTACTCTTGCGCACCTCGTTGTTGTCTCTCTATACTAGTCCCTCCAGTAGAACATACTCGAGAGGTTTGACATTGAAAACTGTGTCGGGAATGGGTTCCTGCGTGACGCCAAATGAAAAGGAGGGAATTTCAACCTAATGTTACATCCAGAAAAAGAACAATATAACAAAAGGAGACTTGCATATGTGAAATAAAGTTTAAAATATATTTCAAAAAATGTTATCGCTTGGGGTTACCTTTTCTGAAGCAGGATAACAAGAACCATATTGAGGTTCAAGACCTGTAGCAGGGGTGTCTTTTAGCCCTGGGTGATCATCTCTGGCTGGATCTTTGGAAGAATTAACAAAGGTAGAAGCCTACAGTATGGTGGGAATAATAAGATTAGTAAACACAATGCAAAAATAAAACCTTATACGGAGAGAATGTTAGCAAGCATTAAGCATGTTGGCCTCTACAGAAAAATGTAACAGCAAATAAAGACTGTAGAGGAATTGGAACCTTCTCCGGTACATACTGTGTTTCCTGAACTTGAGGGTCCATCTCTGTGGGGAGCGGGGAGCGGTTCTGCGGTGGGAGATTGGGTATCCTGGGCCTTAAGAATAACAATGGCGGGTGTCCAAAGAACAGTATCAGGAATTAAAGTAGTTAGTAAATACATAATAATGTAACAGCAACAAAGGGATTTACAGTGAACGTTACCTTCTCAGGGACAAACTGTTATCAGGAGCTTGGGATCCATCTCCGGAGAGAGCTGTTCTCCCGATGCCGGGTGGGAATCATGAGCCATAACAATAACAAAGGGGAGATACGAGATATTAGAGAAAGACATCTAAGCAATTGTAGAGAAAACGGTGGGGAATGGTAGCCACCTGCTCAACGGAATGTGTGGCGTTAATATCATCTAGCACTTCAGCAACTGTGTCCTCGGGGCCCCTCTCTTGGCTGCCAACTGCATTGACACTAGTAGGTGGGGTGAGGAGGTAGGGGATGCAGAGTTGGTAGAAGGAGACATAGGTTTCCC
This sequence comes from Brassica napus, assembly GCF_020379485.1. Lineage (NCBI taxonomy): Eukaryota > Viridiplantae > Streptophyta > Magnoliopsida > Brassicales > Brassicaceae > Brassica > Brassica napus. The sequence continues at coordinate 21,952,673 of NC_063447.1, forward strand.
AAGAAATTCATTTATTTCCTTCACCACAGCTTCATGCATGCTTTAGAAACCATCCACTAAAGAGTTGTCTCGTTTCCTGCTTTCTCTGTTCAGCTAAAGAACCAAATCAGATAGCCAGCTCGTGGAGTGGACTAGTAACCAGATCAAGACTGAGAGCACAAGAGAAGAGCCTCCAACACTTAGCCAAATCCGATCGATAGAGCACAAGGATTTCCAGTGGACGGAAGAATGTGAATCCGCTCTCTAAGAGCTAAAATCGTATCTCACCACTCCTCCTCTCCTGTCCAAGCCACTACTCGGTGAAGTCCTGCTGCTATATCTAGCGGTCTCCGAACACGCCGTGAGCGCCTCTTAGTTCGCGAGCAGGGAAACAAGCAGCTACCAATCTATTACGTAAGCACGGCTCTCCTAGATGCGGAGACCCGTTATAGCCACCTAGAAAAGTTAGCCTTAGCCCTGATAGTCACCGCTCGCAAGCTCCGACCCTACTTCCAGGCTAATTCAATTGTGGTTGTTACCTCCTTCCCTGTAAAGTTGGTCCTCCACAAACCAGAAGTCTCCGGACGCCTAGCCAAATGGGCCGTGGAATTAGGGGAGTACGACGTAATACTTTGACCCGCCATGGCTATAAAGTCACAGGTCCTAGCATACTTCGTGGCTGAGTTCTCCCCTGCCTTGCTCCCAGCTCTGGAGCAGGAGGTACGCCTCCGAGGCGAAATTAAGGAAGAGGGAGAATGGATCCTACACGTTGATGGATCCAGCAATGTCAGAGGAGATGGAGTAGGGATAGTGCTTACACCTCACCAACGGGAAACACAGCCTTAAGGGCCGTGAGATGCAACTTCAAAGCAACCAACAACGAAAGCGAGTATGAGGCCCTAATCGCAGGCCTAACCCTCGCCCATCAAATGGGGGCAGAGAACATCGAGGTTTTCGGCGACTCCCAGCTGATAATCAACCAGGTACATGGGGAGTACCAAGCAAAAGACGACAGCATGATCCAGTATCTGGCGGTCGCTAAGGAACTAATCAAGAAGTTCAAGAGCTCAAGCTCACTCAAATCCCCCGGGAACAGAATTCACAAGCCGACGCCCTGGCTAATCTAGGGTCCGCCCTTGAAACGAATTGCCAGATGAGTATCCCCTTGCTCGTGCTTCAATGACCAGCTACCCTGGAGGAACCCCCATCAAAGGAGGTCTCTGCCGTCGAAAAAGGCGAAACCTGGATGACCCCCTTGACATCCTCCCGGAAGACCGTAGCGAGGCCAGAAAGATCAAGAAGCAAGCCATGAGGTATCCCAGGAGAAGCTGTACCGGAGATCTTTCTCTGGCCCATACCTGAGGCGTGTCACACCCCGAGAGGCCGCTAGAATCCTTGTAAAACTACATGAAGGAAATTGTGAATCCCACTCTAGTGGCCGAAGCCTGGCGCTCAGAGCCAGAAGGGCTGGTTACTACTGGCCCATGATGGCCGCCGACGCTGTTAGACAAGCCAAGCACTGCGACCAATGCCAAAGGCACGCTCCAGTCTCCAAGCTTCCCTCAGCGAACCTCAAGTGGGGCATGGATATAGTAGGTCTTCCTTCTGATAGTCACTGACTACTTCTCCAAGTGGGTCGAAGCAAAAGCGCTCAGCCGCATAATAGATCTCCTGCTCCGCAAATTCCTGTGGACCTACGTAATCACTCGCTTCGGGGTCCCCCACGAGATCGTCACCGACAATGAACCCAAGTTCACGAGCCAAAACTTCAAGGAGTTCTGCAAGGACTGGGCCATAAAACTAACTTTCGCCACACCCCGACACCCCCAGTTTAACGGACAAGCCGAGTTCACGAACAAAACAGTGGTCAACATGCTTAAAAAGCGACTGGAAGGCTCTCACGGGAAGTGGGCAGAAGAACTACACGGAGTCCTTTGGGCCTACCGGACCACTCCTAGAACAGCAACAGGGGAAACCCCCTACTTTCTATTCTACGTCTCTTAGGCCATTGTACCTACAGAAATGCACTTAAGAACAACGGTGTCCGAATCTACCTCTCAGGAGGAAAATAACGAGCTGATGGCGCTAAGCCTCGACCTGCTCGATGAAAAAATAGAGGCCGCTTGACTGAGAAACTGGTCCAACCAGCAAAATGACGTGAGGACGTATAACAAGAAAGTCAGAACCAGAACCTTCCAGCAAGGGGACTGGGTTCTACAACTGTGGGAACCGAAACTCACACTGTCGATTTCCGTAAAATAAGGAAACTTATGAAAACCCTAATTTTCCAGAGGACCCCGGATCTCTGCGAGAGCCAACGACAAGTAACCAAATAAATGCGGAAAATATGAGAAAACATGATAAAACGAATTTACAAAGAAAGTAGATCTTATTTCGAATTCGCGTAAGAGCGTTGCGATCATTACAAGAGAATACAAAGGCTTTGGCCGCAGGGGCCGTCAGCGAGTTACCTAGTTCTAGCAACATGAAACCCTAATCCTAGTTGAGTCGCAGCTCGATAACAAAAGACAAAAAAGATATCTAAAAGGCTTTGATTGATTTCGGACTGAACCTTATGAAAGGCTGCCTACGTACCCCTTTCGAGGATCAAGCCGAACGTAGTTCAATTGGTAGAGCTGGATAGGAGATCGAACTGGCTAGGCGAGTTCGTCTAGTGATTGAGTGCCAGTCATAGAAACCGAACTTGTCGAGAAATAAGCCTCAGTTTCTAAGTGCAGAGAGTTCTGAGTCTAAAAGAGTTCCCCCCCATGCCTCTCACCTAGGACTCCTTATATACTCGCTCCTAGGTCGGTTTACGCTTTTTCCTCTTCTGCCCTTAAGCCGTCATAACTTAAAAATGGAGATATTCCGTTTTCCCGATTTTTCTAATTATCTTCGAATACTTCATATTTATCCGCGGAAACTTGACATTTATCTTTCCTTGCGAACCAAGCATAAACCGTCCTACGGTTTATGGGCTTTTGGTTAAGAAATCGTAAGTGGGTTTCGAGTCACGTCCTAGGTCTCTTTGGGCCGTTGTTTGACTCGAAACGTTTATTACAGCTTCTTTCGATAAAAACGAACTTTTCGCGGTTTTTATCGTAAAGTTTGATTGATGACTTCAAATGACGAGAAACATGAAATGGGTTGGCTACAGTCTTTGGGAGATAGCATTAAAGAGTAGACGAGAATGCATGGATTCGTGTCGTATCGATTTTTAAGAAAGCACGGTCGCTACGTAGCGACCGAGTCGTGTTCGTGCTCAGTCGCTACGTAGCGACCGGGCTTCGGGGAGAGCTCGGTCGCTACGTAGCGACCGAGCTTCGGGGAGAGCTCGGTCGCTACGTAGCGACCGACCCGTGTACCTGCTCTGTCGCTACGTAGCGACCGAGCTTCGTTGAGAGCTCGGTCGCTACGTAGCGACCGAGCCGTGTATGTGCTCGGTCGCCACGTAGCGACCGAGACGTGTACGTGCTCGGTCACTACGTAGCGACCGAGCTTTATTGAGAGCTCGGTCGCTACATAGTGACCGAGCACGCTACGAAGCGACGGAGCACGCTACGAAGTGACCGAGCACGCTACGTAGCGACCGAGCACGCTACGTAGCGACCGAGCACGCTACGTAGCGACCGAGCACGCTACGTAGCGACCGAGCACGCTACGTAGCGACCAAGCACGCTACGTAGCGACCGAGCACGCTACGTAGCGACCGAGCTTTGGTGAGAGCTCTGTCGCTACGTAGCGACCAACTTTTGCGCTGGTTGCTACGCGGCAACCTTGTTCGCGTCTTTCTCCGATTCTTCGTGAATGTGTTTTCTCCGCAAGATTCTTCGTAAAAATAGTTCTTTTTCTAAGATTTATTTTACGTAAAAACGTTCATGCCAATTTTTACGGACTTTCAGACATTGATTCTGTCGTGACCGATTTTGACCCCAACAACGACGAGCAGAAAAATGACGGGGAAACTCACCCTATGGTGGGAAGGACCCTATAAGGTCATTGAGGTGCTGAGAGCAGGCGCCTACAGGCTGCAAGATAGCAAAGGTAAAATACAACCCAACTGCTGGAACGCCCTGCACCTCAAAGCCTATCATTTTTAATACGGTCTCCGGATCATGATTTCTATACTACTATATTCTATTTAAGCATTATGATTTCCTACTTCTATGTATGCTAAACGTCTCTGGACAAAGCCTATAATAAAATAGTTCCGACTATAAAACCAGAGGGGAAATCAGTATACTTAAAGGGGCATACGAGCTGGATCAGATCTCCAGAGACCTCCGATCCTGGCCAACCCTCACAAACGTGGCACGACCACAGTTGCACGCCCACAAAGAAACAAAACGGGTATGAGACATAAAGCAGGAATGGGTATGCGCAAGCCTGAGTATGCTGTCAAAACTACCTAAAACCCCTGTGCAGCCTAAGGCGCATCGGGGTCCCCAGAATACCAACGTGAAAAGTACCTGTAGTAAAACGCTACGAGCTACACAATACAGGGAACACATGGTATATATTCATTGCAAAAGTACTGTGAAATACATGGAGCAATCTAAATCCTGCTTCTCCAGACGTGGAAAGCAGCGTAAGCCTGACACTTGGGTCATAACATCCACACCAGCACCCTCTAAGCCTGTCAGTGACTTTCTGTAGAAGTAGAATACAACATAGGAACTCGATTGTGGCCAGGTTCCGAGCGGCAGAATGCGAAATTCAAACAGGTACCGGTAGTAGTCTTGCCTAGGAAGGCGGAGTACGGTCCCTATGAAAAACAAAACATTCCGGGTTCCAAAGGAACTCCGGGTCCTTATGCGAGCCCCCGATCTAAAGAGGAAACCCAAGGTTCCCTAAATGATTCCGGGTCCTACGCATAAAATTGAAGGAAGAACCTCCGGGTTCCCCCATAGCCTCAGGGTTCCAATCAAAGAATCCCAGGATCTAAAAAAGAAACCCCGGGTTCCTATGTGGACTCAGGGTTCCAAAGATAAAAAGAAGTTAGAACCTCTGTGCAGCCTAGGGCGCATCGGGTTCATTACAACTTCAAAGAACCTCCGGGTTCCAACCAGCGATCTCCGGATCCAAACCTTCGGGTTCCAACACGGCCTCAAAGGCGTAATACGATTCTAGAAAAAAGGGTAGAACCCATCTGCAGTCTAAGGCGCATCGGGGTCGTTACATCCCTAAAGGACCTCCGGGTTCCCACACGACCTCAGGGTCCAAGTACACTAGGATCCCGATACGATCTCCGGATCAAAAGGAAAAAACATGTACCCTCATACGACCTCTGGGTCCAATCACAGAAACCTTCGGGTTCCAACTACGATCTCCGGATCTAATTAGAGAATCTCCGGATTCCTACATTGCCTCCGGGCCCCACCCTCGGTCTCAGGACCTAGAGAAAAGACCTCCGGGTCCCAGATAAAAGACCTCATGGTCTGACGGGAACCTCCGGGTCCCAAACGCGATCTAAGGATCCAAGGAAAGCCTCTGCTCCTCCACAACCTCCGAGCTCCTAGATGACCCCCGGGTCCTCACGCAACGTCCGGGTTACGAGATCATTCAACCTACGAGATCATTCAACCTACGAGAAAAGAAGGATCATAGACTTCAAAATCCCGCTCCAATCGAGAAAAAGGCGAAATGATGTTTTCTTAAAGAAAGAGAGTGCAACAGCAAGGAATAAAATGGTAAACCATGAAGCATCATTATTCATAAAATCAAGGAGCGGGCTATAAAGAGCCCTTATTCAAAAGAAAGCGACAAAAACCAAAGTCTCAAAAGATAAAGATCAATCAGAAAGAAGGTCCCTCAGAGAATCGCGATCCTATGACAGATCTCGGGGTTGCACCCTGGGAGAAACTCTCCGATCGATGGTTAAACCCTCCAAATAAAAACAGATGACGCAGATATTCCTCTTCCGGATTCCAATGATCTACGCGCTTCTCCAGCCATTCCTTCAGAAGCTCCCACCTAGCCGAAGCTTTCACTTGTTGAATTAGTAGATCCCAGCAAGTCATCATGTCTTGCACCTGGCCACAGAGAAGGAATGCCTCGCTAGTCAATCTCAGATGAGCATTTGCCAGAAGGTCGACATAATCTCGGCGCTTGTTGACGAGATAGAAGATAGACTCCCAGCCGATAAAGCGGCCCTCGCTAGTCTTGGTGGAGGAGTATAAGAAAGACGCCGCTTCCGCGCTTTAACCTTCTGATACTCGTCATAGACAACCGATACCGGAGACCTTGCCACGTTCCCTAAAGCAGAAATATATATATCATGAGAAACAAACAAAGACAGAGTCTCATCAGATAGAAACGGAAGGCTTACCCCAAACGCGACTATGACGTAAGGCCACCCTGCTCACCAGAAAAGTCACCCAGCGGAATCGCCGAGGAATTCCCGTTATAAGCTTCACCACTGCTTCTCCAGCGAAGGAGACCGGGCGATACACATCTGACAAAGAAAGAGCTAAAACGTCAGGATCAAGCTCCTGAAAGGATGGTAAAATTCAAAACTCAGAAGAAAAACTTACCCACTGTTAGGGGAATTTTGTGTAGGATCTTTTAGAGTACTGTTCTGAATGTCTGTCTGGCTGCCCTTCTGCATTTTGGACTTCGGGGGAGATCTCAGGGTTCTGAGCAGCTTCCCAAGCCCTGAATAAGTCGGTTACTTGACTTTGTAATCCGTCGAGTCGCCTTTGAAGCTCGGCTTCTCTTGGAGTAGCTTCTAGTAGATTATCTTGCTCATCCACCGCCATCGTCACGTAGTTTAGATTACCCCCTCCTTCTAGCGCCAAACTGTTAGGGGATTTTTGTGTAGGATCTTTTAGAGTACGGAACGATTGATAAGCTAGTATCCTGAGTTAGTTTGAAGGTATTTCGTAAGGATTTGAGAGTAGTAAAAGAGAAAGAGACTTGAAGAGATTTTTATTGAATAGAACAAGCAAGGATTACAAGATATTGGGTAAGAACCCTAACCCTAGCCGTCTAAGCCTAGTCTCTAAGTTTAAAAGTAGTGATCCCTTGTTCTAGGTTTGGGTTCCCCTTATATAGTTGTCTTTAGGTCGGTTCTTGTCGCTTGGAGTAGGTGGAAGTCTTCCATATTCGGAAATATGGAAGGTTCTCCTTATCGGAAATTTGCCATTTCTTGGAGCAGGGGGTGGTCCCTGGGACCTATCCCTGGGTACCCGGTAGCGGGGACCTGGAGCGTTCCTTAAACGGGGACCCGGAGGTCAGGGTCCTGCCTGGGCTCCGGAGAAAAATGATATTTGAGTATTTTTCCCCAACAGTTTGCCCCTTATTTCTCGATTTCGTAATCGATTTCGAGGAATAACCTGTGCACTCGAGTCAACCGGAGTTGCTCATTCTTAGCAGGTACCCCCTCATGCAGGACAACGTTCTAAGGATTTGTATCTCGGATCCTTTATAGACCGGAGTCGTACTTCGGACCCGAGCGAGAGACGGCTCTTCTGTGGCGGACCTACTCTTAGTGATGCTTCCTTGGACCCTTGAATCTGTTGTAGAGGGTGGAGTCTGGATTTTGGATGATCTCTTCTGGGGGTTCTTGGATAACCCGGGAAGTGTCCCAGCCCGATATCTCGAGGAGGAAATTTCTGGCATATATCCATTTTTGCAAAATCTCGTGAAATAATCATTTCTTCCGCGAAGGTCGTTCTTTCCTTTTTCCCGAATCTGGCCGCTTTTGAGGATCCTTCAGAATATTTGGAAATATGAATATTTCCTTTTCCAGCTCTAAGGGAAGAAAGACTTGGCATATATAAGGGTTTGCAAAGCCTTCGAGTGACTCCAACCCGTCTTGAGCTTTCGGTTTTCTGAGATGAATCCCGATATCCCGGCTTTCCCATCTTTGTTCGTGGGTGGTCGTACAAGGCCACGTCGTCTCTTTGCCGACCCCTTCTCATCCCCTACTCCTGCCTGGGGAGAGGTTCCAGAAGCTTACAATGAGGCAGTCCCGATGGCACTTCTGAGGAAGCGCTGCTCCTACCTTCTCGATGATGGCCCGCGTTCCGAGATCCAGGAGTAAGATCTTGCCAATATCCTGAAAAAATTTGCGATCCCTCCTTCGGTGGTGATGAGATGTCCTTCCGAGTTTGAACGAGCCCCGGATGGAGGGGCTGATGAGATAGCCGTTTATGAAGCATATCTGGAGGCAGGTTTCCGGGTTGGTGTCCCTTCCATCGTAGCTGAGGTGTCTTCATTCTTTGGGTTCTGTCCTTCTCATCTTACTCCTTTGACCTGGAGAACTTTAATGGCTATTCAAGTTCTTGGGGAGTTTCATGGTTTTGTTGTTGGGGTGCCCGAAATCTTGTATTCCTATTACTTTGCTCCACTGGTGAGTAAGCCGGGATTCTATCATCTTCGATCTCGTGATGGCACTCCTTTGGTAGAGGAACCCTCAAGGGTAATCAAAGGTAACTATCCCTTCGGAGAAGATTGGGACAAGCGGTACCTGTTTGTGAAGATCCCAGGACCGTCCCCATATCCTTCGTTTTGGCGCACCGTGGGTAGGTTACCTTCTTCCTTCTACGTCTCGTTATTCCCATTCCTCTGAAACTAATGCTTTATTCTGGTGACAGATGTATCTCGTCCAATGTCTCTCATCGGGAAAGTAGTAGCGAATTTCTTGATGAGCAAGGAGGCTTTACGCCACAATCGTGTGTGGGGTGAGATTTCGTTCTTCGATTTCTTCTTGTTGTGATTTCTTCTTCTAACCTTTCATGCTGTCTTTCTTCAGGTAATGTTGTGAGTCTTCCGGTTTCGGTTATCTATGATGGGTATCAAAAAGCAAAGACCCGAAAAAGACGACCCTCTTATACTCCTCCCCTGAGATTGGTTATTGCTGCCTCGTCAGTCTCTGGTCCTCCTTCCGTTTCTCTGACTGGCGCTGAAGCTTCGTTCAATCGCTTCTCTCCCATGGCTATTCATCAGAGATTGCTCACCGAGTTGTTTTTACTTCGTAATCAAGTACGGGGTATGGCGTTTCATAGGGATCAATCAGTCCTCCGGGCGAGAGCTACAACTAGATGGGAGCTTATGAAGGAGTTGCTGGAGAAGAGAGTAGAGCACTGGAACCCGGAAGAAGAATATCGCCGTTACCTGTTCTGGGCTGAAGGGGTTGATCAGCTGATGGGTGGAGAACCGATTCAGGCAGCTACCCCGGGATCTACAGCGGGATCGCGATACTCGGGAGACCCGTCTGTTTGAACGATTGTCTTTTTCTCTTTTTATGCTGGTGTTTCGAATGTTGATCCTTTGCGGTCCCCTTTTTTAAGAGATTGTTGCTTTTGATTCCTTTCGTGTGTCATCCTTTTCATAGAATTGATTCTCTAGACCCTCGTCTTCTGGTGGCATGTTGAACCGTCTCTTTGTGTTAGGTTTGGGGATCGCTCCTGATTCCTGGGGACCGTGTGGCTCCTTGGAGGATTCGGGGTCCCTGAGGAGCCTGAGGTCGTTGGATCTTCTTTAGATATAATAGCTTTAAGATTTTTTTATTTTTGGATCCGGGATTCGTAAGAATCCGGAATTAGTTTTTTCGCAGGGACCGTACTCTGCCACCCTAGGTGAGGCTACTACCGGTACCTGTTCGGACTTCGCATTCTACCGCTCGGAAGCTAGTCACTATCGAGTTCCGGTGCTGGATGTTGCTTCTGCAGAAGCCACTATCAGACTTTTTAGAGGTTTGCTGGTGTGGATGAAAACCCAAGTGCCAGACTTTCCAGCTTTCAAAGTCTGGTCGAGAAGTCATGTGCTCCCTGTATGTCACAGTAATTTAGCACTTTTATATAGCGTCCCCAGTATTGTATAGCACGTAGCGCTTTAATACAGGTACTTTCGCGTATGGTAGTTTGGGGACCCCGATATGCCTTAGGCTATACAGGGGTTTTAGGTAGTTTTGATAGCATACTCAGGTTTGCGCACACCCATTCCTGCTTTACGTCTCATACCCGTTTGTTTTTGTGTGGACGGACCACATATTGGTGAGGTTCAGCTGGGATTGAAGGTTTCGTGGAACCTGATCCAGCCCTATATGCCCCTTTAAGTATCGTGGTTTTCCTACTACTTCTATAGCCGGAACTATTTTATTATATAAGCTTTGTCCGGGGACTTTCAGCATACATAATATGAGTAGGAAACCACGATGCTTAAATATAATAATAAAATAAAGATTATGATCCGGAGACCCTTTGTTAAAAATGATAAGATTTGAAATCAGGGGGTTCCAGCAGTTGGGTTGTATTTTATCTTTGCTATCTTGCAGCCTGTAAACTCCTGCTCCCCGCACCTCTATTACCTTGTAGGGTCCTTCCCACCCTGGGGCGAGTTTCCCTGCTGTGTTTTCTGCTACTCGTCGTAGAACCCAATCTCCTTGCTGGAAGGTTCTGGTTCTGACTTTCTTGTTGTAGTTTTTGGCGACGTCTTTCTGATAGGACAAGTTCCTTAATCGAGTGGCCTCCCTTTTTTCGTCAAGCAGGTCCAGGCTTAATGACATCAACTCGTTATTTTCTTCCTGGGTGAGAGATCCGGAGACAGTGGTCTTCACATGAATTTCTGTCCGAATTATGGCTTCAAAACCATAAACTAGCGAGTATGGAGTCTCCTGTGTTACCGTCTTGGGGGTGGTTCGGTAGGCCCAGAGGACCCCATGTAGCTCCTCCGCCCATAGCCCTTGAGAGCTCTCCAGGTGTTTCTTCAGCATATTCACCACCGTTTTATTCGTGGATTCGTCCTGCCCGTTAGATTGTAGGTGTCGGGGAGTTGCAAACGTGAGCTTGATGCCCCAGTCCTTGCAGAACTCTTTGAAGTTATGACTTGTGAACTGGGGTCCGTTGTCTGTAACGATCTCATGTGGGATCCCGAAACGTGTGATCACATGGGTCCATATGAACTTGCGGATTTGGAAATCGGTTATACGGCTGAGTGCTTCTGCTTCTCCGACATCGATCGCAGTGTTTGGCCTTCTTGTTAGCGTTTTCGGCCATCGTGGGCTAGTAGTAGCCCGCCCTTTTGGCTCTCAGTACCAGGCTCCTGCCGCTAGAGTGGGATCCGTAATCTCCCTCGTGTAACTCTACAAGGATCCTAGCTGCCTCTCGGGGTGTGACACACCTCAGGTATGGTCCGGAGAATGATCTTCTATATAGCTTTCCCTGGGAGATGCAGTACCTGGCAGCCTGCTTCTTGATTTTTCAGCTCTCGTTGCGGTCCTCGGGGAGAATATCATCCTCCAGATATTGGATCAAGGGAGTCATCCAAGTGCCTCCTTCTTCGATGGATGAGACTTCTTCATGGTGAGTTTCTTCCAAGGTCGCCGGCCACTGGAGTACGAATAGAGGGATGCTCATTTGCCCATCCGTATCGAGAGCGGATCCCAAATTTGCTAGGGCGTCCGCTTGGGAGTTCTGCTCCCTGGGGATTTGCGTGAGCTTGCAATTCTTGAATCTTTTGATTAGACGTTGGGCCACTGCCAGATATTGAATCATGTTGTCGTCCTTCGCCTGATATTCTCCTTGCACCTGGTTGATTATGAGCTGGGAATCGCTATAGACTTGGATATCTTCTGCCCCCATTTGGTGCGCGAGAGTTAGTCCCGCGATCAAGGCTTCGTATTCACTTTTATTGGAGAGGTGAGTACAATTCCTACCCAGCTCCTCGGACGTTACTGGAGCCGTCTACGTATAAGACCCATTCACCATCTTCTGTTGTTTCGTTCCAGAGGCGTACTTCCTGTTCCAGGGCTGGAAGCAAAGAGGGGGAGAATTCCGCCACAAAATCTGCTAGGACGTGGGACTTTATAGCTGTGGCTGGCAGAAAGATCACATCGTATTCTCCTAATTCAACTGCCCACTTCGCCAATCATCCTGAGACCTCATGCTTATGTAAGACCAGTTTTATAGGAAAGTAAGTGACCACGACCACCGGATGAGCTTGAAAATAGGGCCGAAGTTTGCGGGCTGCTACCATTAGGGCCAAGGCCAATTTCTCCAGATGGCTGTAACGGGTTTCCGCGTCTAGGAGGGCCTTGCTTACGTAGTAGATTGGTAACTGCCTGGTTCCTTCTTCCCGCACCAGAACGGCGCTTACCGCATGCTCCGAGACCGCTAGGTACAACAGTAGGACCTCTCTAAGTAATGGTTTGGATAGGAGAGGCAGCGAAGTGAGGTTGGTCTTAAGCTCTACGAGGGCGGATTCACATTTCTTGGTCCACTGGAAGTCCTTTGGATTCTTGAGCGTTTCGAAGAAGGAATGGGACCTGTCTGAGAGCCTGGATATGAATCTACTAAGGGCTGCCATCCTCCCTGTTAGTCTCTGAACTTCTTTGACACTTCTTGGAGAAGGGATTGAATGGATGGCCCTGATCTGCTCCGGGTTTGCCTCGATGCCCCTGCGAGTCACAATGTACCCAAGAATTTCCCTGAACTGACGCCGAAGGAGCACTTAGCCGGATTGAGCTTCATGTTGTATTTGCGGAGGGTGGAGAAGGCTTGCTGTAGATGTGATATGTGATCTTCTGCTTCCAGGGACTTGACAAGCATGTCATCGATATAAACTTCCATGGTTTGTCCGATTTGATCAGCAAACATCATGTTTACCAATCTTTGGTAAGTTGAACCGGCATTCTTCAGGCCTAAGGGCATAACTTTATAGTAGTAGATTCCCCTGGATGTCATAAAAGATGTTTTCTTCTGGTCTGCCGGATGCATTAATATCTTATTATAGCCGGAGAAAGCATCCATGAAGCTCATCAGTTGGTGTCCGGCTGTGGCGTCTACTAGCTTGTCAATATGAGGCAGGGGAAAAGGGTCTGTCGAACAGGACTTATTGAGGTCCGTGAAATCTATACAGACTCTCTATTTCCCGTTCTTCTTCTTGACCACGACCACGTTGGCTAGCCACTATGGGTACTGTACTTCTCGAATGAAACCCGCGTTGAGTAGGTTCTCGACCTCTTCGTTGATTATTGCGTCCCTCTCGGGAGCGAACTTTCTTCCTTTCTGTCTGATGGGCAGGTGTTGAGGATCCACTTACAGCTTATGGATGATGATTTCCGGGTCGATCCCATGTATATCTAGGTGGGACCATGCGAAGCAGTCAGAGTTGGATCTGAGGAAGTCTATCAACCTCCCCCTCGGCGAGCTTGGAACCGATTTTGAGATTACGAGTTCGATCTCCTTCAATCAGGGGTACATCGTCCATTTCTTCGACTTCGGGTTCCTCCATATGTTGAGATGAAGGGCCCTCTTGGGTTCGCTGCGGGACTCCGGTTTTTCCCTTGAGGGTAATCTGATAACAGGAGTGGGAGTTTTCTTGATCTCCTTTGATTGCTCTCATACCCCAGGGCGTGGGGAACTTTATCACTTGATGGAGTGTCGAGGGGACAGCCCCCATGCCGGGAATCCAAGGCCTTCCGAGGACAATATTATATGGTGACTGGCAGTCGACGACTAGGAACTTGGTTAGCATGCTGACTCCTTCAGCGTAGACTGGGAGAATGATTTCCCCCTCTGTATGCTTAATTTCTCCGCTGAATCCCACGAGTGGGACTACCTTTTTCGTCAGGATACTATCTTTTAATCCTAGACTTTGATACGCGGTCTGGAAGATGATGTTGCCGAAGCTCTCACTATCCACTACTACTCTCTTCACCAGGCAATTCGTCACGGTGAGCGATATTACAAGGGCACCATAATGGGGAGCTAGGACCCCTTCTCGATCTTCGGTCTTGAAGCTTATGTCGCACATATCTTGGAGTGGATGTTCATATCGGGTAGCTCATGCGTCGTCCCCGGTATTCCCAGTGCCCTTCTCTGCGTGATTTACGTTGCTTATTGCTAAACCTCAGAATATGACATGAATTGTTTGGCTCTGTCGAGGTAGCAAGGCAGAACGACTTCGATTGACTCTCCTGGTCCTTCCCTATTAGGTTCTGGCTTCAGAGTGTTGCCTATTGTTCCACGAATCAGGATCTCTCATTTCCTTTCTTCAGATGCCCCCACGTTACTTGAGAAAAGGGGGGTGGAGCTTTCTTTTGTGTCAGGTGCCCCTGGATAGGACATAGACCCGTCCTGAATACAGGGCCGATGCTCGTTGTAACCGATCATGCTAAGGACTTGATTCTCATCCCGGAGGGTAAATTTTCCAGGCTCGGATTGGATAGATCTTTCCTAACTTCGCTCCATCTGTTCTGAATGTCTGTCTGGCTGCCCTTCCGCGTTTTGGTCTTCGGGGGAGATCTCAGGGTTCTGAGCAGCTTCCCAAGCCCTGAATAAGTCGGTTACTTGACTTTGTAATCCGTCGAGTCGCCTTTGAAGCTCGGCCTCTCTTGGAGTAGCTTCTGGTAGATTATCTTGCTCATCCACCGCCATCGTCACTTAGTTTAGATTACCCCCCTCCTTCTAGCGCCAAACTGTTAGGGGATTTTTGTGTAGGATCTTTTAGAGTACTACGGAACGATGGATAAGCTAGTATCTTGAGTTAGTTTGAAGGTATTTCGTAAGGATTTGAGAGTAGTAAAAGAGAAAGAGACTTGAAGAGATCTTTATAGAATAGAACAAGCAAGGATTACTTGATATTTGGTAAGAACCCTAACCCTAGCCGTCTAAGCCTAGTCTCTAAGTTTAAAAGTGGTGATCCCTTGTTCTAGGGTTTGGGTTCCCCTTATATACTTGTCTTTAGGTTGGCTCTTGTCGGTTGGTGTAGGTGGAAGTCTTCCATATTTGGAAATATGGAAGGTTCTCCTTATCGAAAAGTTGCCATTTCTTGGAGCAGGGGGTGGTCCCTGAGACCGATCCCTGGGTACCCGGTAGCGGGGACCTGGAGCGTTCCTTAAACGGGGACCCGGAGGTCAGGGTTCTGCCTGGGGTCCGGAGGAAAATGATACCTGAGTATTTTTCCCCAACACCCACAGTACGCCAAGACGTAGGGTAACCCACTGGCTCCTGAATCTTCACTAACACGTACTGGCTGTTCCAACCATCCCCGAAGGGGTGATTACCTCTGACACCCCTCGAAGATTCCTCGACCAAAGGGGCGCCGTCACGGGATCGAAGATGGTAGAACCCATCTTTGTTCGCCAAAGGAGCAAAGTAATAAGAGTATAAAATTTCATGCACCCCGATGGAAAATCCATGGAGTTCTCCAAGTACTTGGATAGCCATTAAAGTCCTCCAGGTCCGTGGAATAAGTTGAGAAGGACGGAAACCGAAGAAAGATGACACTTCGTCTATAAGAGAAGGAATAACACCCCGGAAGCCTGCTTCCAGGTACGCTTCATAGATAGTCACCTCACCCGCTCCGCCATCCGGAGCGCGTTCGAACTCGGTCGGACTCCTCATGCCCACTGAAGGATGAATCAAGTACTTCCTCTGTATGTTAGCCAGGTCCCCCTCTCGGATCTCAGAACGGGGACAGTCATCAAAGAAACAAGAATGGAGCCTTCTCAGGGGTGCCATCGGAACCGCTTCACTATCAGCCTCCAGAACATTCCCCCTAGATGGAACGGGGGATGAGAAAGGATCGGTGAAAGGACGACGCGGCCTTGCATGACCACCCACGAGCGAGGACGGAAATTAGAGCAGCTCGGGATTCATATTTCTCAGCTAAAAATCAGCGCTAAAGTTGGGATGAGGCCAGCTAGGAGTTATCGTAAATCTCTATTTATATCCGGGTCAATCCGTTTTCCGCGGGATTAGAAAAGGAAACAAGGATGTTTCCAAATATCCTGAAGAATCCCTGACATAAGGAATGAGCGGCGAAAAGGAAAACCCGATCCCTACAGAAAAGGAAAAGGCACGCTTTTGGAAGAATAAAAAGAGAACCTAGTATCATCAAACCGTACGGGCCCCAGCCCCCCGGTCTATCCTCAAAGCGTCAAAGCTCCAGGCTCCACTGTCTCCGAGACACCATCAGAAGTCCAGAGCTTCCCATCTTCTACAAGAAACCAGCGGTTCAATAGCGCCAGACCCCGGTCTGGAGTAAGGGGATTGGTTCTCCCCCGGGTTCATAATGTGGTTTCTGCCTGAGTGGAACCCGGGATGACAGGATTACTGGAGAGATGTGCTGCCTAAGGGAAGCTTGCTGATAATGAGCAACTCCGGTTGACTTGAGTGCACAAGTTATTCCCAGAGTTCAATAACGAAATCGAGCAATAAGGGGCAAACTGTTGGGGAAAAGATACTCAGATATTGAATTCCTCCAGACCCCAGGCAGAACATCGGCCTCTGGATCCCCGCTGGAAGGAACCCAGGTTCCAAGGATCCCCGCTAGAAGGAACCCCGGTTCCCCGCTACGAAGTACTATGGGTCCGGTCCCCAGGACCGCCCCTTCCCCTCGGGGAAATGGAAAACTTCTGATAGGGAGAATCTTCCATATTTCTGAATATGGAAGAGTTTAACCTACTCCAACCGACTAAGACCCGCCTTAGGAAGACTATATAAAGGGATCCTAAACCCTAAAGCAAGGTATCGACACATCAAGATTTAGAGATTAGAGTTAGACGGCTAGAACTAGGGTTTATACACCAATCGTTGTAGTTCTGGTTTGTTTACTCAATAAAACATCTCTTCAAGTCTATTTCTCTCAAACATATACAAACTCAGCATAAATACTAAGCCTTATCCATCGTTCCGTGGTACTCACAAAGATTCTACACAAAAATCCCCTAACATTCTGGACTTACTATGAAAGCCTCCGGGCACTAAACCTTCGGGTTTCATCAAGAGAACCTCTGGGTCTAACCTTCGGGTTCTAATGGAAGGTCCTCCGGGTTCTGAACAACTAAAACCTACAGGTTGAATCTCTTAATCTAGGAGACCTCTGGGTTTCACCCGCGTGATTCAATACCACGATTCGACCAGGCTTAAGGGGTCCAAGAGACCCCCGAGATACAAATCTGTTCTCCAGCTACCATTGCGACTCCAACAATAGTATTGTTCTAAGTCAATAGTAACCTACTCAAGAGAGATGGAATGTGACATCGAAGAAGATGGTAACCAACACCAAAAGGCTATGAGACAAAATCATCTCGGGGTTTGGAACCAAAATCATCTCGGGGTCTGGAACCAACCATGGTTCCCCCAAACCTCAAGACCGGCACCAAAGACCTGATATCTGTCAAGTTAGAAAGACATAGTTCAGCCAAGAAAATATTGCTTACAAGAGCCGAACCAGTTCACATGATCAAACTATAAAAGATCCTGCAGAGGACCGGTCTTTAACAGGTCCTAAAGACATAAGGGAAGTCTACTACAGAAGAAATCAGGCAAAGCAAACATTCCGAAAAGCATTTAATAAAAGCATTTCAGACAAGCAAAATGAGCACGAAGGCCCATTAAAGTTTTAAAATGAAACCCCGCAGGGTACAACATAAAAGCCTAATAAAGGGCATAAAGTTTTAGAATTCAAAAGAGAGAGAGTAAGAGGATCGACATTAAGCTGGAGGAGAAGCTTCTGGAGCATCAGCCGAACCAGGTGCCGGGACGCTCTTTGCAGCGTTGCCCTCCGGGATCGAAGGTTCATCCTCAAAGGAGGGAGGCGAGAGCCACTGAAGCTGAGCTTCGGATGTTTTTACCATTTTGTACTGCTCAAACTCAACAACATGATCCCATTTGTCGATCTGCTTGTTGAGCCATTCTCTCATCAGCTCCCAGCGGGCCACTACCTTAGCCCCATTCACCGCTATGGCCTTCTCGGCCTGAAAGGTCTCCTCCGTATGCCTCAGCTCGCATACACTTTCATCCAACTCGTACACCTGCTCCCTTAAAGAAGCATTCTCAGACGCTGCCAATATCCCTTCTTCATCATGGTTCCTCTTCGTAGCAAGAACCTTATCCCTCTCTTCACGAAGCTGAGAAGACTAGCCCACCACTTCCTCTTTGATGGAGACCTGTTCATCTACCCTTCCTCCAAGATGGAAAACCTGAGAAATCACCTGAGAAAGAGGATACAAGAAATCTTAGAAACCAAGGAAATAAGCAAGACGAAAGAAGCATATTACACCATACTTGGAGTAAATCGCCCTGGAGGGTTTGGATGATCTCTTTAGGATCTCACTCCTGCAGGTGTGAAGCTAGAGAAGGGAAGACCTTTTCATTAAGGTTGGCCAAAACCTTCGTGTGATCATCAGACGACATAGAAGAAATCTTTGCTGGTTCGGAAGATTTCGCTTTCTTCTTAGAAGCTGATGGAGTGGATCTAGTAGTCGCCTTACGCTTGCTTGTCCTGATGAACTGGACATCGTCGTCATCACCTCCATCAGAGACAGTAGCCTTGGGAGCTATCTTCTTCACTGAGATCGTCTCCAAAGCCTTCTTGTAAGCAGCCATCGCTTCTTCTCCTGTTGATCCCGACATATTATCTGCAAGCAAAAAATGTCAGATCAAAACAAGGCCAGTCCACAAGAGAAATGTGAGAAATCTCTACCCCAAATGCTACAACGTTCCAAAACTTCCTTGCTCACGAGGAAAGGGATCTGACGACGTTCGACAGGGAGGTCCAAGACCTTCTCAATCGTCTTCTTGCGCACGAACGAGGATAAGCGGGAAACGTCTGCAGAAACAAACAGAGAACGTGTTAGAGATCATGTCGAAAGAAATCTAAGAAAACCTATGACTCCTAAAAGACCTACCGGGGTATATGCCAAACATATGAGAACCCCGAAAGGTTCATAAAAGCAAATTTCCTAGCCCATCCATTCTCAAAAACTGGGTGATATTTCAGATCCTTCTTTGGGATCTTGAAAATAGGAGGAGAGCGACGACGAGGATGAAGATGGAGCCCGCCTTCTCGGCCAAGCATCGGAGTAATGAAGTAGGAATACGTAACTTCTTCGATCCCAATTATTAAGCCTTCAAGCTCACCAAGATTCTGAAGAGAAATTAAAGATCTCCAAGCTGGAGGATTGAGTTGACCCGGAGAAATATCAAGCCATTCTGATAGCTTCGCTATCAACGACGGAATCCATTCTCTAAAGCCAGATTCTAAGAAACCCTCGAAGACATGAACCTCGTCCACCTCGAAGTCTGTAACTCTGTCAAAAGGCCCAGGGACGCGAATGGAGACATAGCTAGGGATTTTGTACTTTTCTCTTCACCCCTCTACCTCATCCACTCCTATCACCGAGACAGGAACGACCGGAGAGGGTTCTTCCTCTTCTACAACAGATGGGATCGGGACTCTCTACCTCTGCCATCAGATCCAGAGAAAAAAAAGAAAAGTCTGCAGACCCAAGGGTTTCGCTCTCGGTTTTTGATATACCATGGATTTGACCAATTTTTACCCATGGTATATAAGTATTTTACTATCTATATACTATATATACTATCCTATTAGGTATGTTTTCAGGTTCAGAAGTATCTTGGAGTAAAGTGATGATTATGGAGCATTTAGGAGCTTAAAAGATATTTCATCCGAGCTGACCATAAGAGGTCGATACGAAGAAGAAACAATCGATCGATGCACATCCAGTGACGTCGATCGATACAGAAGAGAAGCCTCGACGATTGAAGATTATTATCGATCGATGTACATTGGGTACCATCGATCGATGTCGAGACGCGGAAGCACGACTAGGTTTCAGCCGACTTTAAACCTAAGACTTCACCAAATTACAAGATTACCCCTGACGAGTTTTTAACCTAATAGTTATATACTTGCCTAAGTGTTAGGAGGCAGGAGAGCCTTTGGCCACCTTTGTATTCTTATTTTAAGCAGAGAGTTTTAGGAGAGAAGATCATAGAGAGATTTGTGATTGGAACTCCATTGATTCATCTATTCTATTCTATGCAGTTTTGATTTATATTTTGTGTCATGAATTGCTTAGCTATGTAAGTAGTTTACCTGTTAGATTCAGGGTTCAAATAGGTTAGAGGGATTAGCCCCAACTATAGATTGCTAAGTTGTGGTATTCATTGATTGATTGTTCTTAATGCTTGTTCTAGATTAGCTAACTAGAATATTGAATCTAGGAATCTGCATGAGTCAAGGATCCTTGACCATCCAGTCCAGAAACTAATCTGTCATACTAGGACTGCTAGAAAAAGCTTACCGCTGAACTAGACAGCTAGTGAGCATTATCAACCTTCGCCTAGGGCTTAACTAGAAGCATCGATCGATATTGTTTTCTGACAATCGATCGATATTTGTGAAAGGTGTATTGATCGATATCCCTATAGGACCATCGATCGACACTTTCTTGTGATCAACAGACGACAGTTGAGATCCAAGATCTAGTTAGTTAACCAGCGAAACATTGCCATCGCTGATCACTGTGTTCAAGGGGTTGAGCTCTAATATATCATGCATGCAACTGATATGTATCTATAGGATTATAATCTCCAACACTTGAATAGAAACCCTGCATCTAATACCTTTCCAATAAGTTACACCACAATCATCTTGTTAGTCGAGCAATATACTTGCTCAATTAGGATTGCTATTTACATTTAAACCATAAAACAACAAACACTTAGAATTAATAAATTACTAGATTTAATAGGTTCCCTAGCTCCTTGTGGATTCGATCCCTAAGTACTACAATTGAACCTCTTATTTGAGAGAGTAATTCACTCCTTAGGGTAATTTGAGTGGTATCAGTTTTATCCCTCGATCTCACTCTACTACCTACGGTAGATAGACCTACAGAGGGATCAGATCTAGTCTCCATCCTAGGGTTCGAAAGGTCCGAGAAAGCAGGACTTAGAAACCCTAGAGGAAGAAATAAGGGGGTAAGAAACAATTACCTGTTTTTGAAGAAGCAAGAGGATTGGAAGTTGAGATGCGGAAGTTAGGAAGATCTTCGAGAAAATATAGAGAGGAAGAGAAGATTCGAAAAAAATGTGAGAAGAAAACGAAAGTGAAAGCCCTAGGGGGATTTCACGCGTTTCGGATTAATCATCACGCGGGAACAAGTTTCGAGGTACTCTCTTTCTTCTGTCGGGAGCAGGTTCCCCGGACACTGAAAAGTCCTTTTTCAGAAAAGCCAGGCCCTCCTCCCAGTTTTCTACTCCAGGTCTTTGAATCCTATCCTCGCGAACAGATCTTTTACTTCATCGCCGAAGAAGACATTAAGGCTTCAAAACTGCAAATCAAGAGTATTCACAGGCTCGCCGAAGACTCAAGGTCCGGAACCCTGCGAAGTCACATTCCAACAGGTCCAGAACCTGCCACAAGACCTCGGTTTACTCAGGGGAAGCCGGTTCTCCTCCAGGTTCTAACACGGTTCAGGCCTAGGAAAGGACCTGGAGAAAGGGATTACTGGAGCGATCTCCTGCCTATTGGAAACCTGTGAAGATAGGGCAGCTCCGGCTAGCTCAAGTGCACAAGTTATCCCCCGAATCCGTTGGCGTATTCTAGGAATAAGGGGCAAACTGTTGGAGAAAAATACCTCGGAGTAATTATTCTCCAGGCCTCGGCAAGGGTACCGGCCCCTAGGATCCTGCGATATGAGAACCCGACTCTGGCCCCTGCTCCAGGTCCGCCTTCGGGTAAAATGGAAGTTTTCTCCTAAGGGCGATTCTTCCATATTTCCGAATATGGAAGAGTCTGACCTGTCCAGCCGACTTCTCCAAGACTATATATGGGGAACCCATACCCTAGAATAAGGGATCGACATTCAGAGAATAAGAGATTAGAATTAGGCGGCTAGAACTAGGGTTTATACACCAAACGTTGTTGTTCCTGCTCGATTCATCAATAAAACATTTTTTAGTCTCGATTTCTTATACTTGTTCTCGCTCTTCTATTATTCCGTAGTACTCCCAAAGAACCTACACAAAAATCCCCTAACACAGCTCAATCCTTCGTCGTGGAGGACTCTAACAGTGATTCAGAATCTTGGTGATCTTCAAGGTTTAATTCTAGGAGTGGAGGAGATTTTATATTTGTACTTCATTTCCCCAATGCATGTTGGAGAGGGCAGATTTTACCTTCTTTCTCGCCGCCGCACTCCTCCTGTCCAGGAGATTCCAAAGAGAGACCGGAAGCGTCATCCAGTTTTTGAAAGCGGTTGGACTGAAAAGTTTGCTTTTATGACTCTTTCTGTATTTTCTCTAGTGTGGTGCTTAGCTGGTAGGTCTTAGGGGTTGCAGCACTTCGAGTCTTCTGATGCAATTCTTAGTGTATTCTTCTCTATTTTGTTGCAGACGTGTCGTACCGAACTTCATCGGTGGGGAAGAAGACGACAGATAATGTTTTGAAGCTTCCTCTCGAGCGTTGTCAAATCCCTTTCCTAGTGAGCAAAGAAGTTCTGGAATGCTGTAGCATCTAGGCTGAGCATCTCCTCTATCCCTTTTCTCGTGAACTGTTCTTTTTGGGACTAAGCTCCGGTATGCTCTTCAGGTAACATGACGGGATCAATAGGAGAAGAGGCGTTAGCGGCGTACAAGAAGGCCTTGGAAGCATTTTCGGCGAAGAAATAAGTCCCTAAGACCACTGTCTCCGCCGGAGGCGTTGATGATGATACCCAGTTCATCAGGAGCAGTAAATGGAAGTTGGCAGGTAGCTCAACTCCTTCCTCCTCGAAGAAAAAGATGAAAAGCTCGGGGCTAGCTCCGAAATCGTCTCCTTCGTCTCAAGATGACTAGACCAAAGTCCTGGCTAATCTCAACACCAAGGTGTTTACCTTGACTGCATCTTGCTTGCCGGAAAGAGATCTCCCCGGTGCCTTTCATTCTCTGCAGGGTGATTTTCTCCAGGTAGGATGTTTCGCCTTCGATGTTTTTTATTCAAGCTAGTTTTAATCGGTCCTGGACCTTATCGTATGTTGCTTTTCACAGGTGATGTCCCAGCTGTTCCACTCTGGAGAAAAGATGAGCGAGCAGTCTTTCGAACAAGCACGAAATGGATGCTTTGACTTCTCAGCTACATGAAGAGAAAGATAAGGTCCTTGCTAGGGAAAAAGAAATCAGGGATCTTCAGTTCAAGGTGAAGAACCAGGAGGATGCTGGTGTTCTTGCTGCTTCTGAGAATGTTGCTCTGAGGGGACAGCTGGAAGAGCTGATAGAGGAGCATTGTGGGCTGAAGCATGCTGAGGAGACCTTTGATGCCGAGAAGGCCATGGCGGTGAATGGGGCTAAGGTAGTGGCTCGTAGGGAGCTGATGAGGGAATGGCTTAACCAACAGACCGACAAGTGGAACTCAGCTGTTGAGTTTGAACGATATAAAGAGGTGAAGACGTCTGAAGCCCAGCTCCAGGGGCTCTCGCCTCCTTCCTTTGACGGTGAGCCATCATTTCCAGGGGATGATGCTGCTACGGTCGTTTCGGCACCTACTCCTACTGGTGACCCCGGGGCTTCTCCTTCAGCTTGATGTCTATCTGCCTTCACTCTTTATATTTTGTGGATTCAGAATATGCTCCCCTTGTAGGGGTTTTATTTTATGATGTCGGCCTCTTCTGAGGTCTTTAAACTTTATCGGGCCATCGTGCCTTGTCTGGAAACTTCGGCCATTCGTGGCTTTTTTTTTGTGAACCTTGGCCTTTTGCGGCTTTTATGCATTTCGGATTTTCCATCTCGTCTTGAAATTTAGAAGCTTTGGCGCTTCTCTTATGTTGATATTAGGTAGACGCCCTTCTTCAATCTTTGAGTCAAGGTTGAATCTGTACCGTGAAGAGATCTTGTTTTTTGAAGGTAGTGGACCCCGGTGAGAACTCGGGACCTGTAAATCCCTAGATAGAATACTATCGACAGAAGACTAATATTTAATTGATTTTATTAATATTGTATTTATGTTGGTTTTCATTTATTTATTGCAGGTAATATATATAAAAAAAAAGATCCGAGTAGACGATTTCCGTGAGTATCGACCGACGAAACACTGCCGACATCGATCGACAGAAGATCACCTGTCGCGACCGATATCAACATCTTTACATCGGTCGACATCCATTTAGGTCTGGTATATCGTTCTAACTTGTTACATTTAGTCCCTATGATTTAGTTATCACCATAACTCCGACTGAATTTACACTGAGGACAGTGTAGTTTAAGTCTGGGGGGAGGTTTACTGATAGTAGTTATTTATGAGTCTTATTAAAGTGATTTTTTTTTAAGTTTTTATTGAGTCAAAAAGGGGATAATGAACTTATTTTATTTTTGCTTGTTATCTAACCACTCTTTAGCACCATTCTAGACTTACTGATTGCAGATAGTACTAAATATACTAAAGTGGATCAACCTGTCAACTATTCATACTTGCTAAGTTGTTTGAAGGAACCAAAGCTGACCTCCAACATTAAACGTAGAAAGACGTACTTTAGTGGTTTTATCGTAATTCTCCAACGGTAACATCAACGGGATGTTGAACATGACTGGCGGGTTATCCGTAAGCGTTGCACCGACCGCTCCATGCCGGCCTGGAAGAACGAGGAGTTGATCGCCTCGTGGCGACCCGGAGAGGCGAGGAACTGGTCGCCCATGGCGACCGCGAGGAAGACGCATGCCGGTCGCCCGTGGCGACCGTGAGGGAGGCGTGCTCGGTTGCCCGCGGTGACCGTGAGGGCGGCGAGTCAACGGTCGCCCGTGGCGACCGTGAAGGCGGCGAGTCAACGGTCGCCCGTGGCGACCGCTAAGGCGGCGAGTCAACGGTCGCCCGTGGCGACC
This sequence comes from Brassica napus, assembly GCF_020379485.1. Classification (NCBI taxonomy): domain Eukaryota; kingdom Viridiplantae; phylum Streptophyta; class Magnoliopsida; order Brassicales; family Brassicaceae; genus Brassica; species Brassica napus. The sequence goes on from NC_063447.1 coordinate 21,977,263, forward strand.
TCTAAGGTGGCGAGTCAACGATCGCCCTGTGGCGACCTCTAATCTTCGTAGGCTCGGGCCTGGTTGTTGTGTATTATCTTGAAACCTTGATCGTATCCCGATCTTGTTCTGAACGTCTTTATGATCGATCGTGCGAGTCTGGGGATGCTTTGGTTAAGTTTATCACAGATTTTCGAAGGCTGTTTTATTTTTCTGAAGGTTTTTGAATGTTAATCCTGTCGTGACCGGTTTTGACCCCAACAGTTAGCCCCCCAGCTTGTTAGAATCGTGAATCCTTCATTGTTCGGTTCTAATGAGTGGTTAGGCAAGTGGGATCAGTTTGACAGGATTGACATTCAAAAGTCCAAAGGTGAATAGTAACTTTCTTTGCCTATAAGAAGGTGGAGTAAGTTTCTCATATTCCTCACTTTTTCACCATAAAAGTTTTCTAAGGTAGAAATCTCTCTCCCTTCCCTCTCATATCTTCTTTAAATTTTTTTTTTAAAGAGACATGTCTTCAAGAAAAAAAAATTCCAAGAGGGTTGCGCCTCGTCCCTCCAAGTCCAAAAACGTTGGTGAGGATGACGAGGTGCTTATTACTCCCAAGGAGGAATTTATCCCTCATTCCGTTGACCCTGAAGAAGCTGAAAGGTATTGGGCTACTGTATGCAACAAGATAACTCCGCCGTTGGAGGCGCCCTTCCTTCGTAGGCTTCATTTCCCAGTAAACCCTAACTCTCTGAGCAGGACTGTGCCCTCATACCTTGACACCATTCGAGAATTCTGCCATGTTCCAGACGAGGTTGAATTCCGCATCCCGGTCCCCGGAGAGCGCGCAGAAGATCCCCCCGGAAGGCTTCTTCACGTGTTATGAGGTGTTTTTGTGTGGCCGTCTATGGTTTCCGATCCCGGAGATCATAGTTTGAGTGATGAACCGCTTCAAAATATCGATCAGTCAACTCAACCCCACCGTCAAGCAGCATTTCATTAGCATCTTGGTTCTGAGTTACGAGTACGGATTGACTCTTGTCCCTGAACATTTCGAGGCTCTTTTGAAGGCCCTGCAGTCTCCCGGACCTTTCTCGTATAGATTTGTCCCTCAGCCATTCATGTCGATCATCAGGGGGCAGACCTCGAACAGTCATTCCTGGAGCGAGCGCTGGTTCTTTGTTCGCATAAACAGCGCGTCAGTTGAGGAGAACGGCATATCGATATTCCGTCGCGAGTGGAACTTTGGAACCGGTATTCTAGTTGGAAATCCGATCGTATTTGTTTTAAAGATAACTAATCTTTTGATTTTCCATGCAGTTGGCAATATCCTCCCCCCGTTTCCCAAAGATGTGATCGCGACGAGGAACGTCCTTAGGAGCGGTCCATTTTTCTGGAGTTCCTCCACTCATGAGCGGGTTCGAAGGGCACTGGTTCTCTTCCGGTCTCGAGCCGATCCTGTCGAGGTTGTGGAAGAGGAGACTAATTCGGACATGGGTGATGCTGTTCCTCAAGACGTTCCGATTGGAGATGGGCAGAGGAAAGGCAAAGGGATTGATCCTGATGACATCAAATTTTCCGCAGATGGCTTTCCGTTTCCCGGATGGGACCCAGGCTTTGTTCCCAGCGGTGGGAGCGGCACCAGCGAGATGCCGCTTCCCGATTGAAACTTTGAAAACTTCTTTTCCAACCTCCCTCCGGGTTTTGACTCGTATCCGTCTGTGGATGAGAAGGCTAGATCAGAAGTTTCTGCGAAGAGTTCTCGATTGATCAATGAGGACGGCTCCTTTGGCTACTTTTATATATATATATATATATATATATATATATATATATATATATATATATATATATATATATTTTTTTTTTTTTTTTTTTTTGATAAAATATCCCTCTTTCCTAACTGTGGGATTTATTGCAGGGCGTCAACGTGCTAACTCGGCTCTTGAGGCTAGCTGTCAAGAAGCCGGCGAGATCGGAAGTTTCTGTGGATGTGGCCGTTTTATGCTTTCTTGTTGTTTGGCCGAGTGTGGCCGTTTGAACTTTGTCGTGACTGGCCGTTGGTGGCTTCAGATTCCTGCCGCTACGCGGCTTTTATATATAACATATTTTTATCGTTTTGTGAGCCTTTTAAGAGTAATCACTTCCTATCCGACTCTTTTGCATTGCGCTTTGTATGTTGTTCTTTTGAGATGGATTTTCTGTTTCGAATTTTCTTGAGCATTTTAGTCCTGACGTATCATGTATGAAGATACTTCAGACCGGCTTGACTAGGTTTAGGGCATGACCTAGGTTTACTCTTGGGCTAAGGCTTTGCGATGACTGGTCGGCTTTCGTTTTACCTGTTCGCGATTTCAACCTGATTCTTATTGATTAAAGGTCTGCTAGTTCATATCGGCTTATATGGATTTGCTTTATACGAATCGAGCTACTCTTAGAGACTGTCTGAGGTGCTAACCAAAATTTCGTATTTTTGTATAGCGCACTTATTGTTTATCCTTGATGGATGCGTAAAGACCTTATTTTCAAAGGAGTATGACTATAGATTTTATTGCAGAACGTTCTGATTAGTCGGTCGGGGCCAATCAACAGACTTAGGGGTGATGTTGTTAGGTTATAGTCGCAGATGGACTGTTTGATGATATATTATGTTTCAGAGTATCACGACATCTCGCTTTCTCCGAAAACTCATGACTTTTTTCTTGTAGATTAGGTTTTGGCCGTTACTTGGGCGTGTCAGTACGATGTTTTTAGATGCGGATGTTTGTTAGGAAATTAATTTTTGGCCAACAAATGTGAGATAATCGGAGATTTTCTTATAAAATGATTTATCGCAAAAGTTTCAAAACATTTGAATACAACTGCGGGTCTTTCGAATTTGTGGGAGTATATGAGTATACGTACCCACTCCCCCCCCCCCTTTTTGAGAGGGGGATAGCCGAACTCGTCTTTTGAAGAGCTGCCTACGTACCTCTTTCGAGGATCAAGCCATATCGTAGTTCAGGGTTTTTCCGCGAGTGTTTTACTCACTGAGTGAGGCTACGTCGCCAGTCTTAGCCGTAGCGACTGCCGTTTCTGGAGTTGTTTCCTCTGCGGGAGAGGGAGCGTTGGACTTGGAGACGTGGTTGTCGTCCACAGTCGTTGCTTCGGCGGATGGTTTCGAATTGTCCTTGATAGAAGAGTTTTCAAGCTTGGCTTGAGCTATCTTTGCGCGTTTTGGTTTGGCCATAGAGGTCGTCGTGATCTGTTGCAATATATGTTCTGCCAAGAAGCAGAGTCTCGACTGCTTCTGACATCCCCAAATTTCGGCGATTCCGTTGGGAGTTGATGGGACTGCTTTCATGGCATTGATCCAAGGCGTTCCCATTATCATGTTGTAGATGGCTGGGTTGCCGACTACCGCGAAGTCAACGATTTTAGTAACCTCTTTTGCCAAGACTGGGAGTTTTATTGATCCAAGGGTCATGGACGTTACACCTGAGAAACCAGTCAGCGGCTTTGGGATTGGTACGACTTCTCCCAGCTCTATTTTCATCCTTTTTGAGAGTATCACGGAAGATGACGTTAACCATACTCCCTGTGTCAACGAGGATTTTTACGACTTTGATATCTCGGATGACAAGGTCGATGACAAGCGGATCGCAGTGCGGTTGGTCTATCCCACCTGCCTCTGCGTTTTCGAAGGTAATTGCGCTGTTCGGGGCATCGCGAGGTGGAGACCGGACTGAATAGTTGGCACTTGTCTCGGCCTTCCGCTGATAAGCTTTGATGGACGAGAGCGACTCGCGATAGAACTGCGATTCTCCAATGATCATGTTCACCCTTCGACGGTTAGGGTCGTTACCTTTGTCGTCCTACCTTCTTCCTCGCTTTTCTCTCGACTGGTTTTCTCGCGACTCATTTTCCGTTGCGGGAGTTTTATCCCTGTCTGCCCTTGGTGGCCGGTCAGAATCCAGAAGGAGGTCCTTTATGCAGGTCACCTTGGATAGTTCGTCGGCGAGCAGTTTTGCGGGTAGTCTAGCGCCGAGAACTTTGCAGTTCGCGGTCGAGTGCCCTTTTGTCTGATGGAATTCGCAGAAGGTATTGTCCTTATACTGGTTCCTGGTCCAGGTATTTCCGGATGTCTTTCCCTGTTCTGAATTGATCGCGTAATTGTGCTCGCCTTGGACGTCTTCCCCTTCGTGATGGACATACTTGTCGTTACGAGCGGACTTCTTCTTTGAGGATGACTTTTGCAGATTGTGATTTTGCGAGAGGACTTTCATCTCTTCTTCCATTACGATGAAATCCGTTCCTTTATAGAGGGCATCTTGGATCGTACGCAGTTTTTCCAAAGAAATCCATTGTCAGAACTTTGAGCGCATCGACTGCTACTTTGTCGCTAATTCCGGAGACTCTTGCCATCACCAACTTGAATCTGGTCATAAACTCTTGCAATGGCTCATCTTCTCGTTGTGACAGGCTCCAGAGATCTACGTCGGAGGTCTCTCTATCCATAAACATGGAGTATTGCTTGAGGAATTCAGTTGCTAACTGCCGAGAGCTTCCGATAGAGTTTCTTTTCAGGCGAGAAAACCATTCGAGCGCAGCCCCTTGCAAATTTTTGACGAAGAGGAGGCAATAGCCAGCATCTCTTTCGCGCTCTTTCAGTTTGCATCTTCCCATTGCGATTTCGAAAGATTGCAGGTGAGTCTTAGGATCGGTGGTGCGTCGTACACAGGGATTTTGACTTTTCCAGGGTGTGAGATGCTAGTATCCGTGATGCGGGCGGTGAACGGTGTTCTACGTGCTTCATCGAAAAGCCTGTCGATCTCAGGAGCGACGCTCGTCGCATGGTAAAATAGCGATTTTACTGCTTTCACTTCTGGCCGCAGTTTTTTCGATATACTTGCGGAGGTCGTGCATCTCGTTTTCGTCATCTGGACTCTTCCGAGCTTGCCGACGTTTGCGGCGGGTAATTTGCGCTTGTTTTTCAGCCAACTCTTCCTGCTCAACCTAGAAGATATTTTCTTCTTCCTCTGTCATTGGTTTGTCGAAGGAGGAATCATCTCGAGCTGCTCGACTCCTCGTTCTTCTCGGATGTACGTCGGTTTCTTCCTCCGGCGGATTGGAATGATCGCTGGGACCTAGGTCAACCTGTTCGATTTCGTCGTCTTCCGCCTCTTGGCCCCGAGGTGGAGGGTTTTCTGAATCTTTCTGCGCCGCTTCGGGGGCGGTTTCGTTTGGAGCTTGTCCTGATCGTAATCATGCCCGAAGGAGTCGGAAAATCGAATCTTCTTCCGCGGAATTTTGTGGCTCCGCGATGGAGAACAACCTTGGTTCTTGCAGTTAAGGTTTCGACCTGTTTAGCGAGAGAACCTATGAGTTTCTCCTATTCTTCTGAATTCTTCTTGAAGGCGGTGAACATCTCTTCGAACGCAGCGGTGTTGGCATTAACCGCGGATACGTTCGCTGCTGGGGTTTTGTCGACGTTGTCGTGCGTATCTCCATCGTCGGCACGAGTTTGTCAATCGTCTGTAGTCATGTCTGATCGGGCGTTTGCGGATGAGAGTAAGATTGATAAGATATCCCCCTCTTTCTAGCTCCAAAATGTGGGAACCGAAATTCACACTGTTGATTTCCGCCGAATAAGGAACGTTAAGTAAACTTAACTTTCCCAGAGATCTCGGATATCTGCTGCACCACACACCAAGCGTGAGGGACACGCGTGCCGGTCGCCCGTGGTGACCGCGAGGGAGGCGACGCCGGTCGCCCGTGGCGATCGCGAGGATGGCGTGCTCGGTTCCCCGCGGCGACCGTGAGGGCGGCAAGGGCGACCGCGAAGGCGGCGAGTCAACGGTCGTCCTGTGGCGCCCGGGTTAATCTTCGTAGGCTCGGGCCTGGTTGTTGCGTATAATATTGAAACCTTGATCGTATCATGATCTTGTTCTGAACGTCTTTATGATCGATCGTGCGAGTCGGGGGATGCTTTGGTTAAGTTTATCGCAGATTTTCGATGGCTGTTTTATTTTTCCGAAGGTTTTTGAATGTTAATCATGTCAGGACCGGTTTTGACCCCAACATAAATTATCCTAGTATAGCAACCAAATTCATCTAACCAACAACTCAACAGATCTTATCTGACATTCCCCTCTACTAACCTCATTTCTTGGATAAATAAAAGCGTAGGCTAAATCTTGGGAGTATCGAACAAAAGATACATGGATACTTACCCTAGCATGTATATGAGTAAACAGGTAGTCTTATTCTTGTTTCTTTCCTCCCTATATCTCTCTTCTCTGAATCTTTATATCTCAAATCCAATGAATAATGATTGTGATGCAGTCCATCTTATTCATCTTCTATTCGTTTTTTTTTTTAATAAAGTGTAGCGAATACCGGGGTCATAGGAACACTCCTACCCCTCGTTTCCACAATGTGTGATGATTCCCTTCAGACTTAGAATAATGGGGTCACAGGAGACACTCCTACCCCTCTGCCTCTTCCAGGAAATCATTTCAATCTTTTTTATCCTAAGATGCTGAAGAGAGGAGAGAAAGAAATCCAAAATTTACAGACTTATACCTTTCAGATCTAAAAGAGGAGTCCGATCTAATGCAGACCAAGCCCCAAGACAAGCAGTTAAGTCAGGTTAGGTTGGAGGTCAACATTGGTTCCTTCAAACATTAGAGCAAGTGTTGTCATAGTTGACAGGTTGATCCACTTTAGTATCTATAGTGCTTTCTGCAGTTAGTTAGTCTAAGAGTGGTGCTATATAGTAGTTATATAACAAGTAAAAACTTTTAAAAGTTCATTATCACTTTCTTGACTCGATAAAACTTTTTGAAAACATTTTTAAATATAAATCATATAACAAACTATTATTAGTGAATACCTCCCCAAGACTTCAATTTCACTGTCCCCAGTAATATTCAGCCTAAGATTGGTTAGAGAATAATCATAAGTACTAAGTTAGATGTTAGACATGAGAAAAGAATGTTTGTACCCCTCTGTCTCGAGTGCCGATCGATATGCACACCTCGTTATCGATCGACATAAGCGCATCACCGTCGATCGACGTAAGCACCTCTTCGTCGATCGACAGCGCAGAGAGAAAATTTATTCGCTTGCTGCAACGTATTGATGGGTCTAACTCATCAAAGTATGAGTATCAGTCAGCCAGGTAAGCTCTGTTAGACAATCCAAACACATGCAAGATTAGCAAATAGATAAACTTCAGTCTTAACATAAAATAATAAATCCGAAAATAAATCCTAAAAGTTTGAGAAATAAAGGAAAACATAAGTAGATAGGGATAGAGATATGAGGACTAGTCCTCATCAGTGGTCTTGTCCCTGGTCTCCTGGGAGATGCCTCTGCTCTGGCATTATGGTTGTGCTGCTGATGGTGAGCTGGCTCGGTCACTCCTCCTGCTCAAACAGTAACATCTCGATACTCTAGCCCAGATGGCGATGAGAGCATCGACTACGACGCGCTGGAAATCTCCCTCAGGGCGTGTAGACATGTCTGGCATAGGCGGGAATAGCGGTGGTGCGTCCTCGGGCTGATCCGGCTGAGGTCCTCCAGGGCGCTGGACCGTGTAGCGTCGTGGCATGGTCGATGGGGCACAGAGGAGGCGCGGGTTAGGATGGAACTGGATGCTGGGGAGGCCTGTGTCGAAGTCTCTGAGTGCACAGAGTGACAGCTCCACCAAGTGCGGGCCGTCCGCATCCCTGAAGCTCCAATAATGGTTATCCTTTAGCCACTGTGCTCTCGTGAGGTGCGCTGCATCCATGTAGACGATCTTGTCATCCATCGCAGCATCGTCTAACGAGACTCCTTCTTCTTCGCTCAGGGTAAGTAGACTACCGACCATCTCCTTCTGCGCTCCAGATGACTGGAACGGCCGCATCTTGAGCTTGACGAGATGCTCAGCGAAAATGGCTCCGAGGTTGGGGCACTCGTCTTCTGCGGGCTCCTCTATGCCCTCCAAGGGAACCAAGCTCCTCACCGCGTAGTAGACCAATGTAAGCTCATGTACCCGAACCTTACTAGGTTCAATCTTGCACAACAGAGTGTTGGCAAGGACCTTCATGAAGTAGCGCAGAGTCGGGAGACAAATGTATGTCTGAAGAGCTGAGCCAAAGTCGAAGAAGCCTGTAGCTATATGTCCCCAAAACGCCGATCTCCCTTCGAAACTGGGTACTACAGTGTGCTCGAGCTCCGCGTTCTGGAACCCGTAGATAGTGCAGAGAGTCGAGAGAGGGACTTTTGTAACGGATGCTACGGATGAAAAAGGTCAAGGTACTCTCGCTCGCTCGCTTTGCCCTCTCATTGCGGTAATAGACCTGCATCGTGGCCATGAACTGACGGACCAGCTTCAGGTTGAGGACATGTGGGTTGGTGGCCATGTTTCTCATACCCAGATCCACGAATATGTCCTCGAGGTCCGATCTAATGCCGAGCGAGCGAATCACATGCGGGTCGACAAGTCATGTTGGCTCGATAGAAACCTTCAGCCACTCGTTGAAGAATATGTTGTCGTAGTCATCCCACGAGTCTGAGTTCGCGCGGTTTCTACATTTCGAGCTCTTCGCTGCTTTGCGCGGGTCATCGAAGTGGTCAAAGAGTGGGATGGGTTCGTGGCCAATGATCTTGGTCGCGAACCGGTGGTGGTGGCGGAGCTGTGCTACTGCCGCCGACGTCGAACCTCCTCTTCGTCCTCCTTTCATACATCAGCAACCAAAAACCATAAACGAAGATAGGAAATCAGTGAGGTTTGATGGTTTAGGTGCGATATCGATCGACGGTTACGGATCGTTGTCGATCGATATTAGAGCGCAATAATCGATCAATGAAAATTATATATCATCGATCGATTTCTCCATCGCGGGAACTTGCAAAAAATCATTCGATGCAATTTGATTTGCAAAGCCTAACAATCAGTTGAATCGATCCATAATCCCTATTCTAGCATTCCATTTACACGAATCGATCCATGCAAGCCCTAAAATCCCGGTTCTAGTTCATTTTTTATCTTAACCCTAACAAGAACGAAAATTTAGAAAATTTCGTGTTCATACCATGTTGAATCGAGGGTTAAGTGATTGAAACGGATAGAGAGTTGAAAATCGAGCGGATTAGGCACAAGAATCGCTTGATTCGGTCGAGAAACGAGAGAGAAAAAGAGTGGAGGCTGCTTCAAAGAGTTTTCGGGTTTGCTAAAATGTCGACCTAATGTTGACTTTAATGAGCCCGCAAATTGTTGATTTTCGATAGACCGATGAGGAGATAACTTCGTCGATCGACGGCAAGTATGTTTTGAAGATAATTATTTTTTTTATTTTTTCATTTTTTATTTTTTTGGCTTATATTTTAAACTAAATCCTGAATATTCTAAAAATAGAAATGAGCTGCCTCCCATTCAGCGTTTATTTTAAGTCTTTAACTTGACTCGATGTTCGATATGTCTAATTATCGGGAGGGGGGCCTAAGTTTATAGGCCTGATAATTAGTGGTTTAGCCAAAAAGTGTTTCACTCATTGGCCACTGTGAATTCATCTCCTTTATCATTTATAAGTGTAATGGCTCCATAAGGATTGAAGTTCACAACAGTGAAAGGACCTGACCAACGAGATCAGAGTTTTCCGGGAAACAGCGTAAGCCGAGAGTTATATAACAGCACTCTATCATTTGGTTCGAATTGCCTGGAGATGATCTTTTTATCATGATATGCTTTTGTTTTCTCCTTATATATCTTTGAACTTTCGTAGGCTAAGTATCTAATTTCATCCAGCTCGTTAAGCTGCATTAGTCTTCTTTCGATAGCTGGTTTGATGTCTAAATTTAATAGTTATATAGCCCATGCTGCCTTATGTTCTAGCTTAACTGGTAAGTGACAGGATTTTCCATAGAGTCCGGTAGGCCCAGAGTGCATTGTCCAGTTTTCTAGACCAATCTTTCCTGGAGGTCCCTACAGTCTTTTCTAAAATTTCCTTCATCTGCCGATTTTAGACTTCCACATGTCCACTTGTCTGTGGATGGTAGGGTGCGGCAACTCTATGGTGTACTCCGTTCTTTTGGAGTAATCTGTTAAGAATTTTGTTGATGAAATGTATTCCGCCGTCACTTATGACTACTCGAGGAATTCCAAATCTTGGGAAGAAAATGCTTTTGAAAAGTTTGATGACTACAGACGCGTCGTTCGTTGGGGAGGCTACTGCTTCTACCCAGTTCGATACATAATCAACAGCGACTAGTATGTATTTGTTCCCATACGAAGAAGGGAAAGGACCCATGAAATCTATTCCCCAACAATCAAAGACTTCTACCTCTAGAATAGATTTATGTTCCATTTCATGTCTTTTACTGATTTTCCCCCTTCACTGGCATCTGTCGCATTGTCCTATGAATGCATGAGCATCGCGAAACATGGCCGGCCACAAAAATCCAGCCAGAAGGATTTTTGACACCGTTTTAAAGGTTGCAAAATGTCCAGCGTAGTCAGATCCATGGCATTGGAATAAGATATCAGGGATTTCAGTTTCGGCTACGCAACGTCTATATATCCCGTCAGAGCAATGTTTGTAGAGATAAAGCTCGTCCCAGTGATATCTCCTAACTTCTCTCAAAAATTTCTTTCTTTTATACTCTCTTAAACCTTTGGGTTCTATGTCAGCAGCTAGATAGTTCACTATGTCAGCGTACCAAGGTCTATCGCGTAAACTTTTTTTGACTGTGTGCACTTCTCGACTCAGACATCCGTCTACGGGAGAGTCATGTTCAGGAGGTATGGTGTTTCAGGCAACATTGATTTTTATATCGCAAGTGATAGTTACCGAAGACTTTTCTTGGTTTTGATCATCGGGAGTGTCGATTGACATAGCATCGTCGGCGTCGATCGACGGCTCCTTGGATGTGAGACATATGTTTCCAAAGAATGAATCTGTTCGGTAAACGTTTTCTGTTGGTAAGAAATCGTTGATGGTAACGTCATCGTCTATTTGTATCCGAGAAAGGTGATCGGCGACTCCGTTTTCTACTCCTCTTTTATCTTTGATTTCTATATCAAATTCATGGAGTAACAGGATCCATCGCAAAAGTCTTGGTTTCGCGTTTTTCTTCGGCATTAAATATTTTATCATAGCGTAGTCCGTGTGGACGGTGACTCGCGAACCGACTAGGTATTAGCGGAATTTTTCAAATGCATAAACTACAGCAAGTAGTTCTTTTTCTGTTGTTGCGTAATTCCTTTGTGCCTCATCGAGAGTTCGACTGGTGTAGTAAACAGCGTGAAGCCTTTTGTCTTTCCTTTGCCCTAAAACTGCTCCTACGGCGAAATCGCTCGCATCGCACATTATCTAGAAAGGAAGATTCCAGTCAGGTGGTTGTACGATGGGGGCGGTTATTATGGCTTTCTTGATTTCTTCAAAAGCTTTCACGCATTCTGGTGAGAAGTCGAATTTAACTTCTTTACAGAGGAGGGTTGTGAGAGGTCTAGCAATCTTGCTGAAATCTTGTATGAACCTCCTGTAAAATCCGGCATGTCCGAGAAAACTTCTCACGTCTTTTACGTTTGTGGGTGCAGGCAAGCCGGTCATTACCTCAATCTTTGCTCGATCTACCTCTGTACCAGCAGCGGAGACCTTATGTCCTAGGACGATTACATCGTTAACCATAAAGTGGCATTTTTCCCAATTTAGAACGAGGTTCTTTTCTTCACATCTTGCCAAAACTTCACATAGGTTATCGAGACAATTTTTGAAACTGGATCCATACACGGAGAAATCGTCCATAAAATCCTCTATCACATCTGTAAAGATTGACATCATGCATCGTTGAAAAGTGGCAGGGGCATTACAAAGACGGAGAGGCATTCTGCATTATGCGAATGTTCCGTAAGGGCATGTAAAGGTGGTCTTTTTTTGATCGTCAGGATGTATAGGGATTTGGAAAAATCCAGAGTATCCGTCAAGAAAACAGTAGTATTGGTGATTTGCCAATCTTTCCAACATTTGGTCAATGAAGGGTAAAGGGAAGTGATCTTTTATAGTGGCCGCGTTCAATTTTCTACAATCGATACACATCCGATGTCCAGTGACAGTGCGCGTAGGGATGAGTTCGTTTTTATCATTTTTCACCACTGTAATTCCACCTTTCTTAGGCACAACATGCACGGGGCTCAACCAATTGCTATCTGAAATTGGGTAGATGACTCCAACATCTAAGAGTTTTATAATTTCTTTCTTAACAACTTCTTTCAAGTTCGGGTTTAGTCTCCTTTGGTGTTCCACTGACGATTTGGAATCGTCTTCTAAGTGAATTTGGTGCATGCACAGATCCGGAGATATCCCAAGAATATCCTTGAGTGAGTATCCGAGGGCTCTCCTATACTTGCACAGTTTTATTAATAGCAGCGCCAGTTCTCCATTGGTTAGGTTGGCGTTTATGATTACAGGGTAGGAATTTTTATAGGGAAAAGCATATTTAAGTCCGGCAGGTAGTTGCTTTAACTCAATTTTTGGTGCTTTTTCAGGATCCCAATCTTCTAGGGAAGATGGTTGTCGATCGATGGCGTCCTTTAAATATCGATCAATGTTGATTTCCGAAGTGTCATCCTCTACTTCGTGGACATTTGCTATTTCTATACTTGCGTCCATTAATCGCATGTATTCATAAGCCTTGCTGTCGACACTAAATATTTCCTCTTCTATAGATGTAAGCACCTTTTCCAGAGGATCATCTGAGCATAGGTCTATGAAGGATTCTTCAGCCAGCTCAGAGATATTGTCCATGTAGGAGATCTGCTTATCGAATAAAGGTCGTTTTATCAGTTTTTCTATATCGAAGGTCATTGGAATGTTTCCAATGTTTAAAAATATCCGACCCTCCTTGACGTCGATGATCGCACCAGCTGTAGCTAGAAATGGTCTACCAAAAATGAGCGGATCCTTTGGTTCGTTCTATAATTTCAGCACCACGAAATCCGTTGGTACGTGACAGTTGTTAATCCTTATTGGCACGTCGTCAAGTACCTCCTCAGGTACTCTAACGGATCTATCGGCGAAAACCAAAGTTATTTTGGTTGGTTTGAATTTATCGTATCCCAGGGATATCGCGACAGAGTGCGGCATGAGGTTCACGCTGGAACCAGGTCAGAAATGGATCGAGGAAAACTTTTATTCCGTATATTGCAATCCAAAAAAAAAAGCTGCCCGGATCGGGCCTCTTGATCGGAGTTTTGCCTTGGATTAATGCACTCACTTCCTCTGAAACCATCATGACGCTGTGCTCAGCGGCTGGGAAACTGTTGGATACCATGTCTTTTACATATTTCTTTATTGAAGGTGATACTTTTATGGCATCACTCAATGGCATTTCCAACGTGATTTTATCGAATGCTTTCTTGCAGATCGCCTTATCTAATTATCGCTTAGTCTGTGTCTTGTTAGGAGGTAAGGGTGGTAAAGTCCTATACACTCTCTCTATGGTTGGTTCAGCAGGAGCCGAGCATCGATCGGCATTGTTTCCAGTTTGTCGATCGATAGTTATCGTAGTTGGTCGATCTATGTTGTTTCCTTCTTCTCGATCGATTTATACATCTTCTTCCAACTCCTCTTCTTCCTCCTCGAGGTTGATAGCCGCTTCATCAGTGTTGGACCGTCCTTTCTCTCGAGAATTTTCTAATTTTGGTTTGGGATTATCGAAAATTATTGGTAGTGATCTACTGTCGCCGGTCTTTTCAACTTCAGCGGGTTTTTCTACATGGTTGATTTCTATTGTGCTCGGGATGAGGCGTTTTCCGCTCCTTAGTAACACAACATTAACTTGACATTTCGGATACGCGTCATTTCGCCCAGGGAGACGTCCCGTTTCTCTTTTGATGGTGGTCGCGTTCTCCTTTACTTGACTGTCCAGTCTCTTAATGTGTTCACTTAAAGCGTCGAACTTTCTCATTAGCTCACTGTAGATGATGTTTATGTTTCCATTCAGGTCAGTGGCCATTTTACGATTTCCCGTGAAAGCTTGGTTTAACCTAAATTCTGCTCTGCCTCGGCATTATCCCATAGTAGCATCGTAATTTTGGGTAAAACTATCGGTGTTAGGGATAGAATACCTATCCTTTAAGGTTGGAATATCTACGAAATCCACCTGTTGTTCTAGTTCAGAAAGGGCATCATCGTCAATTTGGTAAATCCCAAATTAGTTTTGCTCCTCTAGAGCAGAATAAAGTGAGTGTAGAGACTCTTTGATTTTGGCTAAATGTGGCCCATCCATTGAGTCAACTCTCCTTCCTCACTCTACGTCCATCATTTCGTCGGATTTAACCGTAGCTACATTCTTGATCAAACGCTTCGCCTCTTCAGGGTTCCTGGTACTGAACCTCCCTTCACTGGCTGTGTCAAGCGTGATTTGGTAATACAAGTTAATACCTCCGTAAAAGCTATTAATGAGTTGTGGTTCTAAATAACCATGGTGGGGGCATTCAAGCTGGTAACTCTTGAATCTCTCCCATGCGTTCCTGAATGATTCTCGTGGATCTTGGCGGAATGTGAAGATTTTCTTCCTTACATCCCAGTAACGCGTCTCATTGAAGAAGTGATTAATGAAGGTATTTCTTATTTCCTTCCATCAGGTAAAAGAGCCTGCTGGTAGTTGGTCTAGCTATTTCCTGGCCTCGCCCTCTACGGAAAATGAAAAGAGTTTTCAGCGATTGTACTCGTCATCCATAATATTTTCTCGATATTCGATGTGATCGTGTGGGTGTTTTGAGACGGCTCCACGAAAAGGATTCTGACGTACCAAGAATAAGTATTTGAGGCTAACCCCAGATTTCTTGGTATCATCTTTGGGTAGTTTAATGGCTGACCTAGTGAAATAGGTCCCGCCAGGGTTTAAGTAGTCTTGCAGAGGCAATTTTGCTTCTTCATCTCTAGTTGAGATTGAATTAGTTTTAACAGGGATTGCAGTCCCCTGTTCATTTATGATTTGGTTAATTGCGTTGCTTAGTTTACCTTTAGGTTCTCCTTGGACTACTCCTTCATTAGCATTATTGGTAAGAGAATACTTACCTACTTCCGGCGGGATGTCGTCGATTGATTTTTGATGTGCAGCGTCGATCGATATTTCCGTCGACTCGTCGCTCGATGTTGTTTATATTTCGTCAATCGATGTGGTCAAAATCCATATCTTCCATCTTAAATTCCTTTGTCAGCAGCAAAAGAGGGAGAACTTTAGCAAATTCAGTAACAAAATCTAGACTAAGTTCTAAACTTAATCTAATGGTAATAAGAAAGAGTCCCCGGCAAAGGCGCCAAATTTGATATCACTTAAATTATCCTAAGGAGTGATTTACTCTCTCAAATAAGAGGTTCAGATGTAGTACTTAGGGATCGAATCCACAGAGACTCTAGGATTACACAGTAGATTTATAGTCTTCGAATTAAAGTTAGATTTAGAGATTTTTAAAGCAGTAGATGAATTGGCGAGCAAAGTTATTGCTCGATTGATTTGTTTTGAGGTTGTTAACAGTTGGGAGTAAATAACTTTTCAGGTATGATAAGTAAATAACTTAATTTGGGTTTTTAGGGGTTTATTGATATTATTTGTTCTCGAACTCAAACTTAGATATAATCAATCAGATTATCTAATCTGGATCTCGGATTTCAACGATCGTATGTCATGTGGGAACCCGAAGGTTCTTAGAGATGTAATGACGCCTTACGCTGCACAGGGGTTCTATCTTCTTTCTAAGATCGTATTTGGAACACTGAGGCCAGATAGGAACACGGAGGTTCTTCCTCAGATCATGAGATCTTTGCTTGGAACCCGAAGGCTATCTGGGAACCCTGAGGTTCTTCCTTAGATTTTATCCATAGGACCCGAGATCGTATGGGGAACCGTGGGTTTCCTCTATTGATTGCGGGCTTGTATATGGGTCTGGAGTTCCCTTGAGAACCTGGAATGTTTGTTTTCGCAGGGACCGTACTCCGCCTTCCTAAGCAAGATGACTACTGGTACCTTTCGGATTTCGCATTCTGCCGCTCGGAAGCTGGTCGCCACTCTTGAGTTCCTATGTTGTATTCTACTTCTGCAGGAAGTCACTGACAGGCTTAGAGGGTGCTGGTGTGGGTGTAATGACCCATGTGCAAGGCTTTGCTGCTTTCCACGTCTGGATAAGCATAGATTATGAGGTGCTCCCAGAATTTTGCACTTTTGCTCCCTGTATTTCACAGTACTTTTGCAAGTATACCCAGTGTTTCCTGTATTGTATAGCACGTAGCGTTTTAATACAGGTACTTTCACATGTGGTGCTCTAGGGACCCCAATGCGCCTTAGGCTGCACATGAGTTTTAAGTAGTTTTGACAGCATACTCGGGCTTGCGCATACCCAGGCTTGCGCATACCCATTCCTGCTTTATGTCTCATACCCATTGTGATTTTCTGTGGACGTGCCACTTTTTTGACAAGGGTTGGCCAGGATCGGAGGTCTCTGGAGACCTGATCCAGCTCGTTAGCCCCTTTAAGTATGGTGATTTTCCTACTGCCTTTATAGTTGGAACTATTTTTTATTATAAGTTTGTCCGGAGACGTTGAGCATACATAGAAGTAGGAAATCATAATGCTTAAATAGTACATAGTAAGATAGTAGGAATCATGGTGCAGAGACCGTATTTAAAAATGATAGGCTTTGAGGTGCAAGGCGTTCCAGCAGTTGGGTTGTATTTTACCTTTGCAATCTTGTAGCCTGTGTGGGAACCAAAATTTGTACTGTCGATTTCCGTTTAAATAAGGAAAGTTAGGAAAACCCAAATTTTCCAGAGGTCCCGGATATCTGCTAAACCACACGCCAAGCAATCAGAACACGAAATAAAGACGAGAAAAATAAGAAATCGAAAAGAGAGCAAAATGGATCTTATCCCGAATCCGCGTTTGAGCGTTACAGCAAGGTAAGAGTCTGGGCTACGAGAGCTGTCGGCGAGATTCCTAGTTCTAAAACCCTAAGACTGCAAGACCTAATTGAGTCGCAGCTCGAATAACAAAAACGGAAAGTTGCCTAAAATTTCTCTAAGTGCTATGTTTGCTCTGAAAAAGTTCTCCCTTGTGCCTCTCACCTAGGACCCCCTATATACTCCTCCAAGGTCGGTTTTAGCTTTTCCCTTCCTACCCTTAAGCCGTCCTAAGTGAAAAATAGAGATATTCCATTTTTTTCGATCTTCATGTTTATCCGCGGAAACTTAACATTTTTTCTGCGGAAACTTATCTTTATATTTGTTTTTATAAAATAAAAACATAAACAGTCATAGCATCTATGGGTTTGTTCTTAAAGAATCGTAAGTGGGCTTGTAGTCGCGTTTTAGACCTCGTTGGGCCGTCTTTTGACATAAAATGTTTGTTACGATTTTCTTTTCGACAAAAACAAGTTCTCGCGGTTTTTATCGTAAAGTTTCAATGGTAACTTTGATCGGAACGATGTGAGAAGTGATATGGCTGTGGTACATAGGAGCTAGCATTAAGGAAGAGATGAGAATGTACGGATTTGGGTCGTACCCGTTGATCGATGTTCGAGACAGTTCGGTCGCTACGTAGCGACCTGATCCGCGCTGGATCGGTTGCAACGTAGCGACCAAACGAAAGGTTTGGTCGGTCGCTACGTAGTGACCAACCGAGTGGCTTGGTCGGTCGGTGACTCGTTCGCGGGTCGGTCTCTACGTAGCGACCGACCGAATGGCTTGGTCAGTCGCTATGTAGCGACCGACCGAATGCCTTGTTCGGTCGCTACGTAGCGCCGGCTCGTAGCGCCGGCTCGTAGCGCCGGCTCGGTCGCTATGTGGCGACCTTGTTTAGATCCATTTCTGACGTTCTATGAACGTGTTCTTGGGCTATGCGTGTTTAGTTTCGATGAATCAACCGAGACTAGTGCAAGATTTCACCGCAAAGTTCTTCGTAAAGATTTCTTTACGAAGATTACTTTTCGTAAAAGCGTTCATGCCGATTTTTACGGATATTTGGATGTTAATTTCGTCGTATTGTTTTTGACC
Organism: Brassica napus; assembly: GCF_020379485.1. Classification (NCBI taxonomy): domain Eukaryota; kingdom Viridiplantae; phylum Streptophyta; class Magnoliopsida; order Brassicales; family Brassicaceae; genus Brassica; species Brassica napus. The sequence continues at coordinate 21,995,250 of NC_063447.1, forward strand.
CCAGCACCGACCACTCGACGATCGTCGAGTGGTTTGATGCTCGGACCACCCGACGATCGTCGAGCAGTCTTTGAGTTCGATATGGTTGCTTCGAGCATGTTTTTAGACGATTGTTCATTTTGGTGTTTCGGATAAGTCTTTCCAAGAAATTTATCGTAAAAATTATTTTCAGTAATTTGTACGAAAATTACTTCTTTGAAAAGTATGTTTTGACGACATTCAAGCGCTAATTCCGCTGTGACCGTTTTTGACCCCAACAGCCTGTAGGCTCCGGCTCTCCGCACCTCAATTACCTTATAGGGTCCTTCCCACCCGAGGGTAAGTTTCCCTGTCGTTTTCTCTGCTCGTCATAGAACCCAGTCCCCTTGCTGGAAGGTCCTGGTTCTGACTTTCTTGTCGTATGTCCTGGCGACGTCTTGCTCGTAGGACCAGTGTTTTAGCCGAGCGGCCTCTCTCTTTTCGTCGAGTAAGTCGAGGCTCAGCGTCATTAGTTCATCGTTCTCTTCCAGAGAGAGGTGCACCCTGAGACCGTTGTTCTCACGTGCATCTCCGTGGGTATTATGGCCTCAGAGCCGTAGACTAGCGAGTAAGGAGTTTCCTGCATCGCGGTCTTGGGAATGGTCCGGTAGGCCCAGCGGACTCCGTGCAGTTCTTCCGCCCACTTCCTGTTGGAACCCTCCAGCCGCTTCTTAAGCATGTTGACCACAGTCTTGTTCGTGGATTCCGCTTGTTTGTTAGATTAGGGGTGTAGCGGTGTAGCGGTGTGGCGGTGTAGCGAAGGTAAGCTTTTTGCCCCAGTCCTTACATAACTCCTTCAAGTTGTGGCTCGTGAATTGGGGTCCATTTTCGGTGACAAACTCATGGGGGACCCCGAAGCGAGTGATTACGTTCGTCCACACGAATTTGCGGATCTGGAGGTCTGTTATCCGGCTGAGTGCTTCTGCTTCGATCCGTTTGGGGAAGTAGTCAGTGACTACCAGAAGGAAGACGTTCTTCCCCAGTGCCATAGGGAATTTCCCCACTATATCCATGCCCCACTTTCTGAAGGGCCACGGTGAGCTTATGGACTTGAGGTTTTCCGGAGGGAGTTTAGAACCTGGAGCGTGCCTCTGACACTGGCCGCAGTGTTTGGCTTGCCGGTTGGCGTCTGCGGCCATCGTGGGCCAATAGTTACCTGCCCTTCTGGCTCTGAGCACTAGGCTCTTGCCGCTAGAGTGGGATCCACAATATCCTTCATGTAGTTCGACAAGGATTCTAGCGGCTTCTCGAGGTGTAACACATCTGATGCGCCTCAGTACATGGAGCCAGTCCAAGATGGAGCTCAGGATGATCAGATCATTCCAACTGAGGTTCGAGCAACCGACCGTTCCAGACAGACAGACCGAGCCGTGTACCGGATCAACCCGCAAGCGTCCAGAAAGGAGCTAAGGCTGGAACCACATCCAGACGACAGAACTGACCGAACCACAGCTCGTGTTCCCCGCCCCACTCGCCAAGCCAAGACTGATGGTCAAGCCAGAACTCACTTTGATCGAGAGGAATCCGAGTCAGACCATAGTCTTTCCGTTTTGGTCCGTCTGATCCGAGCCGAGTGTCCCAACGAACGTACTGATGGATCAGCCGGCCAGTATGATCAGTTCCTGAACTTTGATGATCAAAATTTCTCTAAGGCACGAATTCTTCAACTGTCGAAAGATTTGGGTCGTGCTGGAACAAAGTTGGCGCATGAGCCTTATTCGGCCGACTGTCCTGACCGCACCGCGTCCGTCCTGCTCCTTACCACGAAGGAACCACTTGGTTCGGATGAACCTGGACGCCAGCCGAAGAGTCATCTTTGACCAGATCTAGAATCCAAGAGATTTTGTACATTGTCTTTCAAACTTCTTAGTCAATTTTGATTTCCTAAGTTTGTCGTTAACACATTTCTATGTCTTTTTCAATTCCTCAAGTAGTATAAATATGTAAACACTTCTCATAATAAAACCATTCCATTTTCTTTCAACTTTTTGAGTCTTTACTCTTTGTTCTTCGATTAAGAACTTCTCTTGTTTCCTTGGTGTGGTTAGCTCCAAGTAAACTCCTCTTGTCCGTTGGTCTTGTGAGTAATATCAGGCAACTATTTTTGATCGCCTCTTTGTAGGACCGGTGCGTCACATCCGGCAACAAACTGGTTCGGGAATATCAAAGGCCATTCCGCAACCTTTGTGGGACCCATCATTCCATCAGTTCTCCTTCGGAGTTCATATCCTTTCCAATCCGGTCGAGTGATCCTTTTTAAGGCGTATCAAAGTGGTTTAAGAGCCACTCTTCCGGTATTGTCAGTTCATCTTCTCATCTTCCATTTCATAAACATTTCTTCTTCTTCTTTCTATCTTAAATTCGGGCCCCTCATTACCATCCACTAGAAAAAGTATAAAAAAAAAAGAAAGATCTACAATTCAAAAAAAAAAAGAGATTTCCAAGAGTTTGATTTGTGGATTAGTGGTGGAAGAGAAAGTCTGCTGGCTGAGGAGAAATCCAGCCTTTGAGGTAGTTAAAATGGATTTCAAAACCAAAGTTCTCTTTTTTCTATCTATCTTACAAAAAAAATAAAAAAATATTCCCTTGTTTGCTTTGAAGTTTGCCCATTAGGATTCCTGGATTAGATCTCTTAGAACCTTGAGTATAGGGCTTGAGAGTGATCACCAAAATTCTGAGAGAAACACGTGTGTGGGCGAGATCAAACACTTGAGAATGTGAGGTTTTAATCTAACTTTTCGTGTCTTAAAGATTTTCAGGAAACCATGAGTAGTGAAGACGAAAGGAGCCGACCCGGAAACTCAGAGGCCGGTTTATCTAACTTGCAGATGCGAGCCTTGAATGATTCTTTTACTAACCTTATGAACACAGGTCTTGAGCAGATCCATCTAAGGCTAGATGAGATCCAAAACAGTCAACAGCCGCGTCCTCAAACCAGAGCCAGAAGAGATCGCCCAAGGAGGCCAAACCGGACCGACGATGATATCCGAGAGGAGGATTCCCATGAGGACGACGTCCGATCCACCAATCGACCTAGGAGAGGTCATAGAAACCGAGATCCAGGTGATACCAATCCTTTTGCTAGAAATGAACTAGCTGATGATAGATTAGGAGGATTTAAACTGAAAATCCCACCTTTTGATGGTAACAATTATTCCCACCTTTTGATGGTAACAATTATCCTGATGTTTTTCTTGAATGGGAAAAAAAAATTGAACATGTCTTTGATTGTCAAAACTTTTCTGAAATTAAGAAAGTTAGACTTGATGTTACTGAATTCTCAGGCTATGTTATTAATTGGTATGATCAAGTTGCGACCCACAGGAAGAGAACAGGTGATAGACCGATTGACACATGGGACGAGTTTTCCATGCTGATGAGGAGACGTTTTGTTCCTTTATCACCGAGACCTCCACCAGAAATTCAGACGTTTGCTTCAAGGCACCAAGTCCGTGGAAGACTACCACCAAGAGATGGAAACCTTTATGATCAAGGCCGATGTAGACGAGCCCATGGACGCTACTATGGCTAGATTTCTTTATGGCCTCAACCGAGACATCCAAGACCGTATGGAGCTTCAAGAGTATCGAACCGTGGAGCAAATGTTGAACAAAGCCATCATTATTGAACAACAAGTGAAAAGGAAGAGCTACTCAAAGTCGGCCTTTGCTCCTAAACCGTCCTTTGCTCCTAAACCGGCCTTTGCTCCTAAACCGTCCTTTGCTCCTAAGCCAAGTTATCAAGACAAAGGAAAGTCTTCTTCCACAACAAATACAGCTTTTAAGACTGATGTTCCTGCTCGTGTTGACAAAGGAAAAGCTATTGAGAATCCCAGTCGTGCAAGAGACATCAAATGCTTCAAGTGTCAAGGTCTAGGACACTATGCCAACAAATGTCTGAACCAAAGAGTGATGATTCTCATGGAGAATGGAGAGGTTGAGACCGAGGACGAGCAGGAGGACAAGGAGGATCTTGGTCTTATCTTTGATGAGGAAGAAGAGTCCTTTGACTATCCACATCACGGACCATTACTCGTTGCTAGGAAAGCTTGGGACGACCCCATCTTCGAGGAGACGGACGGCCACACGGACGATAACTTTGGCCCGACCTTTGTTACTGATTATGAGCCGATCTTTGATGAGGAAGACAGCTTTGACTACCCAGCGCATCGATAATTCCTTGTCACTAGACGTTCCTTGAGTGTTCAGCCCAGAACCAATGAAAAAGAACAAAGGGAGAATCTCTTTCATTCTCGTTGTTTAATCTCTGAAAAAATTTGTTATTTGATCATTGACGGTGGGAGTTGTACTAATGTTGCTAGTGATACTTTTGTCAGGAAGCTTGGGCTAGCTACTCGACCTCTTTCTCGTCCTTTCAGGTTGGAATGGCTCAATGAGACCGGCGAACAGTACATGAAGGAGCAAGTCACGATCCCTCTTACCATTGGACGATATGGAGATGAGATTGTTTGCAACGTTCTTTCTATGGACGCTTGCCATATCCTTCTGGGCCGTACATGGCAGTTTGATAAGAAAGTTGTGCATGATGGCTTCACAAAACGACACTCCTTTGACCATAAAGGAAAGAATATCACTCTGGTGCCATTGTCGCCATTGGAAGTTCACCAAGATCAGGTCCAACCCAAGAAGAACCACGACCAAGAGTCTAAACCGGACGAACCTGAGTCATCTCACCGAAATTCCAACTTTTTCATCAAACAAAGTCAGGTCAAGAAGTCTCTTTACTCTCAAAAGCCATTTCTTTTACTCGTGTATAAAGAATCTCTTATGGCCTCATCTTCTTCTGACTGGAACCACATCCAGACGACCAGAAAGGAGCTAAGGCTGGAACCACATCCAGACGACCGAAATGACCGAACCACAGCCTGTCTTCCCCGCCCCACTCACCAAGCCAAGACTGATGGTCAAGCCAGAACTCCCTTTGATCGAGAGGAATCCGAGTCAGACCATAGTCTTTCCCTTTTGGTCTGTCCGATCCGAGCCAAGTGTCCCAAGGAACGTACTGATGGATCAGCCGGCCAGTATGATCAGCTCCTGAACTTTGATGATCAAAATTTCTCTAAGGCACGAATTCTTCAACTGTCGAAAGACTTGGGTCGTGCTAGAACCAAGTTGGCGCATGAGCCTTACTCGGCCGACTGTCCAGACCTCACCGCGTCCGTCCTGCTCCTTACCGCGAAGGCACCACTTGGTTCGGATGAACCTGGACGCCAGCCGAATAGTTATCTTTGACCAGATCTAGAATCCAAGAGTTTTTCTACATTGTCTTTCAAACTTCTTAGTCAATTTTGATTTCCCAAGTTTGTCGTTAACACATTCCTATGTCTTTTTCTATTCCTCAAGTAGTATAAATATGTAAACACTTCTCATAATAAAACCATTCCATTTTCTTTCAACTTTTTGAGTCTTTACTCTTTGTTCTTCGACTAAGAACTTCTCTTGTTTCCATGGTACTCTCCCTGCACTTGGTTGATTATCAGCTTGGAGTCACCAAAAACCTGGATGTTTTCTACCCCCATTTGATGGGCGAGTGTTAGCCCTGCGGTTAGAGCGTCGTACTCGCTTTCGTTGTTGGTCTCTTTGAAGTTGCACCTCACAGCCCTTGAGGCCTTGTTCCTTGTCGGCGAGGGAAGCATTATTCCTACCACGACACCTCTGATGTTGATGGATCCATCGACATGCAGGACCCATCCTCCCTCATCCTTTGTTTCTCTTCGGAGGCGCACTTTTTACTCCAGAGTTGGGAGAAAAGTAGGGGAGAATTCGGCCACAAATTATGCTAGGACTTGTGACTTTATAGCTGTGGCTGGTCGAAAAATCACATCGTATTCTCCTAGTTCCACAGCCCATTTCGCTAAGTGTCCAGAGACTTCAGGCTTGTGGAGGACCAATTTTATGGGGAAAGAGGTGACAACCACGATTGGGTGAGCCTGAAAGTAGGACCGTAACTTGCGGGCGGCGACTATCAGGGCTAAGGCCAGCCTCTCTAGATGACTGTAGCGGGTTTCTACATCCAGGAGAGCCTTACTTACGTAGTAGATTGGTAGCTGCTTGCTTCCTTCCTCGCGTACTAGGACGGCCCTTACGGCGTGCTCCGAGACTGCTAGATATAGCAGCAAGACCTCACCGAGCAGTGGCTTGGATAGGAGAGGAGTGGTGAGATATGCCTTTAGCTCATGGAGAGCTGACTCGCACTCTTCCGTCCACTGAAAATCCTTTGAGTTTTCTAGGGTTCCAAAGAAGGCGTGAGATTTGTTGGAGAGCCTAGAGATGAACCTGCTCAGGGCTGCCATTCTTCCCGTTAGCTTTTGAACCTCCTTGACGTTCTTCGGGGAAGGGATCGAATGAATGGCGCTGATTTGCTCTGGGTTAGCTTCAATTCCTCGGTGGGTTACAATGTACCCGAGGAACTTGCCGGAACTGACCCCAAATGAGCACTTAGCTGGGTTGAGCTTCATGTTGTACTTCCGGAGAGTGCAGAAGGCTTGCTGCAGGCGAGATATGTGGTCTTCAGCCTCTAGGGATTTGACCAGCATGTCGTCGATGTAGACCTCCATGGTTCACCCTATCTGGTCCGCAAACATCATGTTCACCAGCCGTTGATAGGTCGATCCCGTGTTCTTTAGGCCAAATGGCATAACTTTGTAGCAATAGATCCCTCTGGATGTCATGAAGGACGTCTTCTCCTGGTCCTCCGGATGCATGAGTATTTGATTATAGCCGGAGAACCTGTCCATGAAACTCATCAGCTGATGCCCGGTTGTGGCATAGACCAGCTTGTCGATGTGAGGCAGAGGAAAGGGGCCCTTTGGGCAGGACTTGTTGAGGTCTTTGAGGTCTATGCAGACTCTCCACTTCCTGTTCTTCTTCTTGACAACGACTACGTTGGCTAACCATTCCGGGTACTGTACCTCGCGAAGGAACCCCGCGCCGAGCAGGCTTCTGACTTCTTTGTTGATGATTGTGTCCCTTTCGGGGGCAAACTTCCTCCTCTTTTGTCTGACGGGTTGATGTAGGGGATCCAACTGCAGCTTCTGCATGATGATCTCCGGATCAGTCCCGGGCATGTCTGCATGGGACCAAGCGAAGCAGTCGGAGTTAGACCGGAGGAAGTTTATCAACGTCCTCCTTAATCCTTCGGTCAGCTTGGAGCCACTCTTGAGATGTCGGGTCTGGTCCCCTTCGATTAATGGCACGTCGTTCATTTTTTCGACCTCTGGTTCCTTGGTGTGATGAGCCGGAGGTTTGCTCTGTAATTGCTATAAGACCTTGGTCTTTCCCTTCAAAGTAGTCTGGTAGCAGGAGCGGGAATACTCTTGATCCCCTCTGATTTCTCTAATGCCCGCAGGGTGTAGGGAGTTTCACAATCTGGTGAAGGGTCAAAGGGACGGCTCCCATGCCATGGATCCAGGGCCATCCCAAGATCATGTTGTAGATTGAATCGCAGTCAACGACTAGGAACTTGGTTGATATGTTGATCCCTTCAGCGTATACCGGGAGGGCACTTCTCTGGCAGTCTGCTTGACTTCTCTGCTGAATCCTATGAGTGGGGTTATCCTTCGAGTTAGAGCGCTTTCCTCCAGCCCTAGATCCTTGTATGCGGCCTGGAAGATGATGTTACCGGATGTTCCATTATCTACCAGTATCCTTTTCATCAGGCAATTCGCTACAGCGAGTGATATGACCAGGGCGTCGTGATGTGGGGTGAGAACCCTTTCCTGTTCCTTGGCCGTGAAGCTTATTTCGCCCATACCCAGTAGCAAGCGTTTCGGCTTGGCTGCCTCTAGGCCGTGCTTGGGGTTCTGAGTGATTTTCTTCGCGGCTGCATGGCTTATACCGCTGATTTCCAAACCGCCCGATATGACATGGATCACTCGGTCCTATCGAGGTGGCGAGATGGGAGCAGCTTCAGTGGGCTTTCCCGTTGTCTCCTTGCTTAGATGGCTCTTGGGATTTTCGGAAAGAAACTCCATGAGGTGTCCTTTCTTAAGCAATTCGTTGACCTCGATCTTCACTACGACGCAGTCCTCCATTTTCTGACCGTGGTCACGGTGGAAGTCGCACTAGAGACCAGGGTTCCGGAACGAATCGGGTGCTTTCATCTTCTGAGGCCACTTGACCTGTTGGCCCATCTTCCTCTGAACATTGATCAGCTCCGGCTTTGAGACGTAGAAGTGAGAGATGTCTGGCCATGTGGACACTGCCATCCCTTCTGCCTTCTCGATCGGCCGGTTCTGGTATATGCCCCGGTTTCTGTTCACGGAATCCCTGGCTGGTCTTGGAGAGGGTTTCTCGTCTCGCTCGGTTTGGTCTGGTCTGATCGCCTTGGGGTCTTGCTTTAGCTTCGCCTTGGCGCGACTGGCGACATCTTCTTCCCATTTTACATGTGCCCAGGCTCGAGACAGGACGTCTTCCATGGTCTTGCACTGGTACTTGGTCAGCTCCTTATAGAGCTCCCCGTCGGGGAGTAAGCCTCTCTTGAAGGCAGAGATGGCAGTGGGGATACTACATTCGGGAATTGTCACCTTCTCTTGATTGAAGCGGGCTATGTAGCTTCGCAGGGGTTCCGCCCGATGCTAGAGGATTTCGTATAGACCATCAGAGGTTTTCTCCAGGTCTCTGCTGCTGGCGAATTGTTCCACAAACTTGTCGCTGAGAATAGCGAAGGAGACTATGGACCTGAAGGGTAGGTTGATGTACCATTGCAGAGGGGGTCCGATCAGGGTTGAGTCGAATCCTTTGCACATGTAGCTTCACGCGACTCCTTTGGGAGTGCTACATCGAGCATCCTTTGTCTGTATTGGGCGACATGATCGTCTGGATCGCTGGTGCCGTCATACGCCTTAATGTTGGGAAAGGAGAACTTCCTGGGCATCTCGTTCAGGGTGATCTCATCCGTGAAAGGATTATCGGCGTAGGAATCGGGCTTGCTCATCCGGATGGGGGAGCTACCCCTGGGAGCCTTTCAACCATGGACTGCATGGCGTCGAGCCTCTTGAAGAACATCTGCTCCATGTAAGCAACCATGGGATACTCCGTCTTTGTTGCTCCCTTGGGTGCTTCCTTATTGGCTTCCGGCTCAGATTCGCTGTCTTGTACGTCGTAGGTCTGAGCACCCTTAGCCTTTTCGCGCGTTTCTGCGTCTCCTTGCGACGTCGTAGGCGGGAGAGTCGTGCCTGTTCCATAGTTTGGTGTCTCCAGAGTCGACATGGGTCGGATCTGAGCCTGGAATCGACGTTTTTTGTTACTTGCCGTATTGAGGGCTCGGTTCTCGTCTCAGAGGTTTGGATTCTCCGATTTGAGCTGGCCGAGCTTTTCGGCGCTCTGCTCCAGTTGCTTGGAGTGTTCGTCGAGCTTATGGACTTCTGAGGAGAGCTCGAGATTCTCTGCAACTTCTATTCGAGCTCTGTTTTGCTCGGTTACTTGGCTGTGTTTACCGTTGAGTTGCCTTTGGAGCTCTGCTTCTCTTGGAGTAGCTTCGTGTAGCTCGTTCTGCTCATCCACCACCATTATCAAACAATTTAGATTACTCCCCTCCTTTTAGGGCCAAACTGTTAGGGGATTTTTGTTTAGGATCTTTGTGAGTACTACGGAACGATGGACATGACTTTGATTTCGTATGAGTTTGTAAGAAATAAGGTAGAAAGAGACGTTTGATGTTAGGAGTTTTCAAGGTTCCTAAGACAAATGTTGTCGTATAAATGATTGTCGAACCAGTTCTGAGGGATATCAAAGCACTGAGAATGCAAGTATTCACTTAATCTAAGTGCAACCAATGATTTAGATGGGTTTTAAGCTATGACTAAAACTAGAAAGCAATAACAGAATGATACTTTCTTGACTAAGGGAAAAGAGAACTCATGGGCATAGGGATTAGACCTTGGGTGATCAAGTATCGAACTAAGGATGGCAAATGATCAATCAAACTATCAACCTTAAGCCTAGACACAATTCTAAGCAAGCTCTATGTCTAGATGAATGCTCATTTGCTAACATATCTCAAACATCAAATGTCTTTGGTTGAATAATATGAAAGCAATCATTACTAACAAGTCTATTAGCTATCTTAGCATCTTTAACAACAAATGTCTTTGGCAAAGTATACTAAAAGCCTAGGAGAGTTGTCTCAGGCATTTCATCAAACACCTTTTGGGTGGGAAATGTCTATTGATCAACTTTTGAGTGGCCAACTCAGAAGATGCATTATCAATACTCTACTAGCAAGGAACAAGAATGATCTACACTAAAACATCCTAGAACTAACCTAATCACCCTTGATCTCCCTAACCCATGAATTCAAAAGGTGATTACTCACTAATCTCCATGATTCCTCTTAAACCCATATTGGATTTCAGATTAATCATGTAGAGAAATAGATAAGAAATCAACAAGAACACAAGAACATAACAATCAAAATCCAAGAGATGAACTTCTCAAGAGAGTTTTTGTGTATTTCTCAATAGATCAAAAGATCGTCTCCTCCTGGTGGCTTACAGAGTATTAAAACATAGGTTTAGAAAGTAAAACATGCATAATGAAATGACCAAAAGGCCCTTAAGTAAAATAGAAAATCGACCCAACAATAGACGCGGAGCAACCTCGGCATGTCGCTCTGAGAGGTCGCTCTGGCCTTCGGGAGCGACCTCAGTGGGTCGCTCTGAGAGGTCGCTCCGGACTTCGCTTCGTGTCGTCTCGCCATAGAGACGCGAGCGACCTCGGGGTGTCGCTTTGGGAGGTCGCTCCGAGAGGGGTGTGAGATGCGAGCGACCTCGGTGCGTCGCTCTGGGCAAGTCGCTTCACTGGGTGAATATGGCGAGCGACTTCACGGGGTCGCTCCAGCTAGGTCGCTCTGAGAGGTGCTTTGGAGCGACCTCATGACGTCGCTGCGGAACCTCGCTCCCCTGCTCTGCTCGTCCAATGATCACATATTTCACCTCTTTTTGAGCTCCAAATGCATCCAAATAGCCCCAAGAACTCCATGTGGCACTCCAACACCTGATAGAGACTCATGTATGCAAAATGTAACCTAAACATGGATAAATCCTAGTCTATATGATCAAAATGCACATGGATGAATGGATAAGATAATGGAAATATGCAAGAGCACACTCTCTTGTTCTTTTACTTGTCCACAAGTGAACTTTCTAGAACTTGTTCATTTACTTGTCCACAAGTGAACTTTCTAGAACTCATAGGGAGAGAGGTTTGAAGGTGGGAGCTCATAGCCAAAAGAAACAGAACTAGTACTCGATTCAACATCTAATCCATCATGAGCACACTCTCTTATTACACTCTAGCTTCTCTAGGCCTATCTCAACTCTTTTTGCCCTTACACTCATCATCAAGCATCCACACATTCAAATCAACCAACTCTCACATTCATTAAGCACAAAACATCAGGTGAATTCTTGCAAATGGTCAGTTGGTCCAAGTCATTTGGTTGGGTGAGGGAAGACTTTTATTCAAGTGATTCAAGAGGTTCGAAACATAAAATCTTTAAGGTGGTTTACTCTCGAAACAAGTAGCCTTGACATTGCACATAATATATCTAAGAAAGGGATCAACTCATGCATACAATGCTCAATCTCCATTGTTCTACCCTTTTCCCAAACATACAATTACACAATCATTCTCAAATGTCAAACCCAACTCACATCTCTCACCAAAAGATCCTAAGAACATTAACTCCTTCTCTTTGAAATCTACAAGGGATTTTTCACAACCTCAAAACATTACTTAGCTCCTAACAACTTTGCTAGCCCCCTTTTTCTTTCTTTTTCTTTTCTTTTCATATTTTATTTTTTTTTTTTTTTTTTTTTTTAAATGGGGGCCAAGACTTTTCATAACTTGAGCTAGAGGTTTTTCTACTTATCCCAGTAAGACAACTCACTTAAACACAAAGAGTTATTTCTTTTCCTTTTTCATTGCTCCCAAATCATAATCACAACTCTCACCCCCCACCTATAGCTAGACAATAGAGTGCCCAATCTAGCAAGAATGAAGATCAAGCATTGTCGTTCCCGATACTCTCAACATTATGCACATGTAAGACTTTTCGAAGAAGGCCTCACTCATCAAACAATGAAAGCTTAAAAGGAGGGAAAAGTTTTGGGAGTGGTCTACCACTAGAGTTTGTCAAAATAAGATTGGCATAAAGGATGTGACAACTCAGGTGTGTATAGCCATGACTCAGTACACAAGGGACCATGAGCAAGAAGCATTAAGTTCGTTTAGTTCAAATAAGGTTGTAGTTGGCTTCCAAGACTGAGTTTCAGCAATCAACAAGTTTCAGGAAGAGTTTTCAAGGCTCGAAATATACAAGTCTTTTTGAGAGGTGCAAAAGCTACTCAGGTGCAACTTAGTGTTCTTTACAGGGCATTTAAAATCATTGCTCCCAATGCAAGTAAATGCAACCTATATGCTCTAGACTCTCCTAGAAATGACAATGATGCAAACTAAATGAATTTTTTTTTTCTTTTTTTTTTATGCAAATATATATGTATAATGCAATGCATGAGACTCAAATCATCAAAGCAAACGTGATCAAATACTTGGTACCTCCCCCAAACTTAAATGACACAGTCTCTGTGTTGTCAAGGAGAGAGAGATACCCAAAAAGAGAAAACTAATATGCAAAAACGAAAATGGTATATACAAGGGAAAGTAGTGGGTTACCTTCTATGGGGAATGAGTAGAGGGAGATGCTCCCTCCTCGTCGTCCTCAGGTGGTAACTCTTCAAGGTGCTCATCAGCAAGAGTGCCCATCTCTTCAATGTAGAAGGCTTGCCCGAACACAGTTGGTTTCTTCATTTTCTCCTTGATGTCAAAGTGGAGAACATGCCCTTTACCCAAATGGAGATCAATCGTGCCCTCTTTCACCTTAACAATTGCTCCTGCTGTAGCTAAGAATGGCCTTCCAAGAATCAATGGGTCTTGAGCCTCCTCACCCATCTCAAGCACCACAAAATCTGTAGGTATCTCATACCTTCCAATCTTCACAGGTAGGTCCTCTAAGATGCCCACAGGGTACTTCACTGAACGATCAGCTAACACCAGAGAGAGTTTACACTTCTTGTACTGAGTGAATCCAAGCTTCTTTGCAACAGACAAAGGCATCACGCTGACACTAGCTCCCAAATCGCAGAGACATTTCTCAAATACCATAGGTCCAAGAGCACAAGGTAGTGTGAAGCATCCTGGATCCTCTAACTTCTCTGGAACATCAAGCCTTTGGATGATGGCACTGCACTCATGGGTAAGAATCATCATGCTTTCCATTTCCTTCTTCTTTGCAGCTACAACATCTTTCAGGAACTTGTTGTATTGAGGAATCAACATGAAAGCATCGATGATGGGCATTGCAACCTGAGCTTCACTCATTTGCTTCTCAAACAAAGCCTTGTACTTCTCTAGCAGCTGCCTCTTGAATCTACCAGGGAATGGTAGTTTGGGTTCATAGGGAGGAGGAACAAAAGAATTCTCACTTGCTGGAGCAAGAACTTCACCATCTTTCACTGTTTTCTTCGCTTCCCCAACCTTTCCTTTACCCTTGGCTTCCACAATCTTCTCCAAGATTTCATCATTGATTTTCTCATCAACAATCACCACTTCATCATCTAAGTTGATGGCCACCTCTTCACCTAGTTTCTCAGCATCCCTGGTGAGGGTTGTAGGAGGTAACTGCTTACCACTCCTAAGGGTGATAGCTTTGGCCTCCTTGGGTTTTGGTCAGATTTTCCAGGTAGAGATCCTTGCTGGCGAGTCTGGTGAGTGTTCATGGAAGCAAACTGATTCTCTAAATTCTTGACTGTAGAAGCAAGATGTGAGAACTTGTTGTTGAGCTCATTGTAGCTCCCATCAATCTTGGAATGAAGGTTCTTCAACTCATAACCAACATGCTTCTCACTTCTAGTCTGAGACTCCAAGATTTGTTTCAGCAGGGTGTCAGTGCTGCTCTCTTGAGGAGCAGAGGAACCAGATGAGGGGTTTTGCTGAGGTTGATAGCTGCCTTGCTGGTTGTTTCGAGGCGGATAACCACTCTGTTGGTTGTTGGGATAGGATTTCTGTTGGTAGTTGTTGTACTGAAAGTTGGGCTCTTTTTTGTACCAGCTACCATTGTTGTTGATGAAACACAGCTCTTCCTGACCTTCCAAACCCTCAACCTCATGGACAACAGGTGGTGTCTCTTGGCTTGGGTTACCAACAAAGTGCAGCTGCTCTTGTGTGGCTTTATCAGCAAGGAGGATGTCTATCTTATCCTGTAGAGCTTTCAACTCCTTCCTCGTCTGCTTATCATCTGTTCGACTGCTTCTGTCGTGGTCTCCACTGTAGACTGCATCACTCTTTACCATGTTGTCAACCAGCTCCTCTGCATCTTCCTCAGTTCTCCCCAAGAAGAACCCATTGCTAGCTGTATCCAGTCTGGCCCTGTACTTAGGAAGAGCACCACGGTAGAATGTGCTCAGCAAGCTCTCCTTAGAGAAACCATGGTGTGGGCATTGAGCTTGGTAGCCCTTGAATCTCTCCCAGGCTTCACTGAAGCCTTCCAAGTTCTTCTGTTGGAAACTGGAGATCTCATTTCTCAGCTTAGCAGTTCTTGAGGATGAGAAGAATTTCTCCAAGAATGCTCTCTTGCACTCATCCCAAGTGGTGATAGAGTCGCTGGGTAGAGACTTCTCCCACTGACGTGCCTTATCCCCCAAAGAGAAAGGGAATAACTTCAGCTTTAAGGCATCCTCGGACACACCATTGGTTTTTGACAACCCACAGTAGCTGTCGAACCTATCCAAGTGATCAAATGGGTCCTCTAGAGCCAAGCCATGATACTTGTTGTTCTCGATCACGTTGAGGAGTCCTGACTTGACCTCAAAGTTGTTGGCTGCCACAGCCGGTGCTCGGATTCCCAGTCTATGACCATGAATGTTGGGCCGGTCATAAGTACCAATGGGTCGAGCTGCCCGCGGTTGGTGTTCTGCCCCTTGCGGTGGATCTGCCATATCAATTTCCAAGTGGGCTTGGTGTTCTTCTTCTCTTCTAGCTCTAGCACACTCCCTCTCTAAAGCTCTGATGTCTGCTACTATTGGAACTAGGTTTGATGGACCCCTGCTCCTCAAATTCATACACCTGAAAGTTAAAGGTAGGTGAAGAAGAAGAATCAGTAACAAAACAAAATTAAAATGACTTAGTCTCAAGCAAATGACTAAATCTCAATGTTCAAATCTACTCAGAATTTGGCAACGGCGCCAATTTGATGTTAGGAGTTTTCAAGGCTCCTAAGACAAATGTTGTAGTATAGTGATTGTCGAACCAGTTCTGAGGGATATCAAAGCACTGAGAATGCAAGTACTCACTTAATCTAAGTGCAACCAATGATTTAGATGGGTTTTAAGCTATGACTAAAACTAGAAAGCAATAACAGAATGATACTTTCTTGACTAAGGGAAAAGAGAACTCATGGGCATAGGGATTAGACCTTGGGTGATCAAGTATCGAACTAAGGATGGCAAATGATCAATCAAACTATCAACCTTAAGCCTAGACACAATTCTAAGCAAGCTCTATGTCTAGATGAATGCTCATTTGCTAACATATCTCAAACATCAAATGTCTTTGGTTGAATAATATGAAAGCAATCATTACTAACAAGTCTATTAGCTATCTTAGCATCTTTAACAACAAATGTCTTTGGCAAAGTATACTAAAAGCCTAGGAGAGTTGTCTCAGGCATTTCATCAAACACCTTTTGGGTGGGAAATGCCTATTGATCAACTTTTGAGTGGCCAACTCAGAAGATGCATTATGAATACTCTACTAGCAAGGAACAAGAATGATCTACACTAAAACATCCTAGAACTAACCTAATCACCCTTGATCTCCCTAACCCATGAATTCAAAAGGTGATTACTCACTAATCTCCATGATTCCTCTTAAACCCATATTGGATTTCAGATTAATCATGTAGAGAAATAGATAAGAAATCAACAAGAACACAAGAACATAACAATCAAAATCCAAGAGATGAACTTCTCAAGAGAGTTTTTGTGTATTTCTCAATAGATCAAAAGATCGTCTCCTCCTGGTGGCTTACAGAGTATTAAAACATAGGTTTAGAAAATAAAAACGTGCATAATGAAATGACCAAAAGGCCCTTAAGTAAAATAGAAAATCGACCCAACAATAGACGCGGAGCGAACTCGGCATGTCGCTCCGAGAGGTCGCTCTGGCCTTCGGGAGCGACCTCAGTGGGTCGCTCTGAGAGGTCACTCCGGGCTTCGCTTCGTGTCGTCTCGCCATAGAGACGCGAGCGACCTCAGGGTGTCGCTTTGGGAGGTCGCTCCGAGAGGGGTGTGAGATGCGAGCGACCTCGGCGCGTCGCTCTGGGCAAGTCGCTTCACTGGGTGAATATGGCGAGCGACTTCACGGGGTCGCTCCAGCTAGGTCGCTCTGAGAGGTGCTTTGGAGCGACCTCATGACGTCGCTGCGGAACCCCGCTCCCCTGCTCTGCTCGTCCAATGATCACATATTTCACCTCCTTTGAGCTCCAAATGCATCCAAATAGCCCCAAGAACTCCATGTGGCACTCCAACACCTGATAGAGACTCATGTATGCAAAATGTAACCTAAACATGGCTAAATCCTAGTCTATATGATCAAAATGCACATGGATGAATGGATAAGATAATGGAAATATGCAAGATATCAACGTTTTATCACATCACGGAGCTGGAACTACAATAGATTGGTGTATAAACCACCCTCGTTTTAGCCGCTTAGCTCTAATCTCTAAGTCTCCAAGTGTCGATCCCTTGCTCTAGGGTTTAGGCTCCCCTTATATAGTTATTTTTTGGTCGGCTTTAGTCGGTTTGAGTAGGTTAAACTCTTCCATATTCGGAAATATGGAAGGTTCTCCTTAACGGAAGTTTTCCTTTTCCCGGAGGAATGGGGTGGTCCTAGGGACTGGACCCGAAATACTTTCTAGTGGGGACCCGGGGCGTCTCCTAGAGGGGACCCAGAGGCCGGTGTCCTACCTGGGGTCTGGAGGAATTCAATACCTGAGTATTTTTCCCCAACACAAGCAACAGCCAAAGAACAACAAGTTCCAAAGCCTAATGCTTCTACCCAACGGAGGAAACAAACCCGGTAAAAGACGTAGATCCTGAACCTAACGCGACCGACGCAGTAGCCGAGTAATCACACTCGCACAAACATCTTGTTATACTTTCGGAAAACATCCGCGTACGAGCAAAACAATTATTGAACGAAAACAAAAACTCGCGAAAAATCGTCACACCTCAAAAACCGATCAACTCCACACTAGCCTATCCAACAAAGAATAAAAGTCATCACATTGATTAAAAGCATCACCGGAATCAACAGATTCCGCTGACCACTAAAACTCCTTCGAAACCATATCTTGGTCGTACCGTCGATTCCGACTCTCGACCAAAACACAATCTCAGAAAGGTTACTAATGTGAAGTGTGTTCTCGAAAAAATAAGCGAGACGTAGCCTATATCTTCGAGAATATGCTCCCAGTCCGTTCGCAAAAAAAAAAAAATTACAAACGCTTGTCGATTGGCCCCGCCAAGCACTTTAGCCGTCCTAAACAAACGCATTTAGACCGAACTTCACACCGTCGATTTCTGTTAAATTAGGAAAGTTAGGAAAACCCTAATTTCCCAGAGGTCCCGAAAATCTGCTAAACCACACGCCAAGCAATCAGAATACGAGAATGAAAACGATGAAAATATAAGAAATCATAAAAAGAGAACAAAAAGAAGTCTTATTCCGAATTTGCGTATGAGCATTTACAACAAGGTAGGAGCTTAGGCTACAAGAGCTGTCGGCGAGTTCCCTAGTTCTAATAACCTAAGACTGCAGAACCTAGTTGAGTCGCTGCTCGAAATAACAAAAACAGAAAGTTGCCTAATTGCTCTAAGTGCTAAGTTTTCTCTGGAAAAGTCCTCCCTTTGTGCCTCTCGCCTAGGACTCCTTATATACTCCCTCCAAGGTCGGTTTTGGCTTTCCTCTTCTACCTTTAGGCCGTCATAACTCGAAAATGGAGATATTCCTTTTTTCTAGATCTTCATGATTATCTGCGGAAACTTAACAATTATCAACGGAACTTGACATTTATCTTTTCTTGTGGACCAAGAATAAACCGCCATAATATCTTTTGGCTTTTTTTAAAAAAATCGTAAGTGGGTTTCTAATCACGTTTTAGACCTTTTGGGGCTGTCTTTTGACTCGAAACGTTTATCACGATTTTTATCGATAAAAAAAAAACTTTCCGTAATTTTTATCGTAAAGTTTAAGTGATAACTCCAATCGATGGGAGTGAGAGATGGTATTCTCGTGGCCTGTAGAAGATAGTATTAACGAATTTAGACGAGAATGCACAGATTCATGTCGTGGTAGTCTTACTCGTTGATTGATGTCCGGGACAGTCTAGTCATGGAATCGTGACCTGGTCAGTGCATGGACCGGTCACAACGTCCGACCTGGCCTGGCTCGGGACCGGTCGCTATGTTGCGATCTGTTCCGTGCGTGGACCGGTTGCAACGTTGCGACATGGTCCGTGTGTGGACCGGTCGCATTGTTGCGACCTGATCCGTGCATGGTCCGGTCGCAATGTTGCAACCTGATCCGTGTGGATCGGTGGCAACGTTGCTACCCGGTTGCGACCTGGTCCATGTACGGACCGGTCGCAACGTTGCGACCTGATCCGTGTGGACCGGTAGAAAAGTTGCGACCTGGTCCGTGTGTGGACCGGTCGCAACGTTTCGACCTAGTCTGTGCTCGGTTCGGTCGCTATGCGTTGATCGGTTTGGATACTTGTCTGATATTCTCAGAAAATTGGTGTTTGGTGGCTTGATTGAGGCTTTTTAAGAATTTCATCGTGAAAATATTTCCGCAAAGGTTTCTTTACGAAAATTACTTTTCCGAGAAGTGTTTTTACCCGTTTTTAAGGATATTTGGATGTTAACTTCGTCGTGACCGTTTTTGACCCCAATAGTTAGCCCCCCAGCCCGCTAGAATCGTGGATTGTCGCTGAGATTCTAGCGAGCGGTTAGGCAAATCAGGCAAGTTAGGCGAGTTGGATGTAGTTAGCACCTAATTCTCACTTTCTTATTTTCATCAGGAAACTTTTAAAAGACAAGAAAAAAATCTCCCTCTTTTTCCTTCTTCCCTCCCTTGTTAAAAACAAAAAATTCCAAAGAATGTCTACCAGAAAGAGAACTTCGGAACGAACTACCACCCTTAGTTCCTCTTCTGAGGACGTCCATGACAGAGATATCCTCGTGCCGAAGGCTGAGTTCATACCTCATTCGGTTGATCCCGCCGAGGGTGAAGCGTACTGGATCGCTCGTTGTGGTTTGATCATCCCCCTTCTCGAAGCGTCTTTCCCCATTATGAACCGTCGTATGATAGATGCGAGCGCGCCAAGCAGAACTTCTCTCGACTTCCTCAGGGTTGTTCGTGAGTTTTTTCGGATCCCAGACGACGTGGAATTTCGAATTCCTCGTAGGGGACAGAGTGCTGATAACCCCCCGGAGGGTTACTTCACCTGCTACGAGTCGTACTTGGTGCGCTGTCGCTTGTGGTTTCAGATCCCAGATATCATAGTCCGTGTGTTGGACCGCTTCGAGGTATCGATAAGCCAGCTGACCCCCACCAGTCTTCAGCACCTTATTGGTGTTGTAATCCTGAGTTTCGAATCGGTGTTTCCCTTACCGCTGGTCATTTCAAAGCTCTTTTCAGACTACAGCTTAACATGGATCCGTTTATCTACCGGCTGGTCCCTCGAACGCTCATGTCGGTGATCAAGGGGTTCATCTCTCATAACGGCTCGTGGACAAAGTTCTTTTTCTTTTTCCGCATAAACTACGCGTCAGTCGAAGAGAGCTGTATCCCATTGTTTTGGAGCGAGCCCAATGACAGTGCCTTCACCAACCCTCTTCCACCATTTCCCAAAGACGTGATCAAAGTGACGGATCTTCTCAGAAATGGTCCATTTTTCTAGACTTTCTTTATGCCGAAGAGAGTCCGCAAGGCGTTGGCACGTCTTCACTCTGATCCTCGGGTGATTGTGGAGGAGGATGTTGACTCGGAGTCTGATGGCCCTGCTCACCGCAATGCTCCTGCGGAGGAGGTGAACACGAGGTTGTCAAAGGGTAAAGGCATTGATCTCGATGGCATAGAATTTTCCGCGGATGATTCTACACTGCCCGGATGGGATCCAGACCTTGCTTTTGGTGATGGTAGCGGTTCTAGCGAGGTACCCCTTCCAGAATTTGACGACTTTTTCGTTGGTTTACCCTCGAGTTTTGATCCACCTCCGACTTTGGATGAGTTGATGAGGTCAAAAGTGGTTGCGGAAGGGTCTCATATGATCAACGGGGTCAGTTTCCCTATCCTTCAGGATCTTTGTTTGGTGAAGTCATATATTGTTTTTAACGCGTTGGTTGTTCTTGCAGGGACTGAACGTGCTCAACTCGGCCCTCGAGGCGAGCAATCGGGAGGCAATGATCTACCGCTTCAAGGCTGAGAAGGCGGAGAAGGATCTCACACGTATGCAAAGTGAGGCTTGGGAGCGAGATTCGAAGCTTGCCAAGAAACACGACAGAGCCCTTCGCCAGGCGGAAAGAAGAGGTAGGAGGGAGATTGCTGTCGTGATGGACAATCGCGCCTTCCAGTTTGAGGCCGAGTACGGCCGACTTAAGGAGGCTCACTCCTTGGTGGGTGATTTCCTTGAGTGTCATGGCCGGTCGGTACCCTGTGAAAGATGCAGCGGGACGACTTCGATTTCCAGGATGAAATGGTGACCATGGCGAGCGGTATGGATGATCATGCTCACGCGGAGGGGCTGATTTCTCTGATCGAGTGGAGGATCCAGGGGTTCTGGGATCCTATCCCGATATCGCCCGATACGGTGGAGGTCGAGACTGAGGTTGCGAGTGATGATGAGGAAGTGAACTGGCCGGCGAGCAAGTTTGGAGTTTCCATGTCTGGGAACTTTGGTTATGATCTGGGAGAAGTGAGGCTAGCATTTGATGGGAAAATGTTTTCCCTTTATGTTGAGTTTATGGCCGAGTATGGCCTTTTGTGTTTGGATTCCGTGTGGGCCTGTTTGGCCATTTTTGTTTGTATTGGGACTGGCCGTTGCTGGCTTCGAATCCCTGCCACTACGCGGCTTTATGTATGATGAAAAATTATTTAGTACGAACGTGTTTGAATACCAAGAAAAAATATGAGTTGTCATCTCACATTTAGTTCTGATGAGGTGTTCTATCTGTTGGTTTGTTCAGGACATGACTTTCTCGTGAATATTTTTCTTACAGAGTTTCGTGAACGTTTAAGATGTGAACGAAGAGACATGTTTTAGGATCACATATCATTTTTAGATATCATGTCTTGAGGTGTTAGAGACCAGTTTGCTGGGTTTAGGGCAAGACCTAGGTTTACTCTCGGTTTTAAGGCTTATGTGGTGACTAGCTTGCTATCGATTGCCTGTTGCGATTTTAACTTGATTCGTACTGATTTAAAGTCCGCGATAGGTTCTCGGCTTATACGACTTGTATGGTACAAATCGAGCATCTCTCCAGAGATAATATGGAAATGCTGACCAAAATTTCGGATTTCTTTTATAGCGCGCTATTATCCTTGTGTCGGATGTTTGAGGACCATTTCTTCGAGAGATAATGGTTGAGATGCGTTTGTTTAAGACGGATAAAGTGTTCGTCGGGGCCAATCGACGAACAAGGTGTTAGTGTTTGTGATTTTATAGTCGCGGTCGGACTGTTATTTGATCCTGGATGTATTGCTTTGAGATAACTTTGACTTCTCGCAGTTTTCTCAAGAATTCATCTTTCGGAAATATTTTGATTTAGAGTTTGCGAATGTTTCGCGTTTTTGGGACGAATAGGATCGTAGGTTGTTACATGAATAAGAATTTCTAAGTTTGTAGAAATTTTGTAAGTGTGTCTTGAGACTGTTTGTTGGTTAAAGCATAAGATTTCGTAAAGTACTGATGTAAAAGTTTTTAAAAATCTCGAGTACAGTGGCGAATATCTAAAACGTGGGAGTATACGAGTATACGTATACGTACCCACTCCCCCCCCCCTTTTTAGAGAGGGTGATAGTTGAACTCGTCTTTCAACGAGTTGCTTACGTACCCCGTTCGAGGATCAAGTCATCTCGTAGTTCTATTTGTGCCGCGAGTGTTTTTACTCGGCGGTTAGGGTTGTGTCGACCGCTTTTCCTGCAGAGACTGTGGCTGGGTCGACGTCTTTTTCCGGGTTTTTCTCCTCCGGTTGGGCAGTAGTGTTAGCCTCGGAGTCACGCTGGTTTTTGATGTCCGAGCTGGTTCCTACAGTAGACGATGCTAAGTCGTCTTTCGTCGAAGTGTTTTAAGCTGAAGGCTGAGTTATCTTCTTGCCTTTGCATTTTATCATTGCGGTAGTCGTAGCTTGTCTTAGCTTTTGTTCCGCGAGGATGCAAAGTCGCGACTGCTTCTGCAACCCCAGATGGCTGCAATTCCGTTTTGGGTTGGGAATTTGACACCCAGGTGATATGTAGATGGGACGGCTTTCATGGCGTTTATCCATGGAGTTCCCATGATCACGTTATAGATGGCGGGATGGTCGACCACCGCGAATTCGTTGATCTTTGTGACTTCCTTGGCCATGACTGGCAGCTGGATTGACCCGAGAGTCATTGACGTCTCCCTTGAGAAGCATGTCAACGGTTTCGGCATTGGTACGACTTCTCCAAGTTCGATGTTCATCCTTTTGAGAGTATCGCAGAAGATAACGTTGACTGTGCTCCCTGTATCGATGAGAACTCTTGCAAACCTCTAGATCTTGTATGACGAGATCTATGACGAGTGGATCACAATGCGGCTGATCGATTCCGCCGGCCCCTTCCTCCTCGAAAGTTATCAAGTTGTTACGAGCATCCCGGGGCGGGGACCAGGTAGGCCAGTCAGCGCTTGAGTCGGCTTTTCGCTGATAGGCTTTAATGGCCGTAACCGTATTGTTGCAGTACTGTGATCCTCCGATAATCAAGTTTACGCTGCCACGATTGCTGTCGTTTCCTTTTTCGTTATGTCTACTTCCGCGTTTATCTCCCGACTGGTTCCTTTGAGGAGAATTTTCCGCGGGCGGATTTTTATCAGTCTTTAAAAGATGTTCGGAATCACGGACAAGGTTTTTCACGCAGGTTACCTCGGAGAGTTCTCCGGCAAGAAGTTTTGCGGCCAGTCTCGCTCCCAGGACTTTGCAGTTGGTGGTTCAGTGTCCTCGGGTCTGGTGGAACTCGCAGAAGGTGTTCTCGTCATACCCAGGGTTGCGGGTCCACGTGTTCTTTGAAGTTCTGCCCAGCTCGGGGTTGATCGCTTAGTTATGTGCCCCTTGGAGCTCTTCTCCCTCGTGATGGACATACTTGTCGTTACGAGGGTTCTTCTTTCTGAGCTTTTGGTCTTCGTCTTTTGAGGAGCCTTTCGTCGGCTTATGCTTTTGTGACAAATCTTTCGTCTCCTCCTCGATTATGATGTAGTCTGTTTCCTTGTGGAGAGCGTCTTGGATCGTCTGTGGCTTGTCGATGGTTATCCACTTTTTGACTTTCGACTTGTACTAGAGCGCTTTTCTGAGTGTGTTTATGGCCACTTTGTCGATTATTCCGCTAACCCTTGACATAACCAGATTGAATCTGCTCATGAAATCACGGAGAGGCTCGTCTTCTCCATGGGAGAGGCTCCAGAGGTCCACGTCAGACGTTTCTCTATCTATGAAGATAGAATATTTCTTGAGAAATGCTGATGCAAGCTAGCGGAAACTTCTGATGAAGTTTTGCCTAAGACGAGAGAACCACTAAAAAGCCACTCCTTCTAGATTTTCGACGAAGAGGCGGCAGTAGCCTGCGTCTTTCTCGCTTTCTCGAAGCCTATCCCTTCCCATAGTGATCTGGAAAGCTTGAAGATGCGCTTTGGGATCAGTTGTACCATTGTATATTGGCACTTTGATCTTTCCAGGATCAAAGACCTTAGTTTCGGTGATGCGAGTTGTGAAGGGCGTTTTTCGGGCTTCCTCGAGTAATCTGTCGATTTCAGGGGCAGCGCTAGAAGCGTGATGGATCTGGGACTTCACTGCCCTTACCTCTGCGACAGTCTTTTTATGTAATCGTGAAGGTCGCGGATGTCGGGACTCTCTTCAGCAGTTTTCCGACCTTGTCGGTGTTTGTTGCGAGTGATCGCGGCCTGCTCCTCAGCTAGCTTCTCCTGTTCAACCCAGAAAATGTTTTCTTCTTCCTCAGTCATGGGTTTGCTGAACGGAGAGTCTTCAAGAGCTGCTTGGCTCCGAGTTCACCTTGGATGCACGTCAGCGTCTTCTTCTGAATCATCAGAACGGTCGCTGGGATCCAAGTTGATACATTCAAAATCATCATTCTCTACTCCCTTTGCGGGAGACGGAGGGTTTTCAGAATTCTGGTTCTCGACAGAGGCAGTCTTGCTAGGGCCTTGCCACGAAGGGTTTTCTCGTAAAGTACCAGACCTGTCGAGAGGGGTTGCGAAATCGAGTCTTTTACCGCAAATCTTTGTGGTTCCGCCGGGACGGATTGCTCGAGTCCTTGCTGCTAATGTTTCGACCTGTTTAGTCAAGGTGTTCACGAGCTTATCCTGTTCTTCCGACCTTTTTTTATAAGTGGCGAACATCTTTTTAAACTCCTCAAGCGTTGCAGTGTTGGCTGGTGCGTTGGCCGCGGAGACATCCACTGCTGGAGTGTTGAGATTGGTGTTGCTTCCTCCGTTAGAGGAGTCTGCAGGATGTTTCCATCGTCATTCGTCATATCTGATTGAACGTTTTGCGGCTGAGAGTTAGATTGATCCGTTCCCCCCCCCCTCCTTCTAGCGCCAAACCATGCATTCTCGTCTACCCTTCGATGCTATCTTCCGAAGACCGTAGCGAACCCATTTCATGTTTTCCGCCATTCGAAGTCATCGATCAAACTTTGCGGGGAAAATCGCGGAAAGTTCGTTCTTTATCAAAAGAAGCCGTAATAAACGATTCGAGTAAAAAGACGGCCCAAAGGGACCTAAGACATGACTCGAGGCCCAATTTATGATTTCTTAACCAACAGCCCGTAAGCCGCATGACGGTTTACGCTTGGTTCGCAAGGAAAGATAAATGTCAAGTTTTCGCTGATAAATACGAAATTTTGAAGATAATTACGAAGATCGGAAAAATGGAATATCCTCATTTTTATGCTATGACGGCTTAAGGGCAGAAGGGGAAAAGCGTAAACCGACCTAGGAGCAAGTTTATAAGGAGTCCTAGGCGAGAGGCATGAAGAGGGACTTTTTCAGAGAAAAACTTAGCACTTAGAGCAATTAGGCAACTTTCCGTTTTTGTTATATCGAGCTGCGACTCAATTAGGTTTAGCCGTCTTAGGGTTGCTAGAACTAGGAATCTCGCCGACAGCTCTCGAGCCCAGGCTTATACCTTGTTGTAAACGCTCATACGCAAAATCGGAATAAGACTTATCTTTGCTCTCTTTTTACGATTTTTATACTTTGTCATTGTTATCTCGTGTTCTGATTGCTTAGCGCGTGGTATTAGCAGATATCCGGGACCTCTGGGAAATTAGGGTTCTCCTACTTTCCTAATTTAAACGGAAATCTACAGTGTGAATTTTGGTTCCCACAAGAGGTCCCAGATATCTACTAAACCACACGCCAAGCAATCAGAATACGAGAATGAAAACAATGAAAATATAAGAAATCGTAAAAAGAGAGCAAAAAAAAGTCTTATTCCGAATTTGCGTATGAGCATTTACAACAAGGTAGGAGCCTCGGCTACAAGAGCTGTCGGCGAGTTCCCTAGCTCTAATAACCTAAGATTGCAGAACCTAGTTAAGTCGCAGCTCAAAATAACAAAAAAGGAAAGTTGCCTAATTGCTCTAAGTGCTAAGTTTTCTCTGGAAAAGTCCTCCCTTTGTGCCTCTCGCCTAGGACTCCTTATATACTCCCTCCAAGGTCGGTTTGAGCTTTCCTCTTCTACCCTTAAGCCATCATAACTCGAAAATGGAAATATTCCATTTTTCTCGATATTCATGATTATCTGCGGAAACTTAACATTTATTTGCGGAAACTTGACATTTATCTTTTCTTGTGGACTAAGTATAAACCGCCATAGTATCTATGGGCTTTTATTTAAAAAATCGTAAGTGGGTTTCTAATCACGTTTTAGACTTTTTTGGGCCGTCTTTTGACTCGAAATGTTTATCACGATTTTTATCAATAAAAATAAACTTTCCGTAGTTTTTATCGTAAAGTTTAAGTGATAACTCCAATCGATGGGAGTGAGGGATGGTATTGTCGTGGCCTGTAGAAGATAGTATTAAGGAATTTAGACGAGAATGCAAGGATTCATGTAGTGGTGATCTTACTCGTTGATTGATGTTTGGGACAGTCCAGTCATTGAATCGTGACCTGGTCCGTGTATGGACCGGTCGCTATGTTGCGATCTGGGCCGTGCGTGGACCGGTTGCAACGTTGCGACCTGGTCCGTGCGTGGACCGGTCGCATCGTTGCGACTTTATCCGTGTTGTCAGGTCGCAACGTTGCGACCTGATCCGTGTGGATCGGTCGCAACGTTGCGACCTGGTCCGTGTACAGACCGGTCACAACGTTGCAACATTTCGACCTGGTCCATGCTCGGTTCGGTCGCTCTGCGTTGATCGATTTGGATACTTGTCTGATGTTCTTGGACAATTGGTGTTTGGTGGCTTGATTGAAGCTTTTTAAGAATTTCATCGTGAAAATATTTCCGCAAAGGTTTCTTAAAGAAAATTACTTTTCCGATAAGTGTTTTTACCCGTTTTTTTAAATATTTGGATGTTAACTTCGCTGTGACCGTTTTTGACCCCAACAGGCCCTCTTACATCCGTCTAGGATAAAATAGCGCGCTATAAAAAAAATCCGAAATTTTGGTCAGCACTTTCGGGAGACTGTGGGAACCGAAATTCGCACTGTCGATTTCCTTTTAAATTAGGAAAGTAGGAGAACCCTAGTTTCCCAGAGGTCCCGGATATCTGCTAATACCACACGCTAAGCAATCAGAACACGAGATAACAATGATAAATTATATGAAATCGAAGAAAGAGAGCAAAGAGAAGTCTTATTCCGAATTTGCGTATGAGCGTTTACAACAAGGTATAAGCCTGGGCTCGAGAGCTGTCGGCGAGATTCCTAGTTCTAACAACCCTAAGACGACTAAACCTAATTGAGTCGCAGCTCGAATAACAAAAACGGAAAGTTGCCTAATTGCCCTAAGTGCTAAGTTTGCTCTGAGAAAAGTCCTCTCATGACTCTCGCCTAGGACTCCTTATATACTGGCTCCTAGGTCGGTTTACGTTTTTCCTCTTCTGCCCTTAAGCCGTTATAGCATAAAAATTGAGATATTCCATTTTTTCGATCTTCGTAATTATCTTCAAAATTTTGTATTTATCCGCGGAAACTTGACATTTATCTTTCCTTGCGAACCAAGCATAAACCATCCTACGGCTTATGGGCTTTTGGTTAAGAAATCGTAAGTGGGTTTCGAGTCACGTCTTAGGTCTCTTTGGGCCGTTGTTTGACTCGAAACTTTTATTACGGCTTCTTTCGATAAAAACGAACTTTCCACGGTTTTTATCGTAAAGTTCGATTGATGACTTCAAATGACGAGAAACATGAATTGGGTTGGCTACGGTCTTCGGGAGATAGCATTAAAGAGTAGACGACACGGTCTTCGTGTCGTATCGATTTTTAAGAAAGCACGGTCGCTACGTAGCGACCGAGCTTCGGGGAGAGCTCGGTCGCTACGTAGCGAACGAGGTTCGAGGAGAGCTCGGTCGCTACGTAGCGACCGAGCCGTGTACGTGCTCGGTCGCTACGTAGTGACCGAGCTTCAGGGATAGTTCGGTCGCTACATCGCGACCGAGCTGCGTACGTGCTCGGTTGCTACCTAGCGACCGAGCTTCGAGGAGAGCTCGGTCGCTACATAGCGACCGAGCTTCGGGGAGAGCTCGGTCGCTACGTAGCGACCGAGCTTCAGGGAGAGCTCGGTCGCTACGTAGCGACCAAGCTTCAGGGAGAGCTCGTTCGCTACGTAGCGACCGAGCTTCGAGGAGAGCTCGGTCGCTACGTTGCGACCGAGCCGTGTACATGCTCGGTCGCTACGTAGCGACCGAGCTTCGGTGAGAGCGATCGAGCTTTGTACGTGCTCGGTCGCTACGTAGCGACAGAGCTTCGGAGAGAGATCGGTCGCTACATAGCGACCGAGCTTCAGGGAGAGCTCGGTCGCTACATAGCGACCGAGCCGTGTACGTGCTTGTCTCTTCTCAGTTTTGTCTCTTCTCAGTTTTGCTTGCTTATTTTCCCTTCCTCTTCTCGTGTATGTTCGCCATTTTTGATATTGATCTTTATCCTTTAAACTTGACATTTATCTTCCAAACTTGGCTGTTATCTTCTCCTTAGATACGACGTCAATTATTATAAAAAGGTTCAACGTAATCGTATAGTTGAGGCGGCTAAGGTGTTAAGCCAACCGTTGCCGTTTTATATGATTAATCTAAATCCAAGCGAGAAAACAAGTCTTTGTAGTTTTTGTTATCGTAAAGTTTCAATGGTAACTCCAATCAAGACGAAACAAGAGACGTTTTGATCGAGATTTGAAGGAGAACACAAAGATGGAGGTAAGGGCGAGTAGGAGCAAGCGAAGGAGTTTAGACGAGTTTTACTTGTTTTTGTCGTAAAATCTCAACGGAAACTCCGATTGAGACGAAACGAAAAGCGTTTCGAGGAGGATTCAAAAGAGAACCTAAAGGAGGACCCTTCTGAGGCCTGACAGGTCGCTATGTAGCGAGTGAAGGTCTGACAGGTCGCTACGTAGCGAGTGGAAGCAAGCCAAGAAGTGTTCTACTTGTTTTCTTCATAAAATCTCAACGGAAACTCCGATTGAGACGAAACGAAAAGCGTTTCGATGAGGATTCAAAAGAGAACCTAAAGGAGGACCTTTCTGAGGCCTGACAGGTCGCTATGTAGCGAGTGAAGGTCTGACAGGTGGCTACGTAGCGAGTGGAAGCAAGCCAAGAAGAGTCCTACTTGTTTTCGTCGTAAAATCTCAACGGAAACTCCGATTGAGACGAAACGAAAAGCGTTTCGATGAGGATTCAAAAGAGAACCTAAAGGATGACCTTTCTGAGGCCTGACAGGTCGCTATGTAGCGAGTGAAAGTCTGACAGGTCGCTACGTAGCGAGTGGAAGCAAGCCAAGAAGAGTCCTACTTGTTTTCGTCGTAAAATCTCAACGGAAACTCCGATTGAGACGAAATGAAAAGCGTTTCGCTGAGGATTCAAAAGAGAACCTAAAGGAGGACCTTTCTGAGGCCTGACAGGTCTCTATGTAGCGAGTGAAGGTCTGTCAGGTCGCTACGTAGCGAGTGGAAGCAAGCCAAGAAGAGTCCTACTTGTTTTCGTCGTAAAATCTCAACGGAAACTCCGATTGAGACGAAACGCAAAGCGTTTCGATGAGGATTCAAACAAGAACGCAAAGGAGGACCTTTCTGAGGCCTTGCAGGTCGCTACGTAGCGAGTGGAGAGGTTGCTTAGCGACCGAGCCATGTGTGTGCTCGGTCGCTACGTAGCGACCGAGCCGTGTGCGTGCACGGTCGCTACGTAGCGACCGAGCTGTGTGCGTGCTCGGTCGCTACGTAGCGACCGAGCTGTGTGCGTGCTCGGTCGCTACGTAGCGATCGAGCCTTGTGCGTGCTCGGTCGCTGCGTAGATACCGAGCTTGGCTAGAGCTCGATCGCTACATAGGGACCGAGCTGTGTAATCGATTTGCTGCGCTTCCTTTTTCCGCGATTAACCTAGGGGTTTTCTGCGGTGTTTGGGAGAACAAGTTTTACCTTCCGAAAAGTTTTCGGAAAACGTGTTCTGGTAAAACCCTTACGCATTGAAACTTCTTTAGCTCGGAAATGAGCCAAACTTACGGGATTTGATAAAATTTATCATTTTCCTTTATGTTTAGACAGAGAAATCAAGCTCCTTTCGTAGCACTTCCGGTTGGCGAAAAGTCACGGCTAGGTTTTTTTTTTATTTTTTTTTAGGCATTTGCGTAATCGATGGTCATATGCGCAGTGGCGGCTGCTTACTAGCGCTGTTGCGAACTGCGATTTTGTCTTTCGTGTTTCCAGACATTGTTTTGATCAAGCGTTTTGTGGCTGCGAGTTAGATTGATCTGTACCCCCCCCCCCCTCCTTCTAGCGCCAAATTGTGGGAACTGAAATTCGCACTGTCGATTTCCGTTTAAATTAGGAAAGTAGGAGAACCCTAGTTTCCCAGAGGTCCCGGATATCTGCTAATACCACACGCTAAGCAATCAGAACACGAGATAACAATGATAAATTATATGAAATCGAAAAAAGAGAGCAAAGAGAAATCTTATTCCGAATTTACGTATGAGCGTTTACAACAAGGTATAAGCCTGGGCTCGAGAGCTGTCGGCGAGATTCCTAGTTCTAACAACCCTAAGACGGCTAAACCTAATTGAGTCGCAGCTCGAATAACAAAAACGGAAAGTTGCCTAATTGCCCTAAGTGCTAAGTTTGCTCTGAGAAAAATTCTCTCATGACTCTCACCTAGGACTCCTTATATACTGGCTCCTAGGTCGGTTTACGCTTTTCCTCTTCTGCCCTTAAGCTGTCATAGCATAAAAATGGAGATATTCCATTTTTTCCGATCTTCGTAATTATCTTCAAAATTTCGTATTTATCCGCGGAAACTTGACATTTATCTTTCCTTGCGAACCAAGCATAAACCGTCCTACGGCTTATGAGCTTTTGGTTAAGAAACCGTAAGTGAGTTTTGAGTCACGTCTTAGGTCTCT